>NC_064641.1:123198924-123849873 GCF_023864345.2 Schistocerca serialis cubense
TTGTATCCTATGAATATATCAATGAGTCGCTGTTGGAATCGGTCAATTCATAAAAATACCAGGGTGCAACACTGTGTAGGAACATGAAATGGAATGATCAGATAGGTTCAGTCGTGGGCAAAGCAGCTGGTAGACTTCGGTTATTATTCTTGCCGACCGGCGCATCACAACTCGACAATTGTCTCTACAGTTGTCGGCCAGCATCGGAAGTGCTTCTGCAACGATGGAGAGTCTCGGATATTCAAAGAGGTGCTCACGATGTGTTCCACGAATGCTCACAGCGGAGCACAAGATTGAAAGAAAGACCATTTCATTTGAATTGTTGAAGGTTGAAGATGGGGAACACACTTAGAAGATCACAAGAGTGTCAGTCATGCAGTGAAAACATGACTACGTCTACAGTACAAGAGCTTTTACAACCTGGCCATACATGCTCTTCCACAACTTTGCCGTACGACCATAGAACGTGATGGAGACTACGTAGAAAATTTGGACATGGACAAGACATGTTGATGTATATTGTCAAATATGAATATGTATCATGATGTTGTCAAACCCATTTACTGGTTTCTCGCCGATTATGAACGTCTAAAAACGAGTGTTCGTGGCAAAATCCAGAATCCAAATGAGTTTCTAAATTCACTTATATGGAAATGATGTTCTAAAACCACATTTTCATCTGCTACAGCTGTCATAATTGCTACGTGTGATGCAATTCTTGATTTTAATAATGAGAATGTAGTGAGGGTGAAGATATGAGAGAGAATGGGTTTTAAGAGACGTAATTTCACTCGAGACATCTTGAGAAAAAAAGATTTACAGCCCCTCTTTGCTCTCTGCATTTGAAAAGACAAATGAAGAACTGGTAAAGGGAAGAAGGCACAAAACAAGAAACCTCAAGAGAAGCCTTGAAGGGAAAGAGGATCCTGAGTACAAAATTGGGGCCTTCTCAAGAGGTGACATAAGGAAAAACGTTAGCTTAAGTTTCAAATTGCTTTTCCTGAAAATTATGTTTTTTTTAAATTTATATACCTTTTCCTCAAATCTATGAAGGCTACAGTAATGAAATTTTGTTTAGTAATTTCTATGAACCCAATAAATGTTGTCTCGAGTAAATTTTGAAATTCTGAGTGTAAGATGAGACATGGGGCATAGTGCTTGGAATTTTTCATAAATTTTACATTATACTTAAAGATTCATAATTAAAAAATTATAATAATTCTCCAATTAGGTGTATTCAAAAAATCTAATGAGAGTAAGTGAGTATATGCAAAGAGATAAAGAGAGAAAATTTGTAGAAATCCCTTGAATAGATTCTGGAGAAAAATAACCTGAATTATTTTTTAAAATTAAATTTTTAAAGTCCATAAAAAGTGAAACGTATGTAATCCGATAAAATTAACAGTAAATGTGTTAATTTCATTTAAGGCATCGTACAAAATTTCATTGCGGTATCTTCAAAATTATAGATTTGGTGCATATTTTAAATAGTGTGTGTTTTTCATGAACGTCCCCCCTTGAGGAACAAGTCAGAAATGGTGCAGCCCATACAGTTATGAGTAAAGTGTCCGTCGCCACCCAGAGTCTCCTGAAAATATGTATCCTGACAAAATATATAGAAGTAATCGACCACCTCAAAACCTTACAGATAGGAGTATGGCAACAGAGCCCACTCTTTCTTGTGTTTTGCTAGATGACAGTCTCTGAAAACACAGCAAATTTCTGGTGTTAATTACTGTAATTAAAAGTGTACACTTGGTCATTTTTATCAAATCTTTCTAAGGTGCGTTACCCAAAAGGGTAGGGTCACCCATTGGGTATCCAAAACCACGGAGTATTGAACAGATGCGCAGTTAGAGAATAATTTTTGTAGGGAACACTCTTGTGGGAGCGATCTAGATGCTTGTAAAACAATAAACCAGTAGCCAATATCGCAGTAATTCTTTTTATTCCATGATTACCGATTTCGGAGAAACTAAAGCCGCCATCATCGGATGTTAGGACACATACAAGTAACAACTTCAAAGCAGAAAAAAAGAAACCTCAACAGAAGCCTTGATGTTGTAACTTTTATGTGTCCTGAGATCCGATAATGGCCGCTTTAGTTTCGCCGAAATCGGAAATCATGGAATAAAAAGAATTCCTGCGATCTTGGCTGCCAGTTTATTGTTTTACAAAAAAAAAATGGCTCTGAGCACTATGGGACTCAACTGCTGAGGTCATTAGTCCCCTAGAACTTAGAACTAGTTAAACCTAACTAACCTAAGGACATCACAAACATCCATGCCCGAGGCAGGATTCGAACCTGCGACCGTAGCGGTCTTGCGGTTCCAGACTGCAGCGCCTTTAACCGCACGGCCACTTCGGCCGGCATTGTTTTACAAGAGAATACTTTTTTAATGAAGTGTTGGTCCCAGTGTATAGAGGAGACATTGCGATAGGAACTTTTTAATCCTGAACCTTGTAATGGCGAACAATGGAGTGTAAGAAAATGCTTTGAGAGATGTTTAAATAAAACTCCTTTCTGGGACGAAACAACATCCTACAGAGATGTGTTATTCATACGTAAAGGGAACTTCCGATCGATGTCAGAGAAAAAGTGGAACAAGTCCTTGAACCTAATTTGGAATTTCTTCCATTCTTCCATTCTAGATTCAACTAATTTGATAAACATGGACCGGCCGCAGTGGCCGAGCGGTTCTAGACGCTTCAGTCCGGAACCGCGCGAGTGCTGCGGTCGCAGGTTCGAATGCTGCCTCGGCGATGGATGTGTGTGATGTACTGAGGTTAGTTAGGTTTAAGTAGTTCTAAGTTCTAGGGGACTGATGACCTCAGATGTTAAGTCCCATAGTGCTCAGAGCCATTTGATAAACAAGGACATAATAGCCAGCGGTAATAACAGAGTCATCGAAATGGCAATGACTCGAGTCAGTACAATAACAATCACTAGCATTAAGCTGATGCTCCCACTGGCTTCCTTGCTCCACCACTGGGTCCTCAAACGCTGGGTGGTCGCCTGTCAAATAGTAGTTCTCTGAGGAATAAAAGAATGGCAACTGGTGACAGATATCACCCCACCTGTAAAAATAATGGAACACGGCCATGGAATAATCATAATAGTTGGAACCAGACTTTTCAGGTCCACAGATTGAGCCATAGTTTAACGTTAATCACAAAAAATCCAGAAACCAGTGACACCCTAATCAAAGAAATCAACGATACTTTAATGTTAAGAATACTTATGAGCAACTACGTTCACAACTGAACCAGTGGAGAAAACAAAATGCCGTGGTCATTGTTGTGGAGGTCAAGGAGGAGGCAGGACCTGTGACTGTAAGTTCGACAAACTATCTTTGGCCTCATTAATTCACCCCCGCCCCCCGCAATAGTGGCGACATAAGAGAATGAGGGCACTTGAAATCCAATAAGTAACACAAGCAAAGAGAGCTTCACTCCAAGTTTAAACGCAGCCAAAACATCTCAGACAAACAGATGCTAAACGATGTCAAAGTTAGCGTAAGGAGGGCTATGCGTGAAGCGTTCAGTGAATTCGAAAGTAAAATTCTATGTACCGACTTGACAGAAAATCCTAGGAAGTTCTGGTCTTACGTTAAATCAGTAAGTGGCTCGAAACAGCATATCCAGACACTCCGTGATGATGATGGCATTGAAACAGAGGATGACACGCGTTAAGCTGAAATACTAAACACCTTTTTCCAAAGCTGTTTCACAGAGGAAGACCGCACTGCAGTTCCTTCTCTAAATCCTCGCACAAACAAAAAAATGGCTGACATCGAAATAAGTGTCCAAGGAATAAAAAACCAACTGGAATCACTCAACAGAGGAAAGTCCACTGGACCTGACGGGATACCAATTCGATTCTACACAGAGTACGCGAAAGAACTGGCCCCCCTTCTAACAGCCGTGTACCGCAAGTCTCCAGAGGAACGGAGGGTTCCAAATGATTGGAAAAGAGCACAGGTAGTCCCAGTCTTCAAGAAGGGTCGTTGAGCAGATGCGCAAAACTATAGACCTATATCTCTGACGTCGATCTGTTGTAGAATTTTAGAACATGTTTTTTGCTCGAGTATCATGTCGTTTTTGGAAACCCAGAATCTACTATGTAGGAATCAACATGGATTCCGGAAACAGCGATCGTGTGAGACCCAACTCGCTTTATTTGTTCATGAGACCTAGAAAATATTAGATACAGGCTCCCAGGTAGATGCTATTTTTCTTGACTTCCTGAAGGCGTTCGATACAGTTCCGCACTGTCGCCTGATAAACAAAGTAAGAGCCTACGGAATATCAGACCAGCTGTGTGGCTGGATTGAAGAGTTTTTAGCAAACAGAACACAGCATGTTGTTATCAATGGAGAGACGTCTACAGACGTTAAAGTAACCTCTGGCGTGCCACAGGGGAGTGTTATGGGACCATTGCTTTTCACAATATACACTCCTGGAAATGGAAAAAAGAACACATTGACACCGGTGTGTCAGACCCACCATACTTGCTCCGGACACTGCGAGAGGGCTGTACAAGCAATGATCACACGCACGGCACAGTGGACACACCAGGAACCGCGGTGTTGGCCGTCGAATGGCGCTAGCTGCGCAGCATTTGTGCACCGCCGCCGTCAGTGTCAGCCAGTTTGCCGTGGCATACGGAGCTCCATCGCAGTCTTTAACACTGGTAGCATGCCGCGACAGCGTGGACGTGAACCGTATGTGCAGTTGACGGACTTTGAGCGAGGGCATATAGTGGGCATGCGGGAGGCCGGGTGGACGTACCGCCGAATTGCTCAACACGTGGGGCGTGAGGTCTCCACAGTACATCGATGTTGTCGCCAGTGGTCGGCGGAAGGTGCACGTGCCCGTCGACCTGGGACCGAACCGCAGCGACGCACGGATGCACGCCAAGACCGTAGGATCCTACGCAGTGCCATAGGGGACCGCACCGCCACTTCCCAGCAAATTAGGGACACTGTTGCTCCTGGGGTATCGGCGAGGACCATTCGCAACCGTCTCCATGAAGCTGGGCTATGGTCCCGCACACCGTTAGGCCGTCTTCCGCTCACGCCCCAACATCGTGCAGCCCGCCTCCAGTGGTGTCGCGACAGGCGTGAATGGAGGGACGAATGGAGACGTGTCGTCTTCAGCGATGAGAGTCGCTTCTGCCTTGGTGCCAATGATGGTCATATGCGTGTTTGGCGCCGTGCAGGTGAGCGCCACAATCAGGACTGCATACGACCGAGGCACACAGGGCCAACACCCGGCATCATGGTGTGGGGAGCGATCTCCTACACTGGCCGTACACCACTGGTGATCGTCGAGGGGACACTGAATAGTGCACGGTACATCCAAACCATCATCGAACCCATCGTTCTACCATTCCTAGACCAGCAAGGGAACTTGCTGTTCCAACAGGACAATGCACGTCCGCATGTATCCCGTGCCACCCAGCGTGCTCTAGAAGGTGTAAGTCAACTACCCTGGCCAGCAAGATCTCCGGATCTGTCGCCCATTGAGCATGTTTGGGACTGGATGAAGCGTCGTCTCACGCGGTCTGCACGTCCAGCACGAACGCTGGTCCAACTGAGGCGCCAGGTGGAAATGGCATGGCAAGCCGTTCCACAGGACTACATCCAGCATCTCTACGATCGTCTCCATGGGAGAATAGCAGCCTGCATTGCTGCGAAAAGTGGATATACACTGTACTAGTGCCGACATTGTGCATGCTCTGTTGCCTGTGTCTATGTGCCTGTGGGTCTGTCAGTGTGATCATGTGATTATCTGACCCCAGGAATGTGCCAATAAAGTTTCCCCTTCCTGGGACAATGAATTCACGGTGTTCCTATTTCAATTTCCAGGAGTGTATATAAATGACCTAGTAGATAGTGTCGGAAGTTCCATGCGGCTTTTCGCGGATGATGCTGTAGTATACAGAGAAGTTGCAGCATTAGAAAATTGTAGCGAAATGCAGGAAGATCTGCAGCGGATAGGCACTTGGTGCAGGGAGTGGCAACTGTCCCTTAACATAGACAAATGTAATGTATTGCGAATACATAAAATGAAAGATCCTTTATTGTATGATTATATGATAGCAGAACAAACACTGGTAGCAGTTACTTCTGTAAAATATCTGGGAGTATGCGTGCGGAACGATTTGAAGGGGAATGATCATATAAAATTAATTGTTGGTAAGGCGGGTACCAGGTTGAGATTCATTGGGAGAGTGCTTAGAAAATGTAGTCCATCAACAAAGGAGGTGGCTTACAAAACACTCGTTCGACCTATACTTGAGTATTGCTCATCAGTGTGGGATCCGTACCAGATCGGGTTGACGGAGGAGATAGAGAAGATCCAAAGAAGAGCGGCGCGTTTCGTCACAGGGTTATTTGGTAACCGTGATAGCGTTACGGAGATGTTTAATAAACTCAAGTGGCAGACTGCAAGAGAGGCGCTCTGCATCGCGGTGTAGCTTGCTCGCCAGGTTTCAGGAGGGTGCGTTTCTGGATGAGGTATCGAATATATTGCTTCCCCCTACTTGTACCTCCCGAGGAGATCACGAATGTAAAATTAGAGAGATTCGAGCGCGCACAGACGCTTTCCGGCAGTCGTTCTTCCCGCGAACCATACGCGACTGGAACAGGAAAGGGAAGTAATGACAGTGGCACGTAAAGTGCCCTCCGCCACACACCGTTGGGTGGCTTGCGGATTATAAATGTAGATGTAGATGTAGAACACAAAGGAAGTCCTCTGTTAGTTTGTCCTACAAGTAAGGAAATCGAAGGACTATATTCCTACAGGATTCAAAAAGAAAACTTTCACTTGTGTATATAAGTAACTAATGAACGTGGAAAGAGGGCACAAGGCTCATTAACCTTAATTGTTTAAGTAATATGCTGATGATTACCTCTACAGATGGGTATCACTGAGTACCTTAAGGCAATAACTGAAGTAAAAGAAAATAAAAGCAAATAACCATCACTCTGATTTCATGGAGTAAGTTATATCCTGTCTTACATCTGAGGTAATATAATTCTGTGTAGTCTTTCATCATAGTCACCCGCAAAAATTCCATCGTTGTTTGTGAACATGTAGTCCGTGAAGGGCTGGAAACGGCCTCCAAGGAGCCGAACATAACCATCTCCAGATAACAATCGGTCCTACGTAATATAAACACAGCCCACAACATTATGGAGCCACCGCCAGCTTGCCCAGTGCCTTATTGACAATTAAGCTCCATGGCTTCATGATGTCTGCGCCACACTCGAACCCTACTTTCGGCTCTGACCAACTGAAATTTGGACTTATCTCATCAGGCCACCCGTTAACAGTCATCTAGGGTCCAACCGATAAGGTCATGAGCCCATGAGAGGCACTGCAGGCGATATCGTGCTGTTAGCAAAGGCACTCGCCTTGGTCGCCTGCTGCCATATTCCATTAACGTCAAATTTCACCGCACTGTCCTAACGGATTCGTTCGACTTACGCCCCACATTGATTTCTGTGGTTATTTCACACAAGGTTCTTTGTTTGTTGGATCTGACTACTCTACCAAAACGCCTCAGCTCTCACTCATTAAGTAGGCCACTGTGATGTCCGTATGTCCGTGGTGAGAGATAATGCCTGAAATTTGATATTCTCGGCACACTCTTGACACTGTGGATTCCTAATATTGAATTTCCTAACGATTTCCGAAATGGAACGTCCCATGCGTTTAGCTCCAATTACCATTCCGCGTTCAAAGTCTGTTAATTCCCGTCGTGGGGCCGCAATCACGTCGGACATGTTTCACATGAATCACATCTACATCTACATTTACATTTATACTCCGCAAGTCACCCAACGGTGTGTGGCGGAGGGCACTTTACGTGTCACTGTCACTATCCGAATAAATGACACCTGCGAATAAATGACAGCTCCGCCAATTCACTGCCCTTTCATACCTTGTGTACGCGACACTACCGCCATCTGTATATCTGCATATCAGTATCCCATGACTTTTATCAGCCCAGTGTAGTGTTTCCTACTTATGTTGTATAGATGAATACCCAAACAACGAATGAGTCACAAATAATTATATTTTTCCCAGTTATTTCCTGATAAAGTCTTTGATTGGCTCCTTTGGCTGGGATTGTTATCTGCACGAATTGGCATTTATGACACGATTTTTCGTGATCGAAAGCTTTTGAATTAAACAGCAGCCAATGAACGAGTGGCGTTGCGTTATGTAGTGTTTCGCGATATTTGTAAACATCCCAACACACCATTGGAAAGCCGTCGACAAGACATGCTCATGAGTAAGTTAAATAAGGATAAATGTAGTGGGAAAGCGAAACTGTGCGATTTCCTTTCTTGTATTCAGAGAATGTGAAATACTGGTGGAGATTATTACGAACCTATCAAGTCTGTCCAAGGGTGAACGAAAATAATAAAGGAACACATTACACAATGTATACTATAATACCTAGAGCTTTACATGATTTAACAGCTTCGGATTTTATGGACGATTACCAACAAGTCAGATATATTTACATTCTATTAGAGTGTTGTTCTAAATATGTTACATTACATCAAATTAAACAAGCTAACACAAAAACAGTTATAACCTGTATGTGCAAATATTTTGTTGAGGTAGGAAAACCTAGGAGATTATTAACAGATAATGGTTCATAGTCTGTGAGTCAATCATTTAAAGAGTTTCTAGCTTGGGAGAACGTAAGGCATGTCACGATTTCAAAATATAATCCAAAATCGAATCCATGTGAACGAGTTATGATGCAGACAGGACCTTTATGCAGAACTTACTGTTCACTGAGACATACAACTTGGGCAAAATTAGTGCCAGAGTTTCAAATAGTTTTGTATGAACTATCCCATTTGTCTATGGGATTGTCTCCCATAGAAATACTATGAAAAAAAATTATAGGGGAACCACTATTAAAATTCTTCAAACGACCAGAGATACAGCAGGAAGATAGTGCTAACTTAGACAATATAGTAGAAAACCAATTGCATAGATCAGGTGATAAAAGATTACGAAATTATAATATGTCAGCAATAAACCCAAATTTGAAATAAATTATCTTGTGTTGGTAAAAGAAGAACATCATAGCTCTAACCTTAAAAAGGAAACGCAGAAATTTTTTCCGAAATACGCAGGACCATTTAAGATCATGGATAGTTCACACCCGAAAGCACACTATTTAATTGATCCACATACTGGTCAGGAGAAAGGTTTACATAATGCTGACAAACTAAAAAAACATAATCAAACTGTGTAATAAACAAACTTAAAAATTATATATATATATATATATATATATATATATATATATATATATATATATACAGTCGTGTGATAAATTAGGAGGGGAGAGAGGACAAGCAACCAAGAACTAAATAGTATTTGACATGACTACAATAATATGATGAAAAATAGAAAGATAGGGTAGAGGTACAGACAATGGATTAATAGAAGAGAGCAGTAGAAACAGTAATGTTATGAATTAGTAATCTAGCTGGAGCTTGGGTTTTAAGAAAAGAGAGAACAAAAGAAAGAACAGATTGCAATTAAGAATACTTAGGCGTGTTGTGTCGTGAATAGATGAGTTAAGATATGAGGAGGTAGTAAGCATAAGACTTAACACCTGAAATAGAGTACAGACATGAAAATCATAAGGGAACCTCAAAGTAATATGGGAGAAGGTAGAGAGAAAAGTAATTGAAAATATAAATATATCTGAAATGTGGAGTGTACTCTCTAATTAGGAATGATGTATAACAGGCAGATAGGCGGACCTAAGAGATGCTGACCTATACTGTGAGGGCAGGGGCACCAAGAAAGGATTGACCTGTACCATAGTAGAATATGAATTAATATGGGGCACTACCACAGTGAAGGAAATAGAAATATTTTACTGTACTAAGACGCAGAAGTGGTGGAAGTGAGGATAAGTTTTGTTAAAAGGATAATCCATAGTATTTAAAGACGAATAATATTGTGATATCTAAGTATATCAGAATAAATGTCTCACAAGTATCCAGTAGATAGATAGTAAAATTGTCTTAAATCAGAAACAAAAATGGTTCATTGGTTATGAGGGTAAGAGGATAACAAGTGAAAAGGAACTTAAAAACAATGTTAATGACAAGTAATATGTTTTACTACCATGCACGTTCCTCAGATACTTTGCGTCCTCTAGAAAAGATAGCCATAATATTAAAGGAGGTAACAAGATATGAGAAATAATATTACAAGTATGAATAAAATGAATAAATCCTGCCAAACAGGAACAAAGTAGTTAAGTACTTATGTGAACATAGTCACGAGTGATAATTAACGATTATAAAAAGTTATGTTGGAGAGTTTATGTAAAGGCAGCTTTAAGACGTAAGAGTAGGATAATAATAATAGAAGTGTTAGTAAAAATGTGTATGTAACTGGAGGCTTAAGCACGAGATCTCTTGTCTGAGTGGCAGGATAGGTAGTGCTTCGGGATATTTGTGAACATTCCAACATACCATTGGAAAGCTGTCGACAAGAGATGCTCGTGAATAAGTTGAATAAGGATAAATGTCGTGGTAAACGGAAATTGTGTGTTTTCCTTTCCTGTTTGCAGTGAATGTGGAGCGGTGGTGGAGCCGGCGAGAAGGGGACCATTAAAACAGTAGTACAACCACTGGTGGTCTGGGAGTCATTTGTGCCATGGTGCAGCAAGTACCTGAGTCCGAGAGCCATGGACTAAACGACACACCAACAAAGGCGTAATGAACAACTGAAGAGCGGTAATTGTTTTTCTGTTTCTCTTCTAGGTCCTATAATATACCTGTACGGACGTTTTGAATGAACTCAAGAGAGTGGTATTACCATAGTAATTGTTAGTTGTGTTGTAAAAAGTAATAGTAAAAATGTTGGGCGAAATATACCACTGCTTGTGAGAAGTGTGGCCATTTATTTAGTAGCGCAGTAGAGAGTTTACGGAAGCGTTCCAGGAATCTTCGCCGCAGTAAGGATCCGGACCACACAAAAAAAAACTCTGAGAAGAGAGGATAAAGCTAATACTAATTTCATCTGGGGGTGTATTAGAGTCGAAAAAATATTGCCCTGTTATATCAGCCAGGGTCGCAACTTACCGCTAGTACTGGTATAAGACCCATCATAAATACTACAAAATGAACAGCAACAAGAAAAGAAGGAACCACTTGGCAACGCAAATGATGCGTCAGAATATGGCATAGTGGCAGAAGTATTTCGAGGGAAACAGACCCAGGAGAGGGAGAGCATAAAACCATTGCTTTCGCTAGTCGCAGTCTAGGCGAACGTGAGTTGAATTATACAGAAACGAAGAAAGAATTACTTGCTGTTGTATGCATCCCAGTTGCTATATATGTCTATAGAGGGTACCAATTATGTTGAAAAAGTGTTACCGTCTTTGTAAGGTCGCGAAATTTTACTTCCCGATTAATCACACATTCTCACCGCACAGGAAGAGGTAAGTGTAAAATGTAAATAACCGTAACCTGAAGAAAAAATGCCATTTGAATTTCTGATTATCCAGTAATTAAAATACCCGTTAGTGAGCCCGCACCCTGTATTGAGTACTCTACAAATAAGGAAAGGAGAAACATAAACTTTACTGATGCATCTGAATACTTAACTGTGTTGTGTGCATTCTTAACACTTAGAGAAATGGAATATCGTGTGAAATGCTGGTAGTTAGTGATACGAAATAACTACATCGCCTACTGAAAAAGCTTATTGACAATGAAAGTACGTTTACTTACGGGTGCTGGAATGTTGCGGAGGCGGACAGTAAGTGAATTCACGTAAAGTCTTCGCCTTTTGCTTTTAATGGCACCAAAAGTTGCGTAATCTGGACACACACACACACACAAACACACACACACTCGGAATGTTACGACGTTTAACACTGACTGTTTACGTAACGGCCGGCGTGAGAGCGTGACGCGGCCAAGACTTGCAATCTCACTGTGGTGTGGTTTAAATTCGATTGTTGTCGAAATCGTGGTGCAAACGCCAGCATTCCTAAAGAACACGTAAAAGGTGTTCTATGAGGTTTCGGGATTGCAGCCAGATCATGTTGACTTCTTCCCACAATATTTCGGCTGGCCACCATCCAGCCATCTTCAGGTGAGTGTCAGCAACTGGAGGGAGATAGTTCACGGTGTCGACTTTATAGCAAAAGTCTGCGCAGAACGCGCATGCGCATTGGCGACCGTCGCAGGAGAGTCCTCTGTCTCTGCAAATACTATTCCATATACGGCGCGCAGGCGAATGCGTAAAGATGAAACTACATCTACATCTACATCTACATGGATACTCTACAAATCACATTTAAGTGCCTGGCGGAGGGTTCATCGAACCACCTTCACAAATCTCTATTATTCCAATCTCGTATAGCGCGCGGAAAGAACGAACATTTACGAGTTCTGATTTCCATTATTTTATTACGGTGGTCGTTCCTTCCTGCGTAGGTCGACATCAACAAAATATTTTCGCATTCGAAGGAGAAAGTTGATGATTGCAACTTCGTGGAAAGATACTGCCGCAACGAGAACCACCTTTGTTTTAATTACGTCCAGCCCAAATCCTGTATCATTTTAGTGACACTCTCTGCTATTTCGCAATAATACAGAACGTGCTGCCCTTCTTTGAACTTTCTCGATGTACTCCGTCAATTCTATCTGGTAAACATCCCACACCGCACTGCAGTATTCTAAAAGAGGACGAACAAGCTTAGTGTAGGTAGTTCCTTAGGAGATCTATTACATTTTCCAAGTGTCCTACCAATAAAACGCAGTCTCTCGTTAGTCTTCCCCACAACATTTTCTATGTGTTCCTTCCAATTTAGGGATTCGTAATTGTAGTACCTAGGTATTTAGTTGAATGTACTGCCTTTAGATTTGATTGATGTATAGTGTAACCGAAGTTTAGCGGATTCCTATTACCACTCATGTGGATGATCTCACACTTTCCGTTATTTGGTGTCAATTGCCAATTTTCGCACCATACAGACATCTTTTCTAAATCGTTGTGCAATTTATTTTGATCTTCTGATGACTTAACTAATCGATAAACGACAGCCTCATCTGCAAACAACCTAAGACGGCTGTTCAGGTTGGCTCCCAAATCGTTTATATAGATAAGGAGCAGCAAAGGGCTTATAATACTTCCTTGGGGAACGCCAGAAATCAATTTTGTTTTACTCGATGACTTTCCATCAATTACTGTGACCTGCGACCTCTCTGACAGAAAAATCATGAATCCAGTTACACAAATGAGACGATATTTCATAAGTACGCAATTTCACTACAAGCTGCAAGTGTGGTACAGTGTAGAAAGCCTTCCGGAAATCCAGAAATACGGGATCAAGTTGAAATCACTGGTCAATAGCACTCAACACTTCTTGTGAGTAAAGAGCTAGTTGCCGGTTGCTGTGGCCGAGTGGTTCTAGGCGCTTCACTCCGGCACCGCGCTGCTGCTACGGTCGCAGGTTCGAATCCTACCTCGGGCGTAGATGTGTGTGATGTCCTCAGGATAGTTAGGTTTAAGTAGTTCTAAGTCTAGGGGAATGATAACCTCCGACGTTAAGTCTCATAGTGCTTAGAGCCATTAGAAATTTGAAAGAGTTACTTACGTTTCACAAGAACAATCTTTTCTAAATCCGTGTTGACTGTCTTTCAATACACCGTTTTCTTCGAGGTTAATTCACTATGTTCGAACACGGTACATGTTCCAAAATCCTGCTCCGTATCGACATTAACGATATGGGTCAGGAAATCAGAGGATTACTCCTACTGCCGGCCGAAGTGGCCGTGCGGTTAAAGGCGCTGCAGTCTGGAACCGCAAGACCGCTACGGTCGCAGGTTCGAATCCTGCCTCGGGCATGGATGTTTGTGATGTCCTTAGGTTAGTTAGGTTTAACTAGTTCTAAGTTCTAGGGGACTAATGACCTCAGCAGTTGAGTCCCATAGTGCTCAGAGCCATTACTCCTACTACCTATCTCGAATAATGGTTTGACGAATGCAATATTCCAGTCTTTAGGTACGGATCTTTCGTCGAGCGAATGGTTGTATATGATTGTTGAGTATGGAGCTATTGCATGAGCATACTCTGAAAGGAACCTGACTGGTATACAGTCTGGGCCAGAAGACTTGCATTTATTAAGTGATTTAAGTTGCTTCACTACACCGAGGATATCTACTTCTACATGTCCGCTCTCTGTTGGAGAGCACTAAAAACAAACGTCAGATGTCACCAGACGTGTCATTGTGAATGAAATGTTTCTCTCAGTAGAAATTAAAGAGATTATCGGATCCCATGCCTTGTCCAGATTTCGGTAGGGGAAGCCCCTGTGACGGCCGCCAATGCGCATGCGTCTCCACGCCAACTTTTTGCCATAAAGCCGACACCGTGAACTAGCAGTCCTCCTCCCCCCCCCCTTTTCCTTTTTCCTCTTCTCACCCCGTTTTTTCCCCTCGGCTGTCCCGTGTCCTCCCCCCCCCCCCCCCAATCTTCCATAGGCTGTGGTGTGTCATCTTCGTGTCTACTCTATAGTGCAGTGTTTACATGAGTGTTCAGTGTTGTGCATCTCCTTTTTTAAGTGCTGCGAACAGAAACCAGACTGTCGCCGTGTTTTTTAATTGAGCCTGTTTACTTACTGTGTGTCCGCCCCGATAGCTGAGTGTTCAGAGCGGCGGTCTATCACGCCAAGGGGCCCGGGTTCGATTCCCGGCTGGCTCGGACATTTTCTCCGCTCAGTGACTGGGTGTTGTGTTGTCCTGATTACCATTTCATCATCACCAGTGGAAGGCAACGGGAAACCACCACTGGAATCACTTCCCTAGATGCTCATGCGGTGGACCTCTCTGACGAGGCTTCTCCCATGACTAGACCTGCCGTAAGGCAGAACACAAACTTTTTACTTACTGCGTGTCTTAATTAGCGCTGTCAACCCCGTGTTTTTAGATTTTAACTTCCCGTCATTTTACAGCTTTTAAAAAGTCACCGTTCTATCGCCTGTTTTTATTGTTTGTTATCTTCTCATTACGTTTTAGCTCTTCTGTAGGCTGACGAGCGGAATATTAAGCTGCTGCCCCCCCCCCCTCCACCTCCCTCTGTGGGGGGACAATCGCCTGAAAATGGCTGAACAGTTGCCAACTGTGGCAAGAAGTCAACATGATCCGGCTGCAATCCCAAAACCTCAAAGAATATTCAGTACACCGGGAAAACTTCAAAAATCACATGTAAAAGGTGCTTTAGAAGAATCTGCCAAAACGACGTGCATGGACACTGTATATTGTGCTTGTGACTGACTATTTTCAGACTGATCATAAATTTGTAAAGACAATTTAAAAATTACTCACGGATCTCCTATAAGTAACTTGTGTTAAGATTAAAGTTGTGGAATATAATTATAGCCTCTAATTAAACTCTTGAAAATTCTTAATTATTTTCAAAGTAAAATATTAAAAGACAAGTCAATTGCATACTAAAATTAGCTTTACTTTCTGCATGCACTTATACAGGTGTTACAAAAAAGGTACGGCCAAACTTTCAGGAAACATTCCTCACACACAAATAATGAAAAGATGTTATGTGGACATGTGTCAGGAAACGCTTAATTTCCATGTTAGAGCTCAGTTTAGTTTCGTCAGTATGTACTGTACATCCTCGATTCACCGCCAGGTGGCCCAATTGAAGGAAGGTAATGTTGACTTCGGTGCTTGTGTTGACATGCGACTCATTGCTCTACAGTAATAGCATCAAGCACATCAGTACGTAGCATCAACAGATTAGTGTTCATCACGGACGTGGTTTTGCAGTCAGTGCAATGTTTACAAATGCGGAGTTGGCAGATGCCCATTTGATGTATGGATTAGCACGGGGCAATAGCCGTGGCGCGGTACGTTTGTATCGAGACAGATTTCCAGAACGAAGGTGTACCGACAGGAAGACGTTCGAAGCAATTGATCGGCGTCTTAGGGAGCACGGAACATTCCAGCCTATGACTCGCGACTGGGGAAGACCTAGAACGACGATGACACCTGCAATGGACGAGGCAATTCTTCGTGCAGTTGACGATAACCCTAATGTCAGCGTCAGAGAAGTTGCTGCTGTACAAGGTAACGTTGACCACGTCACTGTATGGAGAGTGCTACGGGAGAACCAGTTGTTTCCGTACCATGTACAGCGTGTGCAGGCACTATCAGCAGCTGGTTGCCCTCCACGGGTACACTTCTGAGGATAGTTCATCCAACAATGTGTCAATCCTCATTTCAGTGCAAATGTTCTCTTTACGGATGAGGCTTCATTCCAAAGAGATCAAATTGTAAATTTTCACAATCAACATGTGTGGGCTGACGAGAATCCGCACGCAATTGTGTAATCACGTCATCAACACAGATTTTCTGTGAACGTTTGGGCAGGCATTGTTGGTGATGTCTTGATTGGGCCCCATGTTCTTCCACCTACGCTCAATGGAGCACGTTATCACGATTTAATACGGGATACTCTACCTGTGCTGCTAGAACATGTGCCTTTACAAGTACGACACAACATGTGGTTCATGCACGATGGAGCTCCTGCACATTTGAGTCAAAGTGTTCGTACGCTTCTCAACAACAGATTCGGTGACCGATGGATTGGTAGAGGCGGACCAATTCCATGGCCTCCACGCTCTCCTGACCTCAACCCTCTTGACTTTCATTTATGGGGGCTTTTGGAAGCTCTTGTCTACGCAATCCCGGTACCATGTTCTTCCACCTACGCTCAATGGAGCACGTTATCATGATTTAATACGGGATACTCTACCTGTGCTGCTAGAACATGTGCCTTTACAAGTACAACATGTGGTTCATGCACGATGGAGCTCCTGCACATTTCAGTCAAAGTGTTCGTACGCTTCTCAACAACAGATTCGGTGACCGATGGATTGGTAGAGGCGGACCAATTCCATGGCCTCCACGCTCTCCTGACCTCAACCATCTTGACTTTCATTTATGGGGGCATTTGGAAGCTCTTGTCTACGCAATCCCGGTACCAAATGTAGAGACTCTTCGTGCTCGTATTGTGGACGGCTGTGATACAATACGCCATTCTCCAGGGCTGCATCAGCGCATCAGGGATTCCATGCGATGGAGGGTGGATGCATGTATACTCGCTAACGGAGGACATTTTGAACATTTCCTCTAACAAAGTGTTTGAAGTCGCGCTGGTACGTTCTGTTACTGTGTGTTGGCACGGGAAGCAACACAACTTCGGAGAAAATCATCTTCCCCCTCTGTGAAAACTTAAAAAAAGCCAGTAATTGGAGGTTTCTTTTTCTTTCCAGAGATGCAGGTTTCTGAACTCTTGCCCTGGTTCGACATGAGTTTGTGCTGTCATGTGGGAGGTGTGATTTAGCGCCTCTAGAGCTCTGTGATTGGCTCAAGATGGCATGAAGGCAGAGTCCTTTATGCAATCTGAGGGAAAACAGATTTTTTTTCTGGAGGGATGTGAGGCACTTAGGTGCTGGACTTTAATCTGGAAGAGACTTCTGGTCGATGCTCTGGCATGTGTGGTTGGTGCTTGGGACCTGTCCAGAGACTGACTTCACTTGTGAGTAGACTGGGGAGCCTGTGATGAAGTTCTTACCATACCAACAGTGTGACTTCAAACGTCTCGGACTACTCACTTGCTAAGGACACACTTATTCGTTTTTGGTTTATCAGTCTTGACGTTTGGTATCTGTGTGATCTTTGTCATGTTGTTGTTGTTGTGGTCTTCAGTCCCGAGACTGGTCTGATGCAGCTCTCCATGCTACTCTATCCTGTGCAAGCTTTTTCATCTCCCAGTACCTACTGCAACCTACATGCTTCTGAATCTGCTTAGTGTATTCATCTCTTGGTCTCCCTCTACGATTTTTACCCTCCACGCTGCCCTCCAATACTAAATTGGTGATGCCTCAGAACATGTCCTACCAACCGATCCCTTCTTCTGGTCAAGTTGTGCCACAAACTTCTCTTCTCCCCAATCCTATTCAATACTTCCTCATTAGTTATGTGATCTACCCATCTAATCTTCAGCATTCTTCTGTAGCACCACATTTCGAAAGCTTCTATTCTCTTCTTGTCCAAACTATTTATCGTCCATGTTTCACTTCCATACATGGCTACACTCCATACGAATACTTTCAGAAATGACTTCCTGACACTTAAATCAATACTGGATGTTAACAAATTTCTCTTCTTCAGAAACGCTTTCCTTGCCATTGCCAGCCTACATTTTATATCCTCTCTACTTCGACCATCATCAGTTATTTTGCTCCCCAAATAGCAAAACTCCTTTACTACTTTAAGTGCCTCATTTCCTAATTTAATTCCCTCAGCATCACCCGACTTAATTAGACTACATTCCATTATCCTTGTTTTGCTTTTGTTGATGTTCATCTTATATCCTCCTTTCAAGACACTGTCCATTCCATTCAACTGCTCTTCCAAGTCCTTTGCTGTCTCTGACAGAATTACAATGTCATCGGCGAACCTCAAAGTTTTTATTTCTTCTCCATGAATTTTAATACCTACTCCGAATTTTTCTTTTGTTTCCTTTACTGCTTGCTCAATATACAGATTGAACAACATCGGGGAGAGGCTACAACCCTGTCTTACTCCCTTCCCAACCACTGCTTCCCTTTCATGTCCCTCGACTCTTATAACTGCCATCTGGTTTCTGTACAAACTGTAAATAGCCTTTCGCTCCCTGTATTTTACCCCTGCCACCTTTAGAATTTGAAAGAGAGTATTCCAGTCAACATTGTCAAAAGCTTTCTCTAAGTCTACAAATGCTAGAAACGTAGGTTTGCCTTTCCTTAATCTTTCTTCTAAGATAAGTCGTAAAGACAGTATTGCCTCACGTGTTCCAGTGTTTCTACGGAATCCAAACTGATCTTCCCCGAGGTTGGCTTCTACTAATTTTTCCATTCGTCTGTAAAGAATTCGTGTTAATATTTTGCAGCTGTGACTTATTAAGCTGATAGTTCGGTAATTTTCACATCTGTCAACACCTGCTTTCTTTGGGATTGGAATTATTATATTCTTCTTGAAGTCTGAGGGTATTTCGCCTGTTTCATACATCTTGCTCACCAAATGGTAGAGATTTGTCAGGACTGGCTCTCCCACAGCCGTCAGTAGTTCCAATGGAATATTGTCTACTCCGGGGGCCTTGTTTCGACTCAGGTCTTTCAGTGCTCTGTCAAACTCTTCACGCAGTATCGTATCTCCCATTTCATCTTCATCTACATCCTCTTCCATTTCCATAATATTGTCCTCAAGTACATCGCCCTTGTATAGACCCTCTATATACTCCTTCCACCTTTCTGCTTTCCCTTCTTTGCTTAGAACTGGGTTTCCATCTGAGCTCTTGATATTCATACAAGTCATTCTCTTATCTCCAAAGGTCTCTTTAATTTTCCTGTAGGCGGTATCTATCTTACCCCTAGTGAGATAGGCTTCTTCATCCTTACATTTGTCCTCTAGCCATCCCTGCTTAGCCATTTTGCACTTCCTGTCGATCTCATTTTTGAGATGTTTGTATTCCTTTTTGCCTGTTTCACTTACTGCATTTTTATATTTTCTCCTTTCATCAATTAAATTCAATATTTCTTCTGTTACCCAAGGATTTCTGCTAGCCCTCGTCTTTTTACCTACTTGATCCTCTGCTGCCTTCACTACTTCATCCCTCAAAGCTACCCATTCTTCTTCTACTGTATTTATTTCCCCCATTCCTGTCAATTGCTCCCTTATGCTGTCCCTGAATCTCTGTACAACCTCTGGTTCTTTTAGTTTATCCAGGTCCCATCTCCTTAAATTCCCACCTTTTTGCAGTTTCTTCAGTTTTAATCTACAGGTCATAACCAATAGATTGTGGTCAGAGTCCACATCTGCCCCTGGAAATGTCTTGCAATTTAAAACCTGGTTCCTAAATCTCTGTCTTACCATTATATAATCTATCTGATACCTTTTAGTATCTCCAGGGTTCTTCCATGTATACAACCTTCTTTCATGATTCTTAAACCAAGTGTTAGTTATGATTATGTTGTGCTCTGTGCAAAATTCTACCAGGCGGCTTCCTCTTTCATTTCTGTCCCCCAATCCATATTCACCTACTATGTTTCCTTCTCTCCCTTTTCCTACACTCGAATTCCAGTCACCCATGACTATTAAATTTTCGTCTCCCTTCACAATCTGAATAATTTCTTTTATTTCATCATACATTTCTTCAATTTCTTCGTCATCTGCAGAGCTAGTTGGCATATAAACTTGTACTACTGTAGTAGGTGTGGGCTTCGTATCTATCTTGGCCACAATAATGCGTTCACTATGCTGTTTGTAGTAGCTTACCCGCATTCCTATTTTCCTATTCATTATTAAACCTACTCCTGCATTACCCCTATTTGATTTTGTGTTTATAACCCTGTAGTCACCTGACCAGAAGTCTTGTTCCTCCAGCCACCGAACTTCACTAATTCCCACTATATCTAACTTTAACCTATCCATTTCCCTTTTTAAATTTTCTAACCTACCTGCCCGATTAAGGGATCTGACATTCCACGCTCCGATCCGTAGAACGCCAGTTTTCTTTCTCCTGATAACGACATCCTCTTGAGTAGTCCCCGCCCGGAGATCCGAATGGGGGACTATTTTACCTCCGGAATATTTTACCCAAGAGGACGCCATCATCATGTAATCATACAGTAAAGCTGCATGCCCTCGGGAAAAATTACGGCTGTAGTTTCCCCTTGCTTTCAGCCGTTCGCAGTACCAGCACAGCAATGCCGTTTTGGTTATTGTTACAAGGCCAGATCAGTCAATCATCCAGACTGCAACTACTGAAAAGGCTGCTGCCCCTCTTCAGGAACCACACGTTTGTCTGGCCTCTCAACAGATGCCCCTCCGTTGTGGTTGCACCTACGGTACGGCTATCTGTATCGCTGAGGCACGCAAGCCTCCCCACCAACGGCAAGGTCCATGGTTCATGGGGGGGGCTTTGTCATGTAAGTGAGCCAAATTGGTCCTTGGTACGACCAGCGAATGGGTGTGTCACACACTGAAATCTACTGGTATTTCAGGGTTCTGGTAGAGAGTAAATTGTGATCCATCTTCCTGATGACTAGATGGTGAGATTTTTGCATTTCTTTCATGGCAATGATCGATTCAGAGGTGCCACCTCACGTCTCACCTGTCTCACATATTTCGCCAGCTGCAAGTTACATCGCTGCACGAAGCAAACAGGATAACGTACTGCTTCTCTGGCAGTGTCAGGGCATAAAAATCTCAATCGCCACTTGCTCTCTTCTGCTCCTATGTAGTAAATCTACAATAAATTTGGTCAATCAAAGTCTACTCAGCATACGATCAAATCAGATTGCATTATCCACGTTTTTAGGACCAGAGTACTTGACTCACTTCTACCACCCAGGATCCTTGTCCATTGTACTCTTAAAGCAACTGTTAGTTGTTTATGGTATTCCGTTAGCACCTTGTTTAGCATAATTTATGTCTGTTTGTCTTTTGAAAAATATATGTTGTTAGAACACTAAAATTTGCATACAATCTCAATCATTTATATAGTCCCTTCAGGGCTAACTTTCAATTAGACGAACACCAAAATTTCCAACCATTCTATAAGAGCCATTACATTCATATTCAACATTCCATAACCCACACTGAATAACCAGTAACACCCCCACCCTACCAAAAAAATCCATGCATGTAGTAGTAGTAGTAGCAGTTTTATTCATCCGTAGATCTCTTTTTACGAGGATATAGGACGTGTCAAAATATTTACAAGTTTAGACCAATTTAAAATAAGCTATTTCGCATACCAACGCATTTACAAACTTCTAGTTAGAGACAACCATTAGATTTACTCCTGGTATACAATAATTTTTTACAAAAAACTTCTTAAATAATGTAATGCCACACCATTCACTCATATCTAACTATCAGTCACTGTGCACGCTATACACACATTGTTTTACAACACTTCACTCACTACACACTCAACACACACAACCACACACACACACTGGTGATCTCTGGGCCATTTTCCGTACCACAGCTTCCCATTTTCTATCGTGAAAAACTGAGTCAGTATCCCTCCCTAATGAGTGAGATGTTGATTTCAGAAAGAGGAAGAGGTGTTAGTGTTGTGCAATGCATAGCTTGGGGGTAAGGTTTTCTAGAAAAAGAAAAAAGATAGTGTGAAGGTGTTATGTGGAATGTTGGATGTTTTCTGATCATTATTATTATTTATTTGCATAACATTTTTTTTTACCAAACCCCTACTCCGTTTTGTCTAAGTAATCCTTCAATGTATAAAATGTATTGCATAACAGCATTTTAGCTGGCTTTTTAAATAAGCGTATTTTTGCAAATTTCTTTTATCTCTTTTGGTAATTTATTGTACAGTTTTATCCCTTGGTACAAAATGCTGTTTTGAGTTTCATGTTTATTTTTTCTTGGCAAATGTAAGTTGAGTCTAGCTCTTGTTCCATGGTCATGGACAGAACTGTTTGTGCGGTAATTACCAATGTTATTTTTGATGTGTACAACTGACTGCTAAATGTATTCACACAGAGCAGTTAAAATCCCCAGAGTTTTGAACAGATCTTTACAATGATTTCGACTACCATTTTTTGTTACGATTCCTATGGCTCTTTTCTGGTGTTTTAAAATTGTGTTCATACTTTGTGCATTTGTTCCCCAAAAAAGGAATTCCATAGGTAAGAATATGCCATAGGTAAGAATAACTAATAAATGCCATAGGTAAGAATAACTAAAAGACCCTGCATGTTACACACTGATGATAGGATTCTAAGACTGTTCCAGATGGCCGCCGAGTGAAATCACTGGTATTTTCTTTGTCAGCTAAAATAACTTACTTAAGAGAGAATAGTGTCAAATTTAAATTTTCTTTGTTTTGTATGGTTGCTGTAGTGTCTGTTGTTGTCGCACAACTGAGTATTAGCGTCCCAGCAGAGCTTGTTCTTGACAAAAACTTGATCTGAAGTCCCGATAATCGCGACACAACCCAAAATTTTGCGTGACAAAAAATTCTATTCGAGTTTTCCTGACAGCGAAAAATTCGTTAAAAATAGGTAGCTACTAGTTTAATCAGTGTCTATCGTCGCAATAAAAGTGTAATTAAACGTTTCTAGATCGTATGTAACTAACACATTTCGTATTGTTTACCAGTTATAAACGTCTCTCTCTCTCTCTCTCTCTCTCTCTCTCTCTCTCTCTCTCTCTCCATCGCACACACACACACACACACATAGATAAAAACATAACAGAAACGAACAGTCGTTAGTTTTCAACATATACTTCGTTAGCATGGCAACATATATGTAAACAAACCAAACAGGATGTGAGACATAGTGTTGAGATCACAGTTTTCGATCAAATACGTATAATTAGTGACTGAAGACTGGTAGTGCATCACGGAAATAAGGGCAGACAAGATGAAAAGCGGGAAGAAAAAGTTCCGATCATAAAAATATGCTTATGTTTCGTAAACGGAGCTGTAGTGCGTCTACCAGCATGTGACCAGATTAGAGGAAACGCAAATGCCATCTAAAAAAGCGAATAGATGTTAAATAATCACTTATCAGTTTAAAAAACGAGACTGAGCCCTTTTATAATCTACTTATAACACATATGAAAATAAAAATGTTATCATTCTAGATCCCACCGGTGATGCCCTACAGTGAAAAAAGGCGAAACGCGACTTGGAAAAATAAAACACATTGCAGCAAGAGAAGGCATTTTCTGATTTACAAAACAAATATTTCTATGCCTGCTGCGGAGGATTGCCATGCAAAGAAACTCGAACTTGAATACAGTATTCTCCCTCCCCGACGCGACGGACTTTCGTATGATCTGAAACCACAGTTCCTTAATGAATCAGTCCAACTTTGGACATTATTTAATCTGAAAGATTTATCGTATTTCCTTCCCTGCTCATATCGCTTATATCGTGTTTTACAAGTGTTGTGTAAGCAATATAGGGATCAATGATATCCGTACTTGAAAATGTAACTGAATTGCGGTGGCCAGATCTTAAAGTGATTGTATGTGGTACCACATAATATTAACATTGCCATAAACAAAAAGAAAACTGTGAGCACTGCAGGTAAAATTGAAAACATTAAGAAGTGGTGTCAGATGTTTAAAGTGGTTTGTATGATAATGTGTTTGAAAGTGTAGTGCCTCATTAATTCCTGTTGGCTGAACCCGAACTCCAAATACAAAATTTCGGAAACTGTTCAGGAATATTTTCTGACTATTCTGCGATAAGGAACCGATGGTTTCGGATGACTTATTACAATACGATAGTCTAATTACATTACATTACATTAATACTTGTTCCATACTTCATGAATACGACATTTTGTAATGGTATGGAATTTGTCAGTTTAACATAAATTTTTCTAATAATTTCCGGGTATGCAGCCGGATCCCGTCGACATTCTGTCACGATATTTCGGCCCAGAGACGTCCGGCCATCATCAGGTGAGTACACAACTACTGAAGAGCCCAGGTGCAGTCGCGGTATTTATGCCGAATCTCGCGCCTGTGAAATGTACTGGCATCCTACAGCGCATGCGTCAGGTGTTGACATGCGCAGCATAGCCGAGTTGTACGTGCTGCCCTCGGTGGTGGAAATAAAGGTTCATCTAGTCATTGAGTATCGAATGACACTGTCGATTCCGCTGTGATTGTATAATTTTAATAACAGGATTCCAATTTTTATCCAGCTGAAAGCCGTTGTCTCGATTTATAAGATTATTGGCAAGACGTATTTCCACTGATTCCTTGATTACGGAATCCCAAAAACCGGAAACCGGGGATAAAATTTTTGTTACATTGTATTCCATTGAATGTCCCAAAGAAATACAGTGCTCTGCTACTGCCGATTTTGACGGTTGCCGCAGACGGGTGTATCTTTCATGTTCTGTACATCGTTCATGGACAGTTCTTGTCGTCTGGCCAATATATGCAGCGCCACATTCACAGGGAATTTTGTAGACGCCTGCCTTCTTCAGTTGTAAATCGTCTTTAACGGATCCAACCAGGGCCCGGTTCTTTGCTGGTGGACGGAAGATAACCTTGATTTTATTTTTCTTCAGTAATCGGCCTATTTTCGACGACACATTCCCGGCGTATGGAAGGAACGCAGTTGATTTAAAGTCATCATCTGCGTCCTCAGTGCGTTGCTTCTTGTTATGATAGTTGCGCATGGCCTTCCTTATTTGGCGAGAAGTGTAGCCATTCTCTTTGAAAACCTTCTCCAAGTGCTCTAATTCTGCGTGGAGGTTGTCATCATCCGATATTATATGCGCTCGATGTATTAAGGTACTGAGAACACCGGCTGTTTGTGCTGGGTGATGGCAGCTTGACGCCTGGAGATACAGATCTGTGTGAGTCGCTTTCCTGTACACAGAATGTCCTAATGACCCATCATTTTTACGGCGTACTAGCACGTCTAGAAATGGTAAAGTGCCCTCTTTTTCAATCTCCATCGTAAATTTGATGTTCTCATGTAATGAGTTTAAGTGATGAAGGAATTTCTCCAGTTCCTGTCTGCCATGAGGCCATACAGCAAAAGTATCATCTACGTACCGCCAGAAGACCGTAGGCTTTAAAACAGCAGACTCAAGTGCTTTCTCCTCAAAGTCCTCCATAAAGAGATTAGCTACCACAGGTGACAAAGGGCTCCCCATGGCGACGCCGTCTGTTTGTTCAAAGAATTCGTCATTGAATAAAAAGTACGTTGAGGAGAGTATATGTTCAAACAAGGCCGTCATTTCTGCACTGAATAAGTTACCAATAAGATGTAATGATTCCATTAAAGGCACTTTGGTAAAAAGTGAGACCACATCAAAGCTGACTAATAAATCCGAGCTGCTAAGCTTAACTTCCTTCAAGCGACTGACAAAATCCTCGGAATTACGTATATGGTGGCAACACTTACCCACATATGGCTTTAGTAATGAGGCCAGATATTTTGCTGTAGAATAGGTCGCAGCACCAATATTACTCACTATTAATCGTAGTGGGGCACCATCCTTGTGTATCTTCGGAAGACCGTAGAGTCTTGGTGGTACTGCATTGTTTGGTCTCAATCTCTTGATAACTTCTTCAGGTAGAGAACAGTCGTTCAAAAGGGTAGTAGTTTTCCTTGATATTCGGCTTGTTGGGTCCTTTTCAATTCTACGGTACGTAGACAATATATCTTCTCGTTGTAGGCTTCTCTTGTCAGAAGAACTGTGGCGTTACCCTTATCCGCAGGCAGTACGACTGTGCTAGTATCCTCTCTCAGGCTGCGGAGAGCAGCTCTTTCAGCTGGCGAGATGTTACTCCGTTGTGGCGCACATTTCAACAACGTTCGGCAAGATTCACGTCGAATTTCGTCTGCAGAATCCACAGGGAGACGTCTAATGGCTTCCTCAATGGAACTGATGAAATCCGTTAAAGGCAGTGAGGCAGGTGTAGGAGCGAAGTTTAAACCTTTCGCAAGCACTGACATCGTCGCATCGTCAAAAGATTTCTCCGTGAGGTTCACCACGGATCGTCCAGAGATAGCTTCTTGCGGTTTTCGTGTTACGAGTTGGCTAAACTTCGCACTTTGTCTGTTCGTACTGTCCCTGTGAGCCCAGTCTGCCTTGGCCCAGGATACGCCGTCAATCCAGTCCCAACTAAGGGAAGAACATCTTGCTGAAATCTTCAGATGTAAATAATATAAATTCCTTGCGACAGCGTCTAACTCACGACGCGTAAAACGGATTCGTTCTCTTACTAAAGCCAGACTCGCCTTGCGTTTTATATTGTTGGCGGCCACACTATTAATAAAATGAACAACTCTGGCGAAAGTTGGAATCAAGTTATTGTCTCTACATTTCAGTAAAAAATTTAGTGAACACAGCAACCTGGCTCTCTTCTCACGAAATTTGTCCAATACGTGGATATCCTGAACCATCTCCTCCCCGTAAAGGTATTTGATGTGACTTCTGAAATTTTCCCGGCGTATTTCTTCTTCTAATAATTTCCGGGTATGCAGCCGGATCCCGTCGACATTACTGAAGAAAAATAAAATCAAGGTTATCTTCCGTCCACCAGCAAAGAACCGGGCCCTGGTTGGATCCGTTAAAGACGATTTACAACTGAAGAAGGCAGGCGTCTACAAAATTCCCTGTGAATGTGGCGCTGCATATATTGGCCAGACGACAAGAACTGTCCATGAACGATGTACAGAACATGAAAGATACACCCGTCTGCGGCAACCGTCAAAATCGGCAGTAGCAGAGCACTGTATTTCTTTGGGACATTCAATGGAATACAATGTAACAAAAATTTTATCCCCGGTTTCCGGTTTTTGGGATTCCGTAATCAAGGAATCAGTGGAAATACGTCTTGCCAATAATCTTATAAATCGAGACAACGGCTTTCAGCTGGATAAAAATTGGAATCCTGTTATTAAAATTATACAATCACAGCGGAATCGACAGTGTCATTCGATACTCAATGACTAGATGAACCTTTATTTCCACCACCGAGGGCAGCACGTACAACTCGGCTATGCTGCGCATGTCAACACCTGACGCATGCGCTGTAGGATGCCAGTACATTTCACAGGCGCGAGATTCGGCATAAATACCGCGACTGCACCTGGGCTCTTCAGTAGTTGTGTACTCACCTGATGATGGCTGGACGTCTCTGGGCCGAAATATCGTGGCAGAATGTCGACGGGATCCGGCTACATACCCGGAAATTATTAGAAGAAGAAATACGCCGGGAAAATTTCAGAAGTAACATAAATTTTCTTTACGTAATATAATCAATTTTTTTACAGTTACTATTCCATATCTAAAATTTCATTTATTGAGTAGAAAGAGTAGTAATCCAGAAATTTTTTAGTTTGTTTATTATAATTTATTGAGTGTGTTAGCCTAATTACCTTTGTTTCCGTAAAAACGCCTTCACAACATTGAAAAAGCCAGTAATACACAATCACTAAAACGTATAACATAAAACCCAGATACAAAAGTAGTGTAATTGGCTAACCGACACTGGAGGAAGAGCGTAGTGCTGCAGGAAAAACAAAATAGATCAGAGCAGAACTCAGTGCAAGTTTGAGGGCAGTGGTGTAAGAAGGGCATTGCTTGTTGTCAGCAACAGGTATCGTGAACGAATGGGAACAAAACACTGCGCATACCGTCGACATTTACAGTGCTGTGTAGGTATTTTCAGAGCATCGCTGATACAGAGAGAAATGGGGGTATGGAAACGAACGAAATGCTAAAACTCTGTTACGAGTCCTTTGAGACGACGGGTTCCTTATAAGAAAATACTCAGAAACTATCGCAGAATAATCTCCGAAATTTTGGATGGGTTCCTGTTCACCTCGTAGTGTACCATCTCACCTCAAATGTTACCTACTGAATGCCTATAAACAACGAAAATTCCCAAAATAATTGGAACAACGGTTCACTTTGCAAAATGGAACACAGGCAACTGTCAGTCTATTAGACTTCTCTCTGGAAGTTACAAACTTTCGCTAAAATTATCAGCAACTGAACAGAGAAAATACAATACAGTGTTACATTCTGACAACAGGAACAATCTAGATCTATATGCAGGCTTAGCACAATAGACCTTCTGTAAATAATTAATGAAAATATAGAGTGGAGCATTGAGTATTGGCATTCATAGATTACACCAAACCTATACCAACAGCCTTTGAGAAAGAAGACATTGATCCCATCTGCGTTATAGTACTGAAAAATAGAGTCTTTTAAACCTTGTCAAGGAACAAGAGTGGCAGGATGTTTATAGTGCCGATAACATTGATGGCAATATATAATGTTTTCCTTAACACATTTCTCGGGCTCTTTGAGAGTTGATTCCCATTAGAACGTTCTAAACGGGGTACTAGCAGTAAAAAACAGCTCAGTGGCTGACTAGTGTAGAACGAAGCGGGAATTATATCAAAATGTTAGAAGAAGTCACAATCAAGCTACAATAGCTCATTACAAACAGTACTGTAACGTGCTTAAAATGTTATTAGGAAGCCAAAGAGTATGTGGTATGCAAATAGATTAGCTAATTCACAGGATAAAATTAAAACCATATGGTCAGTTGTGAAGAATTGTCTGGTCAGCAGCACAGTGTCGACGGTATAAAGTCAGTTCGCAGTACAAATATTTCTGTTACTGATGAATCAGATATATGCACAGTATTTAACGATCATTTTCTGACCATTGCTGGTGAATTAAATAAAAATTTAGTTTCTACAGGGAATCATATAACTCTCTTGGCAAATGCCTTTCCGAGATTGATGTCTGAAATACTCCTCTGTGATACAGACAACCTTCCCCATGGACCATGGACCTTGCCGTTGGTGGGGAGGCTTGCGTGCCTCAGCGATACAGATGGCCGCACCGTAGGTGCAACCACAACGGAGGGGTATCTGTTGAGAGGCCAGACAAACGTGTGGTTCCTGAAGAGCGGCATCAGCCTTTTCAGTAGTTGCAGGGGCTACAGTCTGGATCATTGACTGACCTGGCCTTGCAACATTAACCAAAACGGCTTTGCTGTGTTGGTACTGTGAATGGCTGAAAGCAAGGGGAAACTACGGCCGTAATTTTTCCCGAGGGCATGCAGCTTTACTGTATGGATAGATGAAGATAGCGTCCTCTTGGGTAAAATATTCCGGAGGTAAAATAGTCCCCCATTCGGATCTCCAGGCGGGGACTACTCAAGAGGACGTCGGTATCAGGAAAAAGAAAACTGGCGTTCTACAGATCGTAGCGTGGAATGTCATATCCTTTAACCGGGCAGATAGGTTAGAAAATTTAAAAAGGGAAATGGATAGGTTAAAGTTAGATATTGTGGGAATTAGTGAAGTTCGGTGGCAGGAGGAACAAGACTTTTGGTCAGGTGAATACAGGGTTATAAATACAAAATCAAATAGGGGTAATGCAGGAGTAGGTTTAATAATGAATAAAAAAATAGGAGTGCCGGTAAGCTACTACAAACAGCATAGTGAACACATTATTGTGGCCAAGATAGACACGAAGCCCACGCCTACAACAGTAGTACAAGTTTATATGCCAACTAGCTCTGCAGATGATGAAGAAATTGATGAAATGTATGATGAGATAAAAGAAATTATTCAGGTAGTGATGGAAGACGAAAATTTAATAGTCATGGGTGACTGGAATTCGAGAGTAGGAAAAGGGAGAGAAGGAAACATAGTAGGTGAATATGGATTGGAGCTAAGAAATGAAAGAGGCAGCCGCCTGTTATAGTTTTGCACAGAGCATAACTTAATCATAGCTAACACTTGGTTCAAGAATCATGAAAGAACGTTGTATACATGGAAGAATCCTGGAGATACTAGAAGGTATCAGACAGATTATATAATGGTAAGACAGAGATTTAGGAACCAGGTTTTCAATTGTAAACCATTTACAGGGGCTGATGTGGACTCTGACCACAATCTATTGGTTATGACCTGTAGATTAAAACTGAAGAAACTGCAAAAAGGTGGGAATTTAAGGAGATGGGACCTGGATAAACTGAAAGGACCAGAGGTTGTAGAGAGTTTCAGGGAGAGCATAAGGGAATTTAAGACCTATTTCTATGCCACCAGTATTTGCTAAAGTTATTGAAAAGGCTGTGTATTGATAATTGATCATTTATATCACACGATTTGCTATCAGATGAATGGTTCGGCTTTAGAAGTCGTTTAACAACTGAAAATGCTATATTATCTTCTCTCTGTGAGTCATATTTTTTGGTTTAACTAAGGTGCTTGATTGTGTTGATCGTAAAATGTTGCTCCAGAAGTTGGACCATTACGGAATACGGGGAGTAGCTCACAACTGGTTCACCTCTTACTTTAGCAGAGATCAGTGTTTAGGACACTCTTGTTCCTTATTTATATAAATGATATGCCCTCTAGTACAGTATTATGGGTAATTCTAAAATATTTCCGTTTCTGATAACACTAGCTTGGAAGTAAAGGATGTTGTGCGGAACACTGGCTCGGTTTGAATTATCGCAGTTCATGACATAATTTCATGGCTTCTAGAAAATAAACTAACTCTAAATCACAGCAAGACTCAGTTTTTAGTTTCTAACACACAATTTAACAAAACCTGACGTTTTAATTTAACGGAATGAGCATATGATTAGTGAAACTCGGCTGTTCAAAATTCTAGGTGTTCAGATAGATAGTAAACTCTCATGGAAAGCCCACATTCAGTGTCTTGTTCAAAGACTTAATGCTGCCATTTTTACTATTCGAATGGTATCTAAAGTGAATGATCGTTCCACACAAAAATTAGTCTACTTTGCTTATTTTCATTCGCTTATGTCGTATAGTGTTATATTTTCGAATAACTCTTCCCATTCTAAAAAGATATTTTTGGCTCAGAAACAGGCGCTTCGGGCAATATGTGATGTATGTTCACAAACCTCTTGTGACCTCCGTTCACGAGTCTGGGTATTTTGACATTGATCTCTCAATTTATATATTCCTTACTGTCATTTGTTGTTAACAATATTAGCTTATTCCCAAGAATAAGCAGCTTTCAATTAGTTAATACTCGGTAGAAATCAAACCTGCATTTGGATTGGACTTTCTTAACTCCTGTGTGGAAATGTGTGCAGTATACTGCTACGTGCATTTTCAATAAGCTACCACTAGAATTCAAAATTCTTAGAAATAATTCACTCGCTTTCAAATCGAAACTGAAGAGTTTCCTCACGGGTCACTCTTTCTATTCTGTCGAGGAATTCCTTGAAAAATTAAGCTGAGTCTTGTTTTATTGCTGATTGCGTTTACTTAAACTTATGGGTTGACTTTTTTCGGGTTCATAAAGATTTTATTTTTGTCTGTTATTACTTTTATGTCGTAATTTCGTGTACCGACACGTTCCGTGACCTTAGAGATTTGCTCCTCAATTTGGTCCTAAGGATTTTGACGTCTAAATAAAAAATAAAATTGAAAAGTCTTTGTTTAGCTCTGATACTGATGTGGGATAGCTCACCACCAGACTGTACCAATGACAGCTGCTGTCATATCTCTGTAAAGCAATATGCTGATGGGAATAAATTTCTGTAGAGAACCATTCGGAGATAAAATCTTCGATAAAGCTTCATGGTTTACCTAGTCAAATGAATTAGTGAAGCTAATAAAGGTAATGTTTAGACACCTGTCTTGTTCCCTGCGTTTTTCTGCAACTGTCTAGCTGTAAATATCACACCTCTGGTTCCTCTAGATGGCCTGATGCTACACTCGCTCTCTGGTAGTGATCCCATTAAGGTTAAAGAACCATTTTCGAGAATTCGAGGCATTAGCTTCCCCAAGCTAGAAAATGTCCACGTTAGTGTGGTCGCCGTTCTCAAAAATGGAAACCACCGAACTATTACTGAAATCGTGAGATATTTCTTCATTCCTGCAAACTTTGACACTCAATTCATGTATGTGTTATGACTTCCTCATCTCCTTCTTTGAGAGCTTTCGTTTGTATACCATCTGATTCGTATGAAATACGATTGTTTGACATGCATGAGGGTAATGTTCTACCTGGTTTTCATTTTCTAATACTATTCTAAATATTTATGGTTTTATTTTGTTTTCACCACTGATATCAAACTTGTTGGATTAATATGCTATAAAAATGATTTACATGCCTACAGAAATAACGTTCTGTTACAGAGTGCCATTTTTTCTATGACTCACTGAACGATACAAGAAATTGCCTTTTAGCCTAAATTAAAGATGTATTAAATAGCAAATGGTTGAAAAGTATAGTCTTCCATATGATAATCACAGAATTTCAGGGCCAGGACTTTAACTCAGGTCTGCTTGCTTACTAGGCAGGTGTGTTAGTCATTACACCACCTCAGCGAAATGGCTAACACTCCTGCATTGACTACCTTAGTCCAATTCCCTTACTAACACACACTTCAGTTCACATCTTGAACTTATTTTCCCCTCCTTAGATCGTCACTATTGCCAAGGCTCTCCAATATTGGAATAGCACCTCAGCCTTGGATGTAATGTGGATATAATTAAATTTTGCTTGAGATATTTGGGTCTCATGTTTATCTACGATAGTTATAGAAGCGCAAGAAACGAACTGAAATTTGTGAGTAATAAGCAAGAAAATCACGGCTCTAGTCCTGGGCCTCTCATAAATTTTAATTCATTTCTTGAGCTTCTATAATTATTGTAGATGAAAATGAGACTCAAACGCCTCGGGGAAGATTTAATTATATCTTGCATAAGACGTAAACCTCGTTTGACGTCACGAGCCACTTTTTCAAAAGAAACTGAAGGAGGCAGCGTGTGGTACTCAGTGTCAAGGGCAGATAGACGTGCAATATGTGTCACACTTGTTTACATGATTTTAGTGTGGCGGCATAGACTTCAGCCATCTTGAGTTTTGTGCAGATATTCAAGTAACAAATACACAAACGTTGGGTGAAGGTTCTCTTTTGAGTTATTCATTGATAACGAGTAAATGGAATATTTTGATATGATCAAGGGGAACTACAGAACTTCTCCTTCAAATTAAAGAACTCACAAATCAAAAAGATAAGTACGACCATGTAAGTGATAGATTTGTCTACCTGCATAATTACTATATTCATGGAGGCTAAAATATTCGCCGAATATACTTTCGGTAAAACGCAGTATAAACACGGACAAGCGATGGACAGCAGGATCCTTCCGAAATTTGAGTTGAGTTATACGGGCAAATGGAAAAAGAGACACGGCAAAGAGTAGACACAGAAACAGACTTCAGAAGCATAGTCCATAGAGTGTAGAAGAATGAACTTCGCGACTGAAATCACAACTTTCTAGCGGATAGATGTCAGCGCTTTAATCTTAACGGAACGAAATAGCCAAATGTAAGAGCAGAGTTGGAAGTATATCAGCAGAGTGTTGTAGGGCCCTTACTTTCTACAGTCTATATGAACGATTTAGTGGATAATATCACAGGTTCCGTGCCACTGTTAATGGACGATGTTGTATAAAAGAAAGCTGCAACGTCAGAAGACTGCAGTGAAAAGTAGGAAGATTTGAAAAGGATCCAAGATTGAAGCACGGACTGGAAGTCAACTCTAAACGCCAGTAAATGTATCCGACTGTGTATAAATATGCGGAGAGACGAATTAGTGTCCGATTAAACTATTGGCGATAAATCATAGGAAACAGCAAATTATTTGGGAAACAACAGTAAAAATTTTAAAAACGTCTTGAGCTGCTGGTAAAATACTTCATTTACAGAAACATTTTTAATAGTCTGACCGTCATGAGGTCCATAAAAGTATTCACAGCATCAGATTAAATATAAGATTGTTGTCGTCAGATGATAAAACCATAAATTATTGACTGCTATTTCGTAAATTACATGGTCAGTCTACAAAAAGCTGTGCTATGTTGTGTACTCATTCATGTGAAAACTGTGATCGGCACTGCCGGCCGGAGTGGCAGAGCGGTTCTAGGCGCTACAGTCTGGAATCGCGCGACCACTACGGTCGCAGGTTCGAATCCTGCCTCGGCATGGGTGTGTGTGATGTCCTTATGTTAGTTAGGTTTAAGTAGTTCTAAGTTCTAGGGGACTGATGACCTCATAAGTTAAGTCCCATAGTGCTCAGAGCTATTTCAACCATTTTTTTGTGATTTTCCCTAACGCTGTGAACAGATTCGTACCACACAGAGGCGAATGAACAACTGATCACTGGTAGAACCAATGATTCTAATACAGGGCCTCTTGGAAATAAGAAGTTTGTTGCAAGAAAAGCTAATACCAGACTGAGAGTAAGTCGAAGAAAATTTAATCCTTCTACAAGAGAATTTCCTTACAAAAATATCGTTCGCGATTCTTTAATATTATTGGTCAGTGTGGGAATCTTGCCAGGTAGGATTAACATGCGTTATGGAGATGTTTACCAATCTCCAGTGGTAAACTGTACAAAAGAGACGTTTGTTGTTTCAATTCAGAAGCATTACGCTCCAACGACTGTCAGACAATATATTACTTCCTCCCACATTTCCGTGTCGAGAAAACTAAAGAACCTGGAGCTCACGTGGAAACTTACAGACAGACGTTCTTCCGACGCACTATGGTAGTGGTGCTGGAAGTACTCCCCACCACACACCTTGAAATTCTGCGGAATATAGACGTATGTGTGTGTGTATGTGTGTGTAGAAAATGATCTACGAATTTACATATCAAAGTAACTAAGTTTCTCGCACTTCAGACTATACACCTGGCTTCGAAGTGGTGGTATACGATCGGCGATGTTCTTGTCTTGTTGGATGCTTGCACAGAAAAGGACGAGATGTACTTCGGTAGCAGCGTACAGATTATGGACGTGTACGCGCAGAAAGCGCCAGCGATTACTGACCTGTATCAGAAGGCGGCGGCTGCAGTCTGAGGCGTGTGGTGTTGTCCGGGAGCCATCAGAAGACCAGCCTATTAGAGACGCTCCGCTAAGCGCCAGGACACTGCTGCGGGGCCCCTATTTGCGAGACTGCGCAAACCACTGCTATTTGCTGACGACGTATTATTTAACGCATGCTGCGTGTTTGCTCTGTCTGAGTACACGAGCGCTTCAAATCCACCGTAATACTATAAGACCTCACACAGTGATACACATCACTTTTTCCTCTTACTGACTTCTTTCCGTATGTCGTGATAACAATGCACAGCAAATTTGCACAAGCAGCTTCCTTCATTTTGAGGGTGAGGCGAGTGCATTGCGGGCTTTCAAATTTTTCCTACCACTTTCATTTCCTGCCGAAGCTTTGTAAGTAGGCTGTTTAGGTTTTTATGTTGATAACGCCAAGTAGCGATCTGCATGAAAATCACTGAATGTGCTGTGTGCAGTCTGTGGGTGGTTGGCATTGTTGGAATATTCGCTATTGTAGTGTTGGGCAGTTGGATGTGAACAGCGGTCAGCACGTAGCGTTACGCACTTGGAGGTGAGCCGCCAGCAGTGGTGGATGTGGGGAGAGAGATGGTAGAATTTTGAGAGCGGACGATCTGGACGTGTGTCCCTCAGAAAAAGGAAATTTGTAAGACTGGATGTCATGAACTGATATATATATATATGATGCCTTGTGAACACTATTAAGGTAAATACATTGTTTGTTCTCTATCAAAATCTTTCATTTGCTAACTATGCCTGTCAGTAGTTAGTGCCTTCAGTAGTTAGAATCTTTTATTTAGCTGGCAGTAGTGGCGCTGGCTATATTGCAGTACTTCGAGTAACGAAGATTTTTGTGAGGTAAGTGATTCATGAAAGGTATAGGCTATTGTTGGTCACGGCCATTCTTTTGTAGGGATTATTGAAATATGGCGTTGCGCTAAAAATATTGTGTGTCGGTTTAGTGTTGATCAAAATAAGTAAAGAGAGAAATGTCTGAGTACGTTCAGTTTTTCCAAGGGGATGTTGCAAACCTGTTTACTGCATCACTGACAAAGCTATTCCTAGTCTCCTTTCCAGCCAAGTATGCGTATCTGGCAAATTATTTTACTCCTTTTTAAATCGTTCCTATTTTTTGGCTTGCTACTTCTTCTTCCTTCGTTGGAGTCAATGTATGGAGCGTATTTAAGCCGGTAACTTAGCTACGTACCTACACTAATACTCCTCCATGATCATATGTTCACTTTGTCCTTTCTCCTCTTCTGGGAATTGTTTTCCTTAGCAAACCTTCTCAGTTCTTATTTTATTCGAGTATTTTATCCTACCGTCAATACCCTCTTCGCTTATGCCAATCTGTTCTGGAGATCATGCAGTTTTCTAGGCCTGAAAACTGAAGCAGAAGAAGAAAAAGCGGTTGAAAAACTGGTGCAACGAGCTACCAAACTTCATTCATTGATAGTAATAAGGTATAACGAGCTAAAATACTATTAGAACTATTTGCTTGTTGATGTAACATCATCTGTTACTTTAATCGACATGGTTTCATTATGTTTGTTCTTAAATAATTAATTTTTAAAAAAGATTTTCCCTTGTAGCGTTGAGAACCCCTCTCTGTATTTAGTAAGCAACAACTACTAAGCATCATTCTCAATTTTTCGATCTCATACAAATCTGTCCTAACATTCCACAATCCCGATGATGATTTCTGTATTTCGATGCACTCGAATACGAGTAATATTTCTTCTTATTTTCAACCCATTTTAGTCGGTATACACAGCAGCAAACAGCGAATACAAAGAATCCCAGAAACTACTCCAACTGAGCAAGTGATAATATTAGTACTGCCCACAGACGGCATAATATTTTCCTAAGTAGCACAATATATTTGTAAAGCTTTTCATCTGCTTAGCTTTATTGCACAGCCTCTCGACCTAACGCACAGCTGATTTTAACCAACATGGTGAGGAGTGTCAGCGATCTTACTTGTGGTAATTACTTGTGAAAAAACAGTCACGATCGCAAAAATCGTTTATTTAAAATAGAAACAGTAACGATCGCAAACTTCGCAAAATATCTGACGCACACAAGTTCATTGTTTTCGCAAATCCGAAAATAAGCAACAGTGTTGGACATCTAGCTGCCGCTTAAGAAAATCTTTTGTGAAACAGCTGACGCTTTTGTTTTGATGAGTTTCATGTCTGGCTTCGACGTTTAACGGTGCAGATTTTGTGTGTTGAAGACAGAGGAAGGACTACAGCTTGAAGCAGGTCTTACTTAGAGGATATTGTATGATGTAGACTAACGTAATATGAAAGTGACCATGACTGATTAATATACAGAAGTTTGATTTGAATTTCACACATCAAGGTACACCAGAACAGGCAATGGACCGATATTATTTGACGTAAATGGTGAGAACTTTAACTTAAAAAATGTATATTTTAAATGCAGAAACTGTGTATTTTAAAACATGTATTTCTTGTCGTAATGAACTCAGTGGAATCAGACTATTACGCGTTACAAACGCGGATGTTCTTGAATCACGTCTTTGTGAGTGATTAAAATAAAGTTAATTATATTTTCTGTACAGTATTACACTTGATATTGTTCTGAGTTACTTTAATATTGCAGATCATTTGTTATATGGAGTGGCTGGGAAGACCGAAATAGATTTTGAAGTAATTTAAACAAATCGATGAAATCCGTGTGCGCCATCTTGTGTTCCGAGATGCAGACGGTACAGATCATCAAAGATATTTATCGGCCGCACTACAACTCAAGGTAGGATCAAAAAACGTATGCTTTCTATCATGCTTCACTACTAAATGTCAACGGCAGGCAACAGTATTAATTACTATTGAGTTGCAGTCTACGTTCCAGCAAAGAAAATGAATTGTTTCTATTAAAAAAGTAATGTTTTGTAAATACCAGGGAACGATAACGTCCATTTTAAATAGTACTGCACCCCTAGATTTTCATACAGTGTACTGAAGACGCTAAACAGCAACATTTTTCGCAGACAGTTACATATTTTTTATCCGTTTGTTATAGTAAACTAATAATGTTAGTGTCTCGATAGATGCAATTAACACCCGGTAAAGCAGCAATTATTTTATGATAACAGTTACTGCAGTAAGAGTAATTTAACAGTTTGTTAAATACAGCGACAACGGTTATTTTGCGATTTATTCATTTCTTTATTTATTGGATACTTAAAGATCTATTACCTACTATTTTAAAACACGCCGTACGTTTTACAGTACCCATTTGCTGTACCAGTTATTGCGTAACAGCTGTTTTTCCATACCAGTTGTTTATAAGGGTTACGAATAACTGTTAGTTATCTCCACTTTGATTTAGCATTCATCACATTAAAGATGCACCAGAAACTCTGTTTTGCACTAGTTCTAAAAATATAATTACGTAAAATGCAGTGTCAGTACATAAAAGTTAACCTATCGGCTCAACAAATTACAAACAGCGCAGCTACTGCAGGCAAAATTCCAAGTTTAATTTCTGCTGCACCAAACCAGCTTCAACAAATCTAACTTTTTTGTTCACCAAACATCACGAATGAGGCGAGGTGATAGGTTCGTTTATAGCTGGACGACATTCTTAGTTTGAGGAAAAGTATGTACACGGTAATAACGTTTTCAGAGGAGCTGTAAAAACTACACGATTTAATAAACTCAAAATTATATATTATACTTAATACAGTGAGAAAAGATTTTGGTATATTAATTATCTATTTAAATCCCTCTTTTACACGTTCAAATCAAGTTCCTTTGTAGAGTCTGTTGCTAAATAGCTGTTGCAGTGAACGGATGTGTAAGATCGAAAATCAGTCGCACTAGAAATTTTAGAAAGGTATGGCTGTTACTCGCAAAAGAACCGGAGAGAATCTTTTAGCGCACTCCCGACAAAATTATGCCCTCAAATTTCTCGTCTGAGTATTCAGAGTGGAACATTTATTGTGCGCGTAATTTAATATCATACTTATCATTTGTGAATAATGTAAAAAAGAGATGCATACAGCAGTAAGTTACTTCACTGACGAACCACGTTCTCGCTGCCAGAAAATTTTTTGTCGATATCAGTTGAACAATTATCTACACTTCCAAATATTTTTTCGTTCTGGGTAGTCAGACAGCCTTCTCGTGTATCTCACCACATCTCATGAAATTTTTATGTTACGAAAGTAGATACTAAAATCACGAAGCAGAGCTCACATCCAAATTTTACAGAAGCTTAAGAATCAAAACAGTTTATTTTACAGGTCATACAACTGACTAACTTTTCGGCATGAAAAATTGAAATCCTAAAGCACCACACATGATACTGAGAGGAACTCACATTGTGGCCCTGCTTACCACCACAAAAATCATTTCTAAACTACCAGTTGCGAATCCATAGAAAAAACTAAAAATTTCGGAATAAATAGTATTCGAAGATCTTACGTACGACAGTTAAATTAATCAATAGATAGTGATAATTTTTCGAATGAACTATAAAGTAACCGTCAATCAACCGTTTCAATGTTTGTATTTCTGGAGAACTAGTAGTTAATTCCAATTATAACATAATTAATTGTGAGCTATACATTGTTCCCACAGATGTAAGAAAACTGGAATCTAGTATTTGTAACTGTGGCAATAGTCGGTTATTTGTGTGAACGTGAAAACACTAGTACTTTGTTGAAAATATGTAACATTGTGTGAGAAGTAATCACACTAACCGCCCATTAAGTTATTCGTAAGCTGTTATTACAGTAACTACAAATACACACTAATTGGTTTATTTTTTCTTCTGCGTCAATTCAATAGCGAATTATTGTCAGTAGTAGTACCATATGATGATGTATATGCAAAAAAGTATAAAAGGAGCAGTTGTAACAAGATACATGGCAAATATTTTGGAAATAGAGTGTAATAGTTTCTTAATAAGTATTGCAAGTGTTCTTACACAAATTCGTACAAACTTAATAATAGAAACGACTACATTTTATGACTTGACCAGTACAGATTTTTGTAATTCCACTGAGAAACAAGTAGAAAAAATTTTCTCAATGAGTATGATGTTTTGTAATTTTTCCCCTGGTTCCATTTCACTTAACGGGTTTTGGACATTGATTGAAATGTCACGAGCTGTTCAAAACCTATGATAGCCCTTTCTGTACTTATACTGCGTCACTGAAAGACCGCCAGCAGAGATATTCTAAGGATGAAGAGAAAAGAAGAAAGCAGTTTGTAATCCGCTGTTGGGAGACTGCTGATGCAAGTGGTGGAAATATTCTCGTGTGAGGGACGTTAAAATGGGATACATTGCGGCACCTGATACATTACAATCGCCTCTTGGCAGAGAACGACTCAGAGGTCTATCATTATTACCTACAGCAACGTATATGTATGGAGCAACGAACGCGTACTTTTACGCTTTCGTTTCGTTGTTGTTGTTGTTGTTGATGTCTTTGGTCGGATATATTTTGTTAATGTAGATCCTTCCTGTACAAGTCTCTTCCCCATTTGAACCCGAGCATTGTATTGTGTGTGTGTGTGTGTGTGTGTGTGTGTGTGTGTGTGTGTGGTCTTCAGTCCAGAGACTGATTTGATGCAGCTCTCCATGCTACTCTATCCTGTGCAAGCTTCTTCATATCCCAGTACCTACTGCAGCCTACATCCTTCTGAATCTGTTTAGTGTATACATCTCTTGGTCTCCCTCTACGATTTTTACCCTCAACCCTGCTCTCCAGTACTAAATTGGTGATCCCTTGATGCCTGAGAATATGCCCTACCAACCGATCCCTTCTTCTAGTCAAGTTATGCCACAAATTTCTCTTCTCTCCAATTCTATTCAATACCTCCTCATGAGTTATGTGATTTACCCATCTAATCTTCAGCATTCTTCTGTAGCAACACATTTCGAAAGCTTCTATTCTCTTCTTATGTAAACTATTTATCGTCCACGTTTCACTTCCATACATGGCTACACTCCGTACAAATACTTTCAGAAAAGACATCCTGACACTTAAATCTATACTCGATGTTGGCAATGTGGGTTTCAATTCCTACTCCGAATTTTTCTTTTGTTTCCTTTACTGCTTGCTCAATATACAGATTGAATAACATCGGGGAGAGGCTACAACCCTGTCTCACTCCATTCCCAACCACTGCTTGCCTTTCATGCCCTTCGACTGTTATATCTGCCATTTAGTTTCTGTACAAACTGTAAATAGCCTTTCGCTCCCTGTATTTTACCCCTGCCACCTTCAGAATTTCAAATAGAGTATTCCAGTCAATGTTGTCAAAAGCTTTCTCTAAGTCCACAAATGCTAGAAACGTAGGTTTGCCTTTCCTTAATCTATTTTCTACTATAAGTCGTAGGATCAGTAATGCCTCAGGTGTTCCAATATTTCTACGGAATCCAGACTGACTTTCCCCGAAGTCGGCTTCTTCCAGTTTTTCCATTCGTCTGTAAAGAATTCGTGTTAGTATTTTGCAGCTGTGACTTATTAAACTAATAGTTTGCTAATTATCACGTCTGTCAATACCTGCTTCCTTTGGGATTGGAATTATTATATGCTTCTTGAATTCTGACGGTATTTCGCTCGTCTGATACATCTTGCTCACTAGATGGTAGAGTTTTGTTAGGCCTGGCTCTCCCAAGGCTGTCAGTAGTTCTAATGGAATGTTGTGTATTCCCGGGGCCTTGTTTCGACTCGTATTGAACCCTTGCTATTTCTTTATGCTTTCTACCCTTCTCGCTTTCCTGCATTTGTGGATTAATTGGTTTCTAATAAGGAAGGATTCGTCCCCTCAACCTATCCCTTCTTTTAGTCATTATGTACCATAGCAAAGTTTCTTTACGTTTCATTTACTGACTGATTAACCCATTCCAACAATTAATATTCTTTTGTAATATCATATTGTAAAATTGTTTATTCTCTATGTAGTTGTGCTGTTTATCGCCCACATTTTTCGTCCATATAAGGCTACAGTCCAGACAAACACTTTCATAAAAGACATCCCAACTCTTGCATCTACAGGGTGAACCGAAATTCACGCACTCGATGCCATAGCGCGATTCCTTCGATACTAACAGTACAAAAATGTCGTGCCTTGCATATTTTCGGTAGAAAAATTAGTGAAAGAAAGACAAATTTTCAAAATCACATGTACGGCAGGTTCAAGAGCGTTTTCTTGTGCTACTAAGTAAGCACAGTGCTAACTGTTTCGCGTTGATGTTTGAGAGTTCCATTATGAGGTACACGTTCATTATTTCTAATTTCACCTCGAAAAAGCGATTGACATAATAAAATAGTGCAAGATGTTCGAAATTCTGAGAAAAATAGGAGTAAGCTACAGGAAAACATGTATGAGAGCATACAATAACAGTGGGAGACCAAGAACGAAGTGTACGGAAAGGGTGTAAGACAGAGATCTAGTCTTTCGCCTATGCTGTTCGATCTACACGTCGAAGAAGCAATGACGAAAGTAAAAGAAAGGGTCAAGAGTGTAATTAAAATCCAGATGGAAGGATATCAATGACAAGATTTCCTGATGACAGTGCTATCCTGCGTGAAGAAGACTGACAGGATCTGTTGAATAGAATGGACAGTCTAATGAATACAGAATATGGATTGACACTGGATCGAAGAAAGACGAAAGTAATGAGAAATAGCGGAAATGAGTACTTAACATCAGAATTGGCGATCACTAATTAAATAAAATCAAGGAACTGTGCTACGTAGGCAGCGAAAAACCACGTCGGCTGAAGCAAGGACATCAAAAGCAGACTATCACTGGCAAAAACGCCATTCCTGGCCCAAGGAAGTCTACTAGTACCTGCTATTATAGTTAATCAGAATGTAGCCATTGAACTCATTGACTAGTAGTGGCTCTCGCATCTGTAAATAAGATTTGTTGCTACCAGTGAGTTTAATTTGAGAACGAAATTTCTGAGAATGTACGTTTGGAAGACAGCATTGCATGGCACTGAGACATGGACTGTGGGGAAACCGGAACAAAAGAGAAACGAAGCATGTGAGATGTTGCGCTACAGAAGAAGTTGAAAATTAGGTGCACTGATAAGGTAATATATGAGGAAGTTTTCTACAGCGTCGGGGAGGAAAGAAATATGTGGGAAACTGACAAGAAGAACGGACAGGATGATAGGACATCGGGCAATGACTTTCGTGGTACTAGAGGGAACTGTAGAGGGCAAAAACTGCAGAGGAAGACAGAGATTGGAATACATCCAGCAAATAATTGAGGATGTAAGTTGAGATTGCTACTCTGAGATGAAAAGATTGGCACTGGAGAGGATTTGTGGAGGGCAGCATCGAACCAGTCAGAAGACTGATAACTCGAACAGGTTTTATACATTAACGATAACGTATAAATGAGACTACAATTGCTTTTATTATTACACTTTTAAATATGTACTTTTCTTTAAGCGTATATCGTGTTCAACGCACACTCCGCTGCAGAGAGGAAATTCATTCTGGAAATAATCGTCTAGGGTGCAGCTTCACCATGTCTTCGCTGTATTCTTTCTTCTGTGACTAGAATTTATGCAGCACTACTGCGGTGAAGTATGGAAGGTAATAGAGAATGTACTGCTGCAGGTACAGCTGTGAAGGCGACTCGTCAGTCAGGCTTGGATAGCTCAAATGGTAGAGTATTTGCCTGCGAAAGGTGAAGGTCCCATGTTAGAATCTCAGTCCACCATGCAGTCTTAATCTGCCAGTAAGCTTCATATCAGCGCATGAGCCACCACAGAGGAATTTTCTGTGAATAATAATAACAGTAAACCGAAAGCTGAGAGACACAGTTAGTCGTTACACGACAATAATAAAAATTGTAACAGATTGCTAGCCGTGCCATTGGCGTAATGTCCGTCAATTGTAATGTACATGAAGGTGGTCAGCATAACAGAATAATCGACAGAAAGAACTGTAGGAGGATACACTGGACACTGGTCTCGAATATAGTTGATGGGGTAACGCCAAACATTAGCCTTAGACAATGTCGCTATATGATTTTCAGCGCAAAAATCTAAAATAAAAGAAGGGTAGCTCAAAGCAAGCAGTGCAAAAAGTGGTCTAGAAAGCGTGGAAAGATGTCGTGTATGGCAGGCAAAATACGTCTTCAAAAGCGCAATAAAAAATACTATTGTACTGTTTCTCGCATAAGACCTACTCTAATTGGTATATAAAGACTATGAATTCAGGTATCGTACCACGCAGTCTAAACTAATAAATATATAAAACCTACGTCAAGATGCGCAAACGAATCCTCTCTATCCTCTGCACTAGCAGCGAAGCCCAGCCAGCCAGTATTAAATGAAGACATCTGACGTACTTTGATTACAACGTTGCCAAATTGCCTTTATTTTACCTCCTTTTTCCACCGTAAATACGCGGGGGGCAAAATTTTGTTTCAGATATTTTTGTGCTATTAGTACGTAAGGAATCACGCTGTGGAGTCTTATTGTGCGAATTTTGGTTTATCCTGTATGTTCGATGTTTCATGTTCCTCTTTTCCATAAAAATTTTTCCTTTGGCTACTACATTTTATATCTTCTGACTTCTGCCGTACCCAGTTAGTTTTCTGCCAAAATACCATAACTCGTCTACAGCTTTTAGCGTTTCACTTCCCAGCACTCTTTCGTTCTACATGTAAAGCCTCATACCCATGACTGTACGATATTAGGTCATTCGACCGGAATGTGAGACACCATTACACGTTGATCTTTCTATGCCGCTGTGTGGTCTTGAAATACTGGCGAATGGAACCATATAACGTAATTATTGTGTAATGGTACTCCATAACGCCCAAGAGGATGAAATAAAACGATTGTTTCAAATAAAAAAACAGTGTCACCCAGAAAAATGACTAATTTCTAGAAATCTTCATTTTCCCAATAAAATAGTTCCCATAAAAAGGATGCAATTAAAATTTATATTGAGCTTATGTTTTAATATCATATACTATTATCTACAACGTATTTAGAGCCCGATTAAAAATAAGGGTGTTGGAATAGGAAGGAATCAGAGAAAGACACATAGATTTGACACAACCTGAATCATTTACTGTAAGTGGCCGATGTTACACGTGATCTTCCTCCGTAGAATGCCTGTAAAACACAATACCTAAACTGAATAAATTACGCCACAGGCTTTCTAATATATATTACTGTGGTGTAATTTATGGGTATTTTCAGATCCGCGCGGTTTTCCATTTATACTTCTTAGCAGACGAAGTCTTCATTGTGTTATCAGCTGTCCGCGAGTGTTAGCACAGGTTTCCTTAAGACCTGCGGAACTGGAAATACTGCGGTTGCGACCTTGCCAAGACTGAGGCAAATACCCTAATGATATCATATCGACATAACCTCGCGCCCAGCTACTAGATAAGACGATGGTAGTCACAGGGCTTTAGCTCGCAGCTTACCGTCACCAGCTCGTGTTTGTGACTGTAGTATGTTTGAATTGGCGTTAAAGCTCTCTGCTATTACAGTTCATCAGAATTTAGCCATCGGACTCATTGACCAGTAATGGCCCTCCCATCTGTAAATAGCATTTGTTGCTGCCAGTAAGCGTGTGCATTAACAAATACAGTCAAAATTAGATTCCTTGTTCTACTATCTATTAACATTGAAACGAAAACGTGAGAGGAGACAAGGTTTAGGATTTACTTTCACTCCATAATGAAATTTTCACTCTGCAGCGGAGTGTGCGCTGATATGAAACTTCCTGGCAGATTAAAACTGTGTGCCCGAGTTCGAGTCTCGTTCGGACGCACAGTTTTAATCTGCCAGGAAGTTTCATATCAGCCCACACTCCGCTGCAGAGTAAAAATTTCATTCTGGAAACATCCCCCAGGCTGTGGCTAAGCCATGTCTCAGCAGTATCTTTTCTTTCAGGAGTGCTAGTTCTGCAAGGTTCGCAGGAGAGCTTCTGTAAAGTTTGGAAGGTAGGAGACGAGATAATGGCAGAAGTAAAGCTGTGAGTACCGGGCGTGAGTCGTGCTTCGGTAGCTCAGATGGTACAGCACTTGCGCGCGAAAGGCAAAGGTCCCGAGTTCGAGTCTCGATCGGGCACACAGTTTTAATCTGCCAGGAAGTTACTTTCACTGTTCTTTACACTAGTTTTGGAAACAGCTATTTATGTCAATGAATTCGAAATCGCTTACATCCAGTTAAGATATCGCATTTCAACGTTTTCACGTGTGTCGTCCATAACTAGAGATGTGAGATTATTAGTCTTCGGAAGATTAATTAACGTGATTTCGGTATGCTCCCGCAGTCACTCGCGATCTCAAATGTGTGCAGTGTATGCCTAAGTTTGTTCAGCAGTCAGTGTTCGGTCGCTACAATAGTGCACGACTTGACGAAAATTTCAATTAAATCTGGTAAAACCTGACTCATCCGTAATAATTTTGAATTACCCTTAATTTTTGACGCACTTTGCGTGGTTTGAAACATAAAACTTCATAGATGTTGCTGTTGTTGTGGTCATCAGTCTGAAGACTGGTTTGATGCATCTCTCTGTCCTACTCTATCCTGTGGAATCCTCTTCATCTCTTAGTAACTACTGCAACCTACGTCCTTCTGAATCTGCTTACTGTATTTATCTCTTGGTCTCCCTCTAGGATTTTTAGCCCCCCACCGCTTCCCTCTAGTACTAAATTGGTGTCCCAGAATGAGTTTTACCAACCGATCCCTTTTTCTAGTCAGGTTGTGCCGCAAATTTCTTTTCTCCCCATTTCTATTCAGTACCTGCTCTTTAGCTACAAGATCTACCCATCTAATCTTCAACAGTCTTCTATAGCGCCATATTTCAAAAGCTTCTATACTCTTCTTGTCTAAACAGTTTATCGTCCATGTTTCACTTTCATACATGGCTGCACTCCAAACAAATATTTTCAGAAAAGACTTAGTAACACCATAGCTCTAATGCTGTACGGATTTATTTTGCCTTTTGCTTTGGTTTAATGTTATAACATTGAGTATCTGTAAATGTGTTTGAGTCGATAACATAAAATTGTATACTCCTTTCTTTGTACAAACTTTGATGTCATGGTTCGGTTCTATGCAAAGTAGTATATCTGTCATTTAAGTTCTTTGTCTCATTTGGAGAGAACAAAACTTACTATACATAATTGTAATTTGTGTGTGAATAATTTTTTGTAGAAATGTCTGTTGTGGCGTAACAAGCTAGTTACGCCACACTGCGAAGGGAGCCGATTTGCACGCGTACACACACGCCGACTGGCGTCAAGTCTGGAACAAGATACGTTATGACTGCTATAAAGAAAATACGTAGCTTTGGAATATACTTAACTTTTAATCACTCCTTGTGATACATCTCTCTTGACTATACAAATGAGACTCGTAAGATACATGCACTGTTACAATTGGCGCCTTGCTAGGTCGTATCCATGGACTTAGCAGAAGGCTATTCTAACTGTCTCTCGGCAAATGAGAGGAAGGCTTCGTCCGTATTGTCGCTAGCAGTGTCGTCCGTACAACTGGGCGAGTGCTATATCGTATCTCGAGACCTGCCTTGTGGTGGCGCTCAGTATGCGATCACACAGTGGCGACACGCGGGTCCGACATGTACTAAATGGACCGCGGCCGATTTAAGCTACCACCTAGCAAGTGTGGTGTCTGGCGGTGACACCACAATGTCAATTCGTGCAAATGTTGTGTTTTATTTAATGTGTTTGTTTGCTGTTATGTAAATTGCTGATCCTCACTTTGGGTTCTTAGTTATTCTGTATGTAAAAGTTGTTGTGGTTCCCCTCGGGAACGGAACTGTATAGCGAGCGCAAATTGTGGTTGGCCTAGGCAGAAAAGGTGGAACAAGAGTCAGTCGGGGACGAGCTACCAAACTGTGCATTGCCATGTAGAAGTTGCATATTGTGCTAGTTCCGAGAGAGGCTTTTTCTGCTACTTTCCAATGCCTCGGATGGATGGATAAATAGCTGGAATGATTCTGGAATTGTTATTCATCATCGCCACCAAGATGGGCCAAAATCTAGCAATTGAGTCTGAAAATCCGCCTACCAACATGCAGTTGCCACCAAATTGTGCAATCGCTATAACAGTATACTACAATGATGTACAGTGAAGGATCAGCTTAATGGATGTGTTAATGTGCTCAAATATAAGGTAATTTATATCTGAATTTATGTACCTACCTTGATTTTTCTCCTCATCATAACACCTCTCAGGTTCCTCTCCGTTTGAACTAAAGTGATTTCCGAGTGTCCTTACTGAAAGATCATTAAAGCCCAGTGTTTTGCTAATTGATGCCTCTTGAACATAGTAAAAAGAAAGTTAATGTGGCAAGAGAGTGAGTTAAAGTTAATGATGCTTGCTGAAAATAATTTTCCTAGTAAAACTGTTATTAATGTGTTGTTGCCAACTTCAAATTAAAAGTTCTTAAGACTGAGGCTTATAATGTGTTGCTTAGTAAATGATCACATTAATGCCTGTTGTAAATCGCAGAAGGTGAATCAGTGTCTTACATATATGTTAATTTTGTCTCTCACTGTAGTAAAAGTGGAAAACTGCAGTTGTGAAACGTTATATACTCATGTTTGCTAAGTGTTTGTCTCTCTTGTGTATTAGAAGTTCATATTAATAGGATAACAGGATCCACAGTTTGTCTATTGTGTTAATGCTCGGTAACAAGTAACGGAAAGACCATTAATTATAAAAATCATAATTTCTTTCTTCAAATGATAGTGAGAAGCAACCTTTCAGTGGATTCCAATTAACTTTCATTTTAAATAGTAAAGTATTTAACTGAGAGAGACTTAACCTATATCCAATTAATGATTCTGCAGTGAGTAGTAATAATAACGTTATAAAGACCATTCAGTTTGTCTAAGTCCTGAAAGTAATAGTGTGTTTCGGCATCTGTTATAATTTTGCAAATAGTTTGTGCTGCTCTAACTGTTAATTTCAATCTTACCATAAACACATGTATGTGTTAGAGTTCACTGCACTCGCGTGTGACAAAGTATAGGTTGTGTTTATCCATTAAAGTTACGAATAACTATTTTCTTGAACAAGAATGTTAATCTTTCTCTTGCCTAATTAGGCTGGCGACCGTTTTCTTTAGTCTTTAAACAGTATAGCTAGGCAAAAATATTGTTTGTTACTGTTCGAATATTTACGTAATTCTGACTTTGATTTCCGATAAGCCACCTCCGTTAGGTACAACACGGTCAACTTAACAAAATTCCTCTCAGAGGATAACACTGCTCTGTTGCTCTATACCATAATTGCTTTAACAAAATAGTTTTATTTCACGACCTGCTTCCAACTGTAAGGTTATGGTATAGCAGTAGCGGACAGAAGTATTATAACTTCCTGGCACTTAAATCTGTACTCGATGTCAACAAATTCCTCTTCTTCAGAAACGCGTAGCGCTTTGTACCATACCCACGTGAGGCCGCGATCACAATGGCTCCGACTTCTGTGAGTTCCCCTGACTATCGACACCGACCGAAGACGGCCGGTCGTTTTGAATAAATATCCCTGAAAGTGTCCTGTCACAACGCTGCCGATCTAATCGCCCAAACGTACAGGCGTCTTGCGACAATCAGTGAAAGTCAAATCAATTTGGTTTTCTTTTCTTCTTTTAATTGCATGGCGCCCTCACACACAAAGAATGGACTGTGAGAAACTGGAACCCTGAGGATGAAACATCATAATCTGTGGAGTGAAGTAGCTGCTTTATTGGTAACCACGAGTAGGCAAAATCATTATCGGAAATTTTAGATGTTAAATATAATCTCAAAAAATAATTTGTTCTAGTTGTTTACAGTTATTGAACAACCTTTTGGGTTGTGGTAGGTAGCTAGTTTACCTGTCTATGTACTGCTACTTCTACTGTCGTAAATTGTAGGCCCAAATAATAACCATAAAAAATTAACTGTTTAAATGAGAATGGTGGCGTAGGTTACGTTTACAGCTACCGACGTGGGTCTGTTAGGGTTGTGGTATGTGGCCAGTTTAGCTATCAACGAATTTTCTGAAACTTCCTGGCAGATTAAAACTGTGTGCCCGACCGAGACTCGAACTCGGGACCTTTGCCATTCGCGGGCAAGTGCTCTACCATCTGAGCTATCGAAGCACGACTCACTCACACCCGGTCCTCACAGCTTTACTTCTGCCAGTATCTCGTCTCCTACCTTCCAAACTTTACAGACGCTCTCCTGCGAACCTTGCAGAACTATTTAATTCTGGGAACGAATTTTCTGTTGATCACAGGTGTTTCTATTTGAGTATACTGGTAATACTGTTACATAAAGTGGTTTGCGAATGTGGGGCATGTTCTCCCGCTTCTCAGAGCTGGGATGTTCAGGGCATCTGTAAAAGCTATGCATGTCTGTCAATGACAGTCGCTGCAAGTTAACTGATATACGCCTGAGTTCCTGAATTTATCTAAAGCTTTCTTAAGTCTTTGCAGTCTTATCATAAAAGTTACGTGGTCGAGATCCACTTATGTATTTCTTACTTTTTGTAGAATATAATTTGCATCAGAACACCCACAGATGAGTTGTACCACTATCCAACATAGCTATCACGCTATAGCCATCTTTGTTGTTGTGGTCTTCAGTCCTGAGACTGGTTTGATGCAGCTCTCCATGCTACTCTATCCTGTGCAAGCTTCTTCATCTCCCAGTACTTACTGCAACCTACATCCTTCTGAATCTGTTTAGTGTATTCATCTCTTGGTCTCCCTCTACGATTTTTACCCTCCACGCTGCCCTCCAATGCTAAATTTGTGATTCTTTGATGCCTCAAAACATGTCCTACCAACCGATCCCTTCTTCTAGTCAAGTTGTGCCACAAACTTCTCTTCTCCCCAATCCTATTCAATTCCTCCTCATTAGTTACATGATCTACCCACCTTATCTTCAGCATTCTTCTGTAGCACCACATTTCGAAAGCTTCTATTCTCTTCTTGTCCAAACTAGTTATCGTCCATGTTTCACTTCCATACATGGCTACACTCCATACAAATACTTTCAGAAACGACTTCCTGACACTTAAATCTATACTCGATGTTAACAAATTTTTCTTCTTCAGAAACGATTTCCTTGCCATTGCCAGTCTACATTTTATATCCTCTCTACTTCGACCATCATCAGTTATTTTACTCCCTAAATACCAAAACTCCTTTACAACTTTAAGTGTCTCATTTCCTAATCTAATTCCATCGGCATCACCCGATTTAATTTGACTACATTCCATTATCCTCGTTTTGCTTTTGTTGATGTTCATCTTATATCCTCCTTTCAAGACACTGTCCATTCCGTTCAACAGCTCTTCCAAGTCCTTTGCTGTCTCTGACAGAATTACAATGTCATCAGCGAACCTCAAAGTTTTTATTTCTTCTCCATGAGTTTTAATACCTAGACCGAATTTTTCTTTTCTTTCCTTTACTGCTTGCTCAATATACAGATTGAATAACATCGGGGAGAGGCTACAACCCTGTCTCACTCCTTTCCCAACCACTGCTTCCCTTTCATGCACCTCGACTCTTATAACTGCCATCTGGTTTCTGTACAAATTGTAAATAGCCTTTCGCTCCCTGTATTTTACCCCTGCCACCTTCAGAACTTGAAAGAGAGTATTCCAGTTAACATTGTCAAAAGCTTTCTCTAAGTCTACAAATGCTTGAAACGTAGGTTTGCCTTTTCTTAATCTTTCTTCTAAGATAAGTCGTAAGGTTAGTATTGCCTCACGTGTTCCAACATTTCTACGGAATCCCAACTGATCTTCCCCGAGGTCCGCTTCTATCAGTTTTTCCATTCGTCTGTAAAGAATTCGCGTTAGTATTTTGCAGCTGTGACATATTAAACTGATAGTTCGGTAATTTTCACATCTGTTAACACCTGCTTTCTTTGGGATTGGAATTATTATATTCTTCTTGAAGTCTGAGGGTATTTCGCCTGTCTCATACATCTTGCTCACCAGATGGTAGAGTTCTGACATGACTGGCTCTCCCAAGGCCATCAGTAGTTCTAATGGAATGTTGCCTACTCCCGGGGCCTTGTTTCGACTCAGGTCTTTCAGTGCTCTGTCAAACTCTTCACGCAGTATCTTATCTCCCATTTCGTCTTCATCTACATCCTCTTCCATTTCCATAATATTGTCCAAAGTACATTGCCCTTTTGTAAACCCTCTATATACTCCTTCCACCTTTCTGCCTTCCCTTCCTTGCTTAGAACTGGGTTTCTGTCTGAGCTCTTGATATTCATACAAGTGGTTCTCTTCTCTCCAAAGGTCTCTTTAATTTTCCTGTAGGCAGTATCTATCTTACCCCTAGTGAGACAAGCCTCTACATCCTTACATTTGTCCTCTAGCCATCCCTGCTTAGCCATTTTGCACTTCCTGTCGATCTCATTTTTGAGACGTTTGTATTCCTTTTTGCCTGCTTCATTTACTGCATTTTTATATTTTCTCGTTTCATCAATTAAATTCAATATTTCTTCTGTTACCCAAGGATTTCTATTAGCCCTCGTCTTTTTACCTACTTGATCGTCTGCTGCCTTCACTACTTCATCCCTCAGAGCTACCCATTCTTTTTCTACTGTATTTCTTTCCCCCATTCCTGTCAATTGTTCCCTTATGCTCTCCCTGAAACTCTCTACAACCTCTGGTACTTTCAGTTTATCCAGGTCCCATCCCCTTAAATTCCCACCTTTTTGCAGTTTCTTCAGTTTCAATCTGCAATTCATAACCAATAGATTGTGGTCAGAATCCACATCTGCCCCTGGAAATGTCTTACAATTTAAAACCTGGTTCCTAAATCTCTGTCTTACCATTATATAATCTATCTGATACCTTTTAGTATCTCCAGGATTCTTCCAGGTATACAACCTTCTTTTATGATTCTTGAACCAAGTGTTAGTTATGAGTAAGTTATGCTCTGTGCAAAATTCTACAAGGCGGCTTCCTCTTTCATTTCTTCCCCCCAATCCATATTCACCTACTATGTTTCCTTCTCTCCCTTTTCCTACTGACGAATTCCAGTCACCCATGACTATTAAATTTTCGTCTCCCTTCACTACCTGAATAATTTCTTTTATCTCGTCATACATTTCATCTGTTTCTTCATCATCTGCAGAGCTAGTTGGCATATAAACTTGTACTACTGTAGTGGGCGTGGGCTTCGTGTCTATCTTGGCCACAATAATGCGTTCACTATGCTGTTTGTAGTAGCTAACCCGGACTCCTATTTTTTTATTCATTATTAAACCTACTCCTGCATTACCCCTATTTGATTTTGTATTTATAACCCTGTATTCACCTGACCAAAAGTCTTGTTCCTCCTGCCACCGAACTTCACTAATTCCCACTATATCTAACTTTAGCCTATCCATTTCCCTTTTTAAATTTTCTAACCTACCTGCCCGATTAAGGGATCTGACATTCCACGCTCCGATCCGTAGAACGCCAGTTTTCTTTCTCCTGATAACGACGTCCTCCTGAGTAGTCCCCGCCTGGAGATCCGAATGGGGGACTATTTTACCTCCAGAATATTTTACCCAAGAGGACGCCATCATCATTTAATCATACAGTAAAGCTGCATGTCCTCGGGAAAAAATATGGCTGTAGTTTCCCCTTGCTTTCAGCCGTTCGCAGTACCACAACAGCAAGGCCGTTTTGGTTATTGTTACAGGGCCAGATCAGTCAATCATCCAGACCATTGCCCCTGCAACTACTGAAAAGGCTGCTGCCCCTCTTCAGGAACCACATGTTTGTCTGGCCTCTCAACAGATACCCCTCCGTTTTGGTTGCACCTACGGTACGGCCATCTGTATCGCTGAGGCACGCAAGCCTCCCCACCAACGGCAAGGTCCATGGTTCATGGGGGGATAGCCATCTTCTCTGTAACATATTATGTGTTCTGTATGCCACTTGTATTTATTGTTTTCTCATGACGTTTCACACTCTGTGGATAAGTTTGTTATCAAACATCAATGTGTGTCATTTGGTCCTGTTATATGAGGCATCCGAATCTAGGTGTATTTTGCGTGTTCTTATTGCTATGTCATTGCTCCTTTTGCATAGTGTTGCAGTTTCTTGTGTGTTTTCTTTCGGTTTTGTTTACTTTACATATCTACATTGAAGACATTTTCTGTTGAGACTTTTCTGATTGTTCAGCCCCTGTAAGTAGCTGTGTAAGGCGTCCGGATTTAACGGACCTTACATGAACTTTATTCATAACGACAGTACAATAGGGTATGAGATCCTCAGAAAATGATAATTACATTATATCAACCAAAGGCAATTTCAGTTAATCTCATGTACCCGAAAACTAACAAATCAATCTCTACCAATATGTGGACAGTGGTATGAAACAAATAAGTTAAAGCGAAACCCATTTTGGAGATGAACCGAGCAGACGGCTAATGATATCATAAAACTCCCATTAGCAAGAGAACGGCGAGCTTCAGTGCAGAATGGGGTAGGGCAAGAACAATACATTATTCTCTTTAGAAGGACGCGACCCAGAAAGAAAAATAAAAATGTTCATTCACCTCTGGCGAGACGGTGATCGCCTGAAGCCATACTTGGCGACACAGACGCGACACATTGGGGAGATCCCCATTATATAAAAGCATTTTGAGACCTAAAATTAAGGCTCTCTGGGATGAGAAATTCCGCCTTATGCAAGACACCTTTTCCTTGATTTGTTTCACCCATACATCTTATGCTATCATCAGTGGTTTAAATTTTTTTAACTGTAAAATTGTTGTTACATATTAACATTTGTGTTGTTTATAACATTGTGTCAAAGTTCTATTTACAGCTTAATTTGCGAAAAGTGGATGATGCATTAGTTAACATATCTTCCATGACGCTATTGTCCATTTATTTTGGTAGCAATACTGCTACACAATATACAACTTGTCATCTGCAAACAGCAAAACGTAATTTACTTTTCTGTTTGTCATGCATTTACGAACGGAAATGAGCCTGTATCACTTTTTTTGTGTGTGTAACTCACAGTTTTGAAGTTGTTGGGCGTTCTCCTGTGTTGTTGGCGAGGTAAATAGGCTTACTTCGTGATCTATGGTCGCTTGGCACTGCACTTTTTCGATTTCTCAAAACATAGGCGGAGTTTTCGCTGCCATTACGTGTTGTTGTGGCCGTGTAGTATTCATTTGTTTCATAGCATGTTTGGCTGGGTGAGGCCCGCGAGTTTGAATTGTATTTGGCGTCAGTGGTGTATGGTTTGTGTGGGTGGGTGTGCGACTGCGTGTTGAGGACTGTGGCAGAGAGGGAGAGAGAGAGAGAGAGAGAGAGAGAGAGAGAGAGAGGGAGGGAGAGCGAGAGAGGGGGGAGGGAGGAAGGGAGAGACTGGCTGTGTTTGTCATTGTTGGTGGAATTTCTTCCAAGTGTGCTTTGTATTGTGTTGTTGATTCTGTATGCGATGTTGAGTCCTTGTTTCTTTAGCATAATACCCATTCTGTGTGTGACTTTTCTGTTGTAAATCCTTATGTGCAATTTGTTGCTTCCTGTTAGCTGATTTTTTTGTGTGTTGTGTTTGTTTGTGTGTGTGTTTCATGGTTATGTGTTATTTGTTTTTGTATTTTGTGGTTATTTGGTCTACTCTAGTTGCATCATATCCAATCTCCTGTGCAAATTGTTTTATTGTTTTCAATTTTTGTGTGTAATCATGTTAGTTAATGGGTATTTTGTTCAGTCTCTGAAGTAAACATCTGAAACTGACTTCTTTGTGAGTTATGAGGTGATTGGATTGGTTGTGAATAATGGTGCTGGTGATTGTGGGTTTTCTGTTGATTGTGAATTCATGTTTGTTGCTTTTCTCATGTACGGTGAGATCTAAGAAATTAAGTTTTTCATCTGTTTATGTTTCAATGGTGAACTGTATTTTTGGGTGGATGGATTTTATGTTGTCATGAAGTTTTATGTGAGGCTGTAGTTCATCTATTAAGAAAATTATGTCATATATATATATATATATATATCTGTACCAATATATTACTTTGTACTGTTTTGGCATTACTATTTTGTCGAAGATTTGTTTTTCTATATGATTGAGGAAAACGTCAGCTAGGAGGCCACTGCTTGGGAATCCCATAGGTAGTCAAAAAAATTTTCAAATGTGTGTGAAAACTTGTGGGACTTAACTGCTAAGGTCATCAGTCCCTAAGCTTACACATTACTTAACCTAAATTATCCTAAGGACAAACATACACACCCATGCTCGAGGGAGAAGTCGAACCTCTGCCGGGACCAGCCGCACAGTCCATGACTGCAGCACCTTAGACCGCTCAGCTAATCCCACACGGCCCCATGGGTAGTACATTTTGTTGAGAGTAAAATCTGTTGTTGGATGTGAAGTAGTTTTGCTCTGTGATGAGCCTGAGTATGGCCAATATTTCTTGTTTGTTTGTTGTGGGTTTGTTTCCTTGTAGCTGAGGTTTATTTCTGTGATGTTGATGGTTTATTCTGTTGGGATGTGTGTGTACATGGAAATTATGTCAAATGAAATCAATTTTGCTGTGTTTGGTATGTTTTTATTTCTAATTTTTTCTATTAAGTCACTTGAGTTCTTTAGACATCTGTTTTCAGTGCATTTTCACAAAAAAACATGATACAGCCTCATTTCCATTCATAATGCATAACAAACAGAAAAGTAAATTACGTTTTGCTGTTTGCAGATGACAAGTTGTATATTGTGTAGCAGAATATCTACCAAAATAAATGGACAATAGCATCATGTAAGGTATATTAACTAATACATACATCCACTTTTCACCAATTAAGCTATAGGTGGAACTTTGAAATAATGTTATAAAAAACAACATTTTTACAGTTGAAACTAAAAATTAAACCACTGATGATAGCACAAAAGTGCTGAAACATGTATGGGAGAAACAAAACAAGAAAAAAGGTGTCTTGCACAAGGCGGAATTTCTCGTCCCATTTTCGTAACAAGCACGGACATAACAGGAAGAACTACACCACAAGATGGTTATTAAGGCTCTCTCTCTCTTTCTTTCTCTCTCTCTCTCTCTCTCCTGTCTCACAGCAGACCGCACAAACGTATGGAAAAAAGCAAAGGCTTTGACAGTTTGCTTTCTGCGAAATGAGGACGATATGTTTCGCATATCATGGCGAGATAGCAAAGCAGTAGTTAAATATTGCTATGGGGATTTTTGTGGGCAAAGAAATTGTGCACATCACTCCAACCCAAAGCAACTGTGCAATAGCCATCATTTAGACTAGGGAAAGATTAATGTTCTATGGAACACAGGATAGTTGCAAGTCAGTGAATTCAGTCAAGGCCAGAGTAGGGAATTAGCATTCCAGATCCAGCACGGAGACAACGCTGTTGCAGATACCACTTGGTAAAGTACCATTACGCATTAGGCCACAGTAAATGTTGAGGCTGGATTTTGCTCACTCTAACTTGCGTATGCTTTGACCATTGAATATCAAAAGCTAAGATTCTAACCTACCCTCACATTGAGTACAAGAGAGTTTTTCATTGGTCCAAAAAGTAAATTTATTCTCCACCAACTCGGTGCAATGACCAGCTAAGACAATGTAGATTTAAATGAGGAGATGAGGATGTTAAATAGTCATTCTTTCCTTTGATAAAAAATGTTCATGTGCAGAGATAATGATTTTAACAATCGTCATTTCAATGCATCCAAGATTTAATTATTTTGTTATTGACTATCAAAAGTAATTGAACGTGATTGTTGTTTATCATTTGACCCCTGAAAGCAACAGCTGATAAATTATATGTAGGATAAAAGAGGGAATAGCTGTTTTATCTTTCTAGAATAGATCCCAAACTTTCACTTTCACTAATTTATGCATTCTAGATAGTTGACAGCAGCATTTCTAATGAATTTCGTTGTGATCTGCCCCTGATATCAGCTGCCTTGCAAGGCCTGGGTCATATTTATTTAGAATGTCTGTTTGACACCCTGGGCTTAAGAAGACAATTTTACCCATTTGCAAGCTAAGTGGTAAGCTACATTTACACACACAGACATACAACAGCCGTATTTATTCATTGGGACTGTGTTTAGTCTGTGTAGGAGGTATTGGAGCCTGTCCAGTTTATGTGTGTGCTGGATGTTGTGGCTTCTTGTATACTGAGATGTGATATTAGTGGTTCTTAGTTTACAGTGTGATGTTTGTCTGCCAAAGAGAGTGCATGTGTCTGGTGTAGTTGTATATTTAATCACTGTTGTGAGTAGTACATTCAGTTTGTGAATCCTTGGTTAATTTTATAAATCAGTATTGTATCATATAAATCAAATCATAAATGAATATCCACTGATGATGCCACAACTGTGGGTGAAATATGATTAGGTGAAAACAAAGTAAATTGAGGTCTAGATAGAAGATAGATTCTGTTAAGACTTATTACTATATGGTATCATAGAAAGTAAATATGTTATGACAATACTTAAAAATTTGTTATATATATATATATATATATATATATATATATATATATATATTGCATAATGTAATTCAAAACTGTGTCACAGCCATTGAAATTGAATATTATGTTGAGGTACAACTCTGATTATGAAATATTTCTTAAGGGCTTCACTTATTTCGTAGGCTCTCTGTGAAGACCAATCAAAATGCCTTGCACCTTTGTCAGAGTCATTCTCATATTTCTTTTTCTGGTTAGTATAAATATTTTTAAGTATATAAGAAGGGTAGGAGAATGGACATGCAAAATTGCAGACCAGCATCCCTAACTTTGCTTTGCTGCAGAATCCTTGAACATATTCTCGATTCAACAGTGAATGCTCATCAGAGACACAGTCATCGACAGAAGCGCCCCACGAAAGTGTGATAGGACCTATATTTTTCTCTATATACATAAACGATTTGGCGGGCAGGGTGGGTAGCAATCTGCAGTTGTTTGCTGATGATGCCGTGGTGTACGGTAAGATGTCGAAGTTGAGTGACTGTAGGAAGATACAAGACGACTTAGATAAAATTTGCAGTTGGTGTGATGAGTGGCAGCTATCCCTAAATCTGGAAAAATATCAGTTAATAAGGAGAGTAGGAAGAACAAACCTGTAATGTTGGGATACAGTGTCACTAGTGTACTGCTTGACAGTCAGGTCGTTTAAATATCTGTGAATAACATCGCAAAACGATATGAAATGGAATGAGCATGTGAGAACTGTGGTAGGGTAGGCGATTCGTCGACTTCAGTTTATTGGGAGAATTTTAGGAAACACACCACCTCATACACTATGTGATCAAAAGTATCCGGACACCTGGATGAAAATGGCTTACAAGTTGGTGGCGCTCTCCATCAGTAATACTGGAATTGAATATGGTTTGTCCCACCGTTAGCCTTGATGACAGCTTCCAATCTCGCAAGCATACGTTCAATCAGGTGCTGGAAGGTTTCCTGGAGAATGGCAGCCCATTCTTCACGAAGTGCTGCACTGAGGACAGGTATCAATGTCTGTCGGTGAGGCCTGGCACGAAGTCGGCATTCCAGAACATCCCAAAGGTGTTCTATAAGACTCTGTGCAGGCCAGTCCATTACAGGGATGTTATTGTTCAAGCACTCTGCCACAGGCTGTGCATTATGACAATGTGCTCTATCGAGTTGAAGGATGTAATCGCCATCTCCGAACCGCTCTTCAATAGCGGCAAGCAAGAAGGTGCTTAAAGCATCAATGTAGGCGTGTGCCGTGATAGTGCCACGCAAAACAACGAGGGGTGCAAGCCCCCTCCATGAAAAACACGACCATACAATAACACCACCGCCTCCAAATTTACTGTTGACACTAAACACGCATTCGCCATACCCACACCCTGTCATCGGATCGCCATATTGTGTACCGTGATTTGCCACGCCACACAACGTTTTTCCATTGTCCAATCGTCTAATGTTTACGCTCCTTACACCAAGCGAGGGGTCGTTTGGCATTTACAGGCTTGATGTGTGGCTTATGAGCAGCCGCTCGACCATGAAATCCAAGTTTTCTCACCTCCTGCCTAACTGTCATAGTACTTGCAGTGGATCCTGATGCAGCTTGGAAATCCTGTGTGATGGTCTGGATAGATGTCTGCCTATTACACATTACGAACCTCTTCAACTGTCGCCCGTGTCTGTCAGTCAACAGACGAGGTCGGCCTGTACGCTTTCGTGCTTTACGTGTCCCTTCACGTTTCCATTTCAGTATCACATAGGAAACAGTGGAGCTAGTAATGTTTAGGAGTGTAGAAATCTCACGTACAGACGTATGACACGAGTGACACCCTATCATCCGACGACGCCGGGTCCGTGAGTTCCACGGAGCGCCCCATTCTGCTCTCTCTCGCTAATATGGAGTACCTGGCAGTAGGTGGCAGCACAGTGCACCTAATATGAAAAATTTATGTTTTTGGGGGTGTCCAGATACGTTTGATCACATAGTGTAGCTTTACTACCGCCAGTACCTCGTCCCCTACCTTCCCGACTTCACTCAGGTATCTCCATTTGCTTACAAGGATACCAAAGGCACATTCAATTGCTCGTCTGGCCATAGATTGATGTTGATTGAAGATCTCCTTTTGGCGATCCATACTGTACCCAGCGGGATATGGCCTCATCAAGTATTTCTTGGGCGGATATCCTTGATCATCTAGCAAAACGTGAGATGCAATAACTTCTGCTCCTGGTGGTGGTTTACTGCTTGGTACATTGAATGAATTTCTTTCCAAGCGATGATAGACGGCAGTATCTACAAAGACACCACTGCCACTTTGTCTCCCATATGCACCTACATCCACTGCAATATATCTGTACCTGGCGTTTGCAATACCTTGGAGGTGAATAGAAAAGTACTTTTTGTAATTAAATTACATAGATCTGGATTTAGCTGGACTTCTTGTGTGAATGTTTGCTGGCAGTGATTCCTATGTAAATGGGACAATTCCACAAACACTCATAATCGTTTGCAATTTTGTGAAAATCTACCATGGTCAGAACAGACATACGTTTTGTTTTCAGTGTCACCCAGATGGCTTCACTCGTTTCATAAACAGTGCTGGTGATGGTGTTATGTGCCATTCTAACTGAGAATGTCAATGATCTGAAGGTCATTCCTGTAGAAATAAACCTGCAACAAAATTTTATTTTACTATCCGTATCTTTCTTAAATGTGTAGATGGGTAAGAGGTGCGGCTACCGTAAATGTTACGTTGGCAACATTTGCCGCAAGCAGCTGTACCGTGCTCCCACTGGTCATCTCCGACTTTACTGACGCTTTGCCAACGTCTGGTCACAAACTCAGTAAAGCCACTACGCTTTCGTAACCCATCTCCACTTAAGCTGTCTCTTTTTATTGTGTTATCATTGTTCGAATATTTGTGCTAACAGTTCGGCAGAAAGTGATTTATCGTATGTGTGTTTTTAGCTTCCGGGAAATGGCAGAATTTAATAGATGCATTTCGTTGGGAACTTCAGAAGAATACTCTGCCAACAGCTTCAGTTAATTGAGCATTGATTCTTAATGGAAATACTTCCACAAATGCACTTTTTACAAGACATGTATGCTTCATGGCGTCTCGTTCGATATGTTCGAAAAACTCAGAAATTCGACACACCAGACGTACAAGTTATATCATATGACGAAGAAACACAGCTTCAGCATTCATTTTCAGGACAAGCTGATGGTGAAGGAAGTCACTCATTAGCTCAAGACGAAAGTATTACTTCTGAAAAACTGTTAAAATCGGCAAAGATAAGGTATCGAAAGAAAACAGGTCCAATTTGCGATCTAATAGAACTGGTGAAAGTTAAGACAGTACGCGTCGAAGCTTTGGGTTCCAAGAATCAAAATTCAGAAGTGCGTGATGAAGATATTTCTTTCTCATGAGTTTATCGCCACATTTACGTGCCACACCACAGCACCTGAAATTAATAGCAGGAGTTACATTTGCAGCATGTCTTAATTGAAAATCTGACTAAGTGTCGCCAATACACAGACTCAATTCATGGTTCACCGCACACTATCACCCCCAGACTCAGATCACCTTGAGCCACATGAATATTTCTGATACTTAGGACCGTCAAAATTCAGGAACAGTACTTGCATTATATTAAGCAGAAAATTCTGGCTCATACGACGTCACATATTTCTAGGACGTGGTCCCATGAGGAACATCTAGTTTCTACATTGAGAAATCGTTCGTAAATTGTAACTCTAATCAGATGTTTTTTAGCAAAAATGGATTTCATTCCCTTGTAATTTCAAATCTTCAATGTTATTTCTTTATTAACTATGAAATGTACTTTTAACCACAGACAAACTAAAATTATTAGCTTACAATTAACTGATTCCATAAATTGAAGGTTGCAGATGATTTGCGAGTAAATTCAGTTGAACAATTGTATCCTGTTCATAGCAGCATTTTACCATACTTAGTGTGAGATGCTCTAACCAGTCGTACACCAGAAGCGATGTAGAGCAACACAGATAAGCAACCTCAATTCTTTGAACTTAATATTAAATAGTATGAGTAAAAGAAGTTACTGCACGGTGACGAGCGGCCACTCTTCCACTGAAAAGCATTTCTGAAGTTGGATTGATTGCTTCTCATTGTCCACAAGTATCATTTCTAGCAAACAGTAGAATGTTTCTCTCTTCATTCTCATAGACTCGCAAAATTTTTACCGTTGTTGTAGTAACTGAGGAAAGGGCATACGATATTCACCACATTCTCTCCGAGACTGTATTAACTCATTAACTCATTCAATACCAAAAGGCCGCGCGGGGTAGCCGCTCGGTCTCGGGCGCCTTGTCGGAGGCTCGAGTCCTCCCTCGGGCATGGGTGTGTGCATCGTCCTTAGCTTAATTTAGCTTGTTAGATTAAGTAGTGCGTAAGCTTAGGGACCGATGTCCGCAGCAGTTTGGTCCCATAAGGCCATCCCACAAATTTCCAAATTTCTTTACAGCAAAAGCCGTAATTCAGGATTCGTCTCTAAGACCCGAGTCGAAACAGGACCCCGGGAGCAGACAATATTCCATTAGAACTATTGACAGCCTTGCCAGAGCCAGTCCTGACAAAACTCTAGCATCTGGTAAGCAAGATGTATGAGACAGGCAAAATTCCCTCAGACTTCAAGAAGAATATAATAATTCTAATCCCAAAGAAAGCAGGTGTTGACAGATGTTAAAATTACCGAACTATCAGTTTAATAAGTCACAGTTGCTGAATACTAACGCGAATTCTATACAGACGAATGGAAAAACTGGTAGAAGCCGACCTCGGGGAAGATCAGTTTAGATTCCGTAGAAATGTTGGAACACCAGAGGCAATACTGACCCTAAGACTTATCCTAGAAGAAAGATTAAGGAAAGGCAAACATATGTTTCTAGCATTTTTAGACTTAGAGAAAGCTTTTGACAATGTTGACTGGAATACTCTCTTTCAAATTCTGAAGGTAGCAGGGGTAAAATACAGGGAGCGAAAGGCTATTTACAATTTGTACAGAAACCAGATGGCAGTTATAAGAGTCGAGGGACATGAAAGGGAAGCAGTGGTTGGGAAGAAAGTGAGACAGGGTTGTAGCCTCTCCCCGATGTTATTCAATCTGTATATTGAGCAAGCCGTAAAGGAAACAAAAGAAAAAATCGGAGTAGGTATTAAAATCCATGGAGAAGAAATAAAAACTTTAAGGTTCGCCGATGACATTGTAATTCTGTCAGAGACAGCAAGGGACCTGGAAGAGCAGCTGAACGGAATGGACAGTGTGTTGAAAGGAGGATATAAGATGAACATCAACAAAAGCAAAACGAGGATAATGGAATGTAGTGGAGTTAACTCGGGTGATGCTGAGGGAATTAGATTAAATAAAGTAGTAAAGGAGTTTTGCTATTTGGGGAGCAAAATAACTGATGATGGTCGAAGTAGAGAGGATATAAAATGTAGACTGGCAATGGCAAGAAAAGCATTTCTGAAAAAGAAAAATTTGTTAACATCGAGTATACATTTAAATGTCAGGAAGTCGTTTCTGAAAGTATTTGTATGGAGTGTAGCCATGTATGAAAGTGAAACATGGACGATAAATACACTCCTGGAAATTGAAATAAGAACACCGTGAATTCATTGTCCCAGGAAGGGGAAACTTTATTGACACATTCCTGGGGTCAGATACATCACATGATCACACTGACAGAACCACAGGCACATAGACACAGGCAACAGAGCATGCACAATGTCGGCCCTAGTACAGTGTATATCCACCTTTCGCAGCAATGCAGGCTGCTATTCTCCCATGGAGACGATCGTAGAGATGCTGGATGTAGTCCTGTGGAACGGCTTGCCATGCCATTTCCACCTGGCGCCTCAGTTGGACCAGCGTTCGTGCTGGACGTGCAGACCGCGTGAGACGACGCTTCATCCAGTCCCAAACATGCTCAATGGGGGACAGATCCGGAGATCTTGCTGGCCAGGGTAGTTGACTTACCCCTTCTAGAGCACGTTGGGTGGCACGGGATACATGCGGACGTGCATTGTCCTGTTGGAACAGCAAGTTCCCTTGCCGGTCTAGGAATGGTAGAACGATGGGTTCGATGACGGTTTGGATGTACCGTGCACTATTCAGTGTCCCCTCGACGATCACCAGTGGTGTACGGCCAGTGTAGGAGATCGCTCCCCACACCATGATGCCGGGTGTTGGCCCTGTGTGCCTCGGTCGTATGCAGTCCTGATTGTGGTGCTCACCTGCACGGCGCCAAACACGCATACGACCATCATTGGCACCAAGGCAGAAGCGACTCTCATCGCTGAAGACGACACGTCTCCATTCGTTCCTCCATTCACGCCTGTCGCGACACCACTGGAGGCGGGCTGCACGATGTTGGGGTGTGAGCGGAAGACGGCCTAACGGTGTGCGGGACCGTAGCCCAGCTTCATGGAGACGGTTGCGAATGGTCCTCGCCGATACCCCAGGAGCAACAGTGTCCCTAATTTGCTGGGAAGTGGCGGTGCGGTCCCCTACGGCACTGCGTAGGATCCTACGGTCTTGGCGTGCATCCGTGCGTCGCTGCGGTCCGGTCCCAGATCGACGGGCACGTGCACCTTCCGCCGACCACTGGCGACAACATCGATGTACTGTGGAGACCTCACGCCCCACGTGTTGAGCAATTCGGCGGTACGTCCACCCGGCCTCCCGCATGCCCACTATACGCCCTCGCTCAAAGTCCGTCAACTGCACATACGGTTCACGTCCACGCTGTCGCGGCATGCTACCAGTGTTAAAGACTGCGCTGGAGCTCCGTATGCCACGGCAAACTGGCTGACACTGACGGCGGCGGTGCACAAATGCTGCGCAGCTAGCGCCATTCGACGGCCAACACCGCGGTTCCTGGTGTGTCCGCTGTGCCGTGCGTGTGATCATTGCTTGTACAGCCCTCTCGCAGTGTCCGGAGCAAGTATGGTGGGTCTGACACACCGGTGCCAATGTGTTCTTTTTTCCATTTCCAGGAGTGTAGTTTGGACAAGAATAGAATAGAAGATTTCGAAATGTGGTGCTACAGAAGAATGCTGAAGATAAGGTGGGTAGATCACGTAACTAATGAGGAGGTATTGAATAGAATTGGGGAGAAGAGGAGTTTGTGGCACAACTTGACAAGAAGAAGGGACCGGTTGGTAGGACATGTTCAGATGCATCAAGGGATCACCAATTTAGTACTGGAGGGCAGGGTGGAGGGTAAAAATCGTAGAGAGAGACCAAGAGATGAATACACTAAGCAGATTGAGAAGGATGTAGGCTGCAGTAGGTACTGGGAGATGAAGCTTGCACAGGATAGAGTAGCATGGAGAGCTGCATCAAACCAGTCTCAGGACTGAAGACCACAACAACAACACTCTAAACACAGAAGCGTTGCGGAATCCGTCCCGCCAAATACTGACAAAGGACATCGGATGCACTGTGATCGTATCTCCCGAACGTATGGAATTCGGACGACAATCGGTGAAATTCAAATCAGTTTTTTTTTTTTTTTCGACCAAATCGACCGACGTTTTCGCACACGGAAATGGATCGTGAGAAACTGATAAGTTTAGTGCAAGAAAGTGTGAGATGGTGGTATCCTGAGGATGAAAATACCATAATCAGGATATAGTTCGGAATCTATGGACTGAAATCGCAGGTGTATTCGGAACCTGAAATGAGTAAAATCTTTATTGGAAATTTTAAGCATAGGTTATAACCTCAAAAAATAATTTGTTGAAATGAAAAAGGCTGCGTATCTTATGTCCTTATAGCTACTGTACTGTATCTTTTTTGTGGTAGATTATCATTAGTTGTCTAAAAATTATTATTTCTGTTTACTGGCGTCTTATGCCAGTAGGGTACTGATTCTGTTAACACGAAGTGGTTTACTGATGTGGTATATGGTATGTATTTCCACTTTTAAGTGTATTAGGTTTTCAGAGGATCTTATGCTTATCTTTCATTCGAGTGCTAAATGACAGTCATTGACGGTTAATTGACGTACGTCTGCACAACAATCAATACAGCGAAACAGAGTGTTTATAACTTCCTTTTTCAGGAGAACGTTTCTCCCGTAATCCCATATATTCGTAAAATTTGTCTGGATATTCCGATAACTGAGGACAGGGTGTATAGTACTCTCCACGTTCCTTACGAGACAGTAAATGGTTCAAATGGCTCTGAGCACTATGCGACTTAACATCTGAGGTCATCAGTCCCATAGAACTTAGAACTAATTAAACCTAACTAACCTAAGGACATCACACACATCCATGCCCGAGGCAGGATTCGAACCTGCGACCGTAGCAGTCGCGCGGTTCCGGACTGAAGCGCCTAGAACCGCTCGGCCACAGCGGCCGGCACGAGACAGTAAAGCCCATTCACATGCATTCGGCGTCTTTTTAATAGCATAAGCCGCTATGTAGCGCTCGCATCCAAGCACAGAGGTGTCGTGGTATTCACCCCACCCTAAGAGGTTAAAATCTTACTTCATACATAGAACATATTCTAACTTAATCTAACTTCTGAAAAAAAAAGCAACGAAGGAGGTCGCAAGCACTATGATCACGCTGTTGGCCGACGTTACCTGGCGACGACGTCTGACGACCGCTGTCGGTGCCACTGACAAGGGAACCTCCCGACCGCACCCCGCTCAGATTTAGCTATAAGTTGGCACAGTGGATAGGCCTTGGAAAACTGAAAATAGATCAATCGAGAAAACAGGAAGAAGTTGTGTGGAACTATGAAAAAAAATAAGCAAAATATACAAACTGAGTAGTCCATGCGAAGATAAGCAACACCAAGGTTTGTATAAGCTGAGAAGCGCAGTGGTCCCGCGGTTAGCGTGAGTAGCTGCGGAGCTGGAGGTCCTTGGTTCAAGTTTCCCCTCGAGTGAAAAGTTTCCGTTCTTTATTTTCGCAAAGTTATGGTCTGTCCGTTCGTTCATTGACGTCTCTGTTCACTGTAATAAGTTTAGTGTCAGTGCGACAGTGGAACTGTTGCATTCATTTGTTGCAGTTTATGTGACAAACTCTTATGTTTTCAATACTTTTTTGGGAGTGATTATCACATCCACAAGAAAACCTAAATCGGGCAAGGTAGAAGAGTCTTTTTATCCATTCGCAAAATGTGTACAAGTTGGGTGGGTCGACAACACATTCCTGTCATGAGACGCACATGCTGTCACCAGTTTCGTATAGAATATATCAGACGTGTTTTCCTGTGGGGGAATCGGTTGACCTATGACCTTGCGATCAAATGTTTTCGGTTCCCATTTGAGAGGCACGTCCTTTCGTCTACTAATCACACGGTTTTGCGGTGCGGTCGCAAAACACAGACACTAAACTTATTACAGTGAACAGAGACGTCAGTGAACTTTGAGAAAATAAAGAAGGTAAATTTTTCACTCGAGGGAAGACTTGAACCAACGACCTCTCGTCCCGCAGCTGCTGACGCTAACCACAGGACCACGGCGCTCCTGTGCTCACGTTCTCATTGATGTTACCTATCTTCGCATGGACTGCTCAGTTTGTATATTTTGCTTATTTTTTTTCATAGTTTCACATAACTTCTTCCCGTTTTTTCGACTGATCTGTGTTCAGTTTTTCAAGGCCTATCCACTGTGCCAACTTATAGCTAAATCTGAGCGGGGTGCGATGGGGAGGTTCCGTTGTGAGAACGCAGCCTAGGTCCCGGATTGTAGTGGAGAGGCGCAACACAGCCCACAGCAAAGCGGGCAGTTGCCGGCCGAGGTGGCCGAGCGGTTCTAGACGCTACAGTCTAGAACCGCGCGACCGCTACGGTCGCAGGTTCGAATCCTGCCTCGGGCATGGATGTGTGTCGTCCTTAGGTTAGTTAGGTTTAAGTAGTTCTAAGTTCTAGAGGACTGATGACCTTATCAGTTAAGTCCCATAGTGCTCAGAGCCATTTGAACCATTTTGAGCGGGCAGTTGCCGTAGGCGGTTTCGCTGGCCAAGGAGCGGGGTGGCAGCAGGCAGGCAGGCTCGCTTCACTGCGCGGACGGTAAACCCCGCAAGCCGGCAGATCTGCAAGCCTTTCTCAAACGATTTTAAAGAAACTGTTCGATAAAAAAAAATTGGTTCGCGGGTCTCATAGCTTTATTTGTCAGCTTCAAATGAATTACTTATCATTTCGTTAATTGTCATAGTTATTGTGATATTTCAAAATTAAGCAAGTGACTGCAAGAAAATCTAATAGTTTGCGCTGAAAAGTAGAGGTTGCTATGAATTTGCATTTGCTGCACGTTAAGTCGTATGTTGCTGCGTATCAAACGTTGTCAGCGTACTGAACTCTTCTTTAAACTTGAGATGCGATACACTCCATTCTCGAAAAATGAATCGTATTTAACACACTCCATTTCGTTCGCGTGCCCAGACGAGAAGGAAATATTCATAACACCCTTGAATCTCATAAACGGTTTGAAATCTCAAAAGAAGATTGTGACTAACGATACCCCGCAAAGAGGAGAGTTTGTTGCTGCAACGTGGAGTTTACGTGCAAACCGGTGACAAGTGAAATAATAACAAGTACAGAGGACTTGCGAGATACAACTAATTTATTGCTGTTCAACAGTTTAACCCAAAAGGCACAGTATTTACCAAAAATGTTCTACAAGTGTCTCTTAGTCACAAGTCAGAAAAATAATTACACAATACCTTTCTAATTGAATTACGTACAAACAAGAACTTCTGATAACTTCTATACTAACTGTGAGCACTTCAATAATAAAAGGTAAAATCAGTTTCATTTAACAAAGGGCACTTGAATAATGAAGGTGAAATAAGTTTCTTTTAAATAGGTGCCCTGGGAAAGCGCAATAGGACAATTCACATAATTTCCAGTTTCCGCTACCCATCAAATATTTCTCTTTAACATGTACATAAGTTCAACTCCCGCTGCACGTAAGGTATAACTCAGAACACTAGTCTCCTTCCTTTGTGGTTTTGAAGGTAAATATATAAGCAGTATAGCAAACGAAACAGACGCCTTGGCGTCCCAATGCAGAGGAAACTTAACTCAGTAAAAGATCCCCACTCACTGCAACCCGAAGAACTCAGTGGCCGCCGTATCGGTTGCCTTTTTCCCCGCGGCCAAAAGAACCTCCCGTTCCCTCTGGTACTGGTCGGCCAAGGCGTCGTACATCGATTTAGACATGGACCAGGTGCCCGCTGCAGAGCTGCAACAGAAAAGCATACACAGCCACAGCCCAAAGTAACAATGTTAACAGCCCCAGAATATAGTAAGATTAAATTCTGCAAAGATAGATCACATCAAGACAAAGGCAAATTAAAAGTGGTTAAAAGAATTAACTATAGACTTCAAATTTCAAAATATGTAAAATTGCCCCAGCACAAACAGACTAGTTTTAAAATGGCAACGATAAGACAAAGCATAATATTATTACACCAGTACGTCGCAGTTCCAGTACAATATTGACACTCGTAAGAAAAGGTAGAAGCTAGTGATAACACGGGTAGGCCCGAGTGCAAAACTAGAAAGCTTGAATGTCTACTTCTTCAATAGACAGCTGCGTGGTACATAGTTCAACTCCTCTAGCCAAAATGAATAACACACTGCTCAGCGTCCTGTATAGAAGACCACGGCCCAGTCACGCCTCAAGAACTTGCAATAACAGGCCCGCTTCCGTACTCCGGGCCACGTTACACCGGTCAAATCCAGCTAACTCGACGCAAACACAAGTTTCACTCTCTGAGCAGCGACACGTACCGGCCGTTCCGAAGCCAAAACCTAGTCTACCCGCCAGCCCACCAACACCATCATCGGCCAACGAGGCAAAGATAAGCAACGCCAGAGGGAAACAATCGATCCGAGTGAATCGAACGGAGAAAGCGACTGGTGACAGCGCCTCCCCACGTATCAGCTGCCAAATGGTTGTATTGTATTGTATTGTATTTTAACGGGGAACCTAGAAACGACGGAGAGGCTCCGTCCCCGCCGCAGCCGCAGTGGTCCACAACCCCACGACGACTATCGTAGTCCACTTCACCCCTCCGCCGCCACACACCGAACCCAGGGTTATTGTGCGGTTCGGCCCCCGGCGGACCACCCCAGGGAACGTCTCAGACCAGACGAGTGTAGCCCCTATGTTTGCGTGGTAGAGTAGTCGTGGTGTACGTGTACGTGGAGAACTTGTTTGCGCAGCAATCGCCGACACAGTGTAACTGAATCGGAATAAGGGGAACCAGCCCGCATTCGCCGAGGCAGATGGAAAACCGCCTAAAAACCATCCACAGACTGGCCGGTTCACCGGACCTCGTCGCAAATACGCCGGGCGGATTCGTGCCGGGGACCAGGCGCTCCTTCCCGCCCGGAAAGCCGTGCGTTAGACCGCACGGCCAACCGGGCAGGCTCTTGCCAAATGTTTACTGTGCATAACTTCCATATGTAGCGCTATATACAAGGGAGTACAGATTTTTTCGATAAAGTAGTGTAATTTCTAAGAGTCATCGACAGCTGGTGAAACGAGAATCGTTCCATGTTATTATAAACCAAAAGACGTTTTTGGGACATGGCACTGACACTCACAATAGGATTTATAATCACTGTAAGAATTTTGAAGTCAATTGCCAAAGTGTTGTAGGATTACCTCCAGCCACAACACATGAATGCCTTTTGCAGGTAATTTTCTGAAAACTGTAAATGATTTTTATACAGCCGGTGATGTTGACATGAAACACATTCTCTTAAAACGCTCGGGAAATTCTGGAAGAATGTTTATAACCACAAAACATTTTAATTCTATCATCCTACAAGCACTTACAGATCCTCGCAGGAAATTGGTCATAATCGATGTTGGATGATATGAGAAGGAAAGAGAAGGTGGTAGATTTCATACTTCTAGAGCATTTCGCTTGATGTAAGAAGGGAAGCCTAATATACTTCCGGACTCTCCAATACTAAAGACATCAGGTTCGTTGCCTATTGTGTTCATTGGGGATGAGGCATATCCATTGTTCAGGTGTATTATCAATTCTTATAGTCGATGGGTTTTAGATCCAGGGAAAGAATATTTCGACAGTTGCTTTTCCAGGCCACGACGATTAATTGATAGTGCTTTTCGAATAATGAGCGCTAACTGGGGCATATTTTGGAAACATCAGTAGAATTTACTGATGGTACTGTGAAATGTACATGTTCTCCACAACACAATCATTGACCTAGAAGGGTCCCTAAGTTCGATCAACAACATAAGTAGGAATCGAGCATTCACCGCAAGTCACTTATCAAACACGACGAAATTTCAACAGAGCTTCAAATCAATCTGTCCAGCTGATACGGTTTTGAACACTTTTTCTCACATAATAAAACGCGATTTTCATATTTTTGCCAGCTACGCTACTTCAGCTTTATCATCACCTATCGTTTTAAGACAAACAAATAAGAGGTTAAGGAAATCACTCAGTACTTGTAGTTTGTAATACAGCTGCCACCGTATCAGATACACTACTGACCATTAAAATTGCTACACCAAGAAGAAATGCAGGTGATAAACGGGTATTCAGTGGACAAATATATTATACTAGAACTGAAATGTGATTACATTTTCACGCAATTTGGATGCATACATCCTGAGAAATCAGTACCCAGAACAACCACCTCTGACCGTAATAACGGCCTTGATATGCCTGGGCATTGAGTCAAACAGAGCTTGGATGGCGTGTACAGGTACAGCTGCCCATGCAGCTTCAACACGATACCACAGTTCATCAAGAGTAGTGACTGGCGTACTGTGACGAGCCAGTTGCTCGGCCACCATTGACCACACGTTTTCAATTGGTGGGAGATCTCGAGAATGTGCTGGCCAGGGCAGCAGTCGAACATTTTCTGTATCCAGACAAGACCGTACAGGACCTGCAACATGCGGTCGTGCATTATCCTGCTGAAATGTAGGGTTTCGCAAGGATCGAATGAAGGGTAGAGCCACGGGTGGTCCATCTGAAATGTAACGTCCACTGTTCAAAGTGTCGTCAATGCGAACAAGAGCTGACCGAGACGTGTAACCAATGGCACCCCATACCATCACGCCGGGTGATACGCCAGTATGGCGATGACGAATACACGCTTCCAGTGTGCGTTCAGCGCGATGTCGCCAAACACTGATGCGACCATCATGATGCTGTAAACAGAACCTGGATTCATCCGAAAAAGTGACGTTTTGCCATTCGTGCAGCCAGATTCGTCGTGGAGTACACCATCGCAGGCGCTCCTGTCTGTGATGGAGCGTCAAGGATAACCGCAGCCATGGCCTCTGAGCTGAAAGTCCATGCTGCTGCAAACGTCGTCGAGCTGTTCGTGCAGATGGTTGTTGTCTTGCAAACGTCCCCATCTGTTGACTCAGGGATCGAGACGTGGCTGTACGATCTGTTACAGCCATTCGGATAAGATGCCTGTCATCTACACCGCTGGTGATACGGGGCCGTTGGAATCCATCACGCCGTTCCGTATTACCCTCCTGAACCCACCGATTCCATACTCTGCTAACAGTCGTTGGATCTCGACCAACGCGAGCAGAAATGTCGCGATACGACAAACCGCAATCTCGATAGGCTACAATCCTACCTTTATCAAAGTCGGACACACAGACAGGAGCGCGTGCGATGGTGTTCTCAACGACGAACCTGCGTGCACGAATGGCAAAACGTCATTTTTTCGGATGAATCCAGGTTCTGTTTACAGCATCATGAAGGTCGCATCCGTGTTTGGCGACATCGCGGTGAACGCGCACTGGAAGCGTGTATTCGTCATCGCCATACTGGCGTATCACCCGGCGTGATGGTAAGCATTTCTCCTCCTTACACGAGGCATCACAACAACGTTTCACCAGGGAACGGCAGTCAACTGCTGTTTGTGTATGAGAAATCGGTTGGAAACTTTCCACATATCAGCACGTTGTAGGTGTCGCCACCGGCGCCAACCTTGTGTGAATGCTCTTAAAGCTTATCATTTGCATATCACAGCATCTTCTTCCTGTCTGTAGCACGTCATCTTCGTGGTGTAGCAATTTTAATGCCCAGTAGTGTAATTTTTCCAAAATGAATCAGTTGTGAAGGTAATTTGTTTCATTGGTTCCATAAATGAAGCCGAGCAAGAACAACTGATATCACAACATCTGCTGATGCCACTGCCTCAACATACAACAAAAGAAACGGAAGTCCTAACAACAGTACTGACTCTGCTAGCCACAGCAAAAGCCCAATGCTACCGGTGTTGTCTGAATGCTGCCGAACTCACTCGAACACTCTGGTCGCCGCTCTCAAATACGCATACGCCGGCCTGCCCTGCTTGCGGCGCCACTACAGTGACGCGTGCTGAACAACAATGGTTTGTTTCGCCATGGCTGTTCTGCTCGCGCCACTACACTACAGCCGCTGCCTACTCGAACGGCAGCAAGCAGACAGCTTCGTACATGAGTCGTGGTTCTAGAATGACAGACGCGCTGTCTGATCCAGTAGCATCTTATGGACTACGAAATCGTATGTAGTTAATCGGTATATTTTGGACAAAACTGCGAATATTACAAGTTTGTTTGTGTGGCCATCCTCCGCAGCAAGCATATAAATACTTGTTTTGCAAATCAAACTGCCTTTTCCTGCTGCTAGTTATTTTATTTAATCCGTACGCGTTTCGCCTTCTACTGTTTTAAGGTGTCTTCAGTGGGATCTATAACGATTTTTTATGTTTATTCCATAGACAGGGAATAAACATAGCATACACAACAGACAATTCTACACAAAACAGAGACATATACCAACAAGCAGGTATATACCAGTTACAATGTAACACTTGTGAAGGCACATAGATAGGGCAAACAGGGAGAACATCTGATGTCAGATACAAGGAACACATGAGGGCATGGAAATATGGGACAAACCACACCACATTTGCAGAACACCGGAGAGAAAATGACCACAAACCAACCACTAGAGAAGATGACATGAGACTAATTAGAATCAACAATAAAAAGCCCCTTCTGACCATGCAAGAAAATTACCACATACATAAAACCAAAGCAGAGTGGAAAATCCTGTTGAATGACCAAGTACACATGCCAACCAATCATTATTTACACTAATAGATGAAATAATAGACTAATGTTCATAAAAAGGATAAATATAAAAATAGGTTCAATGTAATAATAATAGAACCCAACATCTTTACACTTACTCATCCACGACCCCTCCCAGAATACTGAAACGAAAAGTCAAAACAGCTGTCACCAAAGTTTCAACCACTCGCTAACAGCTAGTACAACGCCCCCCCCCCCCCCCGCCCCCCACAAATAAAAAAAAAATCGACTCTCTCCCCCCCCTCTCTGACTCACGCATACGCACACACACGATATAAACAGCATAAACAGAAGTTAGTAACGAACATATACTTCGTTAGGTTGGCGGCACATACTTAAACATACCAAAGACGATGAAACACGTAATGGAGTCGCAATATTTACGCTATAAAAAGAAGTGTACGACGAAATAGTTGTATCGAGTGACAGAAGAACGATAGTCCACCACAAAAAAGAGTGAGAAACATGGTGAACAGTGTGTGGATGGCGAAAACACGAAATGGTGAATATAGAACAGTGACAAAAGTGGTAGTGCGACCTCCAGACCAGATGTGAGGAAACGCAGATCAGCAAATCGTAAGTAATTACATTTTTACAAAAAATCGCAAAGTCAATTGTTTGATAATCTATAACTAATAAAACTGTATTACGTCTCCTCGTAATTAAGGATGACTTAATAAGCTTAATTATCAGTGTGAATGATAACGTGAATGGAAAGTAATATAATAAATGAATATTATTGTGTCTATTATCTGAATATATGTTAGTGTCAGAACAGTGGCTGTACACAGAGAGTGAATCATACATAGTCAGGAAAATTTTTTAAATTGCAACTAGCCATTTATGGGACTGGGAAAGCAAGCAATATTTTACGATAATTTTCTTATTCAAAGATGGGGTTATTTCGAAAATATTGTGGATTTACTAAATTTGTTCATTTAATAAATTGTTCACAAACGCTATTGAGATGTGACTGGTCAAATGTAAATGATGCGGCATTGCACAGTTTAATGATAATATAGGATTGTCTACGACGTATATCTGCCAATAACAGGACACATATATGGTCGGCTAAAGAATTGATTTGTGTAGTCTAAGAGCAGTTCGGACCACGGCCATTATCAGGTTCGGACGCTTACATTAGCAGTCAGAGCAGATGTATTAATTTTTCGGAATAATGAGTAAATCTGGACCTTGGAGTGCCGCAAACAAAACTCTATAAAGTGTGAGAAAGAAGAACACACGAAATTTCGATTTTTATGTGTGAACTGTGACTTTTCAACTAGCAAAAATCCACGTGGCGTATTGTGCCACTAGGGACCGAGAAATGAACATTTAAAGGAATCTACTTGTGGTATATTTGAAAGCACGTTTTCTCAGAGATAGTGCGTTAACTTTTTGGCAACACGTTCGTTTGATTATCATAAGCTGACCATGACGAGTGAATGTGATTGCGTCTAAGATCCGAAATCGCAACTTCAGATTAGCACGAGCTTGGAGGCGGTTTTGCACGAGTATCAGACATGTCACAATATATTGCAGTTTTCAAGCGCAAACTTTCCATCCTTTAATAGCTCGGCTAACCTGATACTAAAAAACGTTTGTTGCACCCGTTGCATTCGCGTAATGCTACTGGTTTTGCCGCAGCATTTCCAGTAGTTATTCCTTTTTAAAAGGACAGGCGTGTGTTCGAGCTACAGATCACGACACGGTGAGTGGACATTTGTACAGGACGTACAATATTAACCGCGTCGTTGCACTGTGCTCCAACGCAATCAACTAAGAACTTTTAGCTTCATCCATAATGACTACAAAGGGTGCGTTCTTAAGTGGCACTTCGCTATTTTTCAAAGTGACTGCATTGAAGACTACACTACTGGCCATTAAAATTGTTACACCACGAAGATGACGTGCTACAGACGCGAAATTTAACCGACAGGAAGAAGATGCTGTGATATGCAAATGAGTAGCTTTTCAGAGCATACACACAAGGTTGGCGCTGGTGGCGACACCTACAACGTGCTGACATGAGGGAAGTTTCCAACCGATTTCTCATACACAAACAGCAGTTGACCGGCGTTGCCTGGTGAAATGTTGTTGTGATGCCTCGTGTAAGGAGGAGAAATGCGTACCATCACTGTTGTTGTGGTCTTCAGTCCTGAGACTGGTTTGATGCAGCTATCCATGCTACTCTATCCTGTGCAAGTTTCTTCATCTCTCAGTACTTACTACAAACTACATCCTTCCGAATCTGCTTAGTGTATTCATCTCTTTGTCTCCCTCTACGATTTTTACCCTCCACGATGCCCTCCAATGCCAAATTCGTGATCCCTTGATGTCTCAGAATATGCCCTACCAACCGATCGCTTCTTCCAGTCAACTTGTGCCACAAGCTCCTCTTCTCCCCAATTCTATTCAATACCTCCTCATTAGTTATGTGATCTACCCATCTAATATTCAGCATTCTTCTGTAGCACCACATTTCGAAAGCTTCTATTCTCTTCTCGTCCAAACTAGTTATCGTCCATGTTTCACTTCCATACATGGCTACACTCTATACAAATATTTTCAGAAACGACTTCCTGACATTTAAATCTATACTCAATGTTAACAAATTTCTCTCCTTCAGAAACACTTTCCTTGCCATTGCCAGTCTACATTTTATATCCTCTCTACTTCGACCATCATCAGTTATTTTGCTCCCCAAATAGCAAAACTCCTTTACTACTTTATTTAATCTAATTCCCTCAGCATCACCCGAGTTAACTCGACTACATTCCATTATCTTCATTTTGCTTTTGTTGATGTACATCTTATATCCTCCTTTCAAGACACTGTCCATTCCGTTCAGCTGCTCTTCTAGGTCCTTTGCTGTCTCTGACAGAATTACAATGCCATCGGCGAACCTTAAAGTTTTTATTTCTTCTCCATGGATTTTAATACCTACTCCGAATTTTTCTTTTGTTTCCTTTACGGCTTGCTCAATATACAGATTGAATAACATCGGGGAGAGGCTACAACTCTGTCTCACTTCCCTCCCAACCACTGCTTCCCTTTCATGCTCCACGACTCTTATAACTGCCATCTGGTTTCTGTACAAATTGTAAATAGCCTTTCGCTCCCTGTATTTTACCCCTGCCACCTTCAGAATTTGAAGGAGAGTATTCCAGTCAACATTGTCAAAAGCTTTCTCTAAGTCTAAAAATGCTAGAAAGGTAGGTTTTCCTTTCCTTAATCTTTCTTCTAAGATAAGTCGTAAGGTCAGTATTGCCTCATGTGTTCCAACATTTCTAGGGAATGTAAACTGATCTTCCCCAAGGTCAGCTTCTACCAGTTTTTCCATTCGTCTGTAAAGAATTCGCGTTAGTATTTTGCAGTTGTGACTTATTAAACTGATTAATTTTCACATCTGTCAACACCTGCTTTCTTTGGGATTGGAATTATTTTATTCTTCTTGAAGTCTGAGGGTATTTCGCCCGTCTCATACATCTTGCTCACCAGATGGTAGAGTTTTGTCAGGACTGGTTCTCCCAGGGCTGTCAGTAGTTCTAATGGAATGTTGTCTACTCCTGGGGCCTTGTTTCGACTCAGGTCTCAGATGTAGATAACGTAAATTTCTCCTTGAGACCGCTGTCGTGCTATTTGACAGAGAAGTTCTTCTTAGGTCGTGTGGCGTGAGAGCCCAGCTTGATGACGTTCACATCGCAATAGTTTACTGGGAGCACCTTGCCTTTCATTTTCAGGAAATTTCTCGGATAATTTTGTTAGGAGTTTCATCACCAATATTAACAAATATTATAACAGTGCACTGAACTTCCACATGTCGTAAAATACTTGCTTGAATATCTCGTTTTGTATTCGAAATTAATTGCAGCATTCCCTCAGTGAATAATAGGCAGAAATCAATTCCTGTTTAACAGCTTGCGCAACCACTGCATAGACGGTCTGCAATATTGCACGATACTAATTTCAGTAGTGTTTCAACAGAAATGAAATATGTACGTCATAAACCTTAGAGACCTCGTACAGAAAACACCAGTGCAGCAAATTATTTTATTCTGTATGGAAGCTGCTTGCAACATTCCAGATCGCATTGGTGAGTTGTAATTGAAGGAAAAACAGCCCTCGGTCACTATTTTTAACAAATAACCTAGTTTCAACACTGCTAGGAGTGTCTTCTTCAGAATTTAAAACAAAGAATGGTCTATATTCTATAACATGGTCACAGAATAATGACTAAAATCGTATGATAGGGTATAAGTAAGGAATCATCTTAAAAGACTGACAGTACTTATATGTCATTTATAAAATAATAAATATGCCAATCACAAAGATATTTAAGACAAAGAAAACTGTGATGGCTAGCCAGTAAGGGCTGCTCGTTACTTGCGTGGTGCAGGTTGCAAAACGGAATCCGTTTTGCAACCTGCACCACTCTAGTAACGAGCAACCCTTAGTGGATAGCCATGACAGTTTTCTTTATCTTAAATATACGTTTTTAGTCATTATTCTCTGACCATGTTATAGAATATAGACTATTCTTTGTTTTAAATTCTGAAGAAGACACTCCTAGCAGTGTTGAAACCAGGTTAATTTGTTAAAAATAGTGACAGAGGGCTGTTTTTCTTTCAATTGTAACTATTCACGGTCTCTGAACGTGCAGCAATGTACAAAATTTTGGTGAGTTTTAACATTCATTTTACGACGCTGCTGTCTTTTGTTCACACGTTATTATACACTGGGTATCAGGGCATGCATGGTCTGCAACAAAGACTTTGGCCTGTTCTCCATCTTAGGAGCGAACGCACACGTGGCTAATGTAACCCTAAGCTTAACTTAAAGCGATTTGCAAAAGCTGATATTAAATACAATACTTCAGTGCAAGTGACTGTCTAAAAATAACTTCATCACCAGAAATTTTGTGGTTTTAGCTCATTTATTGAGTCCCAAAAGCATTTTATACTCCACAGGCGTGAACCAGTTTACACGTATCGACGTGATAACGCTTCAGGAGCTAAGCTGAATTGAAAACACTCTTCAGTGACTATCATTTAGGGCGGGAATTTTCCTGTAGCATTATTGAACAAATTGTTGTTAATTTTTGAACATTTGCAAATTCTGCATATTTTTCGAGCATGCTGCGTCCATAATACAATTATCTCAGATCCCACATGTATACCATAGACTAGTTGTTGTGGTCTTCAGTCTCCTAGCTACTACCCCGCTTCGATTAACGTATCTTGTGAGGGGAAGATAGATGTACGATCGGATTTAGTAGAATTGATTTTGGCCCATCATTTGAAGTCTAGAGACCGATTTTACACTTCTTAAAAACAGTTCCTATTTAAAAAAAGGAAAAGGGACAAGTAGGATTAGAGCTCTGAGGATTCTGTAAAAACTTAATTATGAATATCGATCTTTTATCTACATGTTTTGATGAGTGAGTTTGCGAGTATCAAAATATGCTATATAATTAACCTTGGGAGTGCCAGTCCTGACAAAACTCTACCATCTGGTGAGCAAAATGTATGAGACAGGCGAGATACCCTCAGACTTAGAGGAGAATATAATAATTCCAATTCTAAAGAAAGCAGGTGTTGACAGATGTTAAAATTACCGAACTATCAGTTTAATAAGTCACTGCTGCAAAATACTAATGCGAATTCTTTACAGAAGAATGGAAAAACTGGTAGAAGCCGACCTCGGGGAAGATCGGTTTGGATTCCGTAGAGATGTTGTTACACGTGAGGCAATACTGACCCTGCGACTTACCTTAGAAGCTAGATTAATAAAAGGCAAACCTACGTTTCTAGCATTTGTAGACTTAGAGAAATCTTTCGTCAATGTTGACTGGAATACACTCTTTCAAATTCTGAAGGTGGCAGGGGTTAAATACAGTGAGCGAAAGTCTATTTACAATTTGTACAGAAAGCAGATGGCTGTTATAAGAGTCGAGGGATATAAAAGGGAAGCAGTCGTTGGGAAGGGAGTGAGACAGAGTTGTAGCCTCTCCCAGATGTTAATCAATCTGTATATTGAGCAAGCCGTAAAGGAAACAAATGAAAAATTCGGAGTAGGTATTAAAATCCATGGAGAAGAAACAAAAACTTTAAGGTTCGCCGATGACATTGTAGTCAGAGACAGCAAAGGACCTAGAAGAGCAGCTGAACGGAATGGACAGTGTCTTGAAAGGAGGATATAAGATGAACATCACCAAAAGCAAAACGAGGATAATGCAATTAGTCGAGTTAACTCGGGTGATGCTGAGGGAATTAGATTAAATAAAGTAGTAAAGGAATTTTTCTATTTGGGGAGCAAAATAACTGATGATGGTCGAAGTAAAGAGGATATAAAATGTAGACTGGCAATGGCAAGGAATGCATTTCTGAAGAAGAGAAATTTTTTAACGTCGAGTATAGATTTAACTGTCAGGAAGTCGTTTCTGAAAGTATTTGTATGGAGTGTAGCCATGTATGGACGTGAAACATGGACGAGAAATAGTTTGGTCATGAAGAGAATAAAAGCTTTCGAAATGTGGTGCTATAGAAGAATGCCCAAGATTAGATGGGTAGATCACATGACTAATGAGGAGGTACTGAATAGAATTGGGGAGAAGAGGGGTTTGTGGCACAACTTGACTAGAAGAAGGGATCGGTTGGTAGGACATGTTCTGAGACATCAAGGGATCACCAATTTAATATTGGATGGCAGCGTGGAGGGTAAAAATCGTAGAGGGAGACCAAGAGATCAATACACTAAGCAGATTCATAAGGATGTAGTTTGCAGTAAGTACTGGGAGATGAAGAAGCTTGCATAGGATAGAGTAGCATGGAGAGCTGCATTAATCCAGTCTCAGGTCTGAAGACCACAACAACAACATCAACAAAATTGACCATGTCTTTTGGTTCCATTGACTTCGGTGCTAAAATTTTTTTCATGCCAAGGAACCGTAGACTTTAGTATTTGACATAAATATGAAGTTGATACCTCTGCTCCACGGCTGACCTCGGCATGGCACACTGGACGAGCGCAGCTTGTCGGGGCCATAGGTTGGCCAGCGCCCGGCCTGTAACTCGGCTTTCCTGCGTCCTTCTCGGCAGTGCACAGAACAGCGCGACGTTTCATTTAGCATTGCAGTGCGGCATTTTTCGATCGCTTCAATACTCTTAGTTCGGTAGAACCGTACTGTCAACGATGTTTAACCTTCCCTATTTGTTCATGGTGTGGGGGACATTCACAGCTCCAGTGGCTGTTTACACAAAAAGAGGCAGTCTAGCTATCTTTGCCATCCTTTGAAATGAATGGGAATGACAGAAGAGAAGAATGAGAATTCTCAATTCTCATAAGCGACAGATAATACATATTTGCTATGAAACGGCATTACAATACCCTGTAGAAAGAATTTTAATATTTAGTTGACAGTGAAAGATCGAAAAAGTACAACGATCGACAGACGGGATTCATTGTTCTGTATATCAGAAAGCACTTTGTACTGAATTCGCAGGCCTGGAGCACGTGAGGAAATTGGTGACATGAAGAGTAAAGTTTCTGAAGTCACACTCATTATCACTTCTTCAGTTGCAATAGTGAATAATTTTCAATGGAACTGAACGGTTCAAATGGTTCAAATGGCTCTGAGCACTATGGGTCTTAACGTCTGGGGTCATCAGTCCCCCAGAACTTAGAATACTTAAACCTAACTACACTAAGGACATCACACACATCCATGCCCGAGGCAGGTTTCGAACCTGCGACCGTAGCGGTCACGCGGTTCCAGACTGTAGCGCCTAGAACCGCTCGGCCACTTCGGCCGGCGGAACTGAACGGAATATGGATAATTCACATATTACTGCTAAGTATGTTGATTAACTGAAGAGGCATGCCTGGAACGATTACTCGATTTAAAACTCACTATCGTTGAATCTACGAGTATGAAGGACAATGAAGTGCAACTACGAAAATAAGAAGATCCGGAATGGAATGTAGATTTCGCATTTTAAGTGGACTTGATTGCTTACTGCCCACAGTAAGACACTGCAAGGTAACTTCTTTCTGATTTGATGAGGGCGCATTTAAAAAGAAAAACACGTAGAAGGGACACATTCTGACGAAGACAGTCCAGTTCCATATGCTCATTGGCGTTAAGGTAAACGCGAGATATGAAGAATTCAACGTGAACTTGAAATGTTTACAAGGATAGTCTTATAAAGATTTTGAGAACACTGTCAGTCTTACATCTGTTTCCGAGCTGTTTTCGAGACCGTTTGCCGTTTCACCTGAAAGTGCTACTGTGTATCTGCAGATGTAGCAGACTGACCTGCACGGTAATTCCAGTTTTAATGACAAATCTTTCAACGTTAAAACTTTACGGAACGTCTACATTGCTTTCCTGAATTAGAGTTTCCAAGTTTCAATGATAATATTGCAGAAGTGGTACAATATTTCGATTGACATATTTGTGTAAAATACCTATTTTCACCTTGTGGTGTTGCAGTTCTTCTTGTTATGGCCGTACTTGCTACGAAAATAGAACGAGGAATTCCGCCTTATGCAAGACACCTTTTTTCTGTTTTGTTTCACTCAGACATGTTTCTGCACTTTTTGTGTTATCTTCAGTGGGTTATTTTTATTTTGTAGCTGTAAAATTGTTGTTACATATTAACATTTAGCGAAACTTTCGGTATATAATATTTACAATTGTGAATGAATAATTGTTGTAAAATATTATACATCATTTGTTCATAGTTCACAGTTGAGATATGTATTAACGACCTGATGCACTGCGTCTTGTTTATAACATTACGTCACAGTTCTATTTATAGCTTAATTGGCAAAAAGAGTGGATGTATGCATTAGTTTACATACCTTACATGATGCTATTGGACATTTATTTTGGTAGCTGTTCTGCTACATAGTCTACAACCTCTCATCTGCAAACAGCAAAACGATATTTCCGGCCGTGAAAGTCTACATTTTAATTTCAGTTTTTACGTATTGGCGATCTGTACTGAAGTTTAATGTACTGTACCCCTTCGAAATTCCCTATTCATTAATAAGGCTCGTGCCACCGGATTAATGCAGTGCTTCTGTTGAAGGACTGAAGATTTCATTAAGGGAAGTTTGAAATAAGAATCCAATTTTTATTTTACTTTTGTTCACCAGCACACAGCACTGTTTACACCGTCAATTCCTGCTTTGGGTGTGTCTAGAGAAGTCGATATAGTATGAAACTAATAGCATCAAATGCAAACCATAATGATTAAGAGCCATCTGCGCTTAGACTCTTCCTTTGTAATCTTTCTGCCTGGAGTTTGGCATAGGCTCGAAAACTATGAAATTTTTTGTATGCTTCATGGCACTATTTCTAGCTCATCGGCAACAGCTTGACAAAAGGTTTTTATACGTACTTTCGACGCCCCATAGCACTGGTTGAAGACTAATCGCAATTTAAAATTCCTACTCTCTCGTTTGTCCACCTTTCCATTGCTCACAACAACAAACAACAAAACGTTTGTCTACATGTACGCCCGCGAATGTTCGAACAATAGCGAAAAGATATTGTTTTCGCTCAGACACCAGAGACACTATACAAAACTGTATGTGGGGTCCACGGAGTTAAAAAAAGAGGGGAGGTGACATTACGTCACAAACTTGAGGCCCGTATCCGCCATCTGACTAGTCCAAAACATTAGGTTCAGAAATGGCTCTGAGCACTATGGGACTTAAAATCTGAGGTCATCAGTCCCCTAGAACTTAGAACTACTTAAACCTATCCAACCAAAGGACGTCACACATCCACGACCGAGGCAGCATTCGAACCTGCGAACGTAGCGGTCGCGCGGTTCCAGATTGAAACGTCTAGCTAAACAGCTCGACCAAAACATTAGTTTCACCGCATTCATACCCCCACAGTTCACCGCAGTGGCACTTCCCGTGACGTCACTCTGTGTCATATTACCAGAGAAAATAAGCATTCAAAAGCAGAAACACACTAGAAATTGCCTTTCTACACTATGTTATTCATGTGAGCTTTATAGCTTATAGTGTTTAGTATTTTAGTATTTAAAACAGTTATTGCGCGCACACGACAGAAACAATGAACAAGAAGGACTCGTAAACAGTAGTCTGCTAATGCCTTGGACTACTTAAATTGGTACCCTCTCTGGTTTCAAATCAACGTGTAGTTTCAGTTTGTAGTGCCACTTCCCTTATCTTTTTTATCTCCATGATATGCTCTCTGTCAGACACATGACTGCAGCACTGTCGGTAAACAGAGGTAGCAAACAGAGGTAAGAGCGAGAGAGAAACATTTACAGACAAGGACAGAGAGAGATATTGATCTGCAGTATGAAATATTCTCCACCCTTGGTGGAAAACTCGGTAACCCTTAGGCAATACGTCGGAAACTACCTAAACATCAGCAATATTGCCTAGTGATACTGAAAAATCGCTGTCCACTGCAGCCACATTGTTACAGTGTTGACGGCAACGCTATTGCGGACAGATATTGCCGTAAAATACTACCTATATGAACGTACCATAATGGCATACTACAGCAAGTTCGGTACAAAACCACACTTGCCAATTTACGAGCAAGAAATAACGCCGTCCCGTTTACACGCAATGACATCCTATCCTGCATTACTTCCAAAGTTTCTTTAGCCGGGGGCGACCTCACGGCCTAAAATTCTTGTGCAACTATTTTCACTCAGTATAACTGTTGGAGTGGACTTCCATTGAAACCTGCTTGCTGTATTCATGAATTGGCTCTATATTAAGGTCCCACGTCGGAGTTCTTTAACACTCACGAACATGCAAGTGACCTTTTGCATGGCATGACACGTCTGTGCGAAATACACTACTGGCCATTAAAATTACTACACCTTGAAGATGACGTGCTACAGAAGAGAAATTTAACGGACAGGAAGAAGATGCTCTGGTATGCAAACTTTTATCTTTTCTGAGCATTCATACAAGGTTGGCGCCGGTGGCGACACCCACCATGTGCTGATATGGGGAAAGTTTCCAACCGATTTCTCATACACAAACAGCAGTTGACTGGCGTTGCCTGGTGAAACGTTGTTGTGATGCCTCGTGTAAGGAGAATAAATGCGTAACATCACGTTTCCGACTTTGATAAAGGTCGGATTGTAGCCTATCGCGATTGCGGTTTATCGTATCGCGACATTGCTGCTCGCGTTGGTCGAGATCCAATGACTGTTAGCAGAATATGGAATCGGTGGTTTCAGGAGGGTAATACGGAACGCCGTATTGTATCACCAGCAGTCGAGATGACAGGCATCTTATCCGCATGACTGTAACGGATCGTGCAGCCACGTATCGATCCCTGAGTCAACAGATGGTTGCGGTTACCCTTAACGCTGCATCAAAGACAGGAGCGCCTGCGATGGTGTACTCAACGATGAACCTGGGTGCACGAATGGCAAAACGTCATTTTTTCGGATGAATTCAGGTTGTGTTTACAGCATCATGATGGTCGCATCCGTGTTTGGTGAACGCATATTGGAAGGATGTATTCGTCATCGCCATACTGGCGTATCACCAGTCGTGATGGTATGTGGTGCCATTTGTTACACGTCTCGGCCACCTCTTGTTCGCATTGACGGCACTTTGAAAATTGGACGTTACATTTCAGATGTGTTACGACCCGTGGCTCTACCCTTCATTCGATCCTTGCGGAACCCCACATTTCAGCAGGATAATGCACGACCGCATGTTGCAGGGCCTGTATGGGCCTTTCTGGATACAGAAAATGTTCGACTGCTGCCATGGGCAGCACATTCTCCAGATCTCTCACCAACTGAAAACGTCTGGTCAATGGTGGCAGAGCAACTGGCTCGTCACAATATGTCAGTCACTACTCTTGATGAACTGTGGTATCGTGTTGAAGCTGCATGGGCAGCTGTACCTGTACACGCCATCCAAGCTCTGTTTGTCTCAATGCCCAGCCGTATCATGGCCGTTATTATGGCCAGAGGTGGTTGTTCTGAGTACTGATTTCTCAGGATCTATGTAGCCAAATTGCGTGAAAATGTAGTCACATGTCAGTTCTAGTATAATATATTTGTCGAATGAATACCGGTTTATTATCTGCAATTCTTCTTGGTGTAGCTATTTTTATGACCAGTTGTGTACTTAGGCCTTAGAGTCTCTTTCTGTACAGTGTAATTACAAGTCCACTCAAACCGAAACGCGGGTGTTTCGTACTGTTATCTCTCAAATCCGTGGACTGGTTTGATACCATTCCCAATGGTAATCTATCTTGTGTAACTATTTTCACGCAGTATAACTGCTGGAGTGTACTTCCACTGAAACCTGCTTGCTGTAGTCAGGCATTGGCGACCCCTCTGCAATTTTTACCCCCCATCCCCCCACCCCTGCCCCCACACTTCCTCCCATTATCAAAGTGGCTACACCTTTATGCCTGACGATTTGCCCTATCAATCGATCCCACCTTACGCCCAAGTTGTGCAACAAATTTCTTTCACTTCAGTTCGTTTCAGTACCTCCACAGATACTGTTCCGTCTACTCCTTAAATTTTCAACGTTTTTCTGTAGCTACACATTTCGAAATCTTCTATCCTCTTCTTCTCTCTCAAGACCTGATCTTCCACGTTTCGGTTTCATATAAAGCTATACTGCATAAACATAGTTTTGTAAAAGATTTCCAAACACTTAAATCTATGTTCTACGCCAAAAAAATTTCTTTCTGTTAACAATCTGCGTTCTATATTCCCTAAACTTTGACCATTGCCAGTTACCTTGCTTCTCAGATAGTAAAACCTATAAACTATTTTTATTGTTGATACCTTAATGTAATAGTCGAAATCACTTGTTTTAATTAGGCAAGATTCCAATACCTTTGTTCTACTTTTGTTGATATTCAGCTTATGTACTCTGTTCAAAACACTATCCACTTCGTTGAACTGCTCTTCCAAGTTCTTTGCCATCTCTGACAGAATGTCATGGATAAACCTCAAAGTTTTTAATTTCTTCTGCTTGAATATTGATTCCCTTTCCAAGTTTCTCCTTACCTTCTTTACTATTTTCTCCACGTACAGATTGAATAACATCGGGATAAGGTTACAACCCTGCCTCTGTTTGCCATTAGAAAGGCAACTTGCACCGGGAACCAGGTTACTTGGTGACCGGATTTGCCTTGCAGTAATATACAGAATGAACCAGAACAACAGACTTTCAGAGGTTATTCAAGGACACCTTATGAGTGTTTTGCTACCAGGGACCCCACAGTTTCCGGCGGTTCATTACAGGGTAATAACGCAAGTATGATTTATTCAATTTGTTACCGGAGGCACGTTTGTTTCTGTGAAAAATAGCTTCACTACAGTAAAAAAAGAATAATGTAATATCAGTTACGCGCAATACATAACACAGCGCTAAGGAGAAGCGGAAGTATTGCGGCGTTGCCGCCGATGCGGGAACATCTCAGCTTTGCATCATTGTGGAGCTCTTCTGCCTCCAGTGAACCCACAAACGAGGTGCATTCCGGCCAATTATTCGTCTCTAAACCTGACCATATTACTGCAGTATTCGCTGTTAACGCACAATTAAACTCACGGAAAACAAAACCATAGACTGAACCTAGCATTACTAAATGAGAACTTGAGGGCAACGAGTTAAAGAGGGCGTTACTGTTGACAACAGCAGGTACCGTCAGCGAAAGGAAACAACACACACAGCTCGTACGGTTTAGACTGTTGTGCACTATTTTCAGTGCAATACAGATACGAAGTTACCTGAGGCAAGAACCAAAACTGAATGCAATAACTCTTTAAAGACCCATCAGGGACCGAGTTTCCTTCGTACCAAAATATTCAGAACGTATGTCTGAACAACCTCTAAAAGTTTGTCGGTGTCCTTATGGTGCACCCTGCAGATGTCTCGCAACTACATCACTTCTGTTGTGACCCTTATACCTGTTTCAGTCAATCGTTACCTAAGGCTCTCTTTGCAAATGTCTTCAACAACCTGTTCTTCCAACTTATCCAGCTCTCCTCACCTTAATTTCCTATCTTTCTGCATTTTCTTGAGTTTTAGTCTTCATTCCATAACCAATCAGATCAGAGTCCACATGTGGTACTAAAATCCTTATCTTGCTATTATATAACCTAACTGAAACCTTCCGGTATCTCCAGGCCTCTTTCATATATCAACATCTACATCTACATGGATGCTCTGCAAATCACATTTAAATGCCTGGCAGAGGGTGCATCGAACCACCTTCACAATTCTCTATTATTCCAATCTCGTATAGCGCACGGAAAGAATGAACACCTATATCTTTGCGTACGAGCTCTGATTTCCCTTATTTTATCGTGGTGATCATTCCACCGTATGTAGGTCAGTGTCAACAAAATATTTTCGCATTCGGAGGAGAACGTTGGTGATTGGAATTTCGTGAGAAGATTCCGTCGCAACGAAAAATGCTTTTCTTTTAATGATTTCCAGCCCTAATCCTGTGTCATTTCTGTGACTCTCTCTCCCATATTTCGCGATAATACAAAACGTGCTGCCTTTCTTTTAACGTTTTCGATGTATTCCGACAGTCCTACCTGGTAAGGATCCCACGCCGCGCAGCAGTATTCTAAAAGAGGACGGACAAGCGTAGAGTATACAGTCTCCTTAGTAGGTCTGTTACATTTTCTAAGTGTCCTGCCAACGAAACGCAGCCTCTGATTAGCCTTCTCCATTTTCTATGTGTTCTTTCCAATATAAGTTGTTCGTAATTGTAATTCCTATGTGTTTAGTTGAATTTACGGCTTTTAGATTAGACTGATTTATCGTGTAACCGAAGTTTGAAAAAATGGTTCAAATGGCTCTGAGCACTATGGGACTTAACTTCTGAGGTCATCAGTCCCCTAGAACTTAGAACTACTTAAGCCTAACTAACCTAAGGACATCACACACATCCATGCCCGAGGCAGGATTCGAACCTGCGACCGTAGCGGTCGCGCCGAAGTTTGAGTTCCTTTTAGCACTCATATGGATGACCTCACACTTTTCGTTATTTAGGGTCAACTGCCACTTTTCGCACCATTCAGATATTTCTTCTAAATCGTTTTGCTGTTTGTTTTGATCTTCTGATGACTTTATTAGCCGATAAACGACAGCGTCATCTGCAAACAACCAAACACGGCTGCTCAGATTGTCTACCAAATCGTTTATATAGATAAGGAAGAGCAGAGGGCTACCTTGGGGAACGCCTGAAATCACTTCTGTTTTACTCGATGACTTTCCGTTAGTTACTACGAACTGTGACCTCTCTGACAGGAAATCGCAAATCCAGTAACATAACTGAGACAATGTTCCATAAGCACGCAATTTTACTACGAGCCGCTTGTGTGGTACAGTGTCAAAAGTCTTCCGGAAATCCAGGAATACGAAATCGATCTGAAATCCCTTGTCAACAGCACTCAGTACTTCATGTGAATAAAGAGCTAGTTGTGTTTCACAGGAACGATGTTTTCTAAACCCATGTTGACTGTGTGTCAATAGACCGTTTCCTTCGAGGTAGTTCTTAATGTTCGAACACAATATGTGTTCTAAAATCCTGCTGCATATCGACGTTAACGATATGGGCCTGTAATTTAGTGGATTACTCTTACTACCTTTCTTGAATATTGCTGTGACCTATGCAACTTTCCAGTCGTTGGGTACGGATCTTTCGTCGAGCGAACGGTTGTATATGATTGTTAAGTATGGAGCTAATGCATCAGCATACTCCGAAAGGAACCTAATTGGTATACAGTCTGGACCAAAAGACTTGCTTTTATTAAGTGATTTGAGTTGCTTCACTACTCCGAGGATATTTACTTCTACTTTACTCATGTTGGCAGCTGTTCTCGACTCGAATTCTGGAATATTTACTTCGTCTTGTTTTGTGAAGGTATTTCGGAAGGCTGTGTTTAGTAAATCTGCTTTGGCAGCACTGTCTGTGGAAACTGTTATAGGCGTCTCGCATTGAACTCCGCGCTAAGATTCGAGCTTCTGTAAAGAGTCGCCAATCTTTTTTTGCGTCTGTCAAAATTTAGCATGTTTGTTTCGTTGCTTCTGCAACAGTGTTTTAGCCTGTTTTGTGTACCATGGAGGATCAGCTCCATCGTTTGTTAGTTTATTTGGTATAAACCTCTCAATTGCTACCGATACTATTTCTCTGAATCTAAGCCACATCTGGTCTACACTTATATTATTAATTTGGAATGAGTGGAAATTGTCTCTCAGGAAGGCATCAAGTAAATTTTTATCTACTTTTTTGAATAGGTATATTTTTCGCTTATTTTCAAGGATTTGGGTATTACAATATTCAATCTCGCTACGACAACCCTGTGTTCACTAATCCCTATATCGGTTTTGATGCTGGTTATTAAGTCAGGATTATTTGTTGCTAAGAGGTCAAGTGTGTTTTCGCAACCGTTTACTATACACGTAGGCTCATGAACTAACTACTCGAAATAATTTTCAGAGAATGCGTTTAGCACAATTTCGGATGATATTTTATGTGTACCTCCGGAATTAAATATGTATTTTCGCCAACATGTCGAGGGTAAATTAAAGTCACCACCAACTATTATCGTATGAGTCGCCTACGTGTTTGAAATCAAACTTAAGTTTTGTTTGAACCTTTCAGCAACTGTATCATCTGAACTGGGAGGTCGGTAAAAGGATCCTATTATTATTTTACTCCGGTTGCCAACAATGAGCTCGCCCATACTAACTCACAGGATGTATCTACTTCAATTTCGCGACAAGTTAAACTACTTCTAACAGCAACAAACACACCACTGCCAACAGTGTTTAGCCTATCTTTTCGGAACACTGTGAGGTTCTTTGCAAAAATTTCGGCTGAGCTTGTATCCGGCTTTAGCCAGCTTTCAGTGCCTATAACGAATTGAGCATTAGTTCTTTCTATTAGCGCTTGGAGTTCTGGTAATTTCCCAACACAGCTACGACAATTTACTACTGTTATACCAATGGTTCCTGTGTCTATGTTCTTCCTGTGTTCAGCCTTCACACTTTGTGACTGAAGCCCATCTTGCATTTTCCCGAGACCCTCTAACCTAAAAAACCGCCCAGTCCACGTCACATAGCCCCTGCTACCCGTGTAGCTGCCTCCTGCGTGTAATTCAGTGGAACCCGAAACCCAACCACCCTTTGGCGCAAGTCGAGGAATCTGCAGCCTACACGGTGGCAGAACCGTCTGAGCCTCTGATTCAGACCCTCCACTCGGCACTGTGCCAGAGGTCCGCAATCGGTCCTGTTGACTATGCTGCAAATGGTCAGCTCTGCTTTCATCTTGCAAACAAGACTGGCAGCCTTTACCACTTCTGTTAGACGCTCGAAACCAGAGAGAATCTCTTCTGATGCAAAGCGACACACATCATTGGTACCGACGTGAGCAACCACCTGCAGTTGGCTGCACCCTGTGCTCCTCATGGCATCCAGGAGGAACCTTTCCACATCTGTAATGACTCCACCCAGTATGCTCACGGAGTGCGCATTGGTTTTCTTACCCTACTTGTCAGACAAGTCCCTAAGGGGTCCTATAATGCGCCTAACGTTGGAGCTCCCAACTACCAGTAGTCCCACACTCTGCGATTGCCCGGATCTTGCAGGCTGAGTGGTTTCCTCTGAAACAGGACAGGCGACAGCATCCGGTTCAGCGTCAGCCACAGACAGCACCTGGAACCTGTTTGTCAGACAAACCGAGGAGGTCTTACGTGCGGCCGCCTGGGAAGTCTTTCGCCACTTGGATCCCCACAGCCGGCCCACAACAGTGGTGCCCATCCACTGCAGCCGCAAGCTGTGTAACCGAAGCCATCACCGCCTGAAGCTGAGAGCAAAGTGTCACCAGCTCGGCTCGCATCCACACACAACAATCGCAGTCCCTGTCCATACCAAAAACCGTGGGAAACTAAACTATGGATATAAACGGACTATCGGCACGTGCTGCGCAACTCTAATGTAGACCCTGACGAAAACGCACGAACTGTGTCTAGTAATACGCAGATATTCAAGAACCTAACTACCGAAGCAGATGAAACTAAATAATTTGCCCCTGATAAGGAACTTGTAATATGTCACAAAATCGGTTTACTTTCTGACTCAAACGAAAACGCGAGAACTGTGGCTATTAGATTTTAAATTTACATGCAGAAACTCAAGAAACTAAACTATTAAAGCACACAGATGATATAATGAAATTGGATCCTGGTTAGGAATTCGTAAAAGTCACAAAAACTGTTTACTTATCTGTTTCTGCGTCTGTCGCGGTCGGCTATTACTGCCTGACTGAACACAGATTTCTTTATGTAGCTTAAGCTAAGTATTAGCAATGCTTAAATTCTACCATAAGACCAGATGTAATGTGGCGGGCTGCATAAAACGACAATGGTAGGGGCAGCTGAATCACGATATGAAGTACCTGTCCCAGATTGTGATTGTCATTCCTCCTCCGTACTCTCCTCAAGCTACGGCCGTTGTGATGTGTAGTGTTCCTATGTGCATACACTATCACAAACATAATGTCTTTTGTATGTATTTACTTTTAAAAGCACATTATTCTGTAGGCAGTACATTTTGTGTGACACTCTCTGAAGGAATAGCTTTGGTGCAGTTGGATGAAAACAGAAAAATATATAGTTTATTAAGCAGGGAGGCAATTGGGTCGTCCCAATCCTTTGGGGTCAAAATTGCACACAGCGAAAAGGTTCCTACAAAGAGTATTTTTAGATTCGGCAATGTCAGAAATAAATGCTTAGTTTCTTGGCTCAAATGGGATTTATCTGAGGTCATCAGTTCCCTAGAACTTAGAACTACTTAAACCTAACTAACCTAAGGACATCACACACATCCATGCCCGAGGCAGGATTCGAACCTGCTACCGTAGCGGCCGCGTGATTCCAGACTGAAGCGCCTAGAACCGCATAGTTTCTTATTGAGACGATCAACTCGAACATTATAGAAAAACATAAACTCATAGTATGGGCAGTTTCTGCATACTAGTTGATATGGAACCATTACTGGTGGTCTGAGACAAGTGTGGATTACTGATACTCGTCACTGCTGTCATGATTATGAGTGGCTTAGAATTCAGCATTTGAAAGGCACGTTGAGGGTGTTTATTAATGAGCCTTCCGCTACACGATCCAACTCCATATCCTCAAATTCTGCATTGTGAACAGTTATCTGTGAGAATAATTTCCTGTTCCTTATTACTTGAATGGCCAGTTTCCATTTCTTTTACCAATACAGCTATAGTGAAAATTTCGTTGCACATTCGCTTGCCTTTTCAAAAACTACATGCTGTGGCAGCATACATTGAAAAACTGTCTGCATGTTTATGTAGAGGTAAAGCACTGTGTGGACAACCCAGTCACGGACTGGAAAAAAGTGATAAACACCACTACGGACACTCCACAAACTACAGTGACTTATTTTCCAAAGTAGCACCTCTAGCGGCGTTGCGGTACGCCATTTTGGGCTATGAAACACAGTTCACTCAAATGCGTTGTTCATTCAAGATGTCGCACCCCTTGGAATATTCATTTTCGACACAAGATCCCTTTTCTCTAAATACTCAGCTTAGTCACTTCACTTCCCTTGTTTTCTGTGGATTAGAACAAGATCAAGATAGTATTTCGTCCCGTGCACATGTATTTATGTGTGTGCATGTGTATTTGATTTTTACTTTTTTTAAAATATTTTGGCAGATTTATGTTTATTTGTAACAAAGAATATTCTGACGAAGATATTTATCCACTGTATCCATTCGTCTCTGATAATAACATGAGGATGGTGCTAAGGATCGTAATATCTTATTCCTAAAAAGTGCATTATCATCATCGTTTACATTACCGTTTGCAAAAAGGAAGGTGTAGTGTAAACTCGTCATTCATTAACTTAGTTCCAGATACAGTACAGTTTACACAGAGTCTGAAAGACTGCTTGATAGGCAACTCCTACTCTACAGATAAATACCTTAACAGGGACTGTTAGACCAGCTTAAGTCAAACACTTGGTCAACAGACAAGTTAGGTATTTTGTGTATGACAAATTAACAGAAAAGGGCATAACTATGTTTCATTCTGACAGTGTACTAATTCTGTAAATATTATCAGTTCCAGTTTATTGTAATGTATTAACATATTTTGACAATCTTCTGACAAATGATCAAAGAAGTATTATATTCAAATGTTTTACGTTTTTTATGTTATACTTTCTGACTTCTTCCACACCCACGAGAATCATCTCATTTTTGGGTCTATGGCACTAAAACTGAATCTAATCTAATCCAAATCATATAGTTGTGAAAGGAAATTTGTTATGTCATTCAGAATTTGTTGTTTCTTACGTAATGTAGCCCAGAACGTAGTAAGATTTTTGAAAGAAATATGCAACACAGAAACGCATTGCAGGCTGTTCTATCAGCAAGATACAGTACAGCACAAAAACAGAAATTGGACACTAAAACTATAAACAGATTTTATTATATATTCTAACATTACAATATTTCTTTATCACAATAAATATTACAATTGTGTCTTTTTCATAAGACAAAATATTAATATCTCAAGAAAATGAAATAAATAATATTTGGTAACATCTTTGGGACATAAATCTATAGGAGTAGTTCTGGTAAAGAATGGCTAATAATAAATACATAACAATCTTCACGAAATATTTCAAGCAAAAGCTTTAAAAATAACTAAAAAATATAATAATAATAATATCTGCGTTTTAAAGCCATATTCATGGATATTTTATTTCTATGAGGAGTGTGATGTGTTGTTCAGTTTATAATTATTTCAAGAAAAAAGTTGAAAGCTTATACCAAGACAATCCCAGCAGAGAAAAACTACTTTCAAAGAAAATACGTCGTAATGGTCGGAACATAATATGTGGAATACTTCTACACATGGTCAGGAGCAGTTTATTGCCTACCTATTGGGAAAATCTTGCTTCTCAGAATGTTTTAGCCATCAGTGGAAATATTCACTGCACTGCTGTACAAAGATATTTATAATAAACTGATTCCTACATGATCGTTTCTCTTACAATATTTTCTTTCTTCTGATTCGTTATCGTTGTAAAACTAAAAAAGCAAACAGTACCCCAAAAAAATCTTATAGTACGCACATGGGCAAGAAACTGAAACTGCGTTCTCATTTTGCAGGGTTCCGATCTAGAAAGAGTTCGATTGAAACTGTAAGTTGTTAAAGACACAAGATGAGCTTTCGGAAATGAATCTCATATCCGTCTGGCCTCTTCTCTCTCCACCTGTCTCTGTTTATATATCTGTCTCTCCTTCTCTCTCTCTCTCTCTCTCTCTCTCTCTCTGACAATGTGTCTATTTCTATTTACTTATACTTCACCAGTGTGTTTTCCACTCTGTCATGTGCGTGTTTTTCTTTTTGTGCTAAGCATATAAGGAAAAAAATCTAAGCTCTTGCCACATTACGAATATATGGGAAATTTCTACATACAGCTTACCTCAAATTGTACAAAAGATTATATATGCTGTTGGGGTGGAACAAGGCACAAGGTTGTCACACACCTCTCTCTAGATTGTATCACTTTAAACAGTACAGCCAAAAGCAGTACAAGGGATGGTCTATTAGTTCTGCGAGATGCCGACACCGAGCTTCGTAATGGTTCCGCATAAAGGCCTCTCTCATCATTCCACATGGTGTCTACATACATGAGTGGATTTCCTAGAGACGTCATTAATTTTCCAGGGCTCTCTTTTACATGTTTCTATGACAAAGAAGCAAATGGTTAGGAATACAGTGGTCTTATAAGGAACTGCAGATAACATGACGACGGCTGAATTGCTCGTCTCGCTGTGTGCACGAGGGACGTTTGGCAGTGGCCACACAGTGGCTACGAGAAGACCAGGAGGTCCCTGGATCGCCGTTTCAATCAGTGGGCAGCCCTCGCCACAGCCCACCGACACGGTGGAGCAGAGTGGTTAGTGCTACGAGCCGAACGCCTCGATGATCTCGAGGATGCTGGTGTAGGACCCGGAGACGAGGGCGGCGAGCGAGAGGATGATGATGAGCGAGTCCTTGGCGATCAGCCAGCGGCTGGGCCAGCAGGTGGCCATCTCGATGGCCGCTGGACACAGCAGGCCCAGCGTGGAGAAGCACACAGCCCCCACCAGCGACACCACCGGCCCCAGCTCCGGTACCGCCGCCGCCACGCCCACTGCAAGCAGTCAGCAGACCAACATTTGTCACACACGCACTCCTCCCTCTTCTCCACAACTACTCCACACATGTGTTTGCAAGTATTTTACACCTCCTCTTCCTTCCTGGAAAAGACTTCCGATTTTTGAACAGGTTTTCGTATGACTACAAAAACAGTTTGTTCCGAATAAAGTGTTTCTTTCTGTAACGTAAAAAAATAGTAAGTGAAAAATGTGACAAGTGAGGTAAAAGGCAGTTCATCATTGTAGGAATAAGTAATAACAAATTGAGACCAAATGAAAGACACAGTTCTAACAGTCGCACCAGAGTACAGTGTACTCCCCTCTGGCAAAAGAAGGATATTGTTGATACGTCACATTCTGAGACCTCAAGGGATCACCAGTTTAGTATTGGAGGGAAGTTTGGGGGGTAAAAATCGTAGAGGGAGACCGAGAGATGTAGATCCAGAAGGATGCAGGTTGCACTAGTTACTCGGATATGAAGAGGCTTGCACAGGATACACTAGTACGGAGAGCTGCATTATACCAGTCTTCGGACTGAAGACTGCAACAGCAACAGCATTGGTGAGTTCTTCTATATACTAAGACATATTTAATGAATTTCTTGTTTCTCAGAAACTATTGGTACCAATTTAAAGGCTCCGCCCCCCTCCCCCCCCCCCCCCCATCCCACCCCTATCAGAATTCATATCAAAATGGGCACGTGATGTAAGATTAAAACTCAATCTATTCAAAACGTTACAGGTTTTGGTTGGTATTCTAGGCTCATTATCCCGAAATACCAGGAATCCCTACTATAGAGGGTGAAAAGTACTTAAACCGACAAACTGTGAGAGGTTGTTGGATATATCAAAACAAATATTTTTCCCTAATGTCATTTTTTCCTATGAGGAGTAATTAAACAGGTATAGGAAGATTTCTCTGGCGGCAAATTAATTAAATCAACAAACACTTTTCCATTTTTTTATAACCAAGACACAACACATTAACACAACCCAATTTCAATTACAGTAGATTTTCAAAAATGCCTCCATTAACACGTAAACAGAGGTTACACCGTCGGATCATGTTCTGTCTGACACGGGCAAAAACCCCAGGAGTATCCTGAATTGTTCCTGCTGCTGCTACTATCCGGGCAACCAGATCCTCTTCTGATGCAACAGGAGTTGCGTAAACAAGGCTGCGCATGTCTACCCACACAAAAAAAGTCCAGAGGGGACATATCTGGGGATCGAGCAGGCCATGGTACAGGACCACCTCTGCCAATCCACGTTTCTGGGAACCGTCGGTCCAAGAATCGACGCACACGACGACTGAAATGTGCCGGCGTCCCGTTATGTTGGAACCACATGCGTTGTCTTGTAGGGAGCGGGACGTCTTCCAGCAATTCTGGCAATCCTCTGACGAGAAAATTGTAATAGTGCCTTCCTTTTAATGGCCTAGGTAGCAGATACGGCCCAATTTAACAGTCCCGAACTACACCGACCCACATATTCACGAAGAACCGCACTTCATGAGCGCTAGTAACTCTGACATGTGGGTTATCCGCACTCCAAACATGCGAATTGTGCTTGTTGAAGACTCCATTACGCCCGAACGTCGCTTCATCGGTAAAAAACACAGAGGATGGAAATGTAGGATGCATCTCACATTGTTCCAGGTACCACTGCGTAAACTGTGCTCTGGGCGGATAATCAGCTGGTTCCAGATTGTGGACACGCTGTAAGTGAAATGGACGTAACAATTGCTCTCGAAGGACTGTTCTGGAATTCGTTTGATTTGTCCCCATGATACGTGCAATTGCGCGAGTGCTGATTGAAGGATCCCGCTCCACATGCTGCAAGACAGCTTCCTCAAACTGCAGCGTTTTTACCGTGCGACGGCGTCCCTGTCTAGGTAATCTGCTCAATGAAGCGGTCTCTTGGAGATGTTGGTACACAGCAGCAAAGGTCGTATGATGTGGGGTACGGCGATTAGGATGTAGTACGCACCAACCATATCAGTGTACTCACTCCAGATGTATCGCTCCATTAGTAAACAAAGACAATGCACTACTACACTGGTGGACAGCAGTTGCCTACAACTGAAGAGCGTAATACGCCTTCCAACAACTGAATATCGTAATGCGGCCTGTAACAACTGAAGAGCGTAATACGGCCTCCACCGGTTTAAATAATCCTCATAGAAAAAAATGACATTAGGGAAAAATATTTGTTTTGAAGTCCCCTACAGCCTCCCAGAGTTTGTCGGTTTAAATACTTTTCACCCTGTATATAATTCTAAACGGGACAAATATCAGCCTCTATCCCTCAGCAAATATCGTAGGTGAATTAATAGCTGGAAAGTTACACTGTGCTGAGCACACAGCTGCGATATCCATCTCTTCGCGCACGACGAAGGTATATAAAGGGCTAGCCACCTGACCTGAAAAAGAAAGTTGTGCAGACGCTTATGCATCTGTTTACTCTCCGCAGCGATGTTATGGCGCAAAGTCGTTCTCGGGAAAAGTCGCTGGGGGAACAGGGGCTGAACGCCTAATAGGTTGACACAATCGTTAATAAACGCTTTAAGAGATTTAATAAAGTTGCTAGTTCCCTGTCAAGAAAATGTTGAAACTGAAAAAAATATGTGTTAGTACATATTAGATATTTCACTGTGTTAGTTGCCACCAATGTACAAAGTCATATTAACATATAATTGACAAAGATTTGGTTGCGCTGTAGATGCTGTCAGTGGATGCAGAGACATAGGCTACTGTCAACCATTGGCTTCCAAGCAACGTTTTATTTACGGATGAAGCTGACTTGACGCACTATGATATTTTTCATTTTCGTGATACACATTCTTGGACTAATTTTCACGACTCTCCACATCACAAGGATTTCTCATTGATTGCTTTTAGGTGTACTGAGTGATCGTCTAATGGGGCTAGATGGAAGGATGTATCTTCCAGGACTGTTTGAGAATGCTCCCCTTTGTTGGAGAACGTGCAACAGCATAATGGAGCACCGGCATTTTGCTGATGTTGAAAGACGACAGTTAATGTGCCAATATGATTCAAAGTGGGAGCAGGGCCTGTTCCTTGCCCTTCAACCTCACCTGACTTTTCTGTGGACACTTAATCCCCGTTAGAAGGGAAGTGAAGAGGAAAGCTTACTTTACAATTACATTTCTACTAACTAGGACCATACTGCACTCAATGGCGGCTCTTACGTTCCCAGTTTTCTCTCTCACCGTATACTTTGGGCTGTATCATTGTTAATCTTACCCATATATATATATATATATATATATATATGATTCTTTTTGTTACACCGTGTATCAAAAAGAATCATCCAGTTCATAAAAGTCGTAATTCTTATGTTATTAGAGATATGTAAGTGAGCAACGTACTATTGGAAAGAACAAAGCATTGCTGCCTCTGGATGACGGGGTACTGGGTTCGATTCCCGGCCGAGTTGGGGATTTTTCTCTGCCCGGGGACTGGGTGTTTGTGTTGTCCTCATCATTTCATCAACATCTTTCGTGACGGTAGGTAGATTGGATTGGATAAAAAATTGGACTCCGTAAAAATACTGTGCGTCCACTTCAGTTCTACTAAAACTGGTTCGGGACAACAGAAAGTGTTTAATATTCTACGTTTTGCGCAGTGCGGGTCAGTAATAACGGTTCAGCGTCACTTTCGTACTAGTTATGGTGTGGATCCTCCTACAGCACAGAGCATTAACTGAAGGCATGAACAATTCTGAGAAACAGGTTGTTTGTGTAAAGGCAAATCGCCGGGCCGTCCCCGAGTGCCTGACACAGACGTCGAACGCATCCGCCATAGTTTCACAAAGTTTCCGTGGAAATCCGTTCGCCGTGCAGCTCGACAGCTCAACATGCCCTCGATGTCCGTCTGGTGTGTATTGCGTCGACGTTTACACATGAAACCATACAAAACTCAGGTACTGAAAAGTATTCCTGAAGGTGACAAACAACAACGTGTGGAGTTCTGTAACTTCGATCTTCGCAAGATGGAGGATGATAGTTTCCTTCTACGCTTATAGTGACGAGGCAACATTCCACTTGAATGTAAAGGTGAAATGACATAATGTGAGAATATGGAGAACAGAACAACCTCATGAAGTTGAACAACATGAGAGGAACTCTCCAAAATTAAATGTGTTTTGTCCATTTTCACGGGAAAATGTGTATGGTCCATTTTTATTTGCCACGAACACTGTTGCAGGAAGCACATATCTCTACATGCTTGAGAACTTCCTTTTCCCACAGTTGGAGACTAATTCAAACGACTTAGATTACGAACAGAATGGGGCACCGACACACTAGCATCTGGAAATGCGGGAATTTTTAAATCAAAGGATTACTGAACGGTGGATCGGTCACACTGGACCAAATGATTCATCCTTAAGTTACTGGCCTCCAAGGTCACCGGACCTGACTGTATGTGATTATTTCTTGTGGGGGTTTATAGAAGAATTGATTCCGTACTTCTGGATTTCCGGAACGGTTTTGACACTGTACCATAGAAGCAGTAGTGAAATTGCGTGCTTGTGGAATATCGTCTCAGTTACGCCACTCGATTCGTGATTTCCTGTCAGAGAGGTCACAGCTCTTAATAACTGACGGAAAGTCATCGAGTAACACAGAAGTCATTTCTCGCGTTCCCCAAGGTAGTGTTATAGGTCCTCTGCTGTTCCTTATCTATACAAACGATTTGGAAGACAATCTGATCAATCGTATTAGGTTGTTTCCATATGACGCTGTCGTTTATCGACTAATAAAGTCATCAGAAGATCAAAACAAAGTGCAGAACGATTTAGAAAAAAATATCCGTATGGTGCGAAAATTTGCAATTGATCCTAAATAACGAAAAGTATGAGGTCATCCACATGACTTCTAAAAGTAATTCGTTAAACGTCGGCTATATGATAAATCAGTCTAATCTAAAGGCCGTAAATTCAACTAAATACCTAGGAACTACAATTGCGAACAACGTAAATCGGAAGGAACACATAGAAAATGTTGTGGGGAAGGCTAACCAAAGACTTCGTTTTATTTGTAGGACACGTAGAAAATGTAATAGGTCCACTAAGGAGACTGCCTACACTACGCTTGTCCGTCCTCTTTTAGAGTACTGCTGCGCCGTGTGCGATCCCTACCAGATATAATTGACGGAGTACATCGAAAAAGTTCAATGAATGGCAGTACTCTCTGTATATCGTGAAATAAGGGATAAAGTGTAACTGAAATGATACAGGATTTGGGATGGGCATCATTAAAACAAAGGCCTTTTTTTGTTGCGGCGGAATCATCTCACGAAATTCCTATTACCAAGTTTCTCCTCCGAATGCGAAAATATTTTGTTGACGCCGACCTATATAGGGAGAAACAGCCACCATGATAAAATAAGTGAAATTAGAGCTGGTACGGAAAGATATAGGTGTTCGTTCTTCCCGCGCGCTATACGAGATTGGAATAATAGAGAATTGTGAAGGTGGGTCGATGAACCCTTTGCCAGGCACTTGAATGTGATTTTCAGGCTATCCATGTAGCTGTAGATGTAGAAGACTCTGTTTATGTCCTTCACTTACCAACAACAATGAATGAACAGAGATATCGCATAGCAGCAGCTGTGGAAGCTGTAACTCAAAGACATGCTCAAGCAGTGTGGGAACAATTTGAATACCGCATTAACATATCCCGTGCATCTCAAAGGGGGCATATTGAACACTTATGAAAAGGTATGAACAAAATACTTTTTGAGATGCCCGTTCACCAAAAAACAAATTATTTCATTGTAAATTTTTATTAATTTCAGAAATATAGACGTGCCAAATCGGATGATCATTTGATATATATATATATATATATATATATATATATATATATATATATATATATATATATATATATATGAGAAATGTGCGCTAATGGGGACGACTTCTAAGATGAGCAGATGACATACACCGTCCACCCAAAAAGTTCCAAGCCTATAAGCGACTTCAGCGGAGTAACTCTGGTCGCAGCTTGAACTTCCAAGTGGACACAAAAGATTTGTATGTGACTAGTCAGTTGTGAGCAGGCAGTGTTAAGTAGTGAAAGTGAGGCCATAATGCATCAGTTTTTGTGTCACAAATCGCAATGATGCAACATCTCTAAATTAAGTACTGAGTACGCTCGCCAGAATGTTCTGAACGAGAGGAAAGAGTGTGCAACGTTTTTAGCGCTCATCTTGTCTCCCGAACAAAACCAACGACGCCTGGACGGCTGCCGGACATTTCTTTTCTGGAAAAAAAATCATCCCGGTGACGAGACTTGGTGTTATCAATTCAAACCTGCCACAAAACGACAAAATGCAGAAACTGGCGACATAACCGACATTCAAGCCAATGTGACGCTTGAGCTGAACAACATTTGCCGACCGAAGTGGGCGAGCGGTTCTAGGCGCTACAGTCTGGAACCGCGCGAGCGCTATGATCGCAGGTTCGAATCTTGCCTCGGGCATGGATGTGTGTGATGTCCTTAGGTTAGTTAGGTTTAAGTAGTTCTAAGTTCTAGGGGACTGATGACCTCAGAAGTTAAGACCCATAAAGCTCAGAGCCATTTGAACCATTTTTTTAACAACATTTAAAAAATGTATTTTTACAGACGACTTCATATTGTTGTTTGAGCGTTCTGTGCGTTGTACTCAAGTGGGAAGAGATTGTGTAGAATATCTAAAAATTAAAACCACTGTTTTAACTTTTCTACAGTTTCTATTAACCCAGTGTCGAAACGTTTTGGACTAATGGGGATAGCCCTCATGGTCGAATGGGACATGTGACACCTCCCTTGGCTGCGACAGAATATTTTTCGTTTACTTTCGCAGTTTTATAGTCATTCTACTTCTCAGGAACTCTTTATGGTCAGTTAGGCACTGAGTTGAGGAATTTTATCTCTTCCGCCGTCCCATTTTCAGTTGTTTTAAAATAAATTAAAACAGAAGAGGAAGATGTAATTTGTCTCTTCCTGGTAAATGTTGACCTGAGAGGAAGGTAAGTGGGGTGTGCTAATGTATTCTGTTACAGGTTAACTCAACAACTGGGGAGTCTCAAAACGCATTGACGTTGGTTACATTACTTAATATTCTACTCAGTTATTCTGCTATGTTTGTTTTCATCTCCAACAGTTGTTGTTGTTGTTGTGGTCTTCAGTCTTGAGATTGGTTTGATGCAGCTCTCCATGCTACTCTATCCTGTGCAAGCTTCTTCATCTCCCAGTACCTACTGCAGCCTACGTCCTTCTGAATCAGCATAGTGTATTCATCTATTGGCCTCCCTCTACGATTTTTACCCTCCACGCTGCCCTCCAATACTAAATTGGTGATCTCAGAACATGTCCTACCAACCGATCCCCTCTTCTACTCAAGTTGTGCCACAGGCCCATCTTCTCCCCAGTTCTATTCAACACCTCCTCATTAGTTATGTGATCTACCAATCTAATCTTCAGCATTCTTCTGTAGCACCGCATTTCGAAAGCTTCTATTCTCTTCTTGTCTAAACTATTTATTGTCCACGTTTCATTTCCATACATGGCTACACTCCATGTTGTTGTTGTGGTCTTCAGTCCTGAGACTGGTTTGATGCAGCTCTCCATGCTACTCTACCCTGTGCAAGCTTCTTCATCTCCCAGTACTTACTGCAACCTACATCCATCTGAATCTGCTTAGTGTATTCATCTCTTGGTCTCCCTCTACGATTTTTACCCTCCACGCTGCCCTCCAATGCTAAATTTGTGATCCCTTGATGCCTCAAAACATGTCCTACCAACCGATCCCTTCTTCTTGTCAAGTTGTGCCACAAACTTCTCTTCTCCCCAATCCTATTCAATACCTCCTCATTAGTTACGTGATCTACCCACCTTATCTTCAGCATTCTTCTGTAGCACCACATTTCGAAAGCTTCTATTCTCTTCTTGTCCAAACTAGTTATCGTCCATGTTTCACTTCCATACAAATACTTTCAGAAACGACTTCCTGACACTTAAATCTATACTCGATGTTAACAAATTTCTCTTCTTCAGAAACGATTTCCTTGCCATTGCCAGTCTACATTTTATATCCTCTCTACTTCGACCATCATCAGTTATTTTACTCCCTAAATAGCAAAACTCCTTTACTACTTTAAGTGTCTCATATCCAAATCTAATTCCCTCAGGATCACCCGATTTAATTTGACTACATTCCATTATCCTCGTTTTGCATTAGTTGATGTTCATCTTGTATCCTCCTTTCAAGACACTGTCCATTCCGTTCAACTGCTCTTCCAAGTCCTTTGCTGTCTCTGACAGAATTACAATGTCATCGGCGAACCTCAAAGTTTTTACTTCTTCTCCATGAATTTTAATACCTACTCCGAATTTTTCTTTTGTTTCCTTTACTGCTTGCTCAATATACAGATTGAATAACATCGGGGAGAGGCTACAACCCTGTCTCACTCCTTTCCCAACCACTGCTTCCCTTTCATGCCCCTCGACTCTTATAACTGCCATCTGGTTTCTGTACAAATTGTAAATAGCCTTTCGCTCCCTGTATTTTACCCCTGCCACCTTCAGAATTTGAAAGAGAGTATTCCAGATAACATTGTCAAAAGCTTTCTCTAAGTCTACAAATGCTAGAAACGTAGGTCTGCCTTTTCTTAATCTTTCTTCTAAGATAAGTCGTAAGGTTAGTATTGCCTCACGTGTTCCAACATTTCTACGGAATCCAAACTGATCTTCCCCGAGGTCCGCTTCTACCAGTTTTTCCATTTGTCTGTAAAGAATTCGCGTTAGTATTTTGCAGCTCTGACTTATTAAACTGATAGTTCGGTAATTTTAACATCTGTCAACACCTGCTTTCTTTGGGATTTGAATTATTATATTCTTCTTGAAGTCTGAGGGTATTTCGCCTGTCTCATACATCTTGCTCACCAGACGGTAGAGTTTTGTCAGGACTGGCTCTCCCAAGGCCATCAGTAGTTCTAATGGAATGTTGTCTACTCCCGGCTCCTTGTTTCGACTCAGGTCTTTCAGTGCTCTGTCAAACTCTTCACGCAGTATCTTATCTCCCATTTCGTCTTCATCTACCTCCTCTTCCATTTCCATAATATTGTCCTCAAGTACATCGCCCTTGAATAGGCCCTCTATATACTCCTTCCACCTTTCTTCTTTCCCTTCTTTGCTTGTAACTGGGTTTCCATTTGAGCTCTTGATATTCATACAAGTGGTTCTCTTTTCTCCAAAGATCTCTTTAATTTTCATGTAAGCAGTATCTATCTTACCCCTAGTGAGATAAGCCTCTGCATCCTTACATTTGTCCTCTGACCATCCCTGCTTAGCCATTTTGCACTTCCTGTCTATCTCATTTCTGAGACGTTTGTATTCCTTTTTGCCTGCTTCTTTTACTGCATTTTTATATTTTCTCCTTTCATCAATTAAATTCAATATACCTTCTGTTACCCAAGGATTTCTACTAGCCCTCGTCTTTTTACCTACTTGATCCTCTGCTGCCTTCACTATTTCATCCCTCAAAGCTACCCATTCCTCTTCTACTGTATTTCTTTCCCACATTCCTGTCAGTAGTTCCCGAATGTTCTCCCTGAGACTCTCAACAACCTCTGGTTCTGTCAGTTTATCCAGGTCCCATCTACTTAAATTCCCACCTTTCTTCAGTTTTAATCTACAGTCTTGAACCAAGTGTTAGCTATGATTAAGTTATGCTCTGCGCAAAATTCTACCAGGCGGCTTCCTCTTTCATTTCTTACCCCCAATCCATATTCACCTACTATGTTTCCTTCTCTCCCTTTTCCTACTCTCGAATTCCAGTCACCCATGACTATTAAAGTTTCGTCTCCCTTCACTACCTGAATAATTTCTTTTATCTCATCATACATTTCATCAATTTCTTCATCATCTGTAGAGCTAGTTGGCATATAAACTTATACTAATGTCGTAGGCGTGGGATTCGTGTCTATCTTGGCCACAATAATGCGTTCACTATGCTGTTTGTAGTAGCTTAGCCGTACTCCTATTTTTTTTTTTATTCATTTTTAAACCTACTCCTGCATTACCCCTATTTGATTTTGTATTTATAACCCTGTATTCACCTGTCCAAAAGTCTTGTTCCTCCTGCCACCGAACTTCACTAATTCCCATTATATCTAACTTTAACCTATCTATTTCCGTTTTTAAATTTTCTAACCTACCTGCCCGATTAAGGGATCTGACATTCCAAGCTCCGATACGTGTAACGCCAGTTTTCTTTCTCCTGATAACGACGTCCTCTTGAGTAGTCCCCGCCCGGAGATCCGAATGGGGGACTATTGTACCTCCGAAATATTTTACCCAAGAGGACGCCATCATCATTTAATCATACAGTAAAGCTGCATGCCCTCGGGAAAAATGACGGCTGTAGTACCCCTTGCTTTCAGCCGTTCGCAGTACCAGAACACCAGGGCCATTTTGGTTAGTGTTACAAGGCTATATCAGTCAATCATCCAGACTGTCGCCCCTGCAACTACTGAAAAGGCTGCTGCCCCTCTTCAGGAACCACACGTTTTTCTGGCCTCTCAACAGATACCCCTCCGTTGTGGTTGCACCTACGGTACTGCTATCTGTATCGTTGAGGCACGCAAGCCTCCCCACCAACGGTAAGGTCCATGGTTCATGGGGGCAAGTCTCCACAGTGTTTTTCATCAGATACATTTCTCTTCTGTTTATAAACCGTCTTCTGCCGTAATTAGTGTTTTCGCCTTTTTATTTTACGTTTATGTTAATACGAAAGAAGCAGAAAGAGAATTGTCCAAAGCAGAATGAAAATATTTTTCCACCAGTCCCCTTGAAGATGATACGTGAATCGTCAGCTTGCTTATGATAAAATTTGCGTTGGTAAAGAGAATTGTGATGGAAGCTTGTGTCTATACTTACTTAATCATCTATTGATATTAAAGTGTTTCCCTTGCACTGTAGTATTCAAAATGGTTCAAATGGCTCTGAGCACTATTGGACTTAACATCTGAGGTCATCAGTCCCCTAGAACTTAGAACTACTTAATCCTAACTAACCTAAGGACATTACACACATCCATGCCCGAAGCAGGCTTCGAACCTGTGACGGTAGCGGTCGCGTGGTTCCAGGCTGAAGCGCCTAGAACCGCTCGGCCACTACGGGCGGCTTGTAATATTCAGCACAATTTCAATATCCCCACCAACGGCCGGTTTCGACATCTCCTCAGCGGCACTGCAGATCGCAGTTAACAATTAATACCTGGGACATTGTAACGAAGCAGGGTTGCCCACTGCTATCTTGTTTTGGTTTTAGGCTACACTCCTTCAGTAACTTAGTTAAGCAACGTTTTTCTTTTTTTTCATTTCATTACACAGATTCCGACTACAGATTCTGTGGCCTTCAGCTTCATAGCACAGAATTCAGAATTAGTTTAAATAAAATTCCTCTAGTAAAATCTATTATTTCAGTACATTCTAATGTCTAGTCTGAATGTATTGAGCTAATTAGTTTTATTGGAAATGCATCCTATTAAAAGTTATGAACAACGACGTATATTGTGCCATACATATTAAGTAAAATTCGAGTGAGCTAACAGATCAAATTCAAAATTTCACTGATTCCAGCAAAATGTTCAGGTTAATTTAAATTAACCTAAAGTCTATTAGTTAAATAGATGTCAAGACTTGAAATCTGTAGCCTGTGTGACTTTCAGTGCCAATTGTGACCAAACTACTGAATAATTCCGAGGTCTGTTTTGATACTTTTGCTACCTATATTTTTCTACGTAAAATGACTCCAGTCTCAACTTTGTAAGTGCATTAATTAAGAATTAAGTAAATTTGAATAAGTAAAAATTATTGTTCAAGAGGGCTGCCATAGTTATAGAATTCCCACTGCGGATGCATAAGCTAGTTCTGCGTATTCAAATTGATGCAGCTCACTCATGTTATTTAAGTAATAAAACGCAATAGTTAACTTCAAAACCTATTAGAAAGGATCATTTTAACCCTGGGAAATTATAATCTATAATATATTAACAGAAATAGTCAAATATTCAAGCACTCGTCTCTATAAGGTCCGAGCTGGTGCAGTTCTCGGTTAGTTCTCGGTTAGATTCTCATGGAGCAAAGTGCGGCAAGTCGGTGCCGGAATGAGATGTGATAATACATGAAACAGAAGCTTAACTTTTCCGGTCGGTACCAAAAAAGTGTAATTGTATTCGGCTTTGAACATTTAACGCGTATTGAGAACATTGTTAAAGACTGGAAGTTTTTGACCTACCTAATAAGACGATTATTAAGTTTAAGAGGCCTGGTCACTTGAATATTGTGTGTGTGAGTGATAACAAATAAATCGCATTGTGGCTGTCATAAGTGTTCAACAATGAATACGATCTTGACTTTTGATTTTGGGAAACATAATCTAGGATCCTGGCTTCTTAACTGCAGTGTGATTTAGGTGAGACGGACGCAGCTACCGAGAAGACAATATTGAATAAGCAAAGCAAGGTAGGTCAACAACACTGCACACTATCTACTGGGTGAGGAAATGTTTCACTACATCCGGTTGTGACGTGAACTTTAAGTGGCACTAATACAAGGATTCAGCCCGGCACGTTACAACATGTGTGTGATACTACGGGGCCAGCCTGTCAGTCATGATTATGTTAGTACAGTCTGTTGCATGAGCTGCTATCGATTAAAGGGTTCTGGCTATTGGATTTCGACCCTGGACTGTACCTGGACTTCCTTGTCCTTTTTATTAGCTTTCGTTCAGTCTTCTATTCTCAATGAACTCGGCTTTGTTCACGGATTACGCATTCGAATCGGGGGCGGACAGTGTTCAGCTGCCGGAGCAGAGCCCAGCTGTCAGGGCGTCACCTTGCGGACCTGCCAGCAGGTACCCACACTCACCTGTGAGCAGGACGACACAGACGCGCAGAGTGTACTCGAAGCGGTTCCAGCGCTTCTGCGACACGCGGTCGCCCACCATCTTCAGCACGATCTCCGTGGCCACGTGGAACTGCAGCGGGTACGTGAACATGATGGCCAGCCCGATCAGGATCTTCACCGCCTGGCCCAGTCTGCAACACGCCACTCGTTTCAGAACGCGCCAGCAGCGTCGTCGGGATCGTCACACAATGCTATTGGAATGAGATTTTCACTCTGCAGCGGAGTGTGCGCTGATATGAAACTTCCTGGCAGATTAAAACTGTGTGCCGGACCGAGACTCGAACTCGGGACCTTTGCCTTTCGCGGGCAAGTGCTCTACCAACTGAGCTACCCAAGCACGACTCACGCCCCGTCCTCACAGCTTAACTTCTGCCAGTACCTCGTCTCCTACCATCCAATCTTAACAGAAGCTCTTCTGCGAAACGTGCAGAACTAGCACTCCTGAAAGAAAGGATATTGCGGAGACATGGCTTAGCCACAACCTAGGGGATGTTTCCAGAATGAGATTTTCACTCTGCAGCGGACTGTGTGCTGATATGAAACTTCCTGGCAGATTAAAAGTGTGTGCCGGACCGAGACTCGAACTCGGGACCTTTGCCCTTCGCGGGCAAGTGCTCTACCAACTGAGCTACCCAAGCGCGACTCACGCCCCGTCCCTCTTTCAGGAGTGCTACTTCTGCAAGTTACGCCGAAGAGCTTCTGTTAAGATTGGAAGCTAGGTGACGAGGTACTGGCAGAATTAAAGCTGTGAGGACGGGGCGTGAGTCGTGCTTGGGTAGCTCAGTTGGTAGAGCACTTGCCCGCGAAAGGCAAAGGTCCCGAGTTCGAGTCTCGGTCCGGCACACTGATTTAATCTGCCATAAAGTTTCAATGCTATTGGAATCCACTGGTTACGTTCTCCGGCCTGTTGTGATAAATGCGTGACCTCATGTCCGCCACAGACAGGGAAGTTGGAAAGAATTGTATTAGAGGCAAGTAAATAGTAGCATTTGTCACCCCATTCCACCATGATTGCAGCTATGCTCGTCGTAACACGGACTCTACGAGACAATGAAAGTATTTGCGTTTTTAAACTACGCCTTCCGAATAAAATAATGTACTTCTCTTTTCTATTCTTTACTCCAACACGTTTCGACACTTACGTATCACATTCGTGGTTGGTTTTCTATTTCATGTCTAAAAACTATGACATCTGCTCAGCTGAAACTACATTTAGAAAAAGATCAAGGAAAAACATGTGATAGCATTTTCAGAATCTCCATCTACATCCATACTCCGCAAGCCACCTGACGCTGTGTGACGGAGGATACCTTGAGTACCTCTAACGGTTCTCCCTTCTATTCCAGTCTCGTATTGTTCGTGGAAAGAAGGATTGTCAGTATGCCTCTGTGTGGTCTCTAATCTCTCTGATTTTATCCTCATGGTCTCTTCGCGAGATATACGTAGGAGGGAGCAATATACTACTTGACCCTCGGTGAAGGTATGTTCTCGAAACTTCAACAAAAGCCCGTACCGAGCTACTGAGCGTCTCTCCTGCAGAGTCGTCCACTGGAGTTTATCTATCATCTACGTAACGCTTTCGCGATTACTAAATGATCCTGTAACTAAGCGCGCTGCTCTCCGTTGGATCTTCCCTATCTCTTCTATCAACCCTATCTGGTGTGGATCCCACACTGCTGAGCAGTATTCAAGCAGTGGGCGAACAAGCGTACTGTAACCTACTTCCTTTGTTTTCGGATTGCATTTCCTTAGGATTCTTCCAATGAATCTCAGTCTGGCGTCTGCTTTACCGACGATCAACTTTATATGATCATTCCATTTTAAATCACTCCTAATGCGTACTCCCAGATAATTTATGGAATTAACTGCTTCCAGTTGGTGACCTGCTATATTGTAACTAAATGATAAGGGATCTTTCTTTCTATGTATTCGCAGCACATTACACTTGTCTACGTTGATATTCAATTGCCATTCCCTGCACCATGCGTCAATTCACTGCAGATTCTCCTGCACTTCAGTACACTTTTCCATTGTTACAACCTCTCGATACACCACAGCATCATCCGCAAAAAGCCTCAGTGAACTTCCGATGTCATCCACAAGGTCATTTATGTATATTGTGAATAGCAAAGGTCCTATGACACTCCCCTGCGGCACACCTGAAATCACTCTTACTTCGGAAGACTTCTCTCCATTGAGAATGACATGCTGCGTTCTGTTATCTAGGAACTCTTCAATCCAATCACGCAATTGGTCTGATAGTCCATATGCTCTTACTTTATTCATTAAACGACTGTGGGGAACTGTATCGAACGCCTTGCGGAAGTCAAGAAACACAGAATCTACCTGGGAACCCGTGTCTATGGCCCTGTGAGTCTCGTGGACGAATAGCGCGAGCTGGGTTTCACACGATCGTCTTCTTCGAAACCCATGCTGATTCCTACAGAGTAGAACTTATGAAGCTGAAGGTGACTAGTCAAAAAATTGCACATGTTAAAATTCTTAGACCTAAAATAGAAAACCAATCACGAAATTCGTATAATATTTTCTACAGAAATGAAACAAGACTCACTAATGGTGATACATAGCTGTCGAAACAAGTTTAGGTAATGAACAGAAAAAAGAAATACGTAGTGCTTTGCAGCGGCGAATTTTTTTAAAGAAATTAATTTAATTCGCAAACACAGAGGAAAATAAACGTCAACAGCTGCTTTGAGCTATAGCAAGATGGCTATTAAAGGCACTGGGGACCTAGCATGACTCTTGACCATCCAACTGAATAATCCACAGGAAGATCGGAAGAAAACAAAAAAAGTAGCATGTGACACAGTAGGCCTCTGAGCTACTGTGAGGAGCTAATGTACACAACAATAGGCGTGAGCCACAAGAAAGCTTATCAACTTAGATTTTCAAATCTGGGATTTATTACTCAGCCTTTTCAGTTCTGTCGGAAGCTTACAGAAAATAAAAGCCACAGAATAGTGCAGGTCTTTCCATACAGACGTAAATGAAATGTTGTCAAAATGCGAATTGTTTTTCCATCTAGTGTGCACTGAGTGAATGTTGCAGGATCTTTTTGATTATATAACAAATGGCTTCAAATGGCCCTGAGCACTATGTGACCTAACTTTTGAGGTCATCAGTCCCCTAGAACGTAGAACTACTTAAATTAACTAACCTAAGGACATCACACACATCCATGCCCGAGGCAGGATTCGAACCTGCGACCGTAGTGGTCGCGCGGTTCCAGACTGCAGCGCCTAGAGCCGCTCGGCCACTTCAGCCGGCGATTATATAACAGTTTAACCACAAACTTCGTGAGAGAGTATGTATACACGGAGTGTGAATTTATAATACCGAAATCATTGAACAAGGGCTCTTCACCAAATTCTTTGAACTGACAACACCGGCCGTTTTGACTTTACTTTTTTGGAGTAAGAATATTGTTTGTCAGTGTACATAGTTACTCCAACTATGGTTCCATGGGACATAACAGAGTGAAAGTATAGAAACCAAACAAGATTTCGCCTTTGGTTAGTAAACAGAGTTGTCCCAGCAATATGATGTTACGGTATATAATAGAGTGAAAATAAAACACGCACCGCAAATATTGCAGAAATGGAAAGTGCTGTTGACGTGTGGTTTTCACAGAATAAATTGGTAGACAGGACCTCGTATTGTAAGCCAATGAACAGAGTGTACTAGTACTTAGAAAGCGTATTTATTGTGTAAATATACTTTTATAAATGAAACAATGCCTATTGACACTAACGAACTAAAAGTAGAGTAAATTAGAGTTCGTTGCGAGTCGTTTATGAGAGACCATATTCTAAAAAGTTTCCACACCAATAATCGTTTGTGCCATTCAACCCGAGCAGTTGCTAGGTACGATGCTGTCATGTTTGCTGTGTGCGTGTACGTTCTTTAGTTGCACTGCGATTTGCTAGTCAGTTAGTGTGTAGCTGTGCAAGCAGTAGGTCGTGAATGGACGATGGGATTTACCAATGCAAAAAGCCGACATGCTCATGGTGTATCAAGAACGCAGTTCGTTCTTGTACAGTGCATGCGGCAAGATATGCCAATAAACGTCAACTATCTCCGCGATTATTTAACAATCTCTTCAACCAGTTACGTGAAAGTAGTAGTGCAACAAGCAGACAACGTAACAGAATGGAACGAGCTATGACGGAAGAGTGCGAAATTAGTGTTCTTGCTGCTGTTGCAGCTGATCCGCGCGTTAGCTCCCGCGCAATCGCACGAGGGAGTGGCATGAATCAGGCCAGTGTCCTGCGCATTTTCCATCCACATAGGTTCCATCCCTATCACACCTCTCTCCATCAAGAGCAACATGGAAACGATTCTGAGAATCGTATTAACTTCTGTACATGGGTGTTAAGACAGGATACTCCAGATGTATCATGCGTCTTGTTTATTGATGAAGCCAGGTTTACCAATTATGGCCAGGTAAACCACCGAAACACGACTACTGGTCTGCTGACAATTCCCGTTGGCTTCGTCAGGGGAAACGTCAGAATCCGTGGAGTGTAGACGAATAGTGTGGGATAGGGAACCCTCAACTCGTAGGACCGTCTTTCATAGGCGGAACACTGAAAGCGCACGAGTATCGCAGCCTCTTAACAGACCATATTCCACGGATGCTAGAAGACGTTCCTCTGCAGACTAGGAGAATGACGGCTGTCCAGTCCATAGTGGACGGAGTACTACAGCATGTTTTCACGAATTATTTACAAATCGCTGGATTCGACATAGAGGTGCTGTACCTTGGCCGGCCCGTACCCCGGATTTGAGGCCTGTAGACTTTTCCTATGGAGAAAGCTGAAAGACGCTATCTGTAAGGGCATAGTAACTACACCCGATGATGTGCGACGACGTATTACTGGGGCCTGCTCAGACATCTCCACTGAATTGTTAGCATATTTGCAGCAGTCTTTGCGTATCAGACTGAAAGCATGTATTTTCGCTGCCGATGATCAGTCGGAACACAATCTGTGATGCTCAGTTGTCTCGTTACTGATCAGAATCCACATAATTAATGTACACACTTGTTGTTTAATATGCGCTATCCCAGGTATTGTACAAGTGTCGGTGTGGGAACTTTTCCAAATACTGTTTCTCATACACGCCTGTCACTAAAATCCTGCAACAAACACCACTGATACTTAAATTTACCCTACTTTTAGTCTATTAATGTCAATAGACGTAGTGCCCTTCAAAAAAGTCTATGTTTACACAAGAAATACACTTTCTAAGTATTATTATAATCTGTTGATTGACTAGCAATACGAGTCCCTGACTATCAATCCATGCTGTGCAAACTGCACATCATAGCACTTTCTAAGTCTTAAGTGATTCACCCTGCATAAACTAAACAAGCTACCACAGTCGGTGGAAGATATTCTAATAGAGAATATAGCAGTTTTGAGTTTCTGCACAAGATTATGAATGTAGTATTACCAAGAGGGCTTTTCATCTATCTTTAGTTCTAAGTACTCTTCAAATTCACTTACTATTTAATCATATAGAGTCAATAAAATTTCGTTTCTACATGAGCCCCTCGTCAGAAAGTACATACGCTTTGTTTATTGCAATTGAGCGTCATTCATTTTTCTGTAAGTCATGTGTTAAGGAGGGATCTTGATGAAATTGACCAAAAATGTCAACTTCCGATTTATTTTTTATTTGTTAGTACATCTCATGGACAATAATTTTCCAAAGTTTCAACGTTGAAATCACATCCGAAGTGCCTGAAAATTACTTAAAAGTGTGACGCGGCCTCCCTGCCACGCCCACGTTTTGAAGCAACACTTCAATACCAGCTCAGTGAACAACGATTCTGTGTATTACTTTCAACCAAACGTGTGCGGGATACATCTAGAAGACTGTCAAACCCACTTACAGGTTTCCGGCATCTCCTGCACTTCTCAAAAAGTGTGTTCATCGTAAAACCCAAAATCCAAATGAGTCTCTAAATTCAGTCATATGGAAACGATGCCCTAAAAACATATTTGCATCTGCTACAGCTGTCAGAATTGCAACTTATGATGCAGTTATTGTATTTAATGATGGAAACGTCGGGAAGATGAAGGTATTAGAAAGAGTGGGCTTCAAGATAGGAAATTTTACCCAAGACATACTGAGAAAAATAGATCTACAGCGCATCTCTGCAGCTGGAAAGTCAGTTGAAGACCTGGTAAAGGAAAGCAGACAGACAACAAGAAACCTGAAGAGAATCCTTGATGGGAAGGATGGCTCAGAGTACAAATGTGGTGCCTTCTGAAGAAGTGACATAAGGAAAAAGTTAGGTTGAACTTTAAACTGCGTTTCCTGAAAAGTTCGTTTTTTAAAGTTTAGGTACCTTTTCCTCAGATTCTATGAATGCTAGAATTATGAAATTTTGTACACATATTTCTGTAAATCTAATAAACATTGTCTCAAGAGCAAATTTTGAAATGCTGATTGCAAGCTGAAATATGGGGCAAAGTGCTTGGATTTTGCACGAATTTAAAATTGTACTTGTGCAATTATAATTAAAAATTATGAAAATTCTCCTATTTGATCTATTCCAAAAACCTCTTGAGAGAAGCGTATAACATGTAAAGAGATAAGACAGAGAAATGTTCGTAGAAATCTCTTGAATACTTTCTGAGAAAAAGGAACACATTATTTTTTTAAAATAAAACTTCAGATTTCATTTAAAAAAGTTGAATATATATAATCAAAGGATATTATATGTAAATGTGTTACTTTCATGTAAAGCGTGGTACAAAATTTCATTGCCATATCTCCGAAACTGTGGATTTGGTTCATTTTTGAAAAAGTGTGTGTTTTTCATCAACGTCCCCCCCTTAATGTTATCTATTGTCCTATAAACTACGCCATTTGTATTACACTCGATTATTGAAGTTTTGTAACACGTGTCATTTTAGTAATACATAATATACATATATTAAGAAAAGCAAAGGGCGCATAACAGGTAACTGTGGCAACTCAACTTCGCAGCATCCCAGTTCAGACTAAACAATACAGCTAAATAATACGTCTGCATGAGACGAAGATATACTAACGGCTCTTGGGGGAGGTTGAGGGTGACGCTGCCTAAGGTATGTTCACCGTAGGCGAGGTAGCCGAAGAAGCCGATGAAGGCGTACAGCAAGATGACGATGGTCATGGCGATGGTGAGAACGCCTCGGCAGCCCAGGAAGTGCTGTGGGTGTTTCATCGTGTTCTCCACCGGCATCACCTGCAACCGCACCAGAGCGCTGTCAATCTCTTCGTCGTGTGCTGAAGTGCCGAGAACAGCAGCAAGCCCTGACTCTCACAATACAATAACTCAACCTTAGTGACGGTGAAATATTACCAAGTTTCGTTTGAATATTTTGGAGAAGCTGTCACCATCAGGCAAACGAAGTTCACAGATATTAATTTTCTAAAGTTATATTCCCTGTTATTCGACCGCGGATGTTTGTTCAACTTTATAAATGGGTCCTTCGGAGAACCCCATCACTCACGATACTTTGTTAACTCGATTAAATTGTTAGTAATACAACACATTTCGAGCTATGACCTCATCATCAAGCAAAAATATGACACTAAAAAAACTTCTAAAATGAATACACATAGGTCATAATGTAGTAATTTTCCATCTTCGTTTTTGTTTCCAAAAATTATACATTTTTTGCAGAAATTGCAACATGTGGCCATTTTTCAAATATATTTACTTGTTCTTAAAATTTGGCAGAAGCCAAAACAAGATTTATAACACTTCTAGATTAAGAATAATACTTCGTCAATCTTCACTGTGGTACACTCTTTGAAATACTGAAGTTATCATAGATGGACAGATGGAATACACGAAGTATCAGCTTATCTACAGTTTGCACGGCGCCCAAATTATAGATCTAATAATAAAAAATGACATGAGAGAGAATCGGTAAGTTGAGAAAAGTGTGTGACATTGTTGTAGCCTGTCCCAAAGTGCATAAAACAAATATAAAAAACACAGAGGAATTTGAAAATAGAGTTAAAGTTGAGGGAAAAATAACGAAAATTTTACTGACGAGATTATAATGCTTCCACAGGTGACAAAAGACTTAGAAGAGCAGTTCAACGGAATGTAAAGTAGCTTCATAACTATTTACAAAACGAACATCAATAAAAATAAAAGAAAGATAATGAAGTACAGCCGAATTAAATCAAATAATGCAGAGGGATTTCTTGAGAGAGGTCAAGCTCGGAATACAGTAAACACGTTGAATTGGAAGTAGGTTGCATCAGTTATGCAGAAAAGAGGAGGCTTACACTGAATAGCGTACCGCAGAGGCTGCACCAAACCAGTCTTTAGGCCAAAGCCTACAACAACAACAACAAAAGAAAACCTTAATCTATGTTTAAACCAATAACTGAAATAAACAGGCTCACGACATTTTATTTTAATTTTAGTCTGTGGAGCTTCAGTTCATTTTTAAACTCGCGCTCTTTAACTGTCACTACCATTAACTCACTAGCTAGGTAAAAAAGTGATTCTATTGGTGCATACGTAGCCCAAATGTGTGGCAAAGTCAAATAAACTCGTGAATGGTGTGAACGCCATTGCCGTTACAGATACTGAATATTCATGAGCGACGCGTTTCGTAAATGAGCAAGTACGTCGTGAACCTGTTCGTGGTTGGATAACTAGGTATCTACAGGAAAGATTATCGTGTACATTTGCGGTGAGTCGGTATAAAGTCCGCTTCCTGGCGCGGTTTTAATTGACTTCCACACGAAATCACTTACAGCGAATAATGGAACTTTTCCTCTTCTGAGGCCTAGCGGCAATTGAATGCAACAACCTTTTTTGTTGATAGAACAAGAAACCAACAGTGAATGATAGAGTGGAGGTGTCTTTAGCGACATAAATAATGTTAAACGCGTAAATAGATGTCAATGCCGAATATTGTTCGACTACGCAGTTGCTGGTAGGTCACAGGAAGGAGTTGTTATCGTCAGGTACCCAGGAGGAACCGTCCAAACCGATTCAGTATGACACTACCACTTAAATTTAGCTATGTAGAAGAGAGAGGGCAGACTCAGATTTACTGAAAACATCATAAAACAAGTAAAGCTCTCCTGAAACCCAATATAAACACCGCAGTGCTTCTCTAGGCACGATCCTACTGGTCCTCTTCCAGCGTTTAAAATGTACTCTCTGAACTGCGGACCTACTCGACATTTTTCGCATTAACAAATGACTGCTGAAGCTATAATGAGCTATACAGGGCTGATAAAATCCTGGAGATGACTGGTGATTGAAACCTAGACATCTGGATGTCTAGTCTGTCAATTACCTACTCAGCCACCACCTCATAAGAAAGAGTACTTGGAAAACCACCAATCGATAAATTCCCCGGTGTTAGTCTTAAGCTCTTACCAAGTTATGATAATGGAGTATATACAGACGATCTAAAGAAGATGTGCAACCTGCAGCACGGATTCATTTAGCCATCTTGAGAGTGATAAAAACATTGAGTGAACTGCAAGAAAAGGCAGCACAAGAGGAGGGACCATGGAGAGATATACTCACAAATTTAGGAGGTTCCACTTTCGGAAAGAGTCAAGACACGTACTACTAGCTCCAGCATATTAGGCAATGTAACGCCCCAAAGACAGAAAACCCCAATTAACAAATTTTGTGGAAACTTAAAATAGGGAAGTGAGTCATCTTTACAGTGATGGCAACTATTGACGATAAAATCTACACTGTTAATATTTTGATTAACATCTACATCATTCAAATACTGAGAATAGCATACAAAAAGAGGAGATAAAAGGAAAGGATTGTCATAGATTCTTTATCAAACATCTATAGAATAAATTCAAAATCATATGAACGAGGGTTAAATCCAAGAAAGTAATTCAGTCAAAGATAACATTTACCATGGAAGAGAGTTGTAGCCGCATCGAAAAGGAAATTCAATGCGACTACAATGCAATTCGGATATGGAAATGTTCAGTTAGTTGCTCTTGAGTCGCTCTAGAGTAGAGATTAGATTAGATTAGTTTTTCGTTCCATAGATCCGTGCTGAGGACATCCTCGTGGATGTGGAACATGTCAATTTTTTTAAGCTGAAATAACAATACTAATAGTATGAGTATATACAATACATCATTTGTTTCTACTAAAAAATTCGTCAATGGAGTAGAAGGAGTTGGCCACTAGTAAGTCTTTCAGGCTCCTTTTAAACTGATCTTTATTTGTAACTAAATTTTTTATGTTTGCTGGAAAATTATTGAAGATGAGTCTTCCTGAGTAGTGGCCCCCTTTTTGAACTAAAGTAAGTGCTTTTAAGTCCTTGTGCATATAATTTTTGTTCCTGGTATTGTATGTATGAACTGAGCTGTTTGTTGGAAAAATAGATACTACCTTTGCGGTAGCTGTCTGGACGCAAACGCTATTAGATTGTTTCAGTTTTGGAAGTTTGGTAACTCGTGAGGTGGAGACTGAAGTATTGCTCAGTCATTCGACTGATGAAAGTTAATCTTTACCGTTCTCAACGCGACGGTACAGTAAGACGAGTGTTAGACTTCAATTGAGTGATATTGGTTTATCGGAGTTAGCCTTTGCTCTGATGAACAGTTACAAACCTTGAGAGCAATGGATCAACGACAGAAAAACAATCCTTAGTCTTGAGAAGGACGCAGTAAAACGAAGATACGAAGAAAGGCAAGTACGCCGACTAGTCAAAAGTTGTCGTCAGTGTCACGATTACTAAACTGAACAGAAGTTAATCTTGAATGATATTTCGGTGTGCATGTGTTGAGGGACAAACAATTGATTACAGAAAGAACAATAAAATCTGAGTCAAAAGATAAATCTTACGTGTCATTTAACTCATTAAACGGACAACACAATGTGTATCAATGCAAATTGCTTGTCTCTTTAAACATTTTAAGTGACTAAGTGAGTACATGAATAATGGACAGTGAAAAGTGATTAGTTTATATCAATATTACGGCGTATTAAATAAACATTTACTGCAACATAAGTTATCTCTGGAGTTACGTCGGACCGTTGTTAACAACTTGACGTAGCAACGGCATGGCAACGGAATTGTAGACAGCAAAATTTCATCATCGCATGTATGATATGAAAAACGACCGTAATGATGAAATAAAAAATCGAGATTTTATTTCATCACGGAACTAACCGGGCATAAAAATAAAATGGCTCTGAGCACTATGGGACTTAACATCTATGGTCCTCAGTCCCCTAGAACTTAGAACTACTTAAACCTAACTAACCTAAGGACATCACACAACACCCAGTCATCACGAGGCAGAGAAAATCCCTGACCCCGCCGGGAATCGAACCCGGGAACCCGGGCGCGGGAAGCGAGAACGCTATCGCACGACCACGAGCTGCGGACATAAAAATAAAAATAAACGATTGCAGTTTACCAGTTCGCACAAGCTGAGAAGACTGTTGCGGGCAGATAACAGAATATTTCGAAACCACGCGAGGAGTTGTGTTCTTACGACAGTTACAGGTGCTGTTCCACGTCATACCGACGGGGACGAACATCGTTACGTGTCGCGTCTCCTCCGGCGAGGGAAGAAGGAGGGAAGAGACGTCACAGTAACGAACATAATGGTAAAAAGGGGGCAACTGAGGCATATCAGAGAAGGAGCGACAAATTTTCTTCCTACGCATCATCAGAAATAGGCTGGTCAGGTGGTCAGGAGGGAGATGAATTTGGTATAACGCATACCCTGTGCCACGTCCCACTGCACGTGTAGATGTGAACTTACCACTCCTATTCCTTCCATGGCGAAGACGACGGTACTAAAGAAGAGTGGGAAACGGCCGATGTCTTCATTCAGCGGCAGCTGCGCGGGATCCTTCATGTCGCGGAACATGTAGTAGAGAGTGCAGCCGAAGCCAACCACGATGAACAGGTTGGCGGCCGTCGAGAAGGGCACCAGGAACTTGAGGTTGCGCACCAGGCAGCTGGGCACGAGCGGCAGTAGCATCATGGCAATGTAGATGCGCACGTCCAGGATAGCCCACGGAAACAGCACGTCGCACACCTGTGTGAAGGGACGGAGCATCAGTGCTGTTGGCCACGAGCGGTAGCAGCAACACGGCGCGCAGCTACTGCCATCTGGTTAAGAATACGGGAACAACGGCGCAACGATCCTCCCTTGTGATAGACGTGGTCGACTGGAACCTTCAAGACGAGAATGTTTGCCCTTACACACACGTGCAGTCCAACGTCGGGCCACTGTCACATCCTGAACGTCCCACAACCCTGGTTAAGGCTAGGCGCAAATTGAGACGCGTATAGCACGTGTGACGTGACGCGACAGTACAGTGCGACACGCACGTGCCGCACGAGTCGCGCGGGTGCGGCGCATATTGCGACGCGTACACCGTACTTCGCACGCGCCGACTGGCGACGTTCTGCGCTGACAGAGAAAATGGATCCCATGTAGCGCGCTCCTTCCGATCTCACGCTCGCGAGAATAAAATACTCGCAACATCGCTCATATCTCCTAAACATCTAAACATCATATCTCCTAAACACCGAAACTAAAGTTTGGCGAATGATAGCACACAAGGAGGAGAGTGTTGCCAATTCTTAAACACACGGAACTTTCTTATCTACGGCGATATACAGTACTTATACTTCCCTTTTTATTTATTTCACTACAGTGACTGTAATTTTTTAAGAGTTGTCGACAGCTAGCGAAACAAGAGCTTCCTAGTATGAAAATAAACATGAAATTCCTTTTTTTATGTTACTGCAAATCGACACTATGAGGTTATTCGTAAGCTATTGAGCTCTGTGATTGCCAATTACTTGTTTAATGAGGCACTCCGTTTTGGAATTCTGTTGCAATAGCTGCTGTGAGATGTGTTTGTGAAATTACACAGTGACAAAGGAAATACAATTAAACCAGTCACCAAGAGAAATGTGGCCATTACTCACAAACGTAGATGTTTCTTCGAATGAGAAAAGGTTAACAACTCACTTAGATTGCCAATTCTGTTGGAATTTTGGTAGAATGCCCGTAACCCATCGCATTTTTGACACTGAGCGACTGGAATGGAAACTTACCAAAGGCTTTTATTCCTTCTCTTGATCTGATCAGTATTAAAATAATGATGAGCGTTGCTTCAGGCGGAATGATAGGCATATGCCAGATACTGGTTCCTCACCTACGGCTTAACAAACTGACGATGTGTGATCGCGAATAAAATAGTTGTTATTGAGAAAAATAAAAAATTGATCTGTCGCACAAGTGTATTGTCAGCAGCGTAGGGTAATGCGTGCGACAGGAATGCACAAGCTAGCCATGTTGCCTTGTGAGTTGGAGTTCGAGAAACATTGCATGAAAGTAGATCTGCCTTTGTCAGCAGTACATTTCAACAAATTAAATATATCTAATCGTAACACTCTTTTAGGATATGCCTACTTTCGTAATAATACCGACGATTTTCTTCATTTGTGTAGCCTGTTGTATAATTAGATTATTAATGCTGATAACGTTCATGCAACAACTGAAATGCTTTTCCTCATCACGGCGAACCAATTCAAACATTGTTATTTGTGACTGCGTTTCGACTGTTTCTTTCTAGCTTGAGAGTGGAAATGTGATGTTCACATGCATGTAGTACAGTGTGTCGTATTACATTACTAGATCCATATCCAAGTAATCACAGTGAGACTTCTATACTTCAGAATTTGGACGCTTTTTACCAGGAGCACAAAGGGGTCACACCGATGGAGATTATCCCTTTCTAAATTTTTGTAACAGATCGTACAGATAGGCCAGTATACCAGGCAGTGAAAAGATAATCTTGTTTTACTTTCCTGCCTTGCTTCTTAATCACATGATTTTATAATATTCCTTGCTTCGTTATTCACTACCCTCTATCCCTTCTTGCGATATGAAAATATAGCAGAGGCATATGATACAATTCCAGCTGCCAATGTATCATCAGTTACTGAATTATGCATTTTTCTTGACAGAAGAAAAACAAAACAAAACTAAACTATGCAGATATAAATGACAGAAAATTATAATGTACTAACGAAGAAAGCTGGAGCGTTTATATGGCGAAAAACAAAACACTACCCAAAGGCAAGAAAATTTAGTACACAGTAAGGCAAAATTTATCGTATGGGCAATACTACCACTGCTCATATGCGCCGTTCCGATGTGAGCATATGGCCGGGCTACTTTTGCGCTCCCCGCCTCAAATTTCCCGCGGTGCTAGCGAGGCAAGCGAGACGCGCGGCACGAGAAACTGTGCCTCAACCACAACGCCGCGCGACTTGGCGCAGGCGCGTGTCGCGTCCCAGTCGCGTCGCGTTGCAATTTGCGCGGTCCCATTTGAATGTGTGAAGTTACAAAAATGCGCGCTGCGCTGCGTCGCTCCACACGCGCTATACGGGTCTCAATTTGCGCCTAGAATGTACGATATGACAGGAGGGCCACAATGAGGTCCCTTCCACAATGTTGAGGTGCTGATAACGGAGTACGCGGCAACCACAGTTATCACTCAACATCTTATGCAGTTTCTACCCTTATATACCCTACCAGGCCTGGTAACAACATTAAAGACGAACAACACAAATGCACTTGTTGGCCATTCTACCTGTTACAGAGAATTGCAACTCTAATCACGTACGTACCTTCGACCGTTGTGGCAGAGCGGTTCTAGATGCTTCAGTCTGGAACCGCGCGACTGCTACGGTCGCAGGTTCGAATCCTATCTCGGGCATGGATGTGTGTGATGTTCTTAGGTTAGTTAGGTTTAAGTAGTTCTAAGTTCTAGGGGACTGATGACCTCAGATGTTAAGTCCCATAGTGCTCAGAGCCATTTGAACCACGTACCAGTCGTTGGTGTTCAAAAATGGTTCAAATGGCTCTGAGCACTATGCGACTCAACTTCTGAGGTCATCAGTCGCCTAGAACTTAGAACTAATTAAACCTAACTAACCTAAGGACATCACACGCATCCATGCCCGAGGCAGGATTCGAACCTGCGACCGTAGCGGTCACGCGGTTCCAGACTGAAGCGCCTTTAACCGCACGGCCACACCGGCCTGGCGTCGTTGGTGTGTATGTGCTTGAAGTTAAATTTACATCTGACGGTGTCTTCTGGATACTTCACTTTTTTTTGTCAGGCAGCTTACCAATGAACTGGGGTTTGACGTCTGTAACCCTGGCTGTCAGTTCGCAGACGATGGTGTTGTTGACAGAGAGGATCCAGCTCTAGAAAGTGATACGAAATGTGTGTGTGAAATACTAAGGGACCAAACTGCTGAGGTAATCGGTCCCTAGATTGCGCACTACTTAAACTAACTTATGCTAAGGGCAACACACACACCCATGCCCGAGGGAGGACTCGAACCTCCGGCGGGAGATGGTACGAAATGCGGAGAGACAAATTTATTAGTACCTGACCCAAAATATAAATAAGTGCACTGCAGGCCAACACATGCTATTTCATAAACACTAAATTTATATTTTCACATTGTTGTTGTCATTAAATAGTAATAAAAATACATTTGACATCGGTTGACTGTACGATCGACGATTACTTTCTACATCAGGGAGTGTGACTCACAGCTGATTTAAGCTGTTCGGAAGGAACACGTAATTCACAAACGGGACACGTGGTTTTAGAACGATCAGTGGATGAGTATTGTGTTTTGGTATGGCACAGCTACCCAACTGGATAATTTAAAGATATAGAATACATTCAAAGAAGAACTGAATAGTTGCACTCCAATAAATGAAACAATCAACATTATCATACAAAGATTAAAACAACAAGGAAGCACAGCAGGCTCATACATGAATGAAACAGCAACCACACTCAACACCAAAACAGCATGAAATTAGTTTACGCTCCAAAAAATATTCTATTTCCAACGTGAAGGATTGTCAATGCGCTCACCAATTAGTGGCCTCCTAGCCAACATATTCATCAACAACTTAGAGAAAAAGGTCTCTACACACATAATAAAACCAAAAAACGACGAAGGTATATGCTGGCACCGTTACGTCGACGACAAAATATGCCTGCTTGATGAATCCACACACACACACACACACACACACACACACACACACACACACACACACACACACGCGCGCGCGCGCGCGCACACACACACACACACACAGAGAAAGAGAGAGAGAGAGAGAGAGAGAGAGAGAGAAAACAGCTACACAATGAAACAAACACCCAAAAATTCCCTTTAATTTAGAAACAGAAACGGACAAAACGCTAAATTTTCTGAATTTCACCATTCGAAAAACAAACAACACCCATGACTTTACAACATTCAGAAAACCGACAGCCACGAGCACCACCATTCACAACATGTCGAATCACCCGTTGGCACACAAGCAAGCAAGCTTCAGAATCATGCTCCACAGATTGATCAGAACACCCAAATAGCAGTAGAAAATCGTTACAAGACCCATATGGTAGATAAATTAAATCAACAAATTTGTAGAGGGAAAGGGAACAAACGCACCACACATACAAAAACTTACACAACACAAAACAACACAATACACAAACAATGGCCACATGCAAGACACAAGACTGCCACAACACACACATAAAAAATTACACATACTCACCTAATAACAAAACTGTCAGCAGAACAGGCATCATATTGAAGAAAGAGATATTTCAAATAGGATACAGGACAGACAACACAAAACAGAAAAAACTCAGAACATAGGAGACACCCACAGATAAATTCAACAGATCAGAAATATATGAACTGACACGCAACACTTTCCAATCAATATACATAGGACGAGCATACAGGAATTTTCAAAAAAGATACTCGTAATACCAGAGAGCCCTAAAGAGTAACAGCATCCATAGCACATTTTCTGTCCACCTAATAGTCCACAGCCACCATCCAACTACAACAGCAAAATGTTTAAAAAGACTGAAATGCAGGAGCAACCTACATCACTAGCGAACAATAGAAGAAAACTCGTACATACAGAAGGTAACAGCAGAAGGCAGACAAGTATTCACTATACTCTGTAAAGGCACATTGTTTAACAAATTAAAGGAACATTACACAAAAGGCAACACACACACACACAAACACACACACACACACACACACACACACACACACACACACACACACATAACACAGAGAGAGAAAAGGAGAGATAAAAGTAAACAAAATTGAACTTCGACGCCAAACTCACTTAGGAAGAAATGAACGGCGAAAGAAGAAGGATCTGTCAACAACAAAACGTGAGTAATAACAAATATGTAAGCGAAACATTTTGCCACACCAAAATCACGTTTTTAAAAATCAAGGAATCTTTTAACTCACTGATGATATTCGTATTTATATTTTTTGGTTTGTAGATGACAAGCTATCAGTATAGTACATCATATAGATGGTTCTGCAAAACTGCATAATGTAAAATCAAGCTATGAACAAAATCGAACAAAAACTGTCTTTAGGTCTCATTTTGTTAGATCAGTTACAATCTAAAATATCTTCACTTTTCACAGTTTTTCGATAAACAAACCACATTGATGATGGCACAGAGGTGCCGAAACGTGTTTGGATAACAACGGAAAACTGTGTTTTACTTAAAAGGCGGAACCTATAGCTAATAAAGAACTGCTCGATTCATCAATGTCATAAAATGGTTCAAATGGCTGTGAGCACTATGGGACTTAACATCTGAGGTCATCAGTCCCCTAGAACTTAGACCTACTTAAACCTAACTAACCTAAGGAAATCACACATCCATGTATGCCCGAGGCAGGATTCGAACTTGCGACCGTAGCAGTCGCACGGTTCAGGACTGAAGCGCTTAGAACCGCTCGGTTACCGCGACCGGCATCAATGTCGTACTGAGTCAGTGTGAGACAGCAGTAGAAGTCGATAAAGTAAGGTGTTGTGCACCGCGAACCGTAAAAGTAGAAAATTTGGGTTTAAATAGAGGTACACCAAAGGACTTCCTTCTTACTTACCATTCACCGATGAAATAAGAAAGGAGGAGGCAAGGGGGAGGAGATGATCACAGGTTGATGATGTACCCTCCACCGTACAACGCACAATGGCTTTCAATTATACAGGTAGATGAAGATTTAGAACAGCAATGGGTGGTGTGAACTATTAATCACAGAGTGTCACTGCTGTAGAAGGAATGAATGTCATGACTCGCTGCCACCAAGCGAGAGCCGTAGGAACTGACCTGCTTAATACTGGTAGAAACGAAGATGACGTAGACGCAGCATGCGCTGTAGTAGGTGATAACCAGCGCCAAGTTGACGAACGTCCTGCAACGAGAAGGGATTAGTGCTCAGGGGAGAGAATTTCCACCGTAATTCGTCTGGCGATGCACCAGTGGTAGACACGCACGTCCCAGTCAGCGCACTCCACGCCAGTATATGTCGTTTGATACACACTAAATTTTCCTTTTTCACTTTCTTATTGTCATTAGGCCGTCATTTTAATAAATAATCAATAAAATTTTCACAAAAATGTAAGTTAAAGTCATGTGTGAATTACTTTTTCTCGACGGAGAAATTTTTACTTTTAAAACTCAACCGTATTGCCTTCTTATTGCAAATCTAGTTCAGTCATGTTAATATATATAGTGGCTCCCTACCAACAGAACTGCCAATCTGCGCGAGATACGATTTAAAATTGCAGCCTATGTTCGAGTCTGGCTGCCATAAAGCAGTAATATTGTCTCAAATGTCTTATGACACATGAATGTCGCAGTAGCTAGTATCGTTTTTAACCAGAACCTCTTCACACAGAATGGAAACTTCTTAGTGAATTTTATTGCATATTCTGATTCTACGCCAAGAAATACGTACGGTTTACTCAAACCATTATTTGTCATTCGTAGTAGATGATGATGTAATCGACAGATACAAAATGTGTCTCTTTCTGCAAGTACGAGCCAGCGAAGTATTCGATTCTACATTTCATTTTCGATCTAATTGTAAACCTTTGTGTTCTGACGGTTGATACTTCTGTTCTAAATTTACTTTAGTGTTGAAAATTTGATTGTGCAGTGCACTATGATTAGCCGTTCCAGTGTCTCGTCAGAAACCACCTTTAGCGTGATCCACAACCAATGACGTTGGTGCAATACGAGTACATTAAAAAGCCAAAGAAACTGGTACCTACCTAATATCGTGTAGGGCCCCCGTGGGCATGCAGAAATGCCGCAACACGACGTGTCATGGACTCGACTAATGTCTGAAGTAGTGCTGGAGGGAACTGACACCCTGAATCCTGCAGCGCTGTCCATGTATCCGTAAGAGTACGAGGAGGTGGGGATCTCTTGTGAACAGCACGTTGCAATGCATCCCAGATATGCTCAATAATGTTCATGTCTGGGGAGTTTTGTTGCCAGCGGAAGTGTTTAAACTTAGAAGAGTGTTCCTGGAGCCACTCTGCAGCAATTTTGGACGTGTGGGGTGTCTATTGTCCTGCTGGAATTGCCCAAATCCGTAGAAATGCACAATGGGCATGAATGGATGCAGGTAATCAGAAAGGATGCTTACGTACGCGTCACCTGTCAGAGTTGTATCTAGACGTTTCAAGGTCCCGTATCACTACAACTGCACACGCTCCACACCATTACAGAGCGTCCACCAGCTTGCACCAGTCTCCTCCTGACATGCTTGGTCCATGGATTCTTGAGGTAGTCTCCGTACCCGTACAGGGCCATCCGCTCGAAACAATTTGAAACGAGACTCGTCCCACCACGCAACTTGTTTCCAGCCATCAACGGTCCAATGTCGGTGTCGACGGGCCCAGGCAATGCGTAAAGCTTGCTGTCCTGCAGTCCTCGAGGGTACACGAGTGAGCTTTCAATTCCGAAAGCCTATATTGATGATGTTTCGTTGATTGGGCCGGCCGGAGTGGCCGTGCGGTTCTAAGCGCTACAGTTTGGAATCGCGAGACCGCTACGGTCGCAGATTCGAATCCTGCCTCGGGCATGGATGTGTGTGATGTCCTTAGGTTAGTTAGGTTTAATTAGTTCTAAGTTCTAGGCGACTGATCACCTCAGAAGTTAAGTCGCATAGTGCTCAGAGCCATTTGAACCATTTTTTTTCGTTGATTGGCTGGCACGCTAACACTTGTTGACGGTCCAGCACTGAAATCTGCAGCAATTTGCGGAAGAATTGCACTTCTGTCATGTTGAACGACTGTCTTCAGTCGTCGCTGGTCCCGTCCTTGCAGGATCTTGTTCTGGCCGCAGCGATGTCGGAGATTTGATGTTTTGTCGGATTCCTGATATTCACGGTACACCCGTGAAATGGCCGTACGGGAAAATCCCCACTTCGTCGCTACCTTGGAGATGCTATGTCCCATCGCTCATGCGCCGACTATAACACCATGTTCAAAATCACTTAAGTCTTGATAACCTGCCACTGTATCAGCAGTAATCGATCTGATAATGTCTTGTACAGGCGTTGCCGACCGCATTCTGCCTGTTTACACAACTCTATATTTGAATACGCATGCCTATACCAGTTTCTTTGGCGTTTCTGTGTATTTGTACTGTACATTCAGATTCGCAACACTCAAGAAACGTGTGAACATGACTATAACCGTTATAACACAAAGGTTAATATTTACATCGTAAATGAAATGTAGAATCAATTGCTTCGATTCTTAATTACAAAAACAGGTACACTTTATATTTGTGGATTACAGCGCCATCTACCACCAATGGGAAGCAATGGTTTCAGGAAACAGTACGTATTTTTTGGAGTAGAATTCAAATTGCAATAGAAATTGGGGGTGGGTCCCCAGTTGGAAATACAAAGTTGACCCACCAGGAAGGGTGGTTACGAGGAGACCAATCGTAGCACAGACTAATGTCCCCGTTGGCAGTATTGTCTTTTCAGGAAAACATTTTCTTCGTACGATGCGTCGTTTTCGAGATATTTGGCTGCCCCAAGTTAAAACAAACACCCTCACTTACGCTTGGCTGCGGCTCGTGCGATCTGTGACTATCACAAATATTGTAGACATGGAGACTCACTTGGAGAAGGGCGCCCACACTTTCAGACGACCCGGCCCATACAGGAAGGCGTATTCTGCCGTCTCCGCGAAGCCCAGCACGGGCACACGAGCCCTTCGGCACACGATGTGGGACGACCGCACCTGAAACAACACAGCCACACTGGTTTTAGTGTGTAAGATTACCAGCTCAATCTAAAACGTTTAAATTGTAATCTTAGAAATTATACAGACAAACGTTCATTCACTTGTATTTTGAAACTTGAAAAACATTCCAGAAGATTGTCCTTGTGAAATGCACTCCATCCAAAATCAAAGCCTTTACAGGATGAATCAGAACTCCATCGACAAACTTTCAGAGGTTGTTCTGCAATAGCGTCAGAGTATTTTGGTACAAGGGACTCACGGTCTATCGCGGATCTTCATAGAGTTATTGCATTTCTTTTGGGTTTTACTGCAATTAGGTTAGTATCTGCACTGAACTGAAAATGGTGGACGTCAGTGCAAATGCCGAAGGTATGCGCCGTACGAGTGTTTATATTCTCTCACGGTTCTCGCTGTTCACAGCAGTAGTACCCGTTTGAACTATTTACCTTGAAGCTTGCATTCAGAACTGCCCGCTGCTCTCTAGTCTGTTGTCTTCCGGCAGAGTTAGTTGTGCGCTAACATTGACACACAGTAGGACTACGGATGGGTTTGCTGGCGAAGAGTCGGCCGATATGCATCCCGTGTGTGACTTCACTGAATCCATGGAAGGATAGAATAGCGAAGCTTTGCTTGACATCTTCCCGCACCGACGGCAGACACATCACAGCACTTTTGCACCTCTACATTGGCGTCAACTGCAAACCCGATCCTCCCGTGTTAGAATGGAAGCTGTTGGATTTGTGAGGTATGCTAGAGCACCAGATACGGATCAGGAAGTGTTACATGCGATCGGTGACAATCCGAACTCTCGTAGTCGGCGCGTTGCACGAGCTCGGGACACAAGCCAATCAACTGCTTCGAGAGTCGTACATGAACAAAAGAAGAAAGGAAGGAAGGAAGATGGAGCTTTAATTTTCCGTCGACAGTGCTGTCATGAGATACGGCACGCGTACTAGAATTGCACCCTTATCATCCACAGCAGACGCAATAGCCACCGCTATCGTACTTCCCATTTCTAGTGACGTTTTCAATTTGGTTCTACAGCAATTTACAGAAAACCCCAGTTTTCCTGATTTCGTATTGGTTGCAAAACAGGCCACGTTTATAAGACAGGGTATGTTCAACAGCTGGAATTACCATGTATAGGATGACGAAAATCGACACACAGTGGTATGTCGATCCTATCAACAGAAGCTTGCTGTGAACGTATGGGCTGGTATTGTCAACAACTTTGTGATCGGATCTTACCTGCTTCCTGGTACCCTGAACTGAGTCGTGTACAAAATGTTCCTCCAACATGTGCTCTCACACTTCCTAGAAGATGTGCCGCTGAGAATTCGTCGGGTAAGTGGTTTCAACACAGTGGGGCTCCAGCACACTTTGCATTCGATGTTAAGGACCAGATTGGACTACACACTGGACGGCAGTGAATTGGACAGTATTCCTGTTCCATGGCCAGCTCGGTCTCCAGATGTGATATTTATGGGCTTCTTTCTTCTTTTGGAGGCATGTGAAGAGGCTAGTGTATAAGACTGGTCGATGCTCGCACGGACCTGGTTACTAGACTTATCGCTGCCAAGGAAGTGGAACGTCAATCCCCTGGCATTTTTGAGCGTATAAGACAGTCGCTGGTGAGCCGCTGTATGCTCTGTCGTTATCATTGCGGTCGAAATTTTAAGCAATGCCTGTAAGGGAACTGTTCTGGATTTGTTACATGTTGTACTACACATTGACACAACAGACTGAACACACTGTGATAAAAGCGTATGCTTTTCGTCCGAGGGTAGTTGCATTTCTCCGTATTGTGTGGTGTACGTTTTGGTTATCGCTAATTATAGGCTTCTTCACTGTTGTCAAGGTATTTTTAGAGGAATAAGGGTAATTGCGGTAACAACCCGAGTAAATTATAATTACATTATTGCTCTGTGAAGAGCCGCCCAAAACTGTGCGTACCTTAGACCAAAATACTCAGAAGATATCCATGAACAACCTCTGGAAGCTTGTCGGTCACTTTTGATTTACCTTCTATAAGTCCAAAAGACTCTCCAGTTGTTTGGCAGAGCTCTCATTTGTTATATGTATTTCAAACTCACAACATGAAAGTCAATTCTTTCAGTGAAATGTCAAGACAATTGTTGTTTTCAGAATGAGATTTTCACTCTGCAGCGGAGTGTGCGCTGATATGAAACTTTCTGGCAGATTAAAACTGTGTGCCGGACCGCGACTCGAACTCGGGACCTTTGCCTTTCGCGGGCAAGTGCTCTACCAACTGAGCTACCCAAGCACGACTCACGCCCCTTCCTCACAGCTTTACTTCTGCCAGTATCTCGTCTCCTACCTTCCAAACTTTACAGAAGCTCTGTAAAGTTTGTGTTTGGTGGTAACATACTGCCCTGATACCAGGTACTATGGATGTCGTGGCACGTAGAATACTTATTGACTCAACTACCTATGAAATGTGCGTCAGATACGCCGAGTACCGACTAACAGCAACGATTAAATGTACTAATATAATGACTACCCTCGCTGCGCTCGGCTGTCACTCTTACAACCAGTTCGAGATCTTGATCCGTACCAGTGATGTGACACCACCCAATTACTTCCTTTACCTCGACAGCAGAGCGGCTACGTCTCTTTTAATTATTTGTGAGTTTAAGTAGTAAAAATACGATGGCGTAACGAGGCATAAAAAAGTGCTTCACCTCAAAGTGGAATCACAAACGACTTTTACTGTAGCGAAAACATGGCGAAAGCAAGTCAGAGCTGTAAGAGGTCACGAGTGTTAGTAGTAAAAACATGATGGCGTTGTGAGTAAACGGGGTCTACTGCAGTCGCCAAGACAGATGGCCCTGTAAAGTAACTTTCTGGAAGTAGTTATGGGGTGTTCAGAATGAGTCGCGTGACAGGGAAACGCAGAAGGAGGGCGTAACCCGGATGTCGCTTCAGTGACGTCGGCGGGCGGCGCAGGAGACCCGTGGTCTTCTCGCTCCGTCCTCCATGTTCCACCATTCTGAAAACAATTTAACTATCCCGCACAATCACATTTATTTCTACACAAATAACCGCTTGCGGCCGGCAAACGGAACCGGTAATCTCATACGACTAAGACGTGTTTGTGGCGCATACTTAAAATATATTCAAAGCAACAGGTGGTGGGGTCAAAATAACACATTCACTCAACAATGCTAGGTGCGGGGACAGCTATTAAAGTGTGATGCCAGCGGGTAAAATGGAAAATAAATACGTAAGGGTGAAAATGGTTCAAATGGTAAGAGCAAGGTAGGATGGCTCTGAGCACAATGGGACTTAACTGCTGTGGTCATCAGTCCCCAAGAACTTAGAACTACTTAAACCTAAGGACATCACACACATCCATGCCCGAGGCAGGATTCAAACCTGCGACCGTAGCGGTCGCGCGGTTCCAGACATAAGCGCCTAGAACCGTTCGGCCACCGGCGGCCGGCCGTAAGGGTGACACTGTGGCAAAATTCGTATAAGTGTTGCACTTTTTCCAGTACATGTTTGGACTTCAAATCCCAGGCTGTTGTGTCCGTATCTATTACGGTTGTCCAGAGCCAACATTAGGGATGTCATCACATGCGGCTTTTTCCGTCCGCTGATGGGTAGACATAAAATCCAGTGACCTTAACTGTTTCTGTTGTTACGAGGGCTATTCGGAAAATAAGGTCCGATTGAACGCGAAATAGAAATCAGTGAAAAATCGGTGACACCTTGCACAGATGTGCTCGGCAGTGTCTCTAGTATCCTCGTCGATCGCATCACGTCGCTGTTTCCATTCCTGGGTGAACAGTGAGCACGTAAACCCACAATACAGATCGTAATTGACTCCCCCTGAGTTTTAGCTCTGCTCACATGAAACGGTGGCTATGAAGGTAACATTTTGACACAGACAACGAGCTGTAGAATAGCGTAGAGCATTGGCGAAAAGCAGAGGTGGCTGCCTTCTATGACGAGAATACTGGAAAGTTGGTGCAGTGCAACGACAAATGTCTATGTCTGAGCGGCCACTATGTAGACAGGTATCTGGAAGGTTTTGCTAACTGTTGAAAAAAAAAATTCATCTTCACAGTCGTTTCCATTTCGCGACCTATCGGACCTTACTTTCCGAATAGACCTCGTGTGGACATTGCTATCGCCCAAGCTAATTCCCAAATAATAAAACAGGGCAAGAGCATGGTATTTCACGATAATTATTTAACCGTGTCCTGGAAAAAACCGTCGGAGAATGGATCAGATCTCTAACAGCGAACACCGGATTAGGGACGGGGATCAGAGCAGAGAACCTATCGATCCATCGAGTAGGTTTTGCAAAAGATCCGACCCTGTTGACAAACGATACGCAAGAAGCTACTATGCAACTTCATGCACTGCATTTAATGGCAGAGAAAAAAATGCCTATCGATGAGCATCGGAAAGATCAAATGCGTTACCAATATTAAAGACGCCTCTAGTACGACGAAAGTCAGTGCTGTCATGCATGTCAGTAGAACCAAAAACGTAAAGTATGGAGAATGGATTTCAGATGATCTCAGTGAAACGATATCTCTCGCACAAAGGAAAATCAAACTTGATAGGTTATACTATGTTTACAGAAAAATGTACGCTTAGGAAGATTCAAATGGTTCAAATGGCTCTAAGCACTTTGGGACTTAACACCGAGGTCATCAATCACCTAGACTTAGAACTACTTAAACCTAACCAACCTACCGCATGAATCCTGCAGGGCTGTCCATAAATCCGAAAGAGTACAGGAGGCCGAGGGGCGAGGGGTTGGAGAGCTCTTCTGAACAGAGCGCAAGTGTTTAAACTCAGAAGAATGTTCCTGGAGCCACTCTGTAGCAATTCTGGACCTGTGGAGTGTCGCATTGTCCTACTGGAATTGCCCAAGTCCGTCGGAATGCAACAGTGAACAAGAATGGATGCAGGATGCTTATGTACTTGTCACCTGTCAGAATCCTATCTAGACGTATCAGGGGTCCCATATCACTCTAACTGCACACCCCCACACCATCATAGAGCCTGCACCTGCTTGGCCAGTCCCCTGCTAACATGTAGGATCATGGATTCATGAGGCTGTCTCCATACCCGTACACGTCCGTCCGCTCGATACAATTTGAAACGAGACTTCTGACCGGGCAACATGTTTCCAGTCATCAACAATTGAAAAACGGTGTTGACGGGCTCAGGTGAAGTGCAAAGCTTCGTATCGTGCAGTCATCGAAGATACACGAGTGGGCGTTCGGCTCCAAAAGCCTATATCGATGATGTTCAGTTGAATGCTTCGCACACTGACATTTGTTGATGGCCCAGCATTGATATCTGCAGAAATTTGTGGAAGAGTTGCACTTCTGTCACGTTGAACTATTCTTTTCTGTCGTCGGTGGTCGCGTTCTTGCATGGTCTTTTTCCGGCCGCACTGATGTTGGAAATTTCATGTTTTACCAGTTTCCATATATTTACGGTACACTCGTGAAATGGTCGTACGGGAAAATCTCCAGTTCATCGCTACCTCGGAGATGCTGTGTCCCATCGCTCGTGCGCCGACTATAATGCCACGTTCATTCTCACTTAAATCTTGATAACCTGCCACTGTAGCAGCAGTAACCGATCTATCAACTGCGCCAGACACTTGTCTTATGTAGGCGTTCCCGATCGCAGCGCCGTATTCTGCCTGTTTGCGTATCTCTGTATTTGAAGACGCCTGCCTAGACTAGACTCTTTGGCGCTTCAGTGTGTGCCGGCCGCGGTGGTCTAGCGGTTCTAGGCACGCAGTCCGGAACCGCGCGGCTGCTACGGTCGCAGGTTCGAATCCTGCCTCGGGCATGGATGTGTGTGATGTCCTTAGGTTAGTTAGGTTTAAGTAGTTCTAAGTTCTAGGGGACTGATGACCACAGATTTTAAGTCCCATAGTGCTCAGAGCCATTTGCTTCAGTGTGTAACCCACTCCACGCAGGTAAAGCATATCGGTCGCAGCCGCAGCCGCAGCCGAAACGTTGGTTTCTGCAGTACAGCTTTTACATTTTGAAACTTTATGCCAACTGACTCTGTCCAAGGAAGCCTACGTATTTATGTTTGAATAACGTACAAAATTCTTATTCGAGTTACATTTTACTAGACGTACCGCCAGAAGAACAGTGAAATTGTAATACTAATCCTTTACATTTCCTAGGGGACCTGCCTCTCCAGACCAAGGATGTACTTGCCTCCGTTGGACAATACAGGCCGAGATGCAACGACTCTAGTCATTTCCTAGACGAGGTGCATAGGCTGTAGCGTAACGTGATCTTAAAAAGTGCTTGACAGCTAAGTGGAGTCATAAACCTCTTTTAGTGTTATGAGAAACAATGTTAGAGGCTATAATGTTAGCCGTCATAAACGCGGGGTCAACATCTAGCTGTGAGATGTCAGCCCTCAGACGACTTGTTGCATTCTTTGCAGCGACAGAGCGTGCCGGTGGTGGAGCCGCTACTGACCAGCATGTGGACGCAATGGCCGCAGAGCACGCCGATGAGCACCGTGCCGATGAAGCCGACGGCGGTTCCCGCGTTCTTGAAGGCCATCGGCATCGCCAGGATCCCCGAACCCAGGCTGCACTTGAGCAGGTGCATCAGCGCCCCCAGGTCCCTGTGGGCAGACAACGGTCGCAGCAATCAACAAAAACTGCTCTGTCCGCAGACGACTAGCGTATTTCTCTATCTGAGACAATGTCTCAGCGTATCTCATGATGCCTACCGAGTGCGTTGGAGGAAAAACAATAAGAGAACATAAAACTACACTCCTGGAAATTGAAATAAGAACACCGTGAATTCATTGTCCCAGGAAGGGGAAACTTTATTGACACATTCCTGGGGTCAGATACATCACATGATCACACTGCCAGAACCACAGGCACATAGACACAGGCAACAGAGCATGCACAATGTCGGCACTAGTACAGTGTATATCCACCTTTCGCAGCAATGCAGGCTGCTATTCTTCCATGGAGACGATAGTAGAGATGCTGGATGTAGTCCTGTGGAACGGCTTGCCATGCCATTTCCACCTGGCGCCTCAGTTGGACCAGCGTTCGTGCTGGACGTGCAGACCGCGTGAGACGACGCTTCATCCAGTCCCAAACATGCTCAATGGGGGACAGATCCGGAGATCTTGCTGGCCAGAGTAGTTGACTTACACCTTCTAGAGCACGTTTGGTGGCACGGGATACATGTGGACGTGCATTGTCCTGTTGAAACAGCAAGTTCCCTTGCCGGTCTAGGAATGGTAGAACGATGGGTTCGATGACGGTTTGGATGTACAGTGCACTATTCAGTGTCCCCTCGACGATCACCAGTGGTGTACGGCCAGTGTAGGAGATCGCTCCCCACACCATGATGCCGGGTGTTGGCCCTGTGTGCCTCGGTCGTATGCAGTCCTGATTGTGGCGCTCACCTGCACGGCGCCAAACACGCATACGACCATCATTGGCACCAAGGCAGAAGCGACTCTCATCGCTGAAGATGACACGTCTCCATTCGTCCCTCCATTCACGCCTGTCGTGACACCACTGGAGGCGGGCTGCACGATGTTGGGGCGTGAGCGGAAGACGGCCTAACGGTGTGCGGGACCGTAGCCCAGCTTCATGGAGACGGTTGCGAATGGTCCTCGCCGATACCCCAGGAGCAACAGTGTCCCTAGTTTGCTGGGAAGTGGCGGTGCGGTCCCCAACGGCACTGCGTAGGATCCTACGGTCTTGGCGTGCATCCGTGCGTTGCTGCGGTCCGGTCCCAGGTCGACGGGCACGTGCACCTTCCGCCGACCACTGGCGACAACATCGATGTACTGTGGAGACTTCACGCCCCACGTGTTGAGCAATTCGGCGGTACGTCCACCCGGCCTCCCGCATGCCCACTCTATGCCCTCGCTCAAAGTCCGTCAACTGCACATACGGTTCACGTCCACGCTGTCGCGGCATGCTACCAGTGTTAAAGACTGCGATGGAGCTCCGTATGCCACGGCAAACTGGCTGACACTGACGGCGGCGGTGCACAAATGCTGCGCAGCTGGCGCCATTCGACGGCCAACACCGCGGTTCCCGGTGTGTCCGCTGTGCCGTGCATCTGATCATTGCTTGTACAGCCCTCTCGCAGTGTCCGGTGCAAGTATGGTGGGTCTGACACACCGGCGTCAATGTGTTCTTTTTTCCATTTCCAGGAGTGTATATAAAGAGAATGGAAATAACGACTCAGCTACAAATAACAACAAGAAATATACAGAATATTTTCTTCATTTTACAAATCCTATAGATAGCAATGCATCGGCTATATACCCATACTAGCTGTGAGAAGAATTTCTAAATTCGAGAGGTACGATTTGAGATATCCAGTTAAAACTCACATGACGTTGGCTTGATGATATTACGAGGGACACTCCAAAAGAAATGTACTCTATTTTTTTAAAATCCATCTTTTATTCTACATGTTCGAAAGTCTTACAGTGTGTAGACACGTCCTTTAGGAACAATATTTTCATTTCTCCACACAATTTCCATCCCTCTCAACTACCTTTCGCCATCTTTGAACCAGCTCCTGTACACCCGCACGGTAAAATTCTGGACCAACCTGTTGGATCCACTCACTGTTTGGCTGCGTGCACAAGGGAGTCATCATCTTTGAACCTTGTTCCACAAAGAGAGTCTTTCAGTTTCCCAAAGAGATGATAGTCACATGGATCCAGGTCAGGACTATAAGGCGGGTGTTTCAGTGTTGTCCATACGAGTTCTGTGATCGCTTCCATGGTTTTTTGACTGACATGAGGCCGTGCATTGTCGTGCAACAGCAAAACATCCTGCTTTTGCCGATGTGGTCGAACACGACTCAGTCGAGCTTGAAGTTTTTTCAGTATCATCACATATGCATCAGAATTTATGGTGGTTCCACTTGGCATGATGTCCACAAGCAAGAGTTCTTCGGAATCGAAAAACACCGTAGCCATAACTTTTCCAGCAGAAAGTGTGGTTTTGAACCTTTTCTTCTTGGATGCATTTGCATGATGCCACTCCATCGATTGCCTCTTCGTCTCTGGTGAAAAATGATGGGGCCATGTTTCATCACCTATCACAATTCTTCCAAGAAATTCATCACCACCGTTCTCGTACTGTTCCAAAAGTTCGCTTCATACCGTTTTTCTTGTTTCTTTGTGAGCCCCTGTCAACATCCTGGGAAACCACCCGACACAAACCTTTTTTAACGCCAACACCTTCAGTATACTGCAAACACTTCCTTCCCTTATCCCAACGTAGCGTGACAATTCGTTCACTGTGATGCGTCTGTCAGCAGTCACCAATTCGTTAACTCTCTGCACATTGGAGTGTGTGCAGTACGAGGCCTACTGCTGCGAGGGCGATCCTCAATATTGCCGTGTCCACTTTCATCATGTAACCTGCTTGCCCATCGACTAACTGTATTGCGATTGACAGCAGCATCTCCATACACCTTTTTCAACCTCTTGTGGATGTTTCCCACTGTCTCGTTTTCACAGCACAGGAATTCTATGACAGCACGTTCTTCTGACGAACGTCAAGTGTAGCAGCCATCTTGAAGACATGCTGTGATGGCGCCACTCACGGGAACAGGTTTTAACTAAGTTTGAAAACAAGCGGGAAGGATGTATCTACACAGTGTAAAACTTTCACATATGCAGAATGAAAACCGTATTTTTACAAAAATAGTGTGCATTTCTTTTGGAGTGATTCTCGTACTTCATTTCCAATTCGTTAGTTGCAGACCGATTTTAGTTTGTTATCTAGGCTCTAAAACAGTCCATAGGAAACACATAAAATTACACTGCTTGTCAACTGCTTGGACTCTCAGTAAGGAATAAGCTCTCCTCGCTTACTAACGTATGTATTGTATCTGTTAGTCAAGCTAGCTACTAAAGAGTTGAGGACTCCTTGGGGAATATCGTCCCATTCCTCTCTCAAGGCGGTTTGCAGTTGTTGCGCCGTTCAGGAAGCGGGTATTAGTAGAGAAAAAGTCTGCCAGGAGTATCCCAGGCATGCTCTACAGGGTTTAGGTGTGGGAAGTACGCAGGGCATTCCATAAGTTCAATATCTTCACTGTTTCAGTGTGTCCGACATCTCAGCGGTTCTGCGTCGGCGGGAACTGTCGTCCATAAACAGAAAGTCAGGACCTACAGCACTCCTAAGGAGACGGATGTGATCCAGAATAATCTCTCTGTTATACCGCTTTTCTGTAACGGTACCTCGTGCAAAGATATACTGAGGTGGCTGGCCATTGAGCATATGCTTTCCCACATCATAACACCTTGGCCATACCGACGAAGTTCAGGAATATTCTGTGCTGTGTGTTCCACTTCTTCTCCACACTACCAGGTGGCCAGAATCACCTTCCATGGGGTTCGTCGGAGAATATCACTCTGGACCACGGTTGCTGATCACAGCTACTTGGTTAAACTGGGATACATTTACACTACTGGCCATTAAAATTGCTACACCACGAACATGACGTGCAACAGACGCGAAATGTAACCGACAGGAAGAAGATGCTGTGATATGCAAATGACTAGCTTTTCAGGGCATTCACACAAGGTTGGCGCCGGTGGCGACACCTACAACATGCTGACATGAGGAAAGTTTCCAACCGATTTCTCATACACAAACAGCAGTTGATCGGCGTTGCCTGGTGAAACATTGTTGTGATGCCTCGTGTAAGGAGGAGAAATACGTACCATCACGTTTCCGACTTCGATAAAGGTCGGATTGTAGCCTATAACGATTGCTGTTTATCGTATCGCGACATTGCTGCTGGCGTTGGTAGAGATCCAATGACTGTTAGCAGAATATGGAATCGGTGGGTTCAGGAGGGTAATACGGAACGCCGTGCTGGATCCCGACGGCCTCGTATCACTAACAGTCGAGATGACAGGCATCTTATCCGTATGGCTGTAATGGATCGTGCAGCCACGTCTCGATCCCTGAGTCAACAGATGGGGACGTTTGTAAGACAACAACCATCTGCACGAACAGTTCTACGACGTTCGCAGCAGCATGGACTATCAGCTCGGAGACCATGGCCGCGGTTACCCTTGACGCTGCATCACAGACAGGAGTGCCTGCGATGGTGTACTCAACGACGAACCTGGGTGCGCGAATGGCAAAACGTCATGTATTCGGATTTCCAGGTTCTGTTTACAGCATCATGGTTCAAATGGCTCTGAGCACTATGGGACTTAACATCTGAGGTCATCAGTCCCCTAGGACGTAGAACTACTTAAACCTAACTAACCTATGGACACCACACACATCCATGCCCGAAGCAGGATTCGAACCTGCGACCGTAGCGGTCGCGCGGTTCCAGACTGAAGCGCCTAGAGCCGCTCGGCCACACGGGCCGGCTTACAGCATCATGATGGTCGCATCCGTGTTTGGTGACATAACGGTGAAAGCACACTGGAACGGTGTATTTGTCATCGCCAGTCCGCAGCTCGTGGTCGTGCGGTAGCGTTCTCGCTTCCCACGCCCGGGTTCCCGGGTTCGATTCCCGGTGGGGTCACGCATTTTCTCTCCCTCGTGATGACTGGGTGTTGTGTGATGTCCTTAGTTAGGTTTAAGTAGTTCTAAGTTCTAGGGGACTGATGACCATAGATGTTAAGTCCCATAGTGCTCAGAGCCATTTGAACCATTTTGTCATCGCCATACTGGCGTATCACCCGGCGTGATGGTACGGGGTGCCATTGGTTACACGTCTCGGTCACTTTGAACAGTGGACGTTACATTTCAGATGTGTTACAACCCGTGGCTCTACCCTTCATTCGATCCCTTCGAAACTCTACGTTTCAGCAGGATAATGCACGACCGCATGTTGCAGGGCCTGTACGGGCCTTTCCGGATACAGAAAATGTTCGACTGCTGCCCTGACCAGCACATTCTCCAGATGTCTCACCAACTGAAAACTTCTGGTCAATGGTGGCCGAGCAACTGGCTCGTCATAATACGCCAGTCACTACTCTTGATGAACTGTGGTATCGTGTTGAAGCTGCATGGGCAGCTGTACCTGTACACACCATCCAAGCTCTGTTTGACTCAATGTCCAGGCGTATCAAGGCCGTTATTACGGCCAGAGGTGGTTGTTCTGGGTACTGATTTGTCAGGATCTATGCACCCAAATTGCTTCAAAATGTAATCACATGTCAGTTCTAGTATAATATATTTGTCCAATGAATACCCGTTTATCATCTGCATTTTTTCTTGGTGTAGCAATTTTAATGGGCAGTAGTGTAGTTATGATCTCTCATTTCTTGCAGTCTCTCTCTGAATCAGATATGCTTACATTTCGGCCAAGGGCCTGTACAACCTTTACCCTTCTGGTTGTGTGATCCCATACACTTACGCACATCCATCAATAGTGACGGAGACCGCATTATGAAATTTTCGTGTTACACAACGGAGTAGCAGAAAGATTCTTCGCAACAACTGATCCTGTTTTGGGAAGTATTGTAGTACTTCTCTGACAAACGATTTCCAGGTGCACATGATATTCGATCTTTACACCAAGATACCATTCTTCTCTTTGCGTTGGTTGATCATTTATTCTGATTGTGGTAGTATTTCACACTCTACATAGTATCACGAGAACTATTTTCTATGCTGCTGTCGTTAATTTAATCACTACGCAACAACTGTTTAGTGTTTCGAGATCTTTCTTTCTGTCTTTTCTCTAACTTTTTCCTTGTTATTAGCGCATCGTCTGTGTAAGTGATGCTGCTTCTGGTGGTTGTCCTACCGTAAAGCTTGTTCAGTTGTGGCTCTATGACAGATCCCAAAAAGTCTGGGCCACACCCACAGTCTTGTTGGCAGCCCTCGGTGATGCTTTTTTACTGTTTTATTGTTGCACCATTCTACGCAATGATTTCAGAGGCTATTGTAGGGGCACCTGCGCCAATCAATGTCCTGAACAGAGCAGACCGACAAAAAATTATCAAATGCCAGAACTGTCATTATGCATTGATGTGTTTGTCGATTGAAGTGCTGAGAGTATTCAGTGCGTGATTCACAGCAGGCTTGATGGATTTCCACTTTTCCACTTCCTAAAACCAGTGGACGCATGGTCACCTACTGTCTGTGACCTCGCTAGTAGCAATGGTCCCTCGGGCTAGAACAGTTAAACAAATCAGTGTCTGTTGCACATTGCGTCATGGATATAAATCAGTATGGTCTTTAGATGTTCCATTACTTCCCATTATATACGAATGACAATCACAACTTACTCAAGATACTTACGCATATGCAGTTTTGCTTATCATTCCATTACTCAAATTACATCCTCATAATACAGCTATCTGCACACAAATTATTACCTCAGCGTGTGCGAAAGCCTACTGAAAACAAATGTTGCCAAATGCTACATACTTTTTTTTGAACAGTGCTTTACGATGTGCCTCCAACATATTAAAGATCGATTAGCTGTCTCGTTTTCACTAAATAAATGCTTTTCTATCGTTTACACAAACTCATTTTGCCACCTATGACCATCATCTGCAGAAAAGTTATTGTGTCGTCTGATTAAAAATCAGTTGCTCATGAAACAGGGTTGATCTTCGCGAATTATCAGCAAGTCTGATCCAAATGACTTAATAAAAATATTCATTACGGTAAATCATCGAAATTCCGGTCTCAAACGTCGCTACAAAATTGATATCGTGGATGAAAAGAATGATGCATCCTCTCAAAACTTCCTGTGGTGTTGTAAATGATTGTCACGTCCAAAAACTTCTTACAGCCAGTTCTCTATGCTCATTGATTCCCATGCGTTCGCTGCTGAACAGCTGGCGTTTTGAAGCCATATATCCAGCATTCAGCTTTTCCAACATCGTTGATGAAAATCTTTTATCACAGTTGTTTCTGTGCCTTGTATAGATAGGTGAAATCACTTGCTGCAGAATGGCATACTACTTTCCTCAACCTTCATAATACACCGAGGAAGATACCTGTGTGCAACGACTGCCTTAATAAATATATGGCTTACTATTAATATAATCTCGTGGCACTTCTTTATTTTCACTGCGATAGAATATATATACACTACTGGCCATTAAAATTGCTACACCAAGAAGTAATGCAGATGATAAACAGCTATTCTTTGGACAAATATATTATACTAGAACTGACATGTGATTACATTTTCACGCAATTTGGGTGCATAGATCCTGACAAATCAGTACCCAGAACAACCACTTCTGGCCGTAATAACGGCCTTGATACGCCTGTGCATTGAGTAAAACAGAGCTTGGATGGCGTGTACAGGTACAGCTGCCCATGCAGCTTCAACACGATACCACAGTTCATCAAGAGTAGTGTCTGGCGTATTGCGACGAGCCAGTTGCTCTGCCACTATTGACCAGACGTTTTCAATTGGTGAGAGATCTGGAGAATGTGCTGGCCTGGGCAGCAGTCGAACATTTTCTGTATCCAGAAAGGCCCGTACAGGACCTGCAACATGCGGTCGTGCATCATTCTGCTGAAATGTAGGGTTTCGCAGGGATCGAATAAAGGGTAGAGCCACGGGTCGTAACACATCTGAAATGTAACGTCCACTGTTCAAAGTGCCGTCAATGCGAACAAGTACACCATCACAGGCGCGCCTGTCTGTGATGCAGCGTCAAGTCTAACCGCTGCCATGGTCTCCGAGCTGATAGTCCATGCTGCCCAAAACGTCGTCCAACTGTTCGTGCAGATGGTTGTCGTCTTGCAAACGTCCCCATCTGTTGACTCAGGGATCGAGACGTGGCTGCACGATCCGTTACAGACATGCGGATAAGATGCCTGTCATCTCGACTGCTAGTGATACGAGGCCGTTGGGATCCAGCACGGCGTTCCGCATTACCGTCCGGAACCCACCGATTCCATATTCTGTTAACAGTCATTGGATCTCGACCAACGCGAGCAGCAGTGTCGCGTATACGATAAACCGCAATCGCGATAGACTACAATCCGACCTTTATCAAATTCGGAAACGTGATGGTACGTATTTCTCCTCCTTACACGAGGCATCACAACAACATTTCACCACGCAACGCCGGTCAACTGCTGTTTGTGTATGAGAAGTCGGCTGGAAACTTTCCTCATGTCAGCATGTTGTAGGTGTCGCCACCGGCGCCAACCTTGCGTGAATGATCTGAAAAGCTAATCGTTTGCATATCACAGCATCTTCTTCCTGTCGGTTACATTTCACGTCTGTAGCACGTCATGTTCGTGGTGTAGCAATTTTAATGGCCTGTAGTGTAGCATACATCCATCCTCAGCAATTGTAGTTGTGTATATCAGAATAATCCCGGACCAGTTGTATAAAAGAAATTTCATTTCTTAATCGTTTATAGTTTTGCAACATTGTCATGTCTGCACTTGCGCATATGTCATATGGGGGAAACCACTGGTTTCCCGAGCTATGTTTATTAGGACTGTTTGCTTGTTTCATTCCCCTCTACTCGTCACTTTAGTCTGTGCCTGTAATAGCCATACACTCCGTATATACAGAAGATGGTACTAGTCAGAACAAGGAGGAAATCTGCCTCGATACAAATCATAGCCATCTGTCTGTTGACACTACGACAGGTGCTTACCACTCATTCTTAAACACTCTCCGGATATTCTGTCCAAATAACCACCAACTCCTTCGAACAAAACAGGCTACTCTCTCATTTGGCCGAATGCATGGGATACATATTCATGTAACATGTGCGTGTTGTCGATGTTTGTGAAAAAAGCAGTTCCTTTAAATGTCCTCATAGTCTAAAAACGGTAAGGGTACCGATACCGATCGTGTACGCAAGGCATCGAAGCTACCCTTAATTATTGCTGTCAGGTCAAACTGAACAGATGGCACGAGGTTGAGCCACGTAATGGGAGAGTTGTGGTTTTGGTGCCTGTCCATTTTTGCGCGTATCATTGAGTCAGTCCGGCCTGAATGAATCTGCAAGGCAGGTCGCGGGTGCACGCGATCGCATCGAAATGTAACCAGTGAGGAATCAGATTAATTTCGGTTACGTTGAACGGACATTCGAAATATTAAAGCAACCGTATCGAACCTAAGAGTAAGGGTGGTGTGAATTGTGTATAACTTCAGTAGACCTTTCCATCATTGTTCTTAATGCGGAATGTAATTTAGGAATACTTGGAGTATGTATAGTGCCTGTTTCAATAGAAGTACAGTTACTGACTTTAATAGTGTGATGCATCTACCTTGACGTAAGTCTTCTCTCCAGTGCTATAATGAAGTATAACGTCCGATACCAAAAATTCAGACAGCAAACAAATCAGGAACAAACTTGCAAGAACCAATACATCTACATATACATCCATACTCCGCAAGCCATTTGCCGGTGTGTGGCGGAGGGTACTTTGAGTATCTCTATAGGTTCTCCCTTCTATTCCAGTCTCGTATTGTTCGTGGAAAGAAAGACTGTCGGTATGCCTCTGTGTGGGCTCTAATATCTCTGATTTTATCCTCATGGCCTCTTCGTGAGATATACGTAGGAGGGAACAATATACTGCTTGACTCCTCGGTGAAGGTATGTTAATACTGGGTGAGAATTAAAATACATTTAAAGGATTAATGTCTGGTGAATGGAGAATCCAGGCTACTGGACCTTTTCGACCAGTCGATTGCTTATTATAAGTATCCAGTCCTGAGAAAGATAGACGCCAGGTTTACCGAGAGAATATTAAGAAACTTTCATTCACCTGCGAAACAGGTAGCTTCCAAAACTGTATTTAGACCAATATTGTACATTTTCTTCAGTCTGGAAACATGTTACATTGATTGCAGTGATATTAAAATAAGAACTGCACAATCCTGTATTGGTTTAATTAGACCACGTGCAAGTGTCACAGCAGTGGTCTACTGGCTATATTTGGACATATTACAAGAGGCACATTGTGACTCATAAAGGCCCACATTGGATACGAGTCAAGAAACACACGAGTAGCATCCACCCCCTCCCCTTTCCTGTCTATTCCATTCAAGGATAATGAGCATGCTATGTGGCAGTTTATCCTCAAAGTGTCACGTCACATATTTGATAATGTAATATACACATACCAATAGTCAATGTAGTTGATACTTAACTCTGCATCATAACTGCAGACAGTATTCAATACTGCCACTGACTGCTCTGCTAAGTGATTCTCCTTTTCCTTCCTATTATTACGGGGAGGTGGACCTGTTATTTTCTGCAACTCTGAGAGCTCGTTCTAGCTGGATCGCACAATGAGGAAGATTACTTAAAAGGACCAGAAAAGGGTCATAAACATGTTCGAGGCTGAAAGCTGTCCACTTGAGCAGGTAGAAAATACAGAATTTGCTTGTCCCATCTCAGCACAGAACGCGACTCAGGGGCCGGCGAATGTGCCATATTGCGCGAGACACTAGAAGAAATACTTCTGGAAAGATAACACGTGAAGCCAGGTGTAGCCGCTAGAATGGGGAGCTGTGAGAGTGGTTATTTGTCTGTGGTCATGCCATGAAAAAATGTTCATTTAAAATCCTAGTAACTGTCATTCTGATTGGCTCATAATAATTGTTGTAGAAGGTGCATGTTCCTACATGTGTTTACACGTAAGCTCTTCGGTTGGCCAGGGTCAGAAACCCGGGATGGAGAGACTTTCTTCTGTGCCAGATCATCAGTGGTTAGCCATCACGAGAGCAGCAAGAGTAGGAATGTGTTAAACTTATTTATAAAATTATGATTAGAGAGAATCACAAGATCTGCTGCAATTGGCCACTGAGATTACTATACTAATAGAAGTTTCAAGGAGTTAAATCAGAACACACATGCTGCCAGGCGACCAAAGATAGTAGTCATGCTGCTGGGAGATTGATAAACACATGCTTGCTGTTTACGTGTCACACAGAAGGTTGTCTTCATGTGGTCTAGCAACCCCTTGTAGCATATATGTCACATCTGTTCAGATGATGTTCCTACATAATGTGTGCCTTTTTTTTTGTGTAAAAGCGCCGATTGTATCGTATTCGATACACTCCACAGAACAAGCAGGCACCCTACTCGTAGTTCTCAGAATAACCACTAGGTGTCAGAAGCAGTCAGTAATAAGTGTGTTTTGGACGAGTAAGAAAGGCTAGTATTCTGGAACGAAATTTTCACTCTACAGCGGAGTGTGAGCTGATATGAAACTTCCTGGCAGATTAAAACTGTGTGCCGGACCGAGACTCGAACTCGGGACCTGCCTTCCGCTGTTTTCATTCTACAAACATCCCCCAGGCTGTGGCTAAGCCATGTCTCCGCAATGTCCTTTCTTCCAGGAGTGCTAGTTCTGCAAGGTTCGCAGGAGAGCTTCTGTGAAGTTTGGAAGGTAGGAAACGAGGTACTGGCGGAATTAAAGCTGTGAGGAGGGGGCGTGAGTCGTGCTTGGGTAGCTCAGTTTGTAGAGCACTTGTCTTGGAAAGGAAAGGTCCCGAGTTCGAGTCTCGGTCCGGAAGGTCCCAGGAAGTTTCAAGATTAGTATTGTTAATTCATCGTTTATTTGCTTCTAAGGCGCTACTAAAATATTGTTAACAGTTCCCCAACTACAATTCTATCAAAGAAAGTGACGTGAAAGGCGTTTTTACTTCTGAAAAATATATCATATTTGATACACTGGGTCCCTGTGACTACATTTCATATGCCTGTGAGCAAATGGCGGTCGGCGGCATTTTATAATGTTCATTCGTTGTTTCAGCGTTATTTTATTATTTTTAGCGCGCATTTCACAACTTTAATAATGGTATAGGCATTTCTAATCCTTTCTATACAAATAAAACTTCGCAAACATGATTTAAAAATCAGAATCTAAATATTATTGGCAGCTCAGCTTCTGGATGAGGTTTGACGCTAGTTGTTCTGACACTGTAACTGATGACGACGATGATGATAATGATGGTGATAATGCTGAGGGATCGCAACTGACAGCATCTGAAGAAGAAGATGAAGTGTCAGACAGTGAAGGTTCAGTAGTGCCAACACAAGGTCATGAAACTCCATCGCCTAGAGATCCAACACAACGCTGGCATCACAGAACAGAGTACATAATGTTTTTAGTAGTTTTAATAGGCATTGTTGCAAAACAACCGTTTTTAAGCAATATTGTCCTTCTATTTTAGATTTTCGCCCAATATCTCAACTGCCACGACGTCAACATCATTAGGTTCTGATGTAGAATCTGGCAGTACAGGAGTTAGGAAACTGTTTGAATGTTTTAATAAGTATTTCAATGAAGATTTCGTCAGTAATATGGCAGTAAAAACAAACAGGAAGCACGTTTCATCAGATGAAAAATCTCTCAACGCCACCCCAGATGAGATCAAGAAATACTGGGCTGCAAGTATTGTGATTTCACTTCTTGGTTTTCCTAAGCTTCGGGTGTGTTGGGAACAACGTACTCGATATCCAATGGTTGCTGAAAACGTCAGCAGAGATCGTTTCTACTGCCTTAGAGTATCTCTCAATGTTGTTGATGACAATAGTGTCAGTGACAACGAAAAAACAACTGACAGATACTGGAAAGTAAGACCAATCAATGATTAGAAAAGCGTGTCTGCAACATCCTCGTCCAAAAATAGTTTCTATTGACGAACAAATGATGCCATTCCATGGGCAAGACCGCATGAAACAATACGTTAGAGGAAAACCTCAACCTGTGGACCTGAAAAACTTTGTAATGGCTTCATCGAATACCCTTAAATTTTTTATGTATGAGGGTAGACAAAGACCAATTAATTGAGGGATGATACGTATGCCTGAAAAATTAGATATTGGAGGGAAAGTGGTATTGAAGTTGTCTGATACATTGCCAGCAGGAACTACGATTTTGATGGACCGATATTTCACTTCTTTGCCTCTTCTGAGTTCTGTCATCAGCCACAGAGCAATTCGAGTGTGTGGAACAATGATGACCTAAAGGTTACCAAAAAGCATTGGCTTGTAAAAAGATGGACTTCTCAAACGTGAGGGAAAAGGAAGTTTCGGCCTAATGGTGAGAGGTGATGATGCAACCACAATCATAAAATGGCACGGTAATCGTGCCATTCATTTGGCTTCTACCTATTGTGGGATAAATCCTGTGGAAACCTGTCGAAGGTGGAGCAAGCAGCAAGGTCAGTACATAGAGATTCCTCGTCCTTCTGCTGTAAAGATGTATAACCCTCATATGGGCGGTGTGGATCTTATGGACAGGGTCATTAGTAAATATGCCATGAGAGGTAGAACGAAGAAGTGGACAACAAGGGTACTGAAACATTCTATATACCCTCTACTTTGGCCATCACTGGTTATTTTGTTGCCCAAATAGTAAAACTCATCTATTGCATTGAATGTCTCGTTTCCTAATCTAATTCCCTCATCATCATCCGACTTATTTCCACTACATTCCGTTAACCTTGTTTCTCTTGTGTTGATGTTCATCTTACATCCTCCATTCAAGACACTGTCCATTTCGGTCAGCTGTTCTTCCAAGTCCTTTGCTGTCTCTCCAGAATTACAACGTCATCGGCAAACCTTAAAGTTTTCATTTCTCCTCCCTGAACTTCAATTCCTTTTCCAATTTTCTTTTTTTTTGTTTCCATTACTGCTCACTCAATGTACGGACTGAATAACATCAAGTATAAGCTACAACCCTGTCTCACTCCACTCTCAACCATTTCTTCTGTTTCAAGCCTCTCTGTCGTCTGGTTTGTTTAGAAGCTGTAGATAAGCATTCGCTCCCTGTACTTTATTCCTGCTAAATTAAGATTTTTCGTCACCATTATCAAAAGTTTTCTCTAAATCTACAGATTCAATAAGCGTACGTTTGCCTTTTTCCAACATATCTTCTAGGACAAATCGTAAGACCAATATTGCCTGGCGTGTTCCTATATTTCTCCGGAACCTAATTTGATCTTCCCCAATGTCGGCCTCTTTCAGTTTTTCGTCTGTAAATAGTTCGTGTCAGTATTTTGCAACCACGCCTTATTAAACTTTCTAATTCGAGGCATGCTGCTTCGGAAGATAGGTCCACAAGTCTATAATACTGAGGAAAATTTGATTAATTTTATTTCGTCTGTGTCACTTGCATGAATATACAGGGTGATTCAAAAATGCATGTAAATATTTTAAGGGTGTATTTGTGAGGTAAATATAAGACAAAAATGTTCTATAAATGTTTTTCCATAAACGTTTAATTCCAGAGTTATCGTTAAATACGAAAGTCATGTCCGTATCAAAACGACGGCAGTGCAAGCAGCAGGATGCCATATTCTGGTACGTAATTCACATACGTATCTCCCAACAGTTGATTCGAAACTGCATGAATAGTGTTTGTTTTTGTTTGCACGTGATGTTTACTCCTACTGTACGGAAGATGGCGCTGATGTTGTTGGTAACGGAAAAGTACGTCCTGTCGTTCATTCATCGTCGGAAGGCTAAAGGTTTCGTGCACATGATGTACTCAAACAGTGAGTATGCTGATATGCACCTTGTGTATGGTGCAGCAGATGGAAATGCACTTGCAGCAAGACGAAGGTACAGTGAGCTGTTTCCAGGACGACGGTTACCAAGTCATCAGACGTTTGTATCTGTGGACAGACGTATGCGGGAGTATGGCATTCGTCCTGGGCCACATTCAGGTCGACCACTTGAGCATGCAGTGAACGTCGAGGAACATGTTTTGGACCTGGTAGACCAAGATCCATCTATCAGTACGAGACAAATTAGTGCAGCTGTACGACTTCCACAATCTACTGTATGGCGGCTGCTTCGGAGACAACAGTTGCATCCATTTCACCTGCAAAAAGTGCACGAATTGACACCTGAAGACTATCCTCGCCGTCAGCAATTCTGCCAGTGGTTACAAGAGCGTCATTTGAATGATCCAATGTTCATTCGGCGGATATTATTCACAGATGAGGCCATGTTTACTCGTGCGGGTGTAATCAATTCGCATAATATGCACCAGTGGGCTGTCGAGAATCCTGGCGCGAGAATTGTGCGTGGATATCAACATCAATTCTCCATAAACATTTGGTGTGGTATTGTGGGGAATTACTTACTCGGACCTCATGTTCTGCCTCCAAGGCTGAATGGGCACGCGTACTGCGAATTTTTGGAGGGAGAATTGCCTGGATTGTTGCAGGATGTCCCTCTTGCAACACGAGCCACCATGTGGTTTATGCACGATGGTGCTCCCGCCCATTACCGCCGCAACGTAAGGGCGTACCTCAATTCTGCGTATCCACATCGATGGATAGGTCGCGGAGGACCAATTGCTTGGCCAGCCAGATCACCTGACCTGAACCCTTTAGACTTTTATTTATGGGGCCGACTAAAGACATTGGTGTATTCTTCTGCAGTACCGAACAGAGAAGTGCTACAACAAAGAATTGAAGGTGGTTGTGAAATTATTCGTGGAGAGTTGAACGGACTGTGTAATGTGCAGAGATCATTGATGCGACGAGCACGGGTCTGTCTGCAAGTTCAGGGACAGCATTTTGAACATGCATTGCATTAAGATTTGTGCAAATACAGTACAGTACAGTACAGTCTGTAAAATGCTTCAATTTTCCTTAGTTATTGTGCATTGCTGTAGTTCAATCAACAGGACCTAAATTAATACAGTGTTCGCGAGGAATTGTTTCAGTTTGTTACGTCACGTTTATTTATCAGTTTGCGTTGTTAGTCCAAATGCACTGTAATTAAACTGTGAACTCTGGGAATTAAATACCTTACGTTGTATTGAATGTATTATCCTGTTTTGTTCATAACTCTGTAATAAGCCAAGTATGGAAAAAATTGTATAGAACATTTTTGTCTTATATTTACCTCACAAATACACCCTTGAAATATTTACATGCATTTTTGAATCACCCTGTATAATTTAGTGCTGCAGTGGTTACCTGTTTCGAGGTGACTCTCCCATCTTCAAACCACACACCTAAAATTACAAAGTACGTCTCCTACATAGAATATTTACAGACATACTATGTCCATACTACAAGTGCTTATATGACAATAGACACACCTTTTTACTAACAGTAACTAGTTAGCAACATGGTGCAGAAAGGAAGGAACTGCTACGTACGAGAAAGTCAAACTGTGCGTAACAAATAAAGTCGTTGATGTGATAGCCTACGTGTCTACTGTGAGCAACATATACGCTCATTGATATGAAAGCCTACGTGTCTACTGTTTCTCCTCAACGACACAATCAAATTGAGAAAATAACACTTAGAGGTCAACAGGACACCTTGGTATCTGTCGCCCTCACGCATATGTGCAAGCGCATACGGCTCCCATAGTGCTCAGAGCCATTTGAGCCATTTGGTCAACAGGGCACTTTGGCAGCTGTCGCCCTCACGCATATGTGCAAGCGCATATGTCTGCCTGTTTGTTTGGTATAGATTTTAGCACTATCTTCCTGTATGTGACGGAACAATCTTTCGTATTATATTTTAATTCCAACGACAATACAAGATTGTATACAGCAGGGAGCGCTAGTCCTCACTTCCTGGCTTGATATGTTTCATTTAGATGCTAGATTATATTCTTTTTTTAAAGAATTAACATTTCTTGTGATATAAAACTGGTATATCCCTTGTAATAAAAATGTTATCAATAAACCACTGTCGGTGCGGCAGCACCATACCAAACGAACAGTGGCTGCAAGAAAAGCATTATTCAACACGGTGGCGTTGCTGTCAAGGTCCTCCGAGCCATAATCCGTAGGTAGCGGTCATCCACTGCAGTAGTAGCCCTTGGGCGGCCTGAGCGAGGCATGTCATCGACAGTCCCTGTCTCTCTGTATCTCCTCCATGTCCGAACAACATCGCTTTGGTTCACTCCAAGAAGCCTGGACACTTCCCTTGTTGAGAGCTCTTCCTGGCACAAAGTAACAATGCGGACGCGATCGAGTCGCGGTATCGACCGTCTAGGCATTGTTGAACTACAGACAACACGAGCCGTGTACCTCCTTCCTGGTGGAATGACGGGAACTGATCGGCTGTCGGACCCCCTCCGTTTAATAGGCGGTGCTCATGCACGGTTGTTTACATCTTTGGGCGGGTTTAAAAAAATGGTTCAAATGGCTCTGAGCACTACGGGACTTAACTGCTGAGGTCATCAGTCCCCTAGAACTTAGAACTACTTAAACCCAACTGATCTAAAGACGTCACACACATCCATGCCCGAGGCAGGATTCGAACCTGCGACCGGTGCGGTCGCGCGGTTCCAGACTGTAGCGCCTGGAACCTCTCGGCCAACCCGGCCGGCAGGGCTGGTTTAGTCACATCTCTGAACAGTCAAAGGGACTGTGTTTGTGATACTCGATCGACAATCAACGTCTATCTTTAGGAGTTCTGGAAACCGGGGTGATGCAAAACTTTTTGTGTGTGTGTGTGTGTGTGTGTGTGTGTGTGTGTATGAAACCCCGTCTCAGAAGTTATTTCGTAGTTAACAGGACCCAAGCAAACTCCTTTTCATTAAAATCATTCTTAGTAACAATAAAGTTTAGCCGCTGCCGCTGCATGCTGCTGCGAATTGCTGTAACCACATGGAAAAAGGCAGTCATCTGAAGAAGTGAGTGCAAAACTTAGGGCCAAAACAGACACACTGACACTCCACAACATGTCATGTACTCTGATTCAGTAAATTCCGTTGCCCAAGTCAGATTCTGTATCAGTTGTAAATGCTTGTTCGAAAACGGCAGTCATATAGCTTATCCAAATGTTAGTTTTAAGTTTTTCGTGTAACGATCTGTTGAGGGCTTAAATTATAGTGAAACTGACACTCGTTTCAACACGCAAGCAGTGTTATGCAGGTTAGATTCCGTTCACTGACAGCTCAGTTTGCTTATCGAGTCCATTTTCAGAGACGAACATAGGCATATTGATTGTAGGAATGTCACAATTTGTTGTAACTATATTACAACTGAACGCTTCTCGCATATCTAAGAAAACACTGTAATGTTTAGTGTTGGGGGGATGAAGTCATTAGAGACGGAGCACAAGCTCGGAATAGGGAAGAAAATTGACTGTGGGCTTTCAGAGGCACCATTGTAGCATTTACATAAAGCGATTTACGAAAATCGTGGAACACCTATATGTGGGTTGTCGGACAGGGGATTTGAACCGGCTCCCTTTCAGTCGGGTCTCACAAAACAGTCCTTACGCCTGACTTGGTGCGTAGTCACATCAGCGTGGCCGACAGACAGAGAATACGCGGCAGTATTGCGCAGAGCGGAAGCCGGCCGGTGGGCGTTGCGCCGCGGCCTCTAGCAGGGACGCCGGAAGTCGGTCCTTGTCAGGGGCTGCGTGACGTCAGCTGGCGTCACATGGCGGCGGGTGGCGAATGGCGACCCGCCCCAACACGGGCCGCCCGAGGACGCGCTGGTTAGCGGGACACCACCCACTCAGCGGCAGTCTCTTAGCGCTTGCAACTCGTTACAGAGACCGTGACTGCACCGCAGAAAAAAGCTCGCACAGCGGACGCGACACACAGTGCTGCCACCTGACGTTTCTGACACCATCCACTGCAGAGCCTCGGGGCGCACCCAGAGACGGAAATACAATCGCCCCCGCTTCTGACAGCCGTGTGCCGCAAGTCTCTAGAGCAGAGATCTCCAAACGTTTTAGTCCGCGGGCCACATTGCCTCCTCCACGAAGTCATAAGGGCCATGATCTACCTAGTGTAGGCTGTTCCAACCGAGCTCCAGGGAGCCGGAGCGCTCCGGAGCGCTCACTGCGGCAGCTCGGAGCCCGCGTGGAGGGGGAAAGCGAACTCACTGCCCCCTGACCGCACGCAGCCGCAACTGACGCAATAATCCGTGTTCAATGACAGCTATAACTAGCCGCGGGAGCCTTGTACCTCTATTGGAGGATACCTTTCTATTCATTGAGAGGGATGGTCGTCCGCAGTGTGTTGTATGTCATAAAGTATTTAATTCTGCGAAGAGGTACAATATACAGCGACATTATACACGTCTTCACGCAGCGCACTACGATCAGGTAGAAGGTGTTGCACGTAGAGAACTGGTGGCCAGGCTTAAGAACGATATACGAAAACGTTTTTAAACTTACGTCTCCTCGAAATACGGAGGGTATCAAAACATGCAACATACTTTGTGTTCTGTAAAGCGTTTATAATTTTCAGGTGAATGAGAGCGGAGAAAACACTACTGAATCTGCAATTCGAGCAAGCTGCAGGGTCGCTCACATCATTGCGTCGAATGGCAAGCCTTTTTCGATGGGACAACCCGTACAATCGTGCATGGTAGCAGTTGCAGAATGTTTGCTTCGACAGGCAAACCCCTTCAATTGCCTGCATCTCCCTTGGAAACAAACAATGTCTCGTCGAATCCTGGACATGGCAACGGATTTAGAGACAGCCCAGGAAAAAGGCGGGAAGCTTTGTTGCATTTTCGCTACGCTTGACGAAAGCACCGACATATCGGACTGTGCTCAGCTTGCAGTCCATGTGCGCGGTGACGACATGGAGCTGCAAGTAACTGAAGAACTCTTGGATGTGGTACCACTCGATTACACCGCAACAGGACGTGACATTTTTGAAGCTGTTTGTGAATCAGTGGACAATATGAATTTGCCGTGGGATAAGCTCCATTCTGTAGCGACAGACGGTGCACCAGAAATGATCGGGCGTCATCAAGGTTTTGCTTCTCGTTTGAAAAATAAAAACTCAGGGAGGAATTCTGGAAAGACATTTTGACTCTTCATTGTTTTATTCACTAAGAGGCACTGTGTGCTGAAACAGTAGAGCTAGGTGGCGTAATGAAGTATATCGTGAAGTGTGTGAATTTTGTACGCCGTCACGCAATGAATCATCGCCAATTCAAAGGATTCTTGAGAGATATTGAAGCGCAATATGGGGATATACCTTACCACAGTACATTTCGTTGGTTGAGTCGGGGAAAAGTTCTTGATGTTTTCTTTGCCATTCGTGAGGAACTATCCCTTTTTCTCGAAATGAAAGGGGAAGAAATGCGTTGTCTGAGTGATACAAAATGGATATCAGACCTGGCGTTCCTAGCTGACATAACTATGCATCTGAATAATTTAAATTTGTCATTGCAGGGCAAAGGGCAGCTAATCGTTGATATGCACGACCAGATCAAAGCGTTCATGGAAAAGTTATATTTATTTGACAGGCAGATGAGTAATGGACATTTAATGTTCTTCAATCATCTTGCTTCTTTGAAACTACTTGAAGATAATACTTTCGGCGATTACCAAGCAAAGTTAAAGCAGCTCACCACGTCGTTTGAAACACGATTCCGAGACCTCACTAGTTTGGAAATGGAACTTAAGGTGTACAGCACTCCTTTTTCATTTTCCCCCGATGACTGATCATAGTCACTTCAATTGGAGATTGGTGATTTGCAAAATTCAACTTTGTTGAAAGAGAGGTACTACAACACGTTGGATTTGTCACGATGGTATCGTTCATTACAGCAAAAAACATTTCCCAAGCTTCACAACAATGCCGCTCAGATCATGTGCATGTTTGGATCTACGTATTCTTGTGAGCAGCTTTTCTCAGCAATGAAAACACTAAAAAGTAAGGAACGATCGTTTGTTCAGGGTGCAACAATGAAGGCCATCCTCCGCATTAACGCTGCGAACACTTTGACGCCTGATATTTCCGACCTTTTAACGAAAAGAAAATGTCAAGCTACAGAGACCCAATAAATTTAATATGCAATTCCTTGTAAAACAGTTGTTTCTTATTTATTTCCTGAACATCGTATTAGCAGCTAAGAGTATGAGGTTGTCGATCTTGTAAGACGCAGCTGGCACATCAAAACGCTTGCCTTGCCGCCTGCCTCAGCCAGCCGTGCCACGTGCCGGCCCACTTGAATGGCCACAGCGAGCGACGCGGCTCCCTGGAGCAGGGAGCGCTCCGCGGCTCACAACGGAGCCGACGAGCTGGAACAGCCTGACCTAGTGGGATTAAAGCAACCTAGCACTCCATGATCACCGTAATGTAAGGCTAAAGGAAAGATGAAATCGCAAAAATCTAAGGTTCTGGGAATAGCTAACACTGAAACGAACTACGATTTTTATTTAATTACATAATTTTGATTAGTGGACGTACTTGACCGAAATTCCGGCGTATTTTATTCTGTCGAATTTCACTGACAAAAAAAGTATGTCACTGCACATTCTTCACGTTAGCGTCCTGCAAAGTTAACGAAACCTCAAAATCATTGTTAGCAACACTATTACTGCAAGACGAAGAGGCAGAGAATGTCAGCGCATTGTTATTTCAAGCGGCGCAACAAATAGTTGAGATACGTAGTCTTGTAGCGAGTAGCAGAGCCAGAGCATATATTTGATCTGTTGCGTGATTGTGTCCGACAATGTCGTGGTGTATTGGTCACGATAGGCCTCGAAACTCAGTTGTTGGCAGTATAGGTACCACCTAAAATATTTGGCGGGCCGGATACCGGGGATGGCCGGCCAGCTAACGCGAGTCGGTTTGCTGGCCCTCGCGGGCCGGTTTCGGCCCGCGGGCCGTAGTTTGGAGACCCCTGCCCTAGAGGAACGTAAGGTTCCAAATGATTGGAAAAGAGCACAGGTAGTTCCAGTTTTCAGGAACGGTCGTCGAGCAGATGCGCAAAACTAAAGGCCTATATCTCTGACATCGATCTGTTGTAGACTTTTTGAACATGTTTTTTGCTCTCATATCATGTCATTTCTGGAAACCCAGAATCTGCTCTGTAGGAATCAACATGGATTCCGGAAACAGCGATCGCTTGAGACCCAACTCGCTTTATTTGTTCATGAGACCTGGAAAATAGTAGATACAGGCTCCCAGGTAGATGCCATTTTCCTTGACTTCCGGAAGGCGTTCGATACAGTTCCGCACTGGCGCCTGATAAAGTAAGAGCCTACGGAATATCAGACCAGCTGTGTGGCTAGATTGAAGAGTTCTTACCACACAGAACACAGCAAGTTGTTCTCAATGGAGAGACGTCTACAGACGTTAAAGTAACCTCTGGCGGGCCACAGGGGAGTGTTATGGGACCATTGCTTTTCACAATATATATAAATGACCTAGTAGATAGTGTCGAAAGTTCCATGCGGGTTTTCGCGGATGATTCTGTAGAATACAGAGAAGTTGCAACACTAGAAAATTGCAGCGAAATGCAGGAAGATCTGCAGCGGATAGGCACTTGGTGCAGGGAGTGGCAACTGACCCATAACATAGAAAAAAGTAATGTATTGCGAATACATAGAAATAAGGATCCTTTACTGTATGACTATATGATAGCGGAACAAACACTGGTAGCAGTTACTTCTGTAAAATATATGGGAGTTTGCGTACGGAACGATTTGAAGTGGAATGATCATATAAAATTAATTGTTGGTAAGGCGGGTGCCAGGTTGAGATTCATTGGGAGAGTCCTTAGAAAATGTAGTCCATCAACAAAATAGGTGGCTTACAAAACACTCGTTCGACCTATACTTGAGTATTGCTCATCAGTGTGGGATCCGTACCAGGTCGGGTTAACAGAGGAGATAGAGAAGATCCAAAGAAGAGTGGCGCGTTTCAACACAGGGCTATTTGGTGAGCGTGATAGCATTACGGAGATGTTTAGCGAACTCAAGTGGCAGACTCTGCAAGAGAGGCGCTCTGCATCGCGGTGTAGTTTGCTTTCCAGGTTTCGGAAGGATGCGTTTCTGGATGAGGTATCGAATACATTGCTTCCCCTTACTTATACCTCCCGAGGAGATCACGAATGTAAAATTAGAGAGATTCGAGCGCGCACGGAGGCTTTCCGGCAGTCGTTCTTCCCGCGAACCATACGCGACTGGAACAGGAAAGGGAGGTAATGACTGTGGCACCTAAAGTGCCCTCCGCCACACACCGTTGGGTGGCTTGCCGAGTATAAATGTAGATGTTATGGTTCTGAAGATCTGACGGCAGACGTATTTTAAGATCAAATCTTCGAAATTCATGTCCACTTATGCAAACAACTATTCGTTTTTATGCCTAAACATGTTTAATCAGATTTTTTGATATCAGTAGACTTGTTCAAAGCCAGACTCGTTCCTGAACACTCAATAATGTTTTTTTCTGCAAATTTTCTTAAAAGATGCCCGCTGATAAAAAAAGTTCTCCTCTTTCTTTTATGTCTAGCAGCGGGTATTTGGTTCCATTTGTCTCAGTTTCCGAATTTCGAGGTCTAATTCTTCTTTATAAACGTTCCCTCCCCCACCCCCTCCCCCCTGAAAGTGTCCTTTGTCTTTGCATTATTAAAAGTCAGATCTGTTTAATTTATAAACATGGTAATAATTCTACGCTGATCTCGAAGTTCTTTGACGTCGACTTAGTTTGCAATATCTGCGAACCAACGGTTTTCACTGAAACCACTGTGGACAGTGTCATGATGGCTTTCCAGTTTATTCATCTCGAACTGTGACAATGTCAGTTGACACACAACGCATTTACGTTTGCCCTTTCTCACTGCGAATTCAAATTCCTCTTGCGCCTCTTTATTAAAGACTCTGTTCTTCACATTTACACTTCTTAGACATGATTGTAACTATGGTTTCTTCCAGAGATCGTGGTACCACATCAAAGTCGGCAACGCGAATCGATACTAAAGACGTCAGCTAGTTATCGCTACGATCCACAAGGATGTATGGGCACGCTCCTGGAGACCACGTCTCCCCTCTCAGTACAGTAGCACTCTCGCACCAGATATTAGCATAGACCCGAGCATATGAAAGTTCTGCTCCAGTTCGTCACCACAGCTGCAGCAGTCTACATCATAGTGTAGGACAAACGAGTTGTTTCTGATCGAAATTGTACTCTGGAGAAGAGTTTGTTGATCAAGTGTGCTTTCATAGTCAATGACAGTTGTAAATTGTCCAGTACTCCTTATGCTGGGCTGGCACTTGGATGGGTGACCATACAGACCGCCAAGCGCTGTTGGCAAGCGAGGTGCACGTAGACCTTGTGAGCAAACTAACTGAGGAGCTAGTTGATTCAGAAGTAGTGGCTCCGGTCTCGTAAACTGACATACGGCTGAGTGAGAGGTGTGCTGACCCTCCATATCCGCATCCAGGGACGCTTGTGGGTGAGGAAGACATGGCGGTCGGTCGTTACCGTTGGGCCTTCACGGCCTGTTCGGACGAAGGTATTTTCGGGGAAAACAAGTGTATCAAATAGATCTTACAATTAAATGTTTCCTTTAAGTCTCTTTTTATTATCATCTACGATAATGATCGAAGAAGACGAAATGAATTAAAATTTGTGTTGTTGCCGGGACTCGAACCCGCGACGTATTGCTTGTCAGGCAGAAATGCTAACCGTAACACCAGTGCCGCACGATGGTTCAGTTTGCTGCACGAACTATCTAAGCTGAGTGCCCTCCCCAACACAAACTTCATTTTTCCCTTACATATTGTCACTAATACCAGGGTTCTCCGATATTGGCAAGCACCCCAGCATTGGACGTAATGGGTCGTCCTTGTCCGTCTTATAATTAAATGTTTCCTTGAGACATTTAAGTCCCGGCCGCAGCACAAATTTTAATTCATTTCGTCTGCTTCGATCAAGTGTATCGAAGTTAAGTAAATCAGTTATTCATTTATGTAATAAAATGAATTAATATTTATGTGTTCTATTTTAATGAACCTTCTCCCAGAGCCATCAAAGAACCCACAGCAATGACCAGACAAAAGTAGTCTCATCTGGTCACAAAAGTAACTATTATGGCAACAAAAAGAATCGCAATGTTTCTGGATGGAGAACAACAATCACGTTACTCGTTACTGTTGCTGGTATAACTTCGTCGAGGTGAAATGAAGTGTGCACGAATACAGTGCGTATTACAAAGTCCACAAGAGCCACACTAGATTGAGGCAAGCGCTGCATTGTGGCCACGTCTGTGTAACAGCAAAATTACAACAGACTTTGTCAGGTTAAGGTAAGGAAAGGACAGTAATGTCCCGCGCAGCGTTGAGGATGAAATGTACAGATGCAAATTGTCTCTTTGAAGGAGTTGGTACTCACGAGTTGGGGTGCTGTATGCTCCTCTCAGAGAAGGGGTCATATTCCGGAGCGCTCTCATTCTGCTTGGAAACGGTGTCCTCCGTCAACTGGGCCCTGCAACATTCACACATACAACATGCGTATAGCGTGACACACTTAGTACGTACCATGGTATCTGTCTGTAAGGTAACACAATAAATCTGTACATAATTCGTATACTAATATTTGTCTAAAAAGGATTAATACATCACAGTTCGTTTATGCTGTATTTACGGTTTTATTTAAGATTTTTATTAATTTTAAAATCATTTATATAGTCTATATCTGAATTGAAAATCTATAACAATATTTAATTGTGACCATATTCTGCGAGAGTGAGAACCCGTATGTATATCGATAAGTAGCAAGTTCTGCTGTAACAATGGGAGGACAGTACCGACTCGTGGTTACTTGTTGGCCGGTGGACGGATATGGATGGCAAATTTGTAAATGCGGAAACATAAACTGTTTTTCCATGTAGTGTAGACTGTGAAATTAATGAACGAAGTGTATTTAAAATTACGCGTCCTAGATTAGTTTTTTACACAACAGATCCTATTACAAAGGCTGCAACATCAGAATAGTGCACAGACACCTTTGTTAACGGGGCAGTTTACAAAGCACAAGCGGACTGCCAGGTTAAAATTCCAGTGTGTATATGTGCCTCTTGTCGTTAACTAACATCGCGAAGTAATACCGAAGCAGAAACAGGTACACTGAGTGAACTGTTTTCAATATCGAGCACCTGCTCCGAAGTGTGTATTATGTACAAAAAACTACAACATTCGAACAGTGATCAGTTGGTTATTACATGCAATGACGTTAATAAACATTGCTTCGTTCAGTGCGAATTACATTTCTTCTACATCTCGTTCGCCAACGCTTCGATCAACAAGGCGGCGGCAAGCATTTTTAACCGCGTCGTTATAGTATCGCTTTCGTGAGAAAAGCTACAGCGGCATTATTTAATAACGATCACAGTTACTGGAATATATGTGTGGGCCGCCATCATGGAATAACGATTCGCCGTTTCTCAAACCTAAGTTCATTTCTTCGAACATTATGACTGTTAGCGAACTCTTCTCTCGCGATTATGTTGCTTGAAATTATCTATTAAATAAAACCAACTTTTGTTTTGCTAACATGCAAGGTTACTCATTGCTGTTATCCACTTTACGTAACTGCCCGCTCTTGACTTCCTACAGTTATAAGTAATATTTTTTATTGTTTTGTCTACATGAACTAGCTGCTGCCCAGGTTTAAAAAATTATTTATAAAAAAATGTTAATTTTGAGATGATGTGAGAAGCTGATGGGGTACATGTCGATCACAGCTCACTCGTTTACTAAAGGGAAAAAAACTAACCTCTCTACTAATCTTAATGACTTCATTTGTTAGTTAACATTCACGGATGACATTTTACCCATCCGACGGGAACAATAGTCACACTAACCAGTCCACAAGAACAGTGATTTTTTTTGCAAAATAAAAGGTTGACTATCTGTTAATTCCGGCCGGCCGATGTGGCCGAGCAGTTCTGGGCGCTTCAGTCTGGAACCACGCGATCGCTACGGTCGCAGGTTCGAATCCTGCCTCGGGCATGGAAGTGTGTGATGTCCTTAGGTTAGTTAGGTTTAAGTAGTTCTAAGTTCTAGGGGACTGATGACCACAGGTGTTAAGTCCCATAGAGCTCAGAGCCATCTGTTAGTTCCGAAGTTCAACCAAATCCGTCCAGCCTCTTCAGCGCGATGGAGTAACGAACATACTAGCTCGACGAAGAAAGAAAATAAGCAATTTGTAGTTCGGTAACGTGCAAATTTTATAAAATTTGCAAGTGCGACTAAGTCGTCTGTCCTCGCGTTTGTGCCTATCAACAGCGGATACACTCGCATATCGTAGTCAAATTCAGCGTCACTAAAGGCCTACCATGTTCTACTTGTAAAGACACGACAGCTCTCTATCATACAGCATTTAAATGACACAGTCGTTGTGAGTCTTCAAGAGTCTCAGAGGTTATACGATACTTCTGCCGCTCAGCGGTTGAAATGCATCGCATCCACGTCGCAATAGAGGTTCAAAGTGGCCTCCATGGAACGACACGTGACAGGCATAGTAGCGGTTGCCATGCAGGAAACACATAAGCACACTTAAGCTTACACCATTTTGAGGGGCCACTTTGATTAAGCTTGTACTAGTATCCATCTTAATACCTGTAGAACGCGGTCTTCCAAATCTGTTGTTCGCACAGTCCGCCGCCTTTCTGCGCGTCCATCTGTCTGAGAGAACCCGTGATCACACAATCGCCCAAAAACGGCTGGAAATGTTGTGTGATGTGTTTGGTGTCTGTGAGGGTACTTGCTTTGATATAGCCATGCTGCCTGTAACACACAAGGAACACACGGTACGTTGTCAGAGGAACTTTCATTCGTCAGCGTCATCTACCGTGGCAACGGTGGTTTTCAAGACACGTGTTCCTAGGATCTTTTCTCCTCCATTTCCAGTCAGAAATCCGTCACTGCAGTTTAAGGGTTTTATTGATGTTCACCCTGTATATTGCCTACTTGTGTTGACAAGAGTCAGTGATCATTGTACAAAACATGAGAATATTGTTCTGTTAACTGTAGGAAAAGAAACTTTTATAATATATTTTAGACGATCCAGAATTACCTACGAGAGACTTCGTACTTGCTTCATTGAAGAGGAATCCATAGTCCATGTTGAACTCTCCTAAGTATGAGGGCTATTCGGAAAGTAAGGAACGACAGTTCGCGAAATGGAAACCACAGTGAAAATCAAAACTGTATTATTTGCAGCGGTTAGCTACACCTACCAGCTACTTCTCTACACAGACTTAGATATCTGTCGTAGCGTTGTACCAACTTTTCAATTCCCTCGTTATAGAAAACAGCCGCCAGTGCTTTTCGAGAATTTTCTACTCTGGACTGCAGCTCGTTGTCTGTGTCAAAATATTGTCTTCATAGCCAGCGGTTCATTTGAGCAGAGATGAACCTCAGGTGTAGCCAATTACGGGTTGTATTGTGAGTGATGAAACACTTCCCATCGAAAACGCTGCAGGAGCATCTTCATTGCCCCTGCAGAGTGCGGCCGAGAATTGTCGTGTAGAACTGACCGCTTGACAGTTATGTTATGTGGATTGCATAGCTTCAGGCGAAATCTTTCGCCAGGCTCTCATACTTGGTTGGAGACGATAATTTCTAGTCATCTTTACGTTCTCACTGTGAGCTCAGAATCGATCGACAGGCGTATTACACATAGTACCCAACGCATCTGTGCAAAGCTTCATCAGATTTTCACTGTATTTTGCATTTTGCGACCGATCGTTCCTTACTTTCCGAATAACCCTCGTACACCGTAAGGTAGGTAGGAGTTTTCAGCACCTGTGCCGGGCACATGATGCCCAGTGCCTTATAGACATTCACAACAGTTATTTCACTAGCTCTGACGATGACTTCGTGCATATTATTCGTGGTGCTGATAGAAACAGCACTGGCGTTTTCGATATATCCCTGGGTGCAAGTTGTTATACAATAAACCTTGTGATATTTAGTACCAAATAAATCGTATACAGGTATTTTACCTCTTGAAATAAGCTGCTCTTCAGTTTGTACGTGAGTTAGCTGGATGGCTACCAAATAAATTTAGTTTTCGTTTAGGATCTTGTGTAGAATTTAGCTTTTGGGCCTCCTAACGCCTTCATTGTTCAGTTGGCACATTGTAGCACTGGTACCAAATTTCCTGTATCGATGGTCTTTAAAAGGGCCATTGCTCTACTTATTCAAATCAACTTCGTGCGTGGTTATATGATCAATGCCAGAAGATCGCTGGAATTGTCTGGCAGCAGTATTGTGGCTATTGGTTTAGAACCACTCAGAGGACACGTACAGCTTAAGGTATGCTGTGGACACGAGTAACACTCTACGGTGTATTTGGGGAACTTCAACAACCGTTTTGGCCTATGGAATACAAATCTAATGATGAAAATTTGAACATGCTGATCTGGAGAACACAGCACACGTAGAATTACGTGTCTGGGAAACAGATCACAACCGTGATTTATATTTTGTACCCTCCGACAGCAATTACCTGCCATTACCAGTGTCAAGGAAAGTCCTGGATTGCTTCCAACACTGTCAGCAAAGTCCAATGATTCTCGAAATAGGTACAAGCTTACCTGTTATAAGATCATTTACCAGACCTTGATGGAACTTTAAAAGAACTCATTTGTCTGCATTTTCTGAAAATCTGGATAAAAGTCCGTGATGAATTCCAACATAAACACAAACCTTAAGAGATTATTGGAGCTGTGCTGTGTATAGAAGAGAAATATATCCCAAGAGGTTTCTGTAAAGGAGTGCGTACATGAATGTACGGAAAACTGAGAAATTCTGTCTACAATGTTTCGTCGCATCAATGACTGTGAAACAGCTGATTAACTTCTGCACATTATTGGTGCAGCTCACTGTATGCGGTGGACTCAACTAATGTACAGTTGATGATGCTGGAGTGATATTCATAGTAAAAACAGGGGAATCAGTAATTTTCTCAGCACCTTGAGCACTTCACAAACACCGAATTTTTACACTTAATTCGTTCACATCTGTAAGAGGTTCGCTCTCATAATACGGTTTACGCCAAAACACGTGTGACGCATCATTTCAATAAGTGTTGCTTGGTTGGTTGATTCGTGAGAGGGGACCAAACAGCGAGGTCATCGGTCCCATCGGATTAGGGTAGGAAATCGGCCGTGCCCTTTTAAAGGAACCATCGCGGCATTTACGTGAAGCGATTTAAGGAAAATAGGGAAAACCTAGATCAGGATGGCAGGACGCGGGTTTGAACCGTCGTCCTCCCGAATGCGAGTTCAGTGAGCTAACGACTGCGCCACCTCGCTCGGTGCCAATTATTGCCTAGAATAACTGGTGACGTAGAATGAAACGCATTTTGAAGCAGAGTTGGATGTGATTTCTTTCTCTCTTTCGTTGAGATAAGGGCGATTTGAAACTTTGTAACGAAATTCTTTACCTGACGATAAAAAATAGACATCGCAGGGTTTCAAGTAGCAGAGTTCATTTGGAGGAAATCATTTTAATACCCGATGATGCCAGTCCCTGTTCGTCTTGAAAAATCTCGTCGTATGACTGTGGACGTTTGTTTTGTCTTCCCAAGGAATCAATTAACCGAAGACGTTAGTTCTGCTGTTCATTACATGAGTCAGAAAATTGTTTATATAAGACTGTTGAAAGTTTATCATATTTTGACGACATATTTCGCCGCGTACTCACCCACAGTTCCTTGAATCCTCCGTACAAATAGCCAGTGCTCTCTGGTAGGGATATGTAGACTGCTGGCAATAATTCTCCAGAAAGATTATAGCGTACTGCGCTGTATACGAATGGCTAACTTTGATTACTTTTCGGTTTATTTGCTGTGAAAATAACGTAAAAATTGAAAATAAAGAAAAGTTTCCGCATACAGACTCGAATCTAGGATTACGGTTCTTCCCTCTTTCCGCTGCTCCAGCGAGGGCCTGGAGCTTCCTGTAACATAAATGGCTGATGCCTCGCCCGACCAGCGACCGAAATGCTATTTTTCTAAACTCTTGACCGTCTGGAGCGCCCACTTTAGTTCCTGGCCAAGCCCTTTAGATGCCATATGCCTTGTTATATACTCTGTTCATCGTAAGAACAAACCTGATGTAAACATTACGCCATGTATTCTTCCGCGTTTGCTTGAATCTCACTGGCTTTCCTTTCACGCGGAGCGGAAGCCAACTTGTGACCAGTATAGTCAAGTACGGTCATAAGGATACGTTTTATGCTGTGTTACATACATAGACTGAGCGACAATGCGGAGTAACAGCTTTACCGGCGCATTAAGCTTGGGACAGCTGTACTCAGCCAGTGGTCCAAGTGCCCTGTAATTACGTGAGCATTTGCAGTAGAGAAGTAAAAAGAGAAGGGCAAAGAAACAATATAGCTCCAAATGGCATTTAGTTGCGTTCTGTATCTCGCCAACGTTCAGCAGTCACATGTGAAAAAACTGCGTGCGTTAGTTCCAGTATGTCTGGCAGCTAAGCAGTCTTGTTATTTCTCGGGCCAAATCCCTTAACTTGGCTCCACATCAGTTCTGTTGGATTCATTTTGTAGTCGTACAGTGGCAAATGTAAAAATGCAGCATTTGTATGGTGGGCTCTATGCTGTGAAAATGATTGTTTTTCATGTTTCTGCGACACCTGTTTCTGTGGTATAAAACAATGGACATAGTCCAAATAAATAGTATTTAGTTTTCCGTTTTTGACTTAAAAAGTGAAACTGTTATTTTTCTAGATTTAAGCAACCTTTATTAACGGTCTTTCATAAAATATCGACATCTGAGAATCTATATTTGAAATGAAAAAAGGAAGTTGGCGTACAATATGTAATTAAAAACAATAACACGTGCATTATTCACAAAAATGATGATGAATTATACAACAACGAGATTTAGGTAATTTGAAGGGAGCGAGGAAAAAAATTGAGTGGGGCGACATTTGAACCAGCGACACATTTAGTGCACTGAACTATCAAGTTATTACGCTACCGATTCCACTATATACAAAGATGCAAAGTTATTGCAACTACCCTACTGGCCATTAAAATTGATACACCACGGAGATGACGTGCTACAGGCGCGAAATTTAACCGACAGGAAGAAGACGCTGTGATATGCAAATGATTAGCTTTTCAGAGCATTCACACAAGGGTGGTGCCGGTGGTGACACCTACAACGTGCTGACATGAGGAAAATTTCCAATCGATTTCTCATACACAAACAACAGTTGACCGGCGTTGCCTGGTGAAACGTTGTTGTGATGCCTCGTGTAAGGAGGAGAAGTGCGTATCATCACGTTTCCGCCTTTGATAAAGGTCGGATTGTAGCCTATCGCGATTACGGTTTATCGTATCGCGACATTGCTGCTCGCGTTGGTCGAGATCAAATGACTGTTAGCAGAATATGGAATCGGTGGGTTCAGGAGGGTAATACGGAACGCCGTGCTGGATCCCAACGGCCTCGTATCATTCGCAGTCGGGATGACAGGCATCGTATCCGCATGGCTGTAACGGATCGTGCAGCCACGTCTCGATCCCTGAGTCAACAGATGGGGACGTTTGCAAGACGACAACCATCTGCACGAACAGTTCGACGACGTATGCAGCAGCATGGACTATCAGCTCGGAGACCATGGCTGCAGTTACCCTTGACGCTGCATCACAGACAGGAGCGCCTGCGATGGTGTACTCAAAGACGAACCTGGGTGCACGGCGTCCGTAGTGGCCGAGCGGATCTAGGCGCTACAGTCTGGAGCTGTGCGACCGCTACGGTCGCAGGTTCTAATCCTGCGTCGGGCATGGATGTGTGTGATGTCCGTATGTTAGTTAGGTTCTAAGTTCTAGGGGACTGATGACCTCAGAAGTTAAGTCCCATAGTGTTCAGAGCCATTTTAACCTGGGTGCACGAATGGCACAACGTCATTTTTTCGGATGAATCCAGGTTCTGTTTACAGCATCATGATTGTCGCATCCGTGTTTGGCGACATCGCGGTCAACGCACATTGGAAGCGTGTATTCGTCATCGCCATACTGGCGTATCACCCGGCGTGATGGTATGGGGTGCCATTGGTTACACGTCTCGGTCACCTCTTGTTTGCATTGACGGAACATTGAACAGTGGACGTTACATATCAGTTGTGTTACGACCCGTGGCTCTACCCTTCATTCGATCTCTGCGAAACCCTACATTTCAGCAGGATAATGCACGACCGCATGTTGCAGGTCCTGTAAGGGCCTTTCTGGATACAGAAAATGTTCGATTGCTGCCCTGGCCAGCACATTTTCCAGATCTCTCACGAACTGAAAACGTCTGGTCAATGGTGGCCGAGCAACTGGCTCGTCACAATACGCCAGTCACTACTCTTGATGAACTGTGGTATCGAGTTGAAGCTGCATGGGCAGCTGTACCTGTACACGCCATCCAAGCTCTGTTTGACTCAATGCGCAGGCGTATCAAGGCCGCTATTATGGCCAGAGGTGGTTGTTCTGGGTAGTGATTTCTCAGGCTCCATGCACCCAAATTGCTTCAAAATGTAATCACATGTCAGTTCTAGTAAAATATATTTGTCCAATGAATACCCGTTTATCATCTGCATTTCTTCTTAGCGTAGCAATTTCAATGGTCAGTAGTGTATATCTGATACAGTTGCTCAGAAAACTTGGAAGCCGATTATCTCTGTAAATTTGTGACAAACATTAAGAACAAACTATTTCTCGGAATTTTTAACCATGTTCCACTCGCGTGTTTCACTACGGGGAAGTGACCTCAGCCATTCTCATACTGCATATTTAACAGCGCGACGATCAGAGCACAACAGTGCAGAGGCTGTGACTATACACAACTTTTGAAATAAAAACTACGTAGCTAAAGCGTGATTAAGAAAAACGTTGATGGCTGCTAATACACTTGAATATCTTAAAGTTTCGCTTAACGTAACTTAATAATAATATATGTAATACATAAGTAGGACCTACTTCCAAGGGCGCAACAACACCAGTGTTCATGTGCTGCGGCTTCTGACCAATCATCGTGTTTCTGTTTGTTTACATTATGTTTATTCTTATGATGAACGGAGTATAGTAGCATAGGCCCCTCCCCTTCTGCGTGTGGCGACGCGGTGTAGCCTGAGAACTACGCGCCGATGTCTACACCGCAATAGCCGATTCCAAGCGCCTCGCCTTTCAAGTTTAGCACATTTTTTCGGATATTTCTGAGAAAAGCTTCAACGTCAACATTAGCAAGCGTTACATCACTGTCAAACGCGTCGGCTATTCGTCACTAGCTAGTTTCTTCCAAAGCAATTTGCTTCTAACAGCCTGTACTTCCCGGCTATGTGTTGCATTCCCTGTGTAGCGGCACACTGGATACCTCGCGGAGTTCAGCGACTTTGATCTGCAGCAGCCAATAAGAGTGCTCGCCGCGAAAACTTCAGTTTGAGAAAACGCGGTCGTTACAGTAACCCGCTCTGGGGTCAGCTTACGTGTTCTGGGGAACCCTGGTGCAAGTTTTCGGATGGATCATGCTAATCTATGGTTTCAACTTTCTGTTTCATGTATTTGGGTGGAATATTAGAATATCTTTCTACCGGAGGTTGCAGTCGTCTTCTCATTGCATTAAAAGAGCTTCCATTGTTTGAACTTAAACCAACTGCCTTTCTGTGTGTGCGAATATCAGATTTCCTCATGGTACCGCGCCCTTTTTCAGTGTTTTGCTTCAATAAGAAATGTATCTACTTCGCAGCGCATTCCTCTGCTCTCTTTCGTGAAACTTAAAGCCATAAGGCCATTCAACCTATTGCAGTTTGCAGATGTACGCATGAATTGCTTCATTTGTTGCTATGATTTCAAAGTTCTTTCAGGGTGTTTGGTTTCAAATCGTTCAGACGTCAAATATATTGTCTTAACCGAGTTTCCTCTACAAGAAGAGAATAGTCACACATCTATTCATTAAAGCAACAGTGTTCCTGATTGAAACATTCTCTCATAGAATTTTCAATGAAATTCCCCTTTCGCTTGTGGAAGCTCTACCGTTTCATTAAAATTTTCGAATCAGTTTGCGTGTGGTTCAAGCACCAATGATCACCAGCACCTTTGCACAGCAACGTGGCCGAACTTCTGACTCTGACAGTCTAGGACCTTGGATTGGTCGGGAAGGACCCCACATTTCCCAGAGTTCGATCCCCTAGGGTTTTAGATACGGGAAACCAACTAATCATGTCTGGAAATCGGCTGAAAATCAGGTTCAACAATGGTTCAAATGGCTCTGAGCACTATGGGGACTTAACATCTGAGGTCATCAGTCTCCTAGAACTTAGAACTACTTAAACCTAACTAACCTAAGGACATCACACACATCCATGCCCGAGCCAGGATTGGAACCTGCGACCCTAGCGGTCGCGCGGTTCGAGACTGAAGCGCCTAGAACCGCTCGGTCACTGTGGCCGGCTGAAAATCAGGGTAAAATTTATTTTAATTGAACATCTAGCATTTTTATTTCAAGGCTATGGCAGGCTATCAAATGTACTCGACTTTTCAAGAGGTTTCGAGTGCGTTTAAAAAATCTAGATCGTTTCACTAAAAAAGAACAGTTACTTGAATATCTTGGTTGATACTACAGTAGAGTGGAGATGGTTGAACATACAAGAAATTACGTCTCCCTCTGTGTGCTATTATTCTCTTAAAACGTTGAACCGAACACAAAATGAAGTGTTACGTCTTACACAACACGGCGTTAAAAAACTTCGAACAACAATGGGTAACGAATCGTTTATTTTCTGAGGACTGAACACTTGTTCATAGCAGAGGCTGAAACATTTTTGATTCTGGATGCGAGCACAGTCGTTGCAATGGCGATTCGTCAACAGGGTCAGCAGGGCATTTTAATGGCTCTGTGTCATACAGTTCGCTAGGTGATCATCAGTCTGTGAATTAGATATTCTGCACTCAGTTGTGTTGTTTGAGTCGTGACAGACATCCTTCGCGAGAGATTAATGCATCCACACGAAAGACCACAGACTAAATGCGTCTCCATATCAAGACTTTCTTATTAATGTCGTATGTACATCCCTGTAGGACGCGCCATGTCAGCAGGTAATATGCCAGGTGTAGAAGTATGAAACCGGAATTCAGTTGCAATAATTACACGTCTGTATTTTGATACTGATAAACAATACTCTATTCAAAATAATCTCCATTGCTATTTATACATTTTTCCCACGTCGACGGCAGGCTATGAATGTCCCCCACCCCCCCCCCCCCCCAACACACACAAAAAAAAAAAAAAAAAAAAAACAGTTCTACTTTTGAAGCGAACGAGTCAGCGAGCCACTCTCGTACATTTTTATACGAATTGAAGCGTTGTTCAGCGAGCGCGTATCCCAGTGATGCAAACAGATGATAATCGAACGGAGCCAAGTCTGAAGAATAAGACTCATGCCCTGGTATTTCCCAACTGAACGCCTCAATCGTTTCCCTGACCCGTTTTGCTGTGTGTGATGGGGCGTAATCACGGAGCAATAAGACTTTGTGTTGCCTTTTCCCGTATTCCGGTCGTTTTTCACATAATGCTCGATATAAATCGATCACTTGCTGTTGACAGCGATCATTGTTAACTGTTTCACCAGGTTTTACTAGCTTATAATAGATGAAAGCCTTCTGATTCCACCAAACACAGAGCACTTTCTTCTTTCCAAAGCGATTTGGTCTTCCAGTGGATGCCCATGGTTTGCCTGGATTCACTCATAATTTACGAAGCTTAGGATTCTCAAAATACACTACTGGCCATTAAAATTGCTACACCCAGAAGAAATGCATGTGATAAACGGGTATTCATTGGACAGATATATTATACTAGAATTGATATTTGATTACATTTTCACGCAGTTTGAGTGCATAGATCCTGAGAAACCAGTACCCAGAACAACCACCTATGGCCGTAATAACGGCCTTGATACGTCTGGGCATTGAGTCAAACAGATGGCGTGTACAGGTACAGCTGCCCATGCAGCTTCAACACGATACCACAGTTGATCAAGAGTAGTGACTGGCGTATTGTGACGAGCCAGTTGCTCGGCCACCACTGACCAGGCGTTTTCAGTTCGTGAGAGATCTGGAAAATGTGCTGGCCAGGGCAGCTGTCGAACATTTTCTGTATCCCGAAAAGCCCGTACAGGACCTGCAACATGCGGTCGTGCATTATCCTGCTGAAATGTAGGGTTTCGCAGAGATCGAATGAAGGGTAGAGCCACTGGTCGTAACACAACTGATATGTAACGTCCACTGTTCAATGTTCCGTCAATGCAAACAAGAGGTGACCGAGACGTGTAACCAATGGCACCCCATACCATCACGCCGGGTGATACGCCAGTATGGCGATGACGAATACGCGCTTCCAATGTGCATTCACCGCTATGTCGCCAAACACGGATGCTGTAAACAGAATCTGGATTCATCCAAAAAAATGACGTTGTGCCATTCGTGCACCCAGGTTTGTCGTTGATTACACCATCGCAGGCGCTCCTGTCTGTGATGCAGCGTCAAGAGTAACCGCAGCCATGGTCACTGAGCTGATAGTCCATGCTGCTGCATACGTCGTCGAACTGTTCGTACAGATGGTTGTTGTCTTGCAAACGTCCCCATTTGTTGACTCAGGGATCGAGACGTGTCTGCACGATCCGTTGCAGCCATGCGGATAAGATGCCTGTCATCTCGACCGCTAGTGATACAAGCCCGTTGGGACCCAGCACGACGTTCCGTATTATCCTCCTCAACCCACCGATTCCATATTCTGCTAACAGTCATTGGATCTCGACCAACGCGAGCAGCAATGTCGCGATACGATAAACTGCAATCGCGATAGGCTACAATCCGACCTTTATCAAAGTCGGAAACGTGATGGTGCGCATTTCTCCTCCTTACACGAGGCATCGCAACAACGTTTCACCAGTCAACGCCGGTCAACTGCTGTTTGTGTATAAGAAATCGGTTGGAAACTTTCCTCATGTCAGCACGTTGTAGGTGTCGCCACCGGTGCCAACCTTGTGTGAATGCTCTGAAAAGCTAATCATTTGCATATCACAGCATCTTCTTCCTGTCGGTTAAATTTCGCGTCTGTAGCACGTCATCCTTGTGGTGTAGCAATTTTAATGGCCATTAGTGTATATCCATTTGTCATCACCTGTCATTATTCGATGGAGAAACGACTTTCTTTTGTATCTGGCGAGCAGCATTTCACAAGTGGTGTTTCAGTTTAATTGCTGTCTTTCATTCACTTCATTTGGAGCCAATTTTCCCACTTTCTGCACCTTTCCCATAGCTTTCCGCAGAAGAGAAACGGCTTTCTGCGTCACATTCAGATGTTCAGCGTGTTCCTGTTGAGTTTGAATATCATATTCATCCAGTAAGGCCCCCAATTCGTTGTCTTTCAACTTTTTCGGTGGTTTCCCGCGCTCGTCGTTTCTCACCTGAAAATCGCCACTCTCGAATTTTTTGAATCACTCGAAACACTGTGTTTTCCAAAGAGCATGTTCACCGAAACCTTCGACAAGAATTCGATGCGATTCTGCAGCTGTTTTTCCTCAAATGATAACAGAAAACCAATGCTGTCCGCAAATAGTAGTTCGTAGGCACAAAACTCGACATGTTTACGGTTTTAAAATAGGTACCGATGTATGGAACTTGGGTTACTGTGTGTTGACATTCGTCGTCAGCTGTTACAGGAAGCTGGTTGCGCTGCAGGCGCGGTCTAACGGACTCTACACTGACGGCTAGCACCATCTATAGGGAAATACCGGTTTCATACTTCTACACCTGATAGTTGTGAAACATCCTGGCAGATTAAAACTGTTGACCGAGCGGTTCTAGGCGCTGCAGTCAGGAACCGCGCGCCTGCTACGGTCGGAGGTTCGAATCCGGCCTCGGGCATGGATGTGTGTGATGTCCTTTTATGTTTAAGTAGTTCTAAGTCTATGGGACGGATGACCTCAGATGTTAAGTCCCATAGTGCTTAGAGCCATTTGAACCATTAAAACTGTGTGCAGAACCGAGAACTGGCGGAAGTAAAGTTGTGAGGAGGATCGTGAGTCGTGCTAGGGTAGCTCAGTTGGTAGAGCACTTGCCGGCGAAAAGCAAAGGTCCCTAGTTCGTCTCTCGGTCTGGCATACAGTTTTAATCTGCCAGAAAGTTTCATATCAGCGCACACTCCGCTGCAGAGTGAAAGTTTAATTCTGGAATATAGATGTGGTTCGAGCACCAATGGGCATCAGCACATTCGCAAATCAACGTGCCTGAACATCTAACTTTGCCAGCCCAGGACACTGCACTACATCCGGCTACTGTAGTCTCTGACCAATGGTGCAGCACAAAACAGAATGTTGCAGGGAGTCGATAACTCGTTCCTGGATGGCACGCGGTGATGTGCAGTTGTTATGAAGTGCTTGGTGCACAAATTGGCCATCCTCGCTCGTGATGGTCAGACGCAGTCGAATGGAACCTTGGCGATGAATATGCCTACCCTTGCGTTCCAATGCAGTCCAGTATCTGGTCGCTGTCACATCTGAATGCCTCATAAATCTCGGCGTTGGTAGGCGGCATTTCCATGTCCTTCACAATAATGACTCATCATCTGATACCGCTCACACCCCTTATAGACCCTACTAAGCTTGATAACAACGCTAAAAACGAACACCACTTTGTTGGTCGTTCTGCTTGTCACACATAATTTCAGCTTTAATAATTTATATGTAGTTCCACTGACATATGATCATGTCTTCCAATCACCTCATCTTTTGTTGGGCAGTATATTTAATTGTACTGTCAATACATGTTAGCAACGACGTCCGAAACTCCTTTTGTGATATGGAATACGTAGTTACTTTTGCTTTCAATGGGAGGTTACCCTCATCTATGGCATCTAGTAGTCAGATCTACTAGGTGAGTGGCCCGCCAAGCGAGTGCTTTTATTATTCGTACATCAGAAATATTTTCATGATTTATCATACCCACTGCAACTACGCTTGAAATTAGAGCCCTAGCACCTAACAGTTAAGCTATAATTTATTCTCGTCTCTACTTCTTAACGCAACGGAATGGATAACGCATGTGACTAATAGCTTGTGCACATTTCTGATGGACTCACTCCACCCTGGCAAGACCACATTTCCATTCTGTGGCATATATTTTAATCAAAGGTTGGGCATACTAGCAAAAAATGGAGGTTATGGTATAACGCCTCAACAAAATGGCTACCCACAACTCAATAATCAAGACCACCATTTGTTTCATAGATCTTCTCTTTTATTATAATAAATTCTTTCATGCTAATGTTGCATAATTTCTTGCATTACACTTAAACACAATAGTTAAACAAGGGATTCTCCACCCAATGGTCATGACATTACATAAGTATTTTACTATTCTAAGGTCTCGTAATGTTTCTGTTTATTGCTGCTGTGCACTTTCTGGATTGGTAAGGAATCTTTCGCTACTTCAGCCTCTCCCATACTCTCATAAGCTCATTCATCAGCTTAATAACGCAATTAGCTAAACAGTTTAAGTCTTATCACATATATTCCAACGTTATTTCCTCGGTACGTTGACGAACAAACTGAGAATAGGCAATGTTATCCTAGGACGCTAGAGCATCGAAGCTACAGAGACCGCTAGGCCACTTCTTGTACAGAAAACTGAAGCTGTAACGCTGAAGGCTCTGTTGCCATTACCCTTAGCAGGTTCTGATGTGAGACGCGTGGACACATCAGACGACAACTATTACCGAAGTGGTTGCCTACCAACAGGCGTTAGTCAGTCTAACTCCAAGACCCTGTAACGTCATTGGACTCCTGGGTTCGTAGCCGCAATTTGCACCTCAAGTCATTCTTCAACACCCATCTGTGCTTGTTAATATTGCTTCGTTTCCATCCTCTACGCTATCTGATCAGAAGACCAGAAGACGCAATGCGGAACAGACCACTAGATGTGACGAGAGGCGTGCCCGTCAGCATGAAAGGCTGCAGAGAGTGTTGTCAATAGAGAGGCAGAAACAGCGATAAGGCTCGATGAGAAGAGTTCAGTGACTTCGAAGGTGGGCTGGTCATTAGGTGTGATCTTATTAACAAACAGGGACATTTCAACTCTGCCAAAGCTGTCCAAGTTGACTGCTGATGATGTGGTTGTGAAGTGGAAACGCGAAGTAACAACCGCACCTAAACCTCCTATACTGACGGACGTGGTCAGTAGAGCATTGCGGAGGGTGGATGTAAAAATAAATTGCATGAAATTAGTGGCAGGAAATATTCATGAGTTCCAAAGTGCTACCAGCGGTAAGGCTAGCACAATGACTGTCTTAGGGAGTTAAAAAGAATGGGATACAGTGGCCGAACAGTTCCTCAACAGCCATATACTTTTGTAGACAATTGTCAGCGAAGCTTGAGTGATACCATTGGACATTGGACGACTGGGAGCGAGTTATTTGGTATGAAGAATCGCGCTACGCCCGGTGGCAACCCGATAGAATGATTTGTAATTACAATGAAATGAATGCCCTTAGCTGCATACAAGCGTTGATATAAGTCAACGGGGACAGTTGAAAATGTGTCCCCCGACCGGCATTCGAACTCTGGATCTCCTGCTTACATGGCAGACGCTCTATCCATTTCAGCCACCGAGGATACAGAGGATAGTGCGACTGCAGGGACTTATCTCTGGCACGCCTCCCGTGAGACCCACATTCGCAACTTATTGCTCCGCACTCGGCTTTACTGCCGATTCCCGTAAAATTTCGGGCACTGTTTGTGCATCCGCACAGAAGAATGGCCGTGAGCCTTAATTATATATATGTGAAGATGGTTTCTGTTCTTTCGGACATGTTCGATGAGCCATGTTCGATTATATATATATATATATATAATTAAGGCTCACGGGCCATTTAACTATATTCTTCTGTGCGGATGCACAAAAAGTGCCTGAACTCTTACGGAAATCGGCAGTAAGGCCGCGAGTAACGAGTATAATGGGCAGTGGCGCTATGAATATAGTGCGGAACAATAAGTTGCGAATGTGGGTCTCACGGCAGGCGTGCCAGAGATAAGTCCCTGCAGTCGCGCTGTCCTCTGTGTCCTCGGTGGCTCAAATGGATAGCGTCTGCTATGTAAGCAGGAGATCCCAGGTTCGAGTCCAGGTCGGGGCACACATTTTCAACTGTCCCCGTTGACTTATACAAACGCCTGTATACAGCTAAGGGCATTCATTTCACTATAATTTCATTCTAATGAGCTGCATGGTCATCGATGGAATCTGTTCTTTCGGACATGTCCGGAAGAACAGATACCATCTTCATATATATACAATGATTTGTGTTCGGTGAATGCCTGGCGAACGTGACCTGCGATCATATGTGTAGGCTACCGTTAACATCAATACACAAATGTCGGTGTCTGGAGTCAAGCTGTGAGCTGGAAGCATGGACTGCTGGTGAAAGATGTCGCATCCTGCTCAGCGATGGATCGCGGTTATGTAATACCCCGGAGGACTACCATCGGTGAGTGCTGTGGCGAAATGGGGAGAGGTCTCATTCTTCCAGTTGTGTGGAAAAGCGCAACAGTGTTTCTCCTGTTGTCATGACGAGGGGAGACATCAGGTGCGACCTGAAGTCACGGGTGGCAGTTATTGAGGGAACTCTGACAGGAAAACGGTACGTCTCATGAACTCTGCATCCGCATGTGTCACTTCTCATGCGACAGCACTGAGGTGCCATTTTTCAACAGGACAATGCTCGTCCACACACGGTGCGTCGCTCTATGAGCTGTTTCCGTGATGTCGAAGTACTGATGTGCACAGCAAAATCCCCAGATCCGTCCCCGACAGAACATGTGTGGGCCCATCTAGGACGTCAACTCTGTCTCATTGCTAGTTATCCAGGATATCAACAAACAACTGCAACAGCTGTGGTCCACTTTGCCGCAGATGTGGATACAACGGCTTTATGAACACGCTTCAGAATCGAATCAGTGCATGCAACAAGGATAGAGTGTACAATGTCAAACTTCTAAGTGGATTCATATTGCCAGTGTCTTCGCAGATATGACTCGATACTGTTATCACCGAAATAAAATCACATGCCTCTAAAGCCGTGAAATTTCGCTTCGTTACCTCCTCCGGTTCTGAGTGCTCCACTTTTTCACTCAGTCCGTATTTCTTCGAGTGGTGCTAACATGTTCTGTGGGGAACAACTTCATTTTAAAATTATTTCTGTATCGAAATTGGGCGTAACATTCCTGATTCTTATTTGGCTATGCAAATGGATGTCTCGTCGAATATATTATTTATGTGCTAGTTGAAAAGAAACGCTTCGTTTGGTCTTTATTTTCAATTGCTTTCCAGATCACTGTGCAACATTCTCGAAAAATGTACAAATGAACATTGATTTCGCGGACATGACGTGCACTGAATCAGCGTTTGTGTTCTGAGCCCGAATTACTTTATCCACATCGAACGTACTATTTCGGATACGTGAACCAACTGATTGTACTTATGTAAAATTCTCTGCTGTTCTACAACGGTTTCGCATCTTAATCCCCTGACATTTGCACAACGTAGATAGAATACCGTCATCAATGAAATGTACGTGCAAAAATTTATAAAATCCGTTTGGTAATGGTAATAATAATCTCATACTATGATAGAGCTGTTCTTTAACCAAAGCACAGAACTGAATTTGTATTCTTCACTTCTCTCGGAAGTAGCACCAAATGCTGTAATATGAAAAGAAGAATTGTACGTCCTCATATATTACAAATGATTCAAATGGATCTGAACACTATGGGACTTCTGAGGTCATCAGTCCCCTAGAACTTAGAACTACTTAAACTTAACTAACCTAAGGACATCACATACATCCATGCCCGAGGCAGGATTCGACCCTGCGACCGTAGCGGTCGCGCGGTTCCAGACTGTAGCGCCTAGAACCGCTCGGCCACATATATTACACAAAATGTTTTTAATCGGTAGTTTCTCCTGTCATGTAATAAAATATTCTCTTGGAGTCACTTTCAATGGTGCTAATCGAATTTTTCAATTCATGCGGCTTATCCCTGGTATTTCTCTATTGAATTTCTGTGCGCCGGGGAAGTGGCACAATTGACCCGTTTCGCCAGTGACTGAGTGTTTGTTTCTGTTGGGCTCCTCTCTGAGATCATAAGGAATGCTTCCCTACCAAACTGTGATCTCTACATCTGCTTCGTACTTTCCGCACGTTAACATTCTGTTCATCCATTTGTGATCGTTGTCTTTCACTCGTTGTAACTCTGCCTGGTCTATTTCGTAATGCAGCTTCTCCGGCATCTCCTCTGTGTCTGGATTCTGTCTCGCTTGATCCTCTTCTATAATTTCATCCAGTCAGCTATGTGTTAAGCTGTCTCTCAATCTAATATCAGCCTGCTTAACTAGGCGGCAACGTGTTTGCTTGCCATCGTCCTTTCATCACCACCACCACCACACCACCATCATCATCATCGTCATCATCATCACCAATGCGCAAGTCGTCCAATGGGGCGTCGACTGAAATAAGGCTTGTAACCTGGCGACCGAAATTCCCCGGATGGGTGGGGCCTCCCGGCCAACAATGCCACACGATTATTTCATTTCATTTTATAATCTATTCCCCCTTTTCCGCTGTGCAGGTACATATGTTTCTCACTCCTCATCTGTTTCCGTTCTTGGCTGTTCTCTCTGTGTCCTTCTTTTCAACCCACCATAGACAAGATCCCCTGTTTCCCGTTTTAGTATACTGTAAAATAATAATACTACTTAACACGCTAAAATTCCATTTAATGCATTGTCCACGACCTCAAGAAATTCACTGTGACTTAAATTTATTTCAGAATCACACTAACGAATGTGTCCCACCATCGTCAACACATATCCTTCTGATCACGAACGTATCCCCAGCAGTACAGGGTAATGGAACATTGTGGAAGAGTCTAGAAAATGTATGGAGAATAACAGACCATTGCCCAACATTCTAGAACATTATGGCACATTCTAGAACATTCAGGAACATTGTGGCCACAGTCTACGGGGTGGTTATTAATAAACTTTCCCTATTTAACACGTTGTAACACGGAAACGAATCACCGTACGAGTACTAAACTTCGTAGCGTTAATGTCAAGGACATGTGGAAGAGAAATAATGCGGAATCAATTGAGTTGAGTCCGCAGCTCGTGGTCATGCGGTAGCGTTCTCGCTTCCCGCGCCCGGGTTCCCGGGTTCGATTCCCGGCGGGGTCAGGGATTTTCTCTGCCCGTGATGATTGGGTGTTGTGTGATGTCCTTAGATTAGTTAGGTTTAAGTAGTTCTAAGTTCTAGGGGACTGATGACCATAGCTGTTAAGTCCCATAGTGCTCAGAGTCAATTGACTTGAAACACTTTTAATTTGCTGCCACGGTACATCATACCATTACATACAGGTACCAGTACTACTACAAAAGGTGCTCAGTGTGGTACCCGTCAGTGCCCAGAAGAGTCTGAATGCGCAGGACTGCATTCTGCACAGCAGCACTAAGCGTGTCCATAGGTATGCTGGCTACCTCTCTTGATACGCTGCGCTTCAGATCAGCACAAGTGTGAATCTTTCCCTGGTAAACCCTGTCCTTCAGGTAGCCTCATAACCAAAAATCACAGGGAGTAAGAATTTGGAAACGATCGGCTGATAATTCGGTGGGGACCCATTTTGCATGAAAAGTATTCAATGAGTCTCTCCTCTGTAGAGCGGGTATGACATGCTGGCGATGTACATCGCAATAACTCTGGCCAGTCACACTGCATGTCTTTGGTCACTGAGTGCTAACGTGTTCAAAAAAGAATAGGCCAATGATGGACCTTGGCGTGGAGACTCGCCACACAGAGGACTGGAGATGAAGATCGGCAATTCTGTGTGTTCATCTCACCCTTTTTTTTTTTTTTTTTTTTTTTTTTGGCCATCAGTCTACTGACTGGTTTGATGCGGCCCGCCACGAATTCCTTTCATTGCAACCTAATTATCTGCTTGACGTATTCCAATCTCTGTCTTCCTCTACAGTTTTTGCCCTCTACAGCTCCCTCTAGTACCGTGGAAGTCATTCCCTCATGTCTTAGCAGATGTCCTATCATACTGTCCCTCCTCCTTATCAGTGTTTTCCACATATTCCTTTCCTCTCCGATTCTGCGTAGAACCTCCTCATTCCTTACCTTATCAGTCCACCTAATTTTCAACATTCATCTATAGCACCACATCTCAAATGCTTCGATTCTCTTCCCTTCCGGTTTTCCCACAGTCCATGTTTCACTACCATACAATGCTGTACTCCACATGTACACCCTCAGAAATTTCCTCCTCAAATTAAGGCCGGTATTTGATATTAGTAGACTTCTCTTGGCCAGAAATGCCTTTTTTGCCATAGTGAGTCTGCTTTTGATGTCCTCCTCGCTCCGTCCGTCATTGGTTATTTTACTGCCTAGGTAGCAGAATTCCTTAACTTCATTGACTTCGTGACCATTAATCCTGTTGTTAAGTTTCTCGCTGTTCTCATTTCTACTACTTCTCATTACCTTCGTCTTTCTCCGATTTACTCTCAAACCATACTGTGTACTCATTAGACTGTTCATTCCGTTCAGCAGATCATTTAATTCTTCTTCACTTTCACTGAGGATAGCAATGTCATCAGCGAATCGTACCATTGATATTCTTTCACCTTGTATTTTAATTCCACTCCTGAACCTTTCTTTTATTTCCATCATTGCTTCCTCGATGTACAGATTGAAGAGTAGGGGCGAAAGGCTACAGCCTTGTCTTACACCCTTCTTAATACGAGCACTTCGTTCCTGATCGTCCACTCTTATTATTCCCTCTTGGTTGTTGTACATATTGTATATGACCCGTCTCTCCCTATAGCTTACCCATACTTTTTTCAGAATCTCGAACAGCTTGCACCATTTTATATTGTCGAACGCTTTTTCCAGGTCGACAAATCTTATGAAAGTGTCTTGATTTTTCTTTAGCCTTGCTTCCATTATTAGCCGTAACGTCAGAATTGCCTCTCTCGTCCCTTTACTTTTCCTAAAGCCAAACTGACCGTCGCCTTGCGCATTCTCTATTTTCTTTTCCATTCTTCTGTATATTATTCTTGTAAGCAGCTTCGTTGCATGAGCTGTTAAGCTGATTGTGCGATAATTCTCGCACTTGTCAGCTCTTGCCATCTTCGGAATTGTGTGAATGATGCTTTTCCGAAAGTCAGATGGTATGTCGCCAGACTCATATATTCTACACACCAACGTGAATAGTCGTTTTATTGCCACTTCCCCCAATGATTTTAGAAATTCTGATGGAATGTTATCCATCCCTTCTGCCTTATTTGACCGTAAGTCCTCCAAAGCTCTTTTAAATTCCGATTCTAATACTGGATCCCCTATCTCTTGTAAATCGACTCCTGTTTCTTCTTCTATCACATCAGACAAATCTTCACCCTCATACAGGCTTTCAATGTATTCTTTCCACCTATCTACTCTCTCCTCTGCATTTAACAGTGGAATTCCCGTTGCACTCTTAATGTTACCACCGTTGCTTTTAATGTCACCAAAGGTTGTTTTGACTTTCCTGTATGCTGAGTCTGTCCTTCCGACAATCATATCTTTTTCGATGTCTTCACATTTTTCCTGCAGCCATTTCTTCTTAGCTTCCCTGCACTTCCTGTTTATTTCATTCCTCAGCGACTTGTACTTCTGTATTCCTGATTTTCCCGGAACATGTTTGTACTTCCTCCTTTCATCAATCAACTGAAGTATTTCTTCTGTTACCCATGGTTTCTTCGCAGCTACCTTCTTTGTACCTATGTTTTCCTTCCCAGCTTCTGTGATGGCCCTTTTTAGAGATGTCCATTCCTCTTCAACTGTACTGCCTACTGCGCTATTCCTTATTGCTGTATCTATAGCGTTAGAGAACTTCAGACGTATCTCGTCATTCCTTAGTACTTCCGTATCCCACTTCTTTGCGTATTGATTCTTCCTGACTAATGTCTTGAACTTCAGCCTACTCTTCATCACTACTATATTGTGATCTGAGTCTGTATCTGCTCCTGTTCACGCCTTACAATCCAGTATCTGATTTCGGAATCTCTGTCTGACCATGATGTAATCTAATTGAAATCTTCCCGTATCTCCCGGCCTTTTCCAAGTATACCTCCTCCTCTTGTGATTCTTGAACAGGGTATTCGCTATTACTAGCTGAAACTTGTTACAGAACTCAATTAGTCTTTCTCCTCTTTCATTCCTTGTCCCAAGCCCATATTCTCCTGTAACCTTTTCTTCTGCTACTTCCCCTACAACTGCATTCCAGTCGCCCATGACTATTAGATTTTCGTCCCCCTTTACATACTGCATTACCCTTTCAATATCCTCATACACTTTCTCTATCCGTTCATCTTCAGCTTGCGACGTCGGCATGTATACCTGAACTATGGTTGTCGGTGTTGGTCTGCCGTAGATTCTGATTAGAACAACCCGATCATCTCACCCATCAGAGAAAAATGATCCTTGTCTGTCTGTAGGATGGTCCAGGGCCAGCCCTCGTCAATTTCAGTCCTTGCGAGAAGGTGGAGAACGAAGTCAACACGTCATTGTGCGTCCTGTGGTGCAACCTGCTGTACGATATGGATCTTGTACGGATATCATTTGAGACTGGCTCGAAGCGCCTTCCGTACAGTGGGCCACGCGATGTTCAACTGTGCTGACACGGCACGCGCACTGCCTGACGATCGAGAAATGCGTGCAGCGTTGTCTGCCATAGCAACATCGATTTCATCAACCGCCTATGATGCAACTAGTCATCGGCCTTTTCCCGGGGCAACGCCCAGTTCTCCAGTTGATTCGAACTTCTTCATCAACCTCCGCACAGCAGGTGGAGGAAGAGGACCCTTCCGTAATCCTTTCAGCCGGCGATATTCTCTAAGTGTAGCTGCAGCATTACTGTTGTTTTCATAATACAGCTTCACCTGTAATTCCCTGCCCCTTTTGTCAAGCTCATGTTGACACGTTAACAAGTGCACTTTGACTGGTCAGGTGTGTGAGACTTTGAATCACGATGATTGATCACGGCATTGTGGTGCGTGGAAATCATGCACCCCGTACTCTGGACATTAATGCTTCCCAGTTTGGTACTCGTACGGTAATTAGTTTCAGTGTTATAATGTGTTAAAAAAGGAAAATTTAATTATAAACACCCGGTATTTCCAGCTCCTACACCAGCTCCGTGACAGGGATGTCTCCTTTTAACACTCGTATCTTCTAACCCAACTCGTGCAGTCTGAGACGATACATCCCGATAACGGTGACGAGAAATTTTATAAAACAGACAGACGCACAAGAACTTCCTTTTGTGACGTTAGCAGCCGAACCGGCGAGTGTTTGACAGGTGAGGAGACGGGCCAACCGAAGCAGCCAGGGCTCAGTAGCCGCAAGAGCTTTGCCGTTTCATCAATAGAAAAATCCGGCCGTTGACGTGAAGACACGGTGAGGTAACCGCCATTGCTGGATTGAGCGCCGAGAATAAAATTACAAATAACACTAAAGCTAATAACAGCTGAAGCCAATCAGGGTGACAAAAGCTGGTAACATGACTACAAAGACAAAATCAAGACGAGTGTATGTTTGCAACGTGCCCTGGATACTCAGTATACTTTTAAAGCTAGTTGTTGTCAGATGTTTTATGTACATAATGAACTTTAAAAATTAATATGTCGATAGTGTCGTAAGCTATTTTTACAAACTAAGGGTCTACGGGCAGGTTTCAGTGATCACTATCGGACTCTTGTAGTGGGTTCTTTATAAATATAACTCATTTTGAGTTACAGGCCGGAATGTATATTCTGCGCATAAAGACTTGAGTTTTAAATTTAAATAAGACGTGAAAGATTGAAAGTGGCGGGAGCATTACTAAGTAAACACAATTAGAGACATATGAGTGTACAAAGCTTTTGTTATATTTATTAGTAACATAACAATGCAAAGTAACGTTTGCATAGACAGAACAATTATTTGTGATTAAAGTGCTTAAGTTAGTTTTCCTCTAAGAGTAAATTTACGTGCAAATTCATATGTCATACCTGTATTTAAAATTAAATTTGTTGTTTTTAAGTATGTTTGAGATGTCGCAAGGGCGTGTATTTGACTCACGTCAACGAGAGGGTTTAAATAGCGGTGGTCATTTTCGCTTTTGGATTTTTGCATTCGTACATTAGTCAGGGTTGAAATCTGGAACAAGCAGTACGTATGTGTGGCAGAAGGTTTACGAGCGAGTGAATAAGAATATTTCCTTTACTGGTGGACTCGCGATGTTTCAAGTGTGTCAGTAGCGAATACTATACAACATTATCAACTTGGGCATTTTGAAGATTTCATGTCAGGTGAACTGTCTGTGTTGCGTATTTCCGATATTTGCGTCAGTCGCTGGGCAATACGCTAAAATATTTTCAACGTGCGACTTTGAATATTTCGCATTAGTGATCTGGTTCGAACTTCAAAAACTTCTCTATGGTTATTTTTGAAAGTAGCCTGGACTGATAGTTTAATTAGTTCTCAGTTCTGGAACTTTAACTTGCAACTTTTGCTACAGGAACTTTAATTATTTGTTGTACATGAATTTTCGGAAGTTTCATTTAAATTAAGCCCTCGCTCAGAAGGTCATTATTTCAGTAATGAACAATTATTAATTGTGATAAGTATTACTTTATTTTTCTTAAATAAACTCAGTTTGTTAAATTTTAAAACGAATATCACTGTAACTGCAAATTCCTGGCAGCATGAGTTGATTTTGTGACTGAATGTCTTAAGGGTTAAAGCGACAGATGCGTTGGTTGGCCCCTAGAATGTAGCGTAGCCCACAGTTGAGGAATTCTATCGCACATTACGGAACGGCTATAAACAGTGTTTTTCTTTGTTTACGTTTTGCTATTAGTGCTGATGCACATGAGTACTCAAGAACTGTTGAATGAACACTTACTCGGTGGGAGATAAAAGTTTTAGCTTCTCCATTCGTTAATCATATATCCGTTTAGTCGCAGTTGTTGGTGTCGCTCGGGATCAACAAGAGTTAGTAAAGAAGAACGTTTGTTTTTATCCATTTCGCCACAAGCTGCAAACCGAAATCTTCTTCATGGATTGGGGATGGAGGGGTATCATACAATACGGTATAAGCCGCATGGAACTGCGGCATGGGTTATGAAGATATAGTGGCGCGCACGAACAAACCATACTTGCAGTTTTTATTTAAACTAATTTAAGAATAAATTGTAATACTTTGGTACAGTTTATAAAATTAAATAGTCCTTTTCGTACTCTATTAACACCACGAAAGTTTCACCACTCAAAGCTGGTATACCGTCCCACAGCGAGAAAGCTATTCCAAATATTTTTATTAAAATCTTATACCATATGGAGAGTCTTGACATTTAGTTCCTATTATTGATATGAGCTGATGGTATGACATGATTGGCTGGGAGACCCCATCTGGGGTTTTTCAGCCACCCGGTACAAGTCTTTCTGCTTGACACCACTTCAGTAACTTGCAACTCGATGGTGATAAGATGGAATTGTGAGGACAGTGCAAATATCCATCTCCCAGCTGGCTGGGGGTCGAACCCGGAATCCCTGGAACTTGAGGCAGTGCCGCTAACCACTAGAGCATGAGCTGCGAACAGCCTATTACGGAAATGATGTAAATTGTAAATTGGTGTAAATATGGTTAAAATCCTTCTGGTTTGACTCTTTCAGCATTTTAAGTACACTGGCGGGAAAAAATCTCAAAACGAAAAAGTAATAGATGAAGAGTAATTAAATTTCAGGAATAGGTTTGTCTAGGTAACGTATGTAAGTGACTGACATTGCAAGATCACAGGTTAATGTAAGCGCGAGAAAACCCATTGCAAATGTGAAATTCTGATTCATTAATAACGGGTGTAGCCGCCGATCGTTGAATGCAAGCGCACAAACTTGTATTGTGCAGGCGCCGGATTTCAGTTAGTGGGAAGGTTTCCATGCTGGTTGCACTTGGTCGATCTACACAGGGACGCTTAATCCTGTTTGTGGATGATGCTTGAATTCTCGTCCAATGATGCCTCATATGTACTCGATTGGGGCCAGGTCAGGTGATCGAACAACCCGAGGCAACATACCTACATTCTGTAAAGCTGTATGTGGGTGAGCGTTATCCTGTTGGAAAATACTTCCTGACATGCTGTTCATGAATGGCAGCGCAATAGGTTTTCTCTCTCGGTAGAGAGGCCGATCTTCTTGCGACTTCACATTCTCATGACCACCACTTCAGACGATCATGTACAGTGTCTACATTCCTGCCAAGTCTTTCTGCAGTCCTGCAGAACGAACACACAGATTCTAGTAGCCTTATTACACGACCTCGTTCAAACTCAGTGACGTGTTGATAATGGCGTCTTTGTCTCCTTAAAGGCGTTCTTGACTACCATCTTCTCACCACGTCCAGCCTCAAAGGCCACTAACGCTCACGAATGCTACAGCGTGTATTAAAACCAAACCTGATTTACATCCTCATAGTGGCGCAACTAGCGTCACTATATCTGCATCTACATCTACATGGATACTCTTCAAATCACATTTAAGCGCCTGAAAGAGGGTTCATTGAACCATCTGCACAATAATTCTCTATTATTCCAAACTCACACACCGCGCGGAAAAAACCAACACCCATATACCTATATCTAAAGGCATGGAAAAAATGGAACAGTAATAAGAAACACGAATACTGGGAAGAGTTTAAAGAAGAAAGGAAAAAGACAGCAAAAATCATCAGATCAGTGAAAAGAAAATATGACAAAGACAGATTAGAAGAAATGGATTCTGATTTCAAAAGGAACAACACTAGAGACTTCTAGAAGACTTTCAGAGAAGTTTTAACAGGGTTCCAGTCACCAAGTTTACATTTTAAAGATAAAAATGGAAAAATGGTTCTAAGCAATAAAAAGAACTGCCAAATCTTAGCTGAATACTTTGAAAATCTATTAAATTGTGAGGAGCCTAATGACAGGTTACAATTTCAAAAACCACAACATGAAAATCCACCGTCGGAACCACCTACAGTAGAAGAAATAGAAAAGATTATCAAAGCATTGAAGAATAACAAAGCACCAGGTGAGGATGGGATAGTGGCAGAAATGTGGAAACTAGGGGGCTTATCCGCATGTCAGAAAATTCACAAAGTAATTAAAGACATTTGGACAAAAGGAATCATACCCAGTGACTGGAAACAAGCATTGATCCACCCTCTCCATAAAAAAGGAGATTAAACAGACACCAACAACTACAGGGGCATATCCTTGTTACCAGTGACATACAAAATACTTTCTAAAGCACTTTTAAACAGAATAGAGGAACAAGCAGGATCTAATATAGGAGATTATCAAGCAGGATTTAGAAAAGGTAGATCATGTGCAGAACAGATTCTTAATTTAAAAACAATTTTGAGAGTGAGAGCTATACAAAATAAAAATACAGTAGTCACTTTCGTAGACTTCAAGAAGGCCTACGACTCTGTTGACAGACAAACACTATTCCACATACTTTATGAATCAGGGATAGATGAAAACACCAGAAGACTTGTTGAACAAACGCTCACAGATACAACATCAAGAATTAAGTTTCAAGGCGAAATTTCTGAACCATTCAAAATCAAAACAGGAGTTCGACAAGGTGACGGACTGTCCCCAATTCTCTTTAACTTGGTTTTAGATAAAGTAGTAAAAACATGGGAAAACACATTAAAAAACAGAGGCACAAAGGGTATAAGCATGGGCCAAGGAAAGAACAAATTTGAAGTAAAATGTTTAGCCTTTGCGGATGATATGGCATTGATAACTGAAAACCGAACAGACGCAACAGTTATGCTTGATATGTTACACGAGATTGCTGAAAAGACTGGGCTAAAAATATCCTACGAAAAAACCGAGTATATAGAACACAAACATAATACAGAAAAGTTTATGAAAACAAAGTATGGAAAAATTGAAAGAGTTGATAGATTCAAATACCTGGGGGAGTGGATCCAAGCCAATGGACTAGATAACACAACAAATAAAGAAAGAATAAAAAAGTTGGAATTTGCATATAAATTAACACAAAACTACTACAATAAGAAATCAATATCCATACAAGCAAAGATTAAACATTATAATTCAGTTATTAGGACACAAGCAACATATGGATCAGAGTGCCTAACATTGAATAAGAAAGGCGAATTAAGAGACCTAGAAAAAAGAGAGAGAAAAATATTAAGAAAAATTCTAGGTCCTGAGAAAAACAAGGAAAATAGGTGGATTAAAAGGAGAAATGAAGACCTATACAAAAATACAGAAAAGATAACAGATACAATGAGGAAGAGACGGCTAAAATTTTATGGACATTTAAAAAGAATGGAAGAAACACGGATTACAAAGAAAATTTTTAATTACGTTAGTAAGCTGAAAAATACAGTAGGATGGATAGAAGCAGTAAAGAAAGACGCCAACAAAATAGGTGTTACAGAAGAAATAATACGTGACAGGAATAACTTTAGGCTACTTATAGAAAACGCAAACTATGAAGAAGATGCGCCAAAACCTCGACCCAAGAGAGTGTGGACAGAGGAGCAGAGACGAGCAGTTGGCGAGAAAATGAAGAAGTACTGGGAAGAACGAAAGAAAAAGAAACACCATAAGTCTTAAGTTGTATGCGGTCCATAGCTGGCCAAATTCATAATAAAAAAAAAAATCTTCCCGTGCGAACTCTATCTCCCTACGCGACTGACACGAAATTCGGATAGACATCAAATTTCAGATGTACAAGCACGTCTAACAACTATCATTTATGTCCCACAACTCCTTCTTGGTGTTTAATTTTTTTTATTTTGCATTCAATGTATTTTATCAGACGACGTGGTAATACACACAGATGGATTTTCATCAGAGGAAACGATCTGTTACATTGTAAACTTCATATTATATAAACTACTCGTAACAGGAAAAAGATGACTGATGTAAAGGAATGGCTTCATCAATAACATTCTGCCATACATCTGTGTTGGAAGTAAAAAATGAAAAGAGCCTATGGCATTGTTGGTCGGGAGGCCCCATCCGGAGAAGTTCGGCCGCCAAGTGCGAGTCTTATTTCAATCGACGCCGCAATGGGCGACTTGCGTGTCGGTGATGAGAATGAAATGATGATGAGGACAACACAACATCCAGTCCTCGAGTAGGGAAAGTCTCCAACCCAGCCGGAAATCGAACCCGGGCCCGCTTGCATGGGTGTTCTGGAATTAGAGTGTGTATGTGAAGTGTGTACGTGACGGCACACACATTTGAGAGAACTTGTGATATTATCAGAACGAATTTTGTGATGAAACTGATGTTGGTAAGAACGCGAACGGTGAAAAAGTGTCGAGTACCGTTTTGTGAATTAAAGCCAAAGTAGTACTCAGTGGAAATTAAGAAACACAATATCAGTTTTGGCTACAGTTACAAGGCGAGTCTTTTTTCTGTGTTGTTTGGCCAATTCCAAATTTCGATTGCATGCAGTTTCCCACGCAGTCTTCGCTCAGAAACTGGTTCAGATGGGCGAGCATTCACTGGAAACAATTCCTGCCTGGTTTGAAACCGTTTGTACGTAACAAGGCGTGACGATCGTCTGCGTTTAGTGTCAGAAAGGATCTTTCTGTGACCACTGTCGTTTCACCGCGTTACATGGTTGTGAGTAAAGACAATGAACAATCCGACATGCTACACCAACACATCAGGCAACACCACCTACAGTGAGCACACGGACACGGACGAACATGATAGCACCTTTCTGCCAATGTACAAAGCCCGTCTTCTTGTCCTAAGTTTACACCACTTCGGTACCATGACTTCCGTCAGCGGTGAACGACCACGTGACTAGCTGAGGCGTTCCAGAATGTCCAATAAGCCCTTTCAAGGGTGTGACTGTATTTTTTTCTGGTGAGGTTGTATTAACTGGCCTAATAACCAAAAACGTACAGGGATCGGACCCAGAGCGAAGCAGCTCACACTATACTACACACATCAAAAAACGTTTTGCATCATTCGTGTTCCGAGAACTCCTGATGATAAACGTTGACTGTTGATATTGTATCACAGGCACAGTCCCTTTGACTGCTCAGAGATGTCATGAAACCCGCCCAAAGATGTAAACAACCATGCATGAGCAGCGCCTATTAGACGGAGGGGATCCGACAGCCGATCAGTTCCAGTCATTTCACCAGGAAAGAGGTACACAGTTCGTGTTTCGTGTAGTTCAACCATGCCTAGACGGTCAATACCACGGTTCGACAGCGTCCGCTTTGGTACTTAATGCCAGGAAGGGCTCTCAACAAGGGAAGTGTCCAGGCGTCTCGGAATGAACCAAAGCGATGTTGTTCGGATATGGAGGAGATACAGAGAGACAGGAACTGTCGATAACATGCTTCTTCCAGGCCGCCAAAGGGCTACTACTGCAGCGGATGACTGCTACCTTCGGATTATGACTCGGAGGAACCCTGACAGTAACGCCACCATGTTGAATAATGCTTTTCGTGCAGCCACAGGACGTCGTGTTACGACTCAAACAGTGCGCAATATGCTGCATGATGCGCAACATCACTCCCGATGTCCCTGGATAGGCCCATCTTTGCAACCACGACACCATGCAGTGCGGTAGAGATGAGCCCAACAGCATGCCGAATGGACCACTCAGGATTGGCATCACGCTCTTTTCACGGATGAGTGTCGCATATGCCTTCAACCAGACAATCGTCGGAGACGTGTTTGGAGGCAATCCGGTCAGGCTGAACGCCTTAGACACACTGTCCAACGAGTGCAGCAAGTTGGAGGTTCCCTTCCGGTTTAGGTGGCATTATGTGGGGCCGACGTACCTCGCTGGTGGTCATGGAAGACAATTCGTGCCCCTATCTTCCACATCTTGGGAATGACTTCCTTCAGGATAATGACATCGCTCGATTAGAGTGGCCAGCATGTTCTTCAGACATGAACCCTATCGAACATGCGTGGGATAGATTGAAAAGGACTGTTTATGGACGACGTGACCCACCAGCCACTCTGAGGGATCTGCGCCGACAATCTGGACTAACAGTGCCGTGATGAACGTGTGGATAGCATGCCACGACGAATACAGGAATGCATCAGTGCAAGAGGTGGTGCTACTGAGTATTAGAGATACCGGTGTGTACAGCAATCTGGACCACCACCTCTGATGGCCTCGCTGTATGGTGGTACAACAGGCAAGGTGTGGTTTTCATGAGCAATAAAAAGGGCGTAAATTATTTTTATTTTGATCTCTATTCCAATTTCGGAACCGAGATGATGCGAAACTTTTTTTGATGTGTGTAGTTCCTCAGTCAAGGGCGAAACAGTTCTTTAATTTCAAGGCTAATTCCTCTGGTTTCATTTGCAAACAATAAGTATCTATTAGGAGCTCGAGTTCTCTTCATACTAATACTGAACCGACAGTTCTATCCGTCTGGCAGGGAAGATACGAATATAGTTTGCAAAAATTTTTGCCTAGGTGGGGGAGAGGGGAGAAGGGGAGTAGTTACGTTGGGTACACCAATGCGAATAAGGGATGAAACAGTTCAAGAAGAAATGTCGTTGCAATGCGCATTAGTTTTTAGATGGGCAGGTAGTGACGGTGGCTCTTATCGGCCAAACAATCTGTTTAGGATAAGCGACAACGGTTCGCACTACCTGGTTGTAAGGCAGATTTTGGAGATCGGTCTGTTCGGCTATTCTGCGATTATTCGTGGGAGTATAGCTAAACAGACAAGCCGCGGGGGCTATATTTAAGAGTCTGTGTGGTGCTACTGTTCTCTCGACGGAGCAGTTTTATAGCACATCGTAAACGAGCGTGACTGAGGTGCTTTTAGTGCACTGCCCACCAACCGTGATGAGGGTATGAAGGAAAGAGGGATTCCTAATTACTACCACACAGATGATGAGATGAAGTGCCTGGACGACTCACTACGTAATTCCGAGGCGATAATGTTTGAATACAGTTGTCAGCTTAAATTCCGAAAACCTAAGGCATGGCTTACGGCGATTATGTACTCAAAAGAATGTTGCTATTTTTAAAATACTTCTTCGTAAACTGAATCAAGTAAAAGATTGTCACGTACGATTTTCTTTCTTTTTCATGATTCCGTACCTAATTGTCCGTAGTAACTTTTGAGATCTAGGAGAATAAACAGCCATTTTTTAACTCGACAACTGCAACTGGCAATATTTAATTCAATCACTGTATTTACTGCAAGTTGCTTGACACTCACGCAAGGAATTGTAAATTCATGACTGGCATTTTAACCTGTTCGGACGCCTCTGATTCTACTACTGAATCTCACAATAAGTGAAACGTGGGTCATTTCACATACGAGTCTGTTTATTTTTACACGATGTGTGACTGCGTACTTGAATGACGTGGGAAACTACACTGAATAGCCAAAGAAACTGATACACCTGCCTAATATCGTGTAGAGCCCCAGCGAGCACGCAGAAGTGCCGCAACACGCCGTGACATCAACTCGACTAATGTCTGAATTAGTGCTGCAGGGAACTGACACAATGAATCATGCAGACTAAGGCGGGGTGGAGATCTCTTCTGAATATCAAGTTGCAAGGCATCCCAGATATGCTCAACGATGTTCATGTCTGGAGAGTTTGGTGTCCAGTGGAAGTGTTTCAACTCAGAAGAGTGTTCCTGGAGCCACTCTGTAGCAATTCTGGACGTGTGGGGTGTCGCATTGTCCTGTTGGAATTGCCCAAGTCCATTGGAAAGAACAATGGACATGAATGGATGCAGGTAGTCAGACAATATGCTTACGTACGTGTCACCTGTCACAGCCGTATCTAAACGTATCAGGGATCCCATATCACTCCACACGCCCCACACCACTACAGAGCCTCCACCAGCTTGAACAGTCCCCTACTGACATGCAGGGTCCATTGATTCATGAGGTTGTCTCCATACCTGTACACGTCCATCCGCTCGATACAATTTGAAACGAGACTCGTCCGATCAAGCAACATATTTCCGGTCATCAACAGACCAATCGGTGTTAACGGGCGCTGGCGAGGCGTAAAGCTTTGTGTCGTACTGTCACCAAGGGTACACGAGAGGGCCTTTGGCTCCGAAAGCCCATATCGATGATTTTTTGTTGAATGGTATGTTCGCTGACACTTGTTGGTGTCCCAGCATTGAAATATGCAGCAGTTTTGGGAAGGGTTGTTTTGTGGACTGGCAAGACAGCCAATCCACGAGGACGGGAGGCCGAAGGGCACGCGTTTAAGCTCACGCAGGATGGCGTGAGGTCTGGAAAATGACAAGGAATTGAGACTAGCAAAAAAGGTACATAGCTGCTGGAATACTTAACTTTAATCCATAATTGGTGAACATCGGTCTGACGGTACATGCATCACAAGATAAATAGCAATTGATAATGGCGCCTTGCTAGGTCGTAGCAAATGACGTAGCTGAAAGCTATGCTAACTATCGTCTCGGCAAATGAGAGCGTAATTTGTCAGTGAACCATCGCTAGCAAAGTCGGCTGTACAACTGGGCGAGTGCTAGGACGTCTCTCTAGACCTGCCGTGTGGCGGCGCTCGGTCTGCAATCACTGATAGTGGCGACACGCGGGTCCGACGTATACTACCGGACCGCGGCCGATTTAAAGGCTACCACCTAGCAAGTGTGGTGTCTGGCGGTGACACCACAGGTTGTACTTCTGTCCCGTTGAACGATTCTCTTGAGTCGTCGATGGTTCCGTTGTTGCAGGATCTTTTTCCGACCGCAGCGATGTCAGAGATTTAATGGTTTTACCGGATTCCTGATATTCACAGTACACTCATTAAATGGTCGTACAGGAAAATCCCCACATCATCGCTAACTCGAATATGCTGTGCCCCATCGCTCGTGCGCCAACTATAACACCAAGTTCAAATTCAATTAAATCTTGATAATCTCCCATTGTAGCAGCAGAAACCGATCTGACGACTGCGGCAGACATTTGTTGTCTTGTATTTGCGTTACCGACCGCAGCGTAGTCTTCTGTTTACGTTATCTCTGTATTTGAATACGCATGCCAATACCAGTTTCTTTGCCGCTTCAGTGTGTTACGCGAATGTGAGTAAACTTCTCTTCTGTTCCCGTGTCTTTTCAAGTCTGTTGTCTGAAATCTGCGATAGCTATTGCTATTGTTTTTAACAGTGTGTGTGTGTGTGTGTACAGTAGTGCGTAGTACTGCTTCTACACTTTTCTTATATTTTGAAGATGCATTTTTTGCGGATTTTGTTCATTTAATTCCCTGTCTTTAATGTCGTTCACCAACACAGTGATTAAGTATTTGTCCAGTTTAGCCCGGTTATCTTTCAAACTGGCACGGACTACTGCTATCGGAGAATTTGTGCCGGTTTCTGCCGCCACTTTGTATAATTTGTACAGGTTGTCCGTCGTGTCACCGACGAAACCCTAGGCCAACACTGAAATTCGATATAGGTACTATAGATATTTAACAGCGCATCGCTGTCTCGCTATGCCCGGCGTTTTATGATGGCACTTAACGAGTCGCCAGTTTTGTTATTACCCGTTGAGAGGAGAGCTGTACTCACGTCGAGGAGAAGTTCTCCATGGGGATTGGCGGCCCGCTGTCCGCGCCTTTTTCGTGGTCCGCTCCCATCTCTGTAGTACCACACCTGGAACAGCAAAAAAACAACGAATGTGTTATTAAACAACTAGAAGCAAGCGAGCAGGGGAAGGAAACTGGAACAGGCAAGTGTAGCGAGGTCTGGAGGCGCGCGTTGACTATCTACAGCTGATGCTTTATCTACGTCCTGCTAGAAACGGCTCAGTACATGATAAGGGGCGCCTACCACCAGCACTTTCCGTTCCTTAACCTGTTCCTGAATACAACAACGTAAGTTTGATAATAGGTCACCTCTGGCGTGGTATACCTTCCGAATATCCTGTGAAGGGTACGATGCAGGAGTAAAAGCGTTACAGGTTGCCTCTTTAAGCACTAAAAAATAATAATTTGAAACTGAATATTATCTGAGACTGCACTGTGTTTACCGTATTAACTGCCAGAGGTAATATATCCCATAACAAAAAAAATTTGTACGATCAGCTATTGAGATATTGAATTAATATCTTTGGCTGTTAAGCGTATTACAATTTACATATTACATAAAAATCAAAATTAACATGGTGATGAAAACTGTAATATAATTATATGATTGTTACTGGCAAATGTGTCTGGCATATGCTGAGAAACTAGTATACAAGGTGCGCCTGACACTAGTCCAGGAGCAAATAAATGAAAGTAATCTCTATTGGGCAGCTTATATATAGTGTGTCGCTCCAAGAGTCATCAAGCACCTTTTCTCTGGTGGTTAGGCAGATATTTGTAATTCCGCTTTTGCAATTTGTAGCTACACTATGTGATCAAAAGTATCCAGACACCTGGCTGAAAGTTCGTGGCGCCCTCCATCGATAATTCTGGAATTCAATATGGTGTTGGCCCACCCTTAGCCTTGATGACAGCTTCCATTCTCGCAGGCATACGTTCAGTCAGGTGCTGGAAGGTTTCTTGGGGAGTGGCAGCCTTTTCTTCACGGAGTGCTGCACTGAGGAGAGGTATCGATGTCGGTCGGTGAGCCCTGGCACGAAGTCGGCGTTCCAAAACATCCCAAAGGTGTTCCATAGGAGTCAGGTAAGGACTCTGCGCCGGTCAGTCCATGACAGGGATGCTATTGTCATGTAACCACTCCGCCACAGGCCGTGCATTATGAACAGGTGGTCGATCGCGTTAAAAGATGGAATCACCACACCCAAATTGCTCTTCAACAGTGGGGAGCAAAAACGTGCTTAAACCATCAATGTAGGCCTGTGCTGTGATAGTGCCACGCAGAACAACAAGGAGTGCAAGTCCCCTCCATGAAATACACGATCATATCATATCACCACCGCCTCCGAGTTGTACTGTTAGCACTAAACACGCTGGCAGAGGATGTTCCACGGGAATTCGCCATACCCACACCTTCCGATTGGATCGCCACATTGTGTACCGTGATTCGTTACTCCAAACAACGTGTTTCCACTGTTAAATCGTTACACCAAGCGAGGCGACGGTTGGCATTTACCGGAGTGATATGTGGCATATGAGCAGCCGCCCGACCATGAAATCCAAGTTTTCGCTCCTCCCGCCTAACTGTCATAGTACTTGCAGAGGACCCTGATGCAGTCTGGAATTCGTGTGTGATGGTCTGGATAGATATCTGCCTATTACACATTACGACCTTCTTCAACTGTCGGCTGTCTCTCTGAGTCAACAGACGAGGTCGGCCTGTACGCTTTCGTGCTGCACGTGTTCCTTCACGTTTCCACTTCACTATCATCTGACCACGTTCGAAGTCCGTGAGTTCCGCGGAGCTCCCCATTCAGCTCTCTCACGATGTCTAAAACTGCTCAGGTCGCTGATATGTAGTACCTGGCAGTAGGTGGTACCACAATGCACCTAATATGAAAAACGTATGTTTTCGGGGGTGTCCGGATACTTTTGATGACATAGTGTGTGTGCTACAGTACAAATGGTACCTTAGCTCATAAATTTTTATACGTTTTCTCATGTATATGCGGTTTTTTGTAAATGGTAGGCCAATTCATGAACATTTTATGCATGCAATTCTATTTGTGCTCTGACATCATCTGATTTATTTTCTATCTCCCATCTTGTTGCAGGTAGCGTAGTTTAGGAGTGCTGCTGCCACATTGGCGTCGATGCAGGAGAAAGCGCGGTGTGTTTTGTGGCTCCATGAAACACGGCCACCTGTTTACATTTCAGCGACAGTAACAAAGAATGGGATGAAAAGTGTAAGAAGCGGTACACCTGGAATGATGGACGACACAGTTGATACCGAGCGGACAGCATTCCAGAGCAGTCCGTGGAAACAGACGCGTTGTTTTTCCAGACAAGCAAGCTTGCCTCAGGGCACTGAGGTGCAGATTTTACACAAACGCCTGCATCTTCATACTTACGAAGTGCAACTCCTGTAAGCTTTGCAGCCACATGATACGCCCAGAAGTGCTGAGTTTGCTACGCACATGTGGGAACGAATCGATGGAGGCAATGACTCTCTTAATAAAATTTCTTTTTCTGATTAAGGGCTTTTTACACATGTGGGAAACTAAACAAGCATAATTTCTAGATCTTGTGCTCGGAGTATATACATATCGTGGTACAGAAGATAAAGGACAACCGAAAGTGAATGTGTGGTGCAATTTAATGTGCAATACAATTAACTGAACCGTTCCTTTTCTGTGAGCTTACGGGAACAGTATACTTAGACTTCACGTTGGACCTCAGTTACAAGAACTTGTGGGTATTGTTTCAACAAGATTGCGCCCCTCCACGCTGGGAGTTATTTGTTCGCCAGGTATCAGACGAAGCGTTTCCGGGCAGATGGACCAGTACAGACTGTCCAACATCATGGCCACCAAGTCCACCAGACATAACCACCCTTGACCTTTTTTGTGGGCTTAATATCTCCTGCACGTTCTGCGCGCAACAAACAGAGCGCGTGTCGAAATGTACGCACAAAAAACTTTCAGTTAAGCTACCATTTGCAACAAACTGCACAGCTGTATGTGGCATAGTTCCTAGAAATAAATTTTTGTACTCAGCGGAAGATTATATGCCCTGTTCACAATATTGACGTTCAACAATAATATGTATTTTACATTTTACTGGAAGCCAGTTTTTCAGTTTTCTACACTATCGTCAAATATGTCAGCCGTTGGCCTAAAAATCGGATGCTGGTTTATAACAAAATATTAAATAAATATTATTGTGGAACATCAGTACTCAATATTTCAGTTTGTAATATGTCTGTCTTCCTCCATAAACGTTACCAAGATAAACGCAAAATTTTCTATCATTAAAAAAAAGCGTAGCGCATTGAAGGGTGAATTCCTAGCTTGATTTTTTGTTTACTTATTTATTTATTTTTGAGGAGAGAATCAGAACTTCATGCTAACATGCTAACCCCTCGTTTTTGAGATTGTATTCCAAAGCAGCTGAACAGCAGTGATAGTGAAAGGAAGAAGAGCCATTCAGCAGGGTAACTTGAGGTGGGTGAACAGAGTCAATACTCATGTTTTCGTCGTAACAAGCCTGTAAAGTGTGGGAGCCCATGAGCTGGTTAGGCGATAGTATTTAAATCACGGTCATATTCCGCAATTTAGTATTACTCTGTCGGGACACTGACCCAGTGTCCGTGTTGATGTTTCGTCCAATCATCAGTGTGAAGTTCATGTCACTCTCAGACATCATTCTTGATGCAACAGTTTTTACAGACACCGAGGCAAATGGAGAGACATAGCGTTCAAATTCCAACTACTTTTATGATGTAGCTACAATGGTTGTTCTTATGAGACGTTTCACATCATATCTCTGAAACTTATGGGAGGGTTACGGCGGCCTTATTATCCCTTTCGTTGTAGGACAGAGTGCACAAGCTGGCCTCTCATCGAAACGGAAGACCAGCAGCCGAATTTCTCCGGAGAGAAGAGAGAGAGTAGCGTTCGCCGTTGCGTGACCTCCAGAATCGCCGGTAAGAACTGCCACCGAGTTCTGCCTCGGCGACTCCTTCTCGCGATGCTTCGGCGCTCTTTAGCTGCTAGCAGCAGAACAGTGGCGTGGATCATCCTTGTTGTGGTTACACGTTTCTTTTTTAAAAAAAATAAAAATGAGTCATGCCCTTGTCGATTAGTTTCCATTAGCTCTACTTGTGTCTAACGTAAGTAATCGTCCCTTTTTTGGCTCTGCCATTGGTTTTGCTTCTTCTACAGCAGTGTAGCCCATCAGTTAGTGTTGCCTGATTAGCTCTAAAGCGTTCGTGTGACTCTTTTGGACATTTCAAACGTCCATCTCTTTTCGGTGGACGCAACTGAAATTGCTCAGCACAGGAAAGGACACTGGATCCGGCAGGATGTCAAACACTAACCTAGACGCAGTAGGCGAAAGCACCAGGTCTTTTGCAGCAGTAGTGCACAGTAGGCCGCTGGAGGAACGAAGCGTTCGTAGCAATTGGACAACAGCGCAGGTCATTCCCGTTCTCAAGGAGGGTTGTCGAAAAGACGTACAAAATTATACGAGGCGTGTTTTTTAAGTAAGTACCGTTTTGAAATTAAAAAAAGACGTGCTAATATATCCCAATAATTTTATTTTTTATATGAAAGCCTCTACCTTAATCTACTTTTCTACATAATTTCCGTCAATATTGAGGCACTTGTCATAACGTTGTTCCAGTTTTGAATACTCTCCTCATAGAAGTCTGCCGCCTGACTTGTTAACCACTGCATCACCACTGTTTTGACAACACCGCCCAGGTGTTTCTTCAAGTGCAGGAACAGAAGGTAGTCACTGGGCGCAAGATCGGGGCTATACGGAGGATGATCTAGAGTTTCCCATCGAAAAGATGTGATGAGATCTTTGGTCTGATTCGCCACATGCGGACGGGCATTGTCTTGCAGCAAAACGATGTCCTTGCTCAACTTCCATGGACCGTTGCATTGATTCTGGTGTGACTTAGGCCACCCATGTTTCATCGCCGGTAACAATTTGGCTTAAGAAATCATCACCGTCGTTGTGGTACCGCTCCAGGAAAGTCAATGCACTGTCTAAACGTTTGGTTTTGTGCACATCCGTCAACATTTTCGGTACCCAACGTGCACACAACTTTCGGTGATTCAATTGCTCGCTCACAATGCCATACAAAACACTACGAAAAACATTAGGAAAGTCATACCGTAAGGAGGAAATTGTAAAGCGTCTGTTTTCTCTCACCTTATCGTCCACTTCCTGCACCAAACTTTCATTAACGACCGAAGGACGCCCACTCCGTTGTTCATCATGCACATTTGTGCGGCCATTTTTAAATGCTTTTACCCACTTTCTTACTATTCTATCACTCATCATGTTTTCTCCGTAAACTGCACAGATCTCACGATGAATATCGATCGCTTTTAGGCCTTTAGCACTAAGAAATCTTTTAACAGCCCGTACTTCATAGTCGGCGGGACTCACGATTATCGGAGGCACCTTATACACTCAGTACACAACGTAAACAAGGAAGAATCAGACTGTAATGGCGTCAGTGCGCAGATTAAGGAACAGGCTTTCATGTAAAAATAAAATTATTCAGATGTTTTAGCACGTTTTTCTTTAATTTCAAAACGGTACTTACTTAAAAAAACACGCCTCGTAGGTCTATATCTATGACGTCGGTCTGTTACAGAATTTTTGAACAAGTTTTATGCTGTCGTATTACGACAGTTCTGGAGACCAAAAATATCCTCTGTAGGAAGCAACATGCGTTCCGAAAAGCTACAATCGAGTGAAACCAGGTAACCATGTTCGCCCATCAGACCCCACCAGACCCAGAAAGGCGCAGATACCGCCGAACGGGTAGGTATCTCGTTTTTTGACTTCCGTAAGGCATTGGATACAATTCCGCTCTGCTGCGTAACGAACAAAGCACAAGCGCACGGGATATCAGACCAGCTTTGTCACTGGACTGAAGAGTTTCTAGGGAAGAGAACACGACATGTTATTCTCTTGAGACGTAAAACTAACTTCGAATGTACCCCAAGGGAGTGTTATAGGAGAAGTAGCAACCACAATATACACTCCTGGAAATGGAAAAAAGAACACATTGACACCGGTGTGTCAGACCCACCATACTTGCTCCGGACACTGCGAGAGGGCTGTACAAGCAATGATCACACGCACGGCACAGCGGACACACCAGGAACCGCGGTGTTGGCCGTCGAATGGCGCTAGCTGCGCAGCATTTGTGCACCGCCGCCGTCAGTGTCAGCCAGTTTGCCGTGGCATACGGAGCTCCATCGCAGTCTTTAACACTGGTAGCATGCCGCGACAGCGTGGACGTGAACCGTATGTGCAGTTGACGGACTTTGAGCGAGGGCGTATAGTGGGCATGCGGGAGGCCGGGTGGACGTACCGCCGAATTGCTCAACACGTGGGGCGTGAGGTCTCCACAGTACATCGATGTTGTCGCCAGTGGTCGGCGGAAGGTGCACGTGCCCGTCGACCTGGGACCGGACCGCAGCGACGCACGGATGCACGCCAAGACCGTAGGATCCTACGCAGTGCCGTAGGGGACCGCACCGCCACTTCGCAGCAAATTAGGGACACTGTTGCTCCTGGGGTATCGGCGAGGACCATTCGCAACCGTCTCCATGAAGCTGGGCTACGGTCCCGCACACCGTTAGGCCGTCTTCCGCTCACGCCCCAACATCGTGCAGCCCGCCTCCAGTGGTGTCGCGACAGGCGTGAATGGAGGGACGAATGGAGACGTGTCGTCTTCAGCGATGAGAGTCGCTTCTGCCTTGGTGCCAATGATGGTCGTATGCGTGTTTGGCGCCGTGCAGGTGAGCGCCACAATCAGGACTACATACGACCGAGGCACACAGGGCTAACACCCGGCATCATGGTGTGGGGAGCGATCTCCTACACTGGCCGTACACCACTGGTGATCGTCGAGGGGACACTGAATAGTGCACGGTACATCCAAACCGTCATCGAACCCATCGTTCTACCATTTCTAGACCGGCAAGGGAACTTGCTGTTCCAACAGGACAATGCACGTCCGCATGTATCCCGTGCCACCCAACGTGCTCTAGAAGGTGTAAGTCAACTACCCTGGCCAGCAAGATCTTCGGATCTGTCCCCCATTGAGCATGTTTGGGACTGGATGAAGCGTCGTCTCACGCGGTCTGCACGTCCAGCACGAACGCTGGTCCAACTGAGGCGCCAGGTGGAAATGGCATGGCAAGCCGTTCCACAGGACTACATCCAGCATCTCTACGATCGTCTCCATGGGAGAATAGCAGCCTGCATTGCTGCGAAAGGTGGATATACACTGTACTAGTGCCGACATTGTGCATACTCTGTTGCCTGTGTCTATGTGCCTGTGGTTCTGTCAGTGTGATCATGTGATGTATCTGACCCCAGGAATGTGTCAATAAAGTTTCCCCTTCCTGGGACAATGAATTCACGGTGTTCTTATTTCAATTTCCAGGAGTGTATTAAAAAACTATAAACCCGCCTCGATTGCGAAAAAAGCACGTAGTGTTAAGTGTTAACCCAGGTTTCGGCGTAGATAACTACACCTTCTTCAGAACAACAATAAAACCAACAAGTGCCTAAGAAGACCTTTTTCAATGATTAAAAGAACACCATAGCTATACATTTATAAACGAAAAAGAAAAGGAAAACACAAACAGTACACATGTACAAAGTCAAAACCACTACTTAACTTAATGGTGTACGCTCCACCTCACACCGACCTATGTTATGGCCATGACCCGCCATAAACTGTAGCTACAAACGGTCGCTCACTTACAAGCCTGACGCGCTATCTATGCACATGCGAAACACAAGGGAAGTTACTTGAATGCGCATGCGCATACGAATACGAGAAAGTTTATACATGGGTTGGGGCTAAATAGCCCATATGTTCCCAACCGTGGATCAACGTATATCAATAAATGAAATGAATAGAACAAGAGACGAGCTAAATAGGAGATGAAACCTTAAAATAACCGCACACGGTTGCTTATGCTAGTAAAGAAACTTATATATGAAGCTACCTATGACAACAGGAGGAACTATACCTAAAGCCACTAGTTGGCCTGGGGAGGGGGGGGGGGGGGTTCAGGGGATTCAGGGGACTCTTTCGCAATCGAGGCGGGTTTTTAGTTTTTTAATATATTAGCCAATAATCATTGGGGGAAGTGGCAACAAAACGACTATTCACGTTGGTGTGTAGAATATATGAGTCTGGCGACATACAATCTGACTTTCGGAAAGCATCATACACACAATTTCGCAGACGGCAAGAGCTGACAAGTGCGAGAATTATCGCACAATCAGCTTAACAGCTCATGCAACGAAGCTGCTTACAAGAATAGTATACAGAAGAATGGAAAAGAAAATTGAGAATGCACTAGGTGACGATCAGTTTCGCTTTAGGAAAAGTAAAGGGACGAGAGAGGCAATTCTGACATTACGGCTAATAATGGAAGCAAGGCTAAAGAAAAATCAAGACACTTTCATAGTATTTGTCGACCTGGAAAAAGCGTTCGACAATATAAAATGGTGCAAGCTGTTCGAGATTCTGAAAAAAGTAGGGGTAAGCTATAGGGAGAGACGGGTCATATACAATATGTACAACAACCAAGAGGGAATAATAAGAGTGGACGATCAAGAACGAAGTGCTCGTATTAAGAAGGGTGTAAGACAAGGCAGTAGCCTTTCGCCCCTACTCTTCAATCTGTACATCGAGGAAGCAATGATGGAAATAAAAGAAAGGCTCAGGAGTGGAACTAAAATACAAGGTGAAAGGATATCAATGATACGATTCGCTGATGACATTGCTATCTTGAGTGAAAGTGAAGAAGAATTAAATGATCTGCTGAACGGAATGAACAGTCTAATGAGTGCACAGTATGGTTTGAGAGTAAATCGGAGAAAGACGAAGGTAATGAGAAGTAGTAGAAATGAGAACAGGGAGAAACTTAACATCAGCATTGATGGTCACGAAGTCATTGAAGTTAAGGAATTCTGCTACCTAGGCAGTAAAATAACCAATGACGGACGGAGCAAGGAGGACATCAAAAGCAGACTCGCTATGGCAAAAAAGGCATTTCTGGCCAAGAGAAGTCTACTAATATCAAATACCGGCCTTAATTTGAGGAAAAAATTTCTGAGGATGTACGTCTGGAGTACAGCATTGTATGGTAGTGAAACATGGACTGTGGGAAAACCGGAACAGAAGAGAATCGAAGCATTTGAGATGTGCTGCTATAGACGAATGTTGAAAATTAGGTGGACTGATAAGGTAAAGAATGAGGAGGTTCTACGCAGAATCGGAGAGGAAAGGAATATGTGGAAAACACTGATATGGAGAAGGGACAGGATTATAGGACATCTGCTAAGACATGAGGGAATGACTTCCATGGTACTAGAGGGAGCTGTAGAGGGCAAAAACAGTAGAGGAAGACAGAGATTGGAATACTTCAAGCAAATAATTGAGGACGTAGGTTGCAAGTGCTACTCTGAGATGAAGAGGTTAGCACAGGAAAGGAATTCGTGGCGGGCCGCATCAAACCAGTCAGTAGACTGATGACCAAAAAAAAAAAAAAAAACAATAATTGCTGACGCGCTGCGATGTTGAAGGTTCTTAAACCACAATATAAATGAATGACATAGTGGATAGCGGCTGACGTTGCATGTGGCATTTCGTTGATGTTTCTGATGCATATAGAGAAGCCACAAGGCTAGAAAATTGTAGTGAAATGCAAGAAAACCTGCAGAGGGTCGATGCTTGGTGCACGTATTGACAATTGATCGATAACATTGGGAAACAACCTATTATTGTATGATCACACGATCCATCACAGGTAGGTGTGGTAGAGAAAATAGAGAACGTCCACAGAAGAGCAACATGTTTCGTTGCAGGTCTGTTTCGTAAGTTCGACAACGTCAGAAGCAACTCTGGTGGCAGACGCTGCAAGAGAGGCGGTGTGCACCGCGGTCCGGTTTACTGTCAGAATTCCGAGAGCTTACGTTCCTAGAAGAGTGAAAAATATATTGATTCATCTTACATAAGTCTCGCAAAAAGACTATGAATATAAAATTAGCTAGTTTCGAGCCCACACGCAAGCTTACCAACAATCGCCCTTCCTGCGAACCATTCGCGACTGGAAAAAGAAGACAGTGGTACACAAAGTACCCTCCACCACAAACTGCAGGGTGACTTGTGGAGGAGTGACGTAGATGTACTCGCAGCGGTGGAGAGAGCTGGTAACACACACCGTCTTCAGGCCACGAGTGGCCTACCGGGACCATCCGACCGCCGTGTCATCCTCAGTGGACGATACGGATAGGAGGGGCGTGGGGTCAGCACAGCGCTCTCCCGGTCGTTATGATGGTATTCTTGACCGAAGCCGCTACTATTCGGTCGAGTAGCTCCACAATTGGCATCGCGAGGCTGAGTGCACCCCGAAAAATGGCAACAGCGCATGGCGGTTCGGATGGTCACCCATCCAAGTGCCGACCACGCCTGACAGCGCTTAACTTCGGTGATCTCACGGGAACCGGTGTATCCACTGCGGCAAGGCCGTTGCCAGAGAGCTGGTAAAGAGGCAGTGAACGATAACGTGCCAAACAACAGTCATTCTACAGGTCAATTTTCTCGCTTTACTGTCGTGCCAGCACTGGAACCATCTTCGGCAGCGACCTTAACTTTCAACTTCCAACGTCATTGTCTCCGTAATTTCCAGGTGTTTAGTATTGGATGTTCTGAGTACTCCAAATATTTCAATTATTTTCTAACATATATAGTATTCATGTTGACCGTAATAGGGTGGACAGACATAGTAGATCATAACGCCCAGCGGAAGTGCACTTAATGACAGGTTTTCTGGTGTCATCTAGAATTAGCGTCATATGGTACAGCCATATAGTTGAATGTCTGAAACTCCGACCTCTGTAGCTGTGAAATCGATGCTTACGCCTGTACCTAGTAAGTGATAACGTGCAGAGAGTCCACTGGCCTATACGCCTTGAGTACTGACACGATAAACGGACTACAAGAGTCATTGCCCGTTTAAGCAAACTCTTCAATGCGTCTAGCACAGTGTTGGATATTCTGTGTTAGAAACGGGATCTGACTGGAAAAGGATAGAAGACATGCGTTTGACATCTCGTCGACGATGAGGTGGCCAGACACACGCCGTACGAGCGCAGATTGGCGAGGAATAGGGGAAGAAATTCATTGAGCGCCTTTCAACGAAATCATTTGCCTTCAACGATTTAGGAAAAGCCCGGAAAAACTGAATCTGGATCGCTAGACAGAGATTTGAATAACTGTCCAAGGAATTCATGCTACATTCGAATTTCATTTTTTTCGTGCTCAAGGAATAAACTAAACTCACTGTGCCTGGCAGTAGCATATACTTCACACCATGACCTTTCAGTACATCAATTGTTTCCGTTTCTACATGTTCCCAGTAAGTGGCAGCATCTGCTTAAAGAAACACGTTTATCGCACTGTCGCCATATCTTCGAGAAATAAAGATAATTGGTAAATGTTTTTGGTAATTTTGGGCTAGAATGTGTTTATAAAATGCTGTAATATGCTAATATACTCTACGCTATTGAATAACTCAGTGCTTTTTTCATCACAGCAATAAAGCGATAATTTTTTTTCGATGTAGCACTGGAACTATCTTCGGCAGCGACCTTAACTTTCAACTTCCAACGGCATTGTCTCCGTAATTTCCAGGTGTTTAGTATTGGATGTTCTGAGTACTCCAAATATTTCAATTATTTTCTAACATATACACTCCTGGAAATGGAAAAAAGAACACATTGACACCGGTGTGTCAGACCCACCATACTTGCTCCGGACACTGCGAGAGGGCTGTACAAGCAATGATCACACGCACGGCACAGCGGACACACCAGGAACCGCGGTGTTGGCCGTCGAATGGCGCTAGCTGCGCAGCATTTGTGCACCGCCGCCGTCAGTGTCAGCCAGTTTGCCGTGGCATACGGAGCTCCATCGCAGTCTTTAACACTGGTAGCATGCCGCGACAGCGTGGACGTGAACCGTATGTGCAGTTGACGGACTTTGAGCGAGGGCGTATAGTGGGCATGCGGGAGGCCGGGTGGACGTACCGCCGAATTGCTCAACACGTGGGGCGTGAGGTCTCCACAGTACATCGATGTTGTCGCCAGTGGTCGGCGGAAGGTGCACGTGCCGTCGACCTGGGACCGGACCGCAGCGACGCACGGATGCACGCCAAGACCGTAGGATCCTACGCAGTGCCGTAGGGGACCGCACCGCCACTTTCCAGCAAATTAGGGACACTGTTGCTCCTGGGGTATCGGCGAGGACCATTCGCAACCGTCTCCATGAAGCTGGGCTACGGTCCCGCACACCGTTAGGCAGTCTTCCGCTCACGCCCCAACATCGTGCAGCCCGCCTCCAGTGGTGTCGCGACAGGCGTGAATGGAGGGACGAATGGAGACGTGTCGTCTTCAGCGATGAGAGTCGCTTCTGCCTTGGTGCCAATAATGGTCGTATGCGTGTTTGGCGCTGTGCAGGTGAGCGCCACAATCAGGACTGCATACGACCGAGGCACACAGGGCCAACACCCGGCATCATAGTGTGGGGAGCGATCTCCTACACTGGCCGTACACCACTGGTGATCGTCGAGGGGACACTGAATAGTGCACGGTACATCCAAACCGTCATCGAACCCATCGTTCTACCATTCCTAGACCGGCAAGGGAACTTGCTGTTCCAACAGGACAATGCACGTCCGCATGTATCCCGTGCCACCCAACGTGCTCTAGAAGGTGTAAGTCAACTACCCTGGCCAGCAAGATCTCCGGATCTGTCCCCCATTGAGCATGTTTGGGACTGGATGAAGCGTCGTCTCACGCGGTCTGCACGTCCAGCACGAACGCTGGTCCAACTGAGGCGCCAGGTGGAAATGGCATGGCAAGCCGTTCCACAGGACTACATCCAGCATCTCTACGATCGTCTCCATGGGAGAATAGCAGCCTGCATTGCTGCGAAAGGTGGATATACACTGTACTAGTGCCGACATTGTGCATGCTCTGTTGCCTGTGTCTATGTGCCTGTGGTTCTGTCAGTGTGATCATGTGATGTATCTGACCCCAGGAATGTGTCAATAAAGTTTCCCCTTCCTGGGACAATGAATTCACGGTGTTCTTATTTCAATTTCCAGGAGTGTATATTATTCATGTTGACCACTTTCTAAAATTTTGGAGAGTGACACCAGTTTTTTTTTTTTATTTTTACTACTTTGATCTTAGTTTGTTCCAGAGAAATGTATTGACCACCAATATAAATTTTCGTTGAGAAAATCTGAGCTCAGGACTGATTCATCAGAGTCGAAGGACATGAAAGGGAGACATCAATTTGGAAGGTAGTGAATCACGGTTGTAGGCTATGCCTCAGATTGTACCAAAGGCTTTGTTACATAACAGCAAAAACTGCTACTGAATGAAACTTTAGTCTGTCCCAGACTCTGTCGAAACCAGTCACTGAATAATAAAGTTTTATTTAATAGCAGCGTTTGATAGTAGACATAGAAATATTTAATGCACTCTGTCGAGGCTCTGGAGCTCAATTTAAGGAAGATTTTATTTGCCCCATATTATTCAGTTTGTTCGCAGTGCAAGCAGTGAGGGAAACAAATCAGGTAGTTGGGAAAGGAATTAATGTTCAGCGAAAAGAAATAGTTGTGTCAGAAATGTAACAGGATAGGAATGATTAGTTAAATGGAATACATACTGTCTTGAAAAGAGAGTACATCAACAATCTCCCGGATGCGAGTCCCGTGTCTGTAACTGTGCCATGTCGCTCTATTTCCTGACTGGATGGAGCTACGGTAGTTACAACAGATACAACAACAGAGAGAGAAACACCTCTAAACAGTACAATAAGCTATAATTTAACAGTCTCAGAACTTATTAATCCAAATATGCCTTCAAATGTTTGACTGCTGACAAAACATAACGATAAAATTAAATTTGTATTGTAGCAGTACGTTCAGTGAATGGAAGCGTAAATGCTGTTGATCAGTCTGTGTTGCGTCACGTTACCGTACATTGTTTCCCACATACAGTGTAACGCAACGTCTGGGCATTACACAACCTTTCTTTTGTGCTGGTGTACACATACAGCCACGTGTATCGTTTGTAAGATCAGGATATTTGCGTAGCCTTGCAGTTGTGGGGAAGAGTACTACGAAGAATGACGCAGCCGTATGCCGCACACAAAGAAGGCGTTTTCTTTGTCAGCGACGTCTCTGGTTATATCACATATTGCTGTTCTGACTGTGAATATCGAACACCTAGCAGCAAGAATAGAATTTCTGGTCAGATGAGTACTGGACTATCGGTACAGTATCAAATATCGGTGATGCGAGACTAGGTTTAATAATGAATAAGAAAACAGGAATGCGGGTAAACTGCTTTGAACGGCATAGTGAACATTTTACCGTAGCCAAAATGGACACAAAGCAGGCATCCGCCACCGTAGCATACCTCCTAACTATCCCGATGATGAAGAGATTATAAGACTGTATGCTGAGATAAAAGTAGTAGGAACAGGACGATAAGGAATAATTGTATGATAACACGGATTAGAGGGAAAGAAATGAAAGGAGAAACCGTCCTATACAATTTCGCACACAGTGTAATTAATTACTGCTAATACATGATTCAAAAATCATGAAAGAAACTTTGATACATAGAAGCGACACTGAAAAACCGTGAAGTTTCAAATAGATTACATATTTAAAAACCTTTAGAGGAGCTGATATGGGCTATAATTCATTGGCTATGAACTGAATAACTAAGCATTAAATCTGAAGATTTTCCAGAGAGGTATGAAATAAGGAGACGGGACCTCAGCAGATTGAAAGAGCCTGATGTTGTTGACGGGGTCAAAGGGAGTTGTCTAAAACAAGGGAAAGAATACAGTAGAAGACGAATAGATAATTTTGAGAGATGAAACAGTGAAGGCAGCAGAGGAACCATTGGGCAAAAAGACACAGCCAAGAAGAAATCCTCAAATAACACTCGAGGTATTGAATTTAACAGACGAAAGCTAAATATACAAAAAAGTAGCAATTGAAGCAAGCAAAAGGGAATGTAGACTACTAAAAAATGAGGTTAAGAAGAAAGATAGAGGGAGTTAATAGAGAAATCAAAGAAACATTTGAATAACAAGAGTTTCGTGAGGTTAGATAGAAAGTCGATAGTAATCAAAGAAACGGAAGCCAATGTGGAAGGCACATATAAAAAGACTACATTAAGGAAAGAAACTTGATCGCAATGCTATGGAAAGAGAAGTGGAAGTAATGATGTTTAGATGGAAAATGTGATCCTTTGCCACTGCGCCCAATCCGGTGATGCGTTAACTTCGTCGTTTATGTAGCGACGAACATCGATGCTACAATGATGCGGTGCCTTGTCGTGTTGGAAGATGAAATTCTCTGAATCAGCAGTCAGTCGTGGAAATAACCACAACTCCGACATATCAAGGTAAGAGGTAACCATCACAGTCTTCTTACAGGAAAAAAAGCGGCTCACACAGATTCGTCTGTTACACTGCAGACAGAACATTAACCTTCGACGAATCTCGCTCATGCGCCACAATGTCATAAGGATTTTCGGTGCCCCATTCTCTCATAATGTGGCGATTAAATCTTCCCAGATAAATGGAATGTTACTCCGTCACTGAATATGAGCTTGGAGGCCGAATGTTCACCCTCAAGTTGTTTCTCCATTGTGATGCAAAATTGAAGGCGCTGGCCATAATTTTCCAGTTTTAATTGTTGCACGAACTGCGCTCGGTGCGGTCTGGAATGTAACCGCCGTCGTAAAATTTTCCACACAGTTTGTTGCGGTATTCCAAGTTCGTGGCCTGCGCGAACTGTTGATTTCTTTGGTATTACGTCCGACATTTTCTTGGGGATGAAAAGAAGGGAACTAGCTTTCAGACTTATGTGGTGGCTTCAAAGACATTTAAATCAAAACATCTTGACATATTCGCGCTTTTTTACTTTTAGTATTAGAAACCACACGTCGTATCAAGTAAAGTAAAAAGGTAAGTGATTCATGTCATGTAACATGACACATACCATTATGTCATACAACATGACATTTGTCATGCAATATGGCACAACGTGTCATTAGAGTTTAGGATCCTTTCATCATATCTCTGGGGTACTTCCTATTATAGACGCACCTCATCTCTCGGATACTTCCTATTGTAGACGCATCCCACTCCCTAGAAGCACATAAATTTTTGTCTATTTGTTCTTACTACCTTAACATGTAACAGAAGGTGGATTTGGGGGAGAACTGGTCCTCTCGGGGGAAAAGGCAAGCCCCCCCTCCCCCAATCGCTCATAAATCAAAAAATGGTGTTAGCGTCCCGACAAGAACAAATCCACCCCGGGAAATGTCATCCCCACAGAAATTTGTTTTGGCTGTTACCTGTACGCTCCTCTGCCATATGACAGATATTGTTTACTATGGCTGCTGATTCTTTAGGGGACACGACCAGGGACTTTAGTCTATAAATTATATGATGCAGGTGTGCCAACACCTTACAGTTAACGGAAGGTTACTGCGCAGGGGAAGTAGGGCCAACTCGTAAAAATGCGCGAATATGTCAAGATGTTTCGATTTAAATGTCATTGAAGTTTCCAGATAAGACGAAATGTTAGTTCCCTTCTTTTACATCCCTAACTCTGCCCAAGACGTATTAACCTTTTTTGTGGTGTGATAGGAGCACTTTCATTCTGGTTTGCTACTTTTACTCTACCATAATTTTGAGATTATATCGCCCTAGCTCGGCAGCCGATGTAGATTTTCGTTGACTCGGGCGACGACTGAACCGGGGTACGTTTTCTTAATGTCTTTCAAACCACGTTGCTTGTGTCGTGGTAACGGATAAAGCTTTCATTAATTAAATATATTTGTATATGTTCTTACAAAATTTGAACCGATTCGCACAAGTTCGAAACACAGAAATGACGCACGTAAAAAACTCACACAAACGTGTTTTCTTACATTTTTATGCTCGTAAAATCCGAATGGTGCACATACAAATGGTGCCATTAGCTGAACATTAAATTCAACCCAATCAAAACCATTTGCAAAAGGAATCAATGTATTCCCACAATTTGCCTGGGCGGCAGCTCCGGTTCGTCGTTCAAATCTTGCTTGCCTTACGGTAACATAGCTACAGTCAGACGGGTGTTCGAACGGCTATACGAATGGCCACTGATTCGGGTTAAACCAAACATTTTTCATCCCATATTCCTAGCAATAATAGTAAATGAACACCAGAACGCCAAGACACCCCCCCCCCCCCCCAAAAAAAAAACACGACTTGCGCGCTGCCTTTTCAGATATGTTTGTCACATCGTTTCCGCGTTGTAACGATAGAGGATTTTTTCTTGAATTTAGTATTGTTATTCTCTCGCAAAAATTGGAGAAATACAAGTGGTTTTTGTTGTCTATAGTTCCCACCAGTTGAAATTTTACCACTATATTTCTGCACTGATCACAAACAAAACGTAGCGTCAGAGTATTAAAGTCGCTTGAAAAATTCCTTATTGGAACTTAGAAACAATCGTTTCCCTTGTACGGCACCTAGTACGTTCTTAATAAATTGTTTATTATCTAAGTTGCCTCATTATATTTTGCAGTGATGAGACGAGTAGCATAATTCTGTGGTATGAGAAGCTTCTCAATTTTTTAATACAAATAAGTTACGTACATAGTCATACATTGTATTTTGATAATATTGACAACTGTGAGATCTAGGACTTAGAACATTTACGCTCTTCAGTTGTAATACAGACTCATTCACTCGTTTTCGTATGCGAATAAATGGATATGACTAGGCTAATATTGTGTTTGCCAGTCAAATAGACACCTTTAGCAATCATCATCCAGATCATCAAACTTGTCAGAGGCTTTAGCCGCGCAGCGTGTTGTCATGGTCCGTGCGGCTCCCTCCACCCCCCACCCCCCACCCCCCTCCCGTCGGAGGTTCGAGTCCTCCCTCGGGCATGGGTGTGTCCATAGCGTAAGTTAGTTAGTTAGTTTAAGTTAGGTTAAGTAGTGTGTAGGCTTAGGGACCGATGACCTCAGCAGTTTGGTCCCATAAGACCTTACCACAAATTTCCAGAGGCTTCACAGAACCACTTTCAAACTACTTCTCGACGGTTCGACTCTCGAATACAAAGGCACAGTATTATCGCATATCGAGGAGAACATTGGCGATTGAAATTTCGTTAAATGTTCACACCGCAACGAAAAACACCTTTGCTTTTATTGAATGCCACACCAGCTCGCGTAGCATCTCCATGACCCTGTCTCCTCTGTTTCGTGATAATACGAAACGAGCTGCCCTTCTTTGAACTTCTTCGATATCCTCCCTCAACCCTTTCCGGTAAGGATCCAATAACGCACAACAGTACTCTACGAGAGGACGGACGAGCGTAGTACAGGCAGTTTCTTCAGCAGATTTGTTGCATCTTCTCAGTTTCTGACAAAAAACGCCGTCTTTGGTTCGCTATCCCCACAACGTTCTGTATGTGGTGGTTCCGATATAAGTTGTTCACAAAGTGTAATCGCTGGGTATTTAGTTAAACTGACAGCCTTTTTATTTGTTTGATTTACTGTGTAACAGAAATTTAATGGATTCTTTTTTGGATCTATGTGGAGGACCTCACACTTCTTATTATTCAGGGTCGATTGTCACTTTTCGCACGATACGTATATCTCGTCTAAGTCATTATCCAACTTGTACTTATTTTCTGATGACTTTACTAGACGATAAACGACGACATCAGCTGCAAACAATCTAAGAGGGCTGTTGACATTGTCGCCGAAATTATTTATACGGATTAGAAGTAGCGAAGGGCCTGTAACAGTTTCTTGGGTAAGATCAGGAATGTTTCACTCGGTGACTTCCCGTTATTACGAACTATTTCCATTCTGGCAGGAAACCACGAATCCATCTACACAACTGACACGATATTCCATAGGCAAGCAATTCGATTAAAGGCCGTTTGTGAGGACGGTGAAAAGCCTTTTGTAAATCTAGAAATATGGAATCAACTTGAGATGCCATGTCAGAAGCACTGATTACGTCGTGTGAATAAGAGATCGGTTCTGTCTCACAAGATTGATATTTCTGCAATAACAGTGACGCTCGCAGCTGTTATTAAGACAACAAAAGATAGTGGAGAGACAGCCATTCAGAAACTGACGACTTCTCACATAACGATGGATAGATGCATGCTGGGAATTAGTAGGGGAGACGAGAAAGGAAAGAAATGATCCAGGGAATAGACTGGGCTCGAGCACGTGATTATGGATGTGACTGAAACATATTGAGGCGGGTGGGAGGCGTATCAAGATGGAGGAAGGAAGTTCTTTGGTAGATCCCAAGCGATAAGGAAAGGGTGGTGGACCTAATGGATGTAGGATTTCGTCAAGCAGTCCACATCGAATAGCAGGAGGCAGGTGATACTGGTAACTTTCACGGATTTACTGCATTTCATAAACAACAGCTTCCTCCGTCTCTTCCAGGAAATAGTCATACTAATACGGCTTCACAGACAGTTAATGTGCTCTACGATAGTGTGGAGGCTGGTAGCGTCAAAGGCTTGAAAAGATCCCTCCTATTTTCGGGCTGTCCACTTTATTTGGGCCATGCATGCGCCCACTCGAATTCTCCCCCACTCCTTCTCTCGGGCAGTGATACACCAGCAGGTGCCGTTATCTCGAGTGCGATTATAGCGCCGTAGTTTCGCAGCGAATAGCGGCAATAGACGGTAAATGCTGTTATCTGCGGCCGGACGCGTCCACTTGAAGATGCAATTCACGCGTCGGCATCCTGCTGGCACGTGATGTCTGGTCGAAATTGTAAGCTATCGAGAGGAAGCACACGTCTTGACATTTATACGTCCTCCGTATGTCAGCAGTGGCCTTGACGAAACGATAACAAACCAGATGTTATAGTTAGTCGTTAGGTGAAAATAGGACATGCGAACTTTATAGCTATTCGATAAGCACGATTAACTTTCACCGCTACAGTTGTAAAATATTTTATTTGCTAAAAGGGATACACAACACGGCCTCGGGTCTTGTGTCTCATCTCCAGATCCATATAAAAATTAGTCCATAAAAGTCAAATAACAGAGGTTAAATTAGGTCTCCTGTTTTATGCCGGGGTGCACTGTTTTGACAAATTTAAGTTCTGTTATTCGACTTTTAAGGATTCAAATTTTATGTGCACTTGAAGATGGGACACAGGTCCCGAAACCTGGTTATTCTTTCCCTTTAGGAAGTAAAAATTTTATAGTTGCAGCAGATCTTATCATTGATGATGATTAATAAGTTCACAGGAAATATATTTTTTTCATATATTATTCGTAATTCACACAATTTTCACTTGCTTATAAGTACGAGGGGGTTACCATCAACTTCTAATGAATAATAAACTTTCATAATGGATAGACTTCGATTTTGATCGGCGTTGAATATGTTGTGTAGAGCAAAATAAGAGAGACATATTTTTTATACGTGCCCACACGGCCGTTAAGGGGATGAAACACCCCACTGAAAAAAAGTGCAATATGTCTGAGTGAATAGCGTTGATACAGTAACAGATATAAAAAAAATTCAAACAAAACTTCTAATCCTTTCAAGGTACACTACAACGGCGCACCCAGATGTGTCAAAAAAGTCATTTTTTCGAAATCCCCTCCTCCCCTCCGATATTTAGTTTTCATTTCGAAATTTGATTAATAGCGCAATGAAGCATCATTAACACGAAATAGTCATATAAGATGAAATGGTAGTCCAAAGACGTACGTATTTGTCATAAATAAGCTAGAAATATTTCTATATTGCTATATGCGCGCTCGATATGTGTCCGCTTCAATGCCAGTAGTCATGATTGCTTGCTTCTTAAGTCTTCCCCCGATAAATACACTGAAGCGCCAAAGAAACTGGTATTGGCATGCGTATTTAAATGCAGAGATATGTAAACAGGCACAATACAGCCCTGCGGTCGGCCACGCCTATATAAGACGACAAGTGTCTGGCGCAATTTTTAGCTCGGTTACTGCTGCCACAATGACACGTTATCAGGATTTAAGTGAGTTTTGAACGTGGTGTTAATAGTCGGCGCACGAGGGATCGGACACAGCATCTCCGAGGTAACGATGAAGTGGGGATTTTTCCGCACGACAATTTCACGAGTATACCGTGAATATCAGGAATCCGGTAAAATATCAAAGGTCCTGCAAGAACTGGACCAACGACGACTGAAGAGAATCTTTCAGCGTGACAGAAGTGTAACCGTTCCGCAAACTGGTGCAGATTTCAATGCCGGGCCATCAGCAGGTGTCAGCGTGTGAACCATTCAACGAAACATCATCGATATGGGCTTTCGGAGCCGAAGGCCCACTCATGTATCCTTGATGACTGCACGACACAAAGCTTTACGCCTCGCCCGGGGCCGTCAACACAGACATTGGTCTGTTGATGACTGGAAACATGTTGCCTGGTCCGATGAGTCTGGTCTCACATTGCAACGGGTGGAGGACGTGTACGGGTATGGAGATAACCTCATGAATCCATGGACCCTACATGTCCGCAGGGCACTGATCAGAGGCTCTGTAATGAGGCGAGGCGTGTGCAGTTGGATTGATATGGGACCACTGATACGTCTAGATACGGCTCTGACAGGTGACATCGGCATCCATTCATGCCCATTCCGACGGACTTGGTCAATTCCAGCAGGGCAATGCGAGACGCCACACGTCCATAAGTGCTACGAAGTGGTTCCAGGAACGCTCTTCTGAGTTTAAACACTTCCGTTGGCCACCTAACTCCACAGACACGAACGTTACTGAGCTTATCTAGGATGCCTTGCAACGTGGGGTTCAGAAAAGATCTCCACCCCCGTTTTGCTCTTACGGATTTATGGGCAGCCCTGCTGGATTCATGGTGTCACTTTCCTCCAGCACTACTTCAGACATTAGTCGAGTCCACGCAACGTCGTGTTGCGGCACTTCTGCGTGTTCGCGGTGGCCCTACACGATATTAGGCATGTGTACAAGTTTCTTTGGCTCTTCGGCGTATATTCGAAATGTATATTCTACAGATATTGCTCTATATATTTTTTCTTTCAATTTTATGAAATATAAAATATCTTCTGTTTGGTTTGTGTTTTCCTTTTATATTTAGCGGTACTTTTTCCAATTTATGACCTTTTCAGAGTTAATCATGCTATATGTGAAATTGTTTGTACATTATTATTGTAACACTTTTGTAACTCTGAACAATAATGAACAAGTGAAGAATTGTTAGTGTCAAAAAATTCTGAAGGAACAAGACATTAATGATGCCAAACATGTTGCTAATAGTCAAAGGTCGACATGAAAAACGGATTAGTGGGGAAGGAGATTTCGATAAAAATGAATTCTTCGACAGATTTGGGTGCAGCGTTCTAAAGTACTTTAAAAGTCATAGATTTTATTTCAAGCTTTTTTTGTGTATCTGTTAGCGTTTCAATGTTATTCCTTCAGAAATATTAAAGTCAGTTTTCTTCAGTGTTGTGTTTCATCTCCTTGACGGCCATATGGGCACGTATAAAAAATAAGTGTCTCTTATTTTGGTCTACACCACAACAGGTCCAAAAACGATCATAATCGGAATGTATACCTTAGTTGCGGGAACGCTTCCAGTTTCGTTAAACAAGCCTGAATGGCGAAGAGCGAAGTGGGAGACCATCTCTTTGCACAAAGCCAAAATCTGCAAAAGAATTTATGGTCCTTGTACTTGAAGACCGACATTTCCACAGTCGAGGTGATTGTGCAAAACGATAACATCAGTCATGGATCAAGTTTCAAAGTCTTCCTCGACATTTTGAACATATCAGAGGACGGCGCCTGCTAGGTTCCGGGCCTGCTCACACACACATTCGAAAAGCGCTTCTGACAGGAACAGCAGCGGAAAATGTGGCAACTGTATCAGCACAATCCAGACGACATCTGTAGCTGCCTAATCAGCTAATTGTTGGGTGTATCAGTGTAAAAAAAGGGGACAACAAACGGTGGACAAAATAGACTTCTCACCGCCGAAAATGGGGAAGACATAACCATCAATAACCATCATCATACAAAGTGATGCTGCATGTTTTATGGGACTGCCGTGGTGAGGTGCTAACAGTTTATACTCGTAAGGGACGAACCGTCCCAGAAGAGTATCACCGAAGTCACTTGACGAGTTATGGATAGATGTCAAGGCGGTGCGGCGCAGGAAGCTGTCCCTGGAGGTACAGTATTTCTGCTCCACGACAGTGCCGTAGCACCTTCTGAACAGTATGCAGTCACCCCTTCTTTGGGCTGTCATGTTTCACCTCACCACCTAATCTCCTGACATGACACTCTGTGACTTCTTCCTCTGCCCTCGGGTGAAGAAACCATTGCGTGGCAGCCATTTCCAGAACGTCTGATGATTTTTGAAGCGGAATGCTTCCTAAACAGCCGGAATGCAAACAAGCATCACAAAGTTTATGGTCGCTGCCTGAGTGTTTTCGAGGTGATGAGTAAAACTTAATGACTACACATCGCTTGTCAGAGTGTCTAGTTTTGAGGTTGTATGCTGCTCATTCCCGCTCCAGAGTCACTACTCACAGACTTCGCATCGTTTCTGCGCCACCAATTAGCCATTTTCCCCTATAAAATTCCATCTAATGCATTTAAAATGCTAACATTTTAGGTTCGGCTTTACCGTGACTGTTACTGACATCAAACAAGTTTACTGTTATTAGTCACTGTTTATCTCCACGACGCGTTTCAAAAGCTTAAACCTCCATCATCAGGTGGATTTGCATTTGTTAGTATGACGTGTGTGAGTGATTTGTTACGAATTTTTTTTCTGAGGTTCAAAAAATGGTTCAAATGGCTCTGAGCACTATGGGACTTAACAGCTGTGGTCATCAGTCCCCTAGAACTTAGAACTACTTAAACCTAACTAACCTAAGGACATCACACACATCCATGCCCGAGGCAGGATTCGAACCTGCGACCGCAGCAGTCACACGGTTCCGGACTGCGCGCCTAGAACCGCGAGACCACCGCGGCCGGTTTTTTCTGAAGAACTTACGGCTTTGTCTCCAGTGGTCACACATCCCATATACTCATAGTTTGTGGCCACATTTGTTTACAAAATATGATAGTATACATGGTATGTGCTACGACAGTGAAAGGATCCTATGACCATTAGAGACAGTGCCATAAGTTCCTCCAAAACATCGTAACAAAGCCGCGCGGGGTAGCCGCGCGGTCGTGGGCGTCTTGCCACGGTCCGCGCAGCTCCCCCTGACGGAGGTTCGAGTCCTCCCTCGGGCATGGGTGGGTGTGTCGTCCTTAACGTAAGTTAAAGTTAGATTAAATAGTATATAAGCTTAAGGACCGATGGCCGTAGCAGTTTGGTCCCATTAGACCTTACCACAAATCTCCGATTTTTTCGTAACACACACGCACACACACACACACACACACACACACACACACACACACACACACGTCGTACTAACAAATGTAAATCCACCTGATGATGAATGTTTTAACCTTTGAAACGCGTCGTGGAGTTCATTTGATCTAATGTATTGCCGATTCAGGTTTACATCGGTATCTACCAAGATGTTCATGCGTATACTTCCCCGCCATATGTTTGCTTCCTTTTTGTCAAATCATTCATACATAGGGCAACTGATATATCTTTTGTTTCACTACAGGTACAAGTATGTCCAAAGGCTCTACCCTCTCTCCATTTCTATAGTCCTATATAGGGTGTAGCGTTACGTGTAGCCAGGCGTGCTAATCGGCCTCGCAATACTGGTATGAGGGAAGGCGAATTTGCTTGTGCAGCTGAGAACTAGCTGGATGCGTTGCGTCCGGTACCGGCCAGCCGGGAGCGGAGAGAAGCAGCCGTGGCCGGATGTGGGTAAATCCCAAAGCTGGGGATCTGGACAGATTTGACTCGCGTGGCCTTTGTGTATGAGAGGCACTAAAAATGGCGGAGTGTCAGACGAGAAGGAAGATGACTTCTTACAGCTCGTTGAGAATCCGTAATAACTTACAGTCAAGTATTAAATCAAAACTGAATACATTCGCAGTCTCAGGAAAATGAAGCGCATCCAATGACACAACAGTATTTTCAGTGTCTTTTAAGCTACAGAAGATAATATTTAACAGTGAATAAACATTCTCACAATGAAGTCCTCAGTTTGTAAGTAGGCTGTTTAGGTTTTTTTATTGGTAACGCCACCTCTGTATGAAAATCACTGGCTGTGCTGCTGTGGCTGCTTTGCATTGTTGTAATACTCGCCATTGTAGTGTTAGGCAGCTGGCTGTGAACAGCGCGTAGCGTTGCGCAGTTGGAGGTGAGCCGCCAGCAGTGGTGGATGTGGGGAGAGAGATGGCGGAGTTTTGAAATTTGTCATGAACTGCTATATTTATATATGATGATATCAAGGTAAATACATTGTTTGTTCTCTATTAATATCTTTCATTTGCTAACTATCCCTATCAGTAGTTAGTGCCTTCCATAGTTTGAATCTTTTATTTAGCTGGCAGTAGTGGCGCTCGCTGTATTGCAGTAGCTTGAGTAGCGAAGATTTTTGTGAGGTAAGTGATTTGTGAAAGGTATAGTTTACTGTTAGTCAGGGCCCATTCTTTTGTAGGGATTATTGAAAGTCAGATTGCGTTGCGCTAACAAAATATTGTGTGTCAGTTTAAGGACAGTCATGTATAATTGTTCAAAGGGGACGTTTCAAGTTAACAACTTTTAAATGCTTCATTCGATTTCAATATTCGATATCTCAGATACCGACACTGCTTTAGCTAGCTATGACCTCTGAAAGCTACGTACACTATGTAATCAAAAGTATCCGGAAATCTGGCTGAAAATGACTTACAAGTTCGTGGAGCCCTCCATCGGTAATGCTGGAATTCAGTATGGTGTTGGCCCAATCTTAGCCTTGATGACAGCTTCCACTCTCGCAGGCATACGTTCAGACAGGTGCTGGAAGGTTTCTTGGGGAATGGTAGCCCTTTCTTCACGGAGTGCTGCACTGAGGAGAGATATCGATGTCGGCCGGTGAGCCCTTTCACGAAGTCGGCGTTCCAAAACATCCCATAGGTGTTCTATAGGACTCTGTGCAGGTCAGTCCATTACAGGGATGTTATTGCCGTGTAACCACTCCGCCACAGACCGTTCATTATAAACAGGTGCTCGATCGTGGTGAAAGATGCAATCGCCACCTCGAATTGCTCTTCAACAGTGGGAAGCACGAAGGTAACTTAAAACATCGATGTAGGCCAGTACTGTGATACCGGTAGGCAAAACAACAAGGGGTAGAAGCGCCCTCTATGAAAAACACGACCACACCATAACACCACCGCCTCCGAATTTTACTGTTGGCACTACACACGCTGGCAGATGACGTTTACCGGGCATTCGCCATACCCCCATCCTGCCATAGGATCGCCACATTGTCTACAGTGATTCGTCACTTCACACAACGTTTTTCCACTTTTCAATCGTCCATTGTTTAAGCTCCTTACACCAAACGAGGCGTCGTTTGGCCTTTACCGGCGTGACTTATGAGCACCCGCTCGTCGATTGTTGTGACCGTGCGGTTCTAGGCGCTTCAGTCCGGAAGCACGCAGCTACTACGGTCGCAGGTTAGAATCCTGCTTCGTGCATGGATGTGTGTGATGTCCTTAGGTTAGTTAGGTTTAGGTAGTTCTAAGTCTAGGGACCTGATAGCCTCAGATGTTAAGTCCCATAGCGCTCAGAGCCATTTTTTTTTTTTTCATAACATTTTAACTGCAAGATCACAGCTACAGATTATTATTTGCAGCGAGTTAGCTGCCGGTCATGAAAGCAGATGTGCGCAGCTCGACCCTGTGACTACATCGAGCTGTTCTTCTTAAACAGAGCTGTTCAGAGTCCAACTACCTAAAGTGCGAGTGACCACAGGTAAAGTCGCAACTGGTTTAGTCCTATGAGGTGCTGTTTGGAAGAGCAACCACCCCAGCTGTAACTGTTAGGTACCGTTGCAACGGTGATTCAAACGTTGCACAAAAACGCCAAGGAACTGAACTAGTAGTCGAAATACAGTGACTTATGAATAGGAAATTATCGTTTTGGAAATTATCCTCAACCAGTGAAAGCTTTGGAATTCCAAGAATAACGAGGACAAACAATGTACACGCACCTTGAGTTCAGCAAAGATAACGTACTGTTTACCCAACGATGTTGTACATCACAGAAGGTCTTCAAAACAGTGACTTCCACATTCAGTACAGACATAATATTTTTGTAGAAAATTCTGGCGCGCGCCCAAGTGGAACATCCATCGCACGAACCTTTTCAGATGCTGCAAGTATTAGGCTAGAAATGTTTCTTCGTCAGGATTGGGTGTAACGTCGCAGGGCGTCACGCTTTTTGTCAGCGCCAATGAAATTCACCATCAGCCGTGGTCTTTAATATATTATTTTATTTTATTGTGAAGGCTATCATTTTCAGCATTTCATCATGCAATCTTCAGGCCTCATACGTCGTATAGCGCCTTAAATCACTGGATATCGTGAACTCAATGGTTAGACAATTGCTTGATGGAATTCACGATATCCATTGATTTAAGGCGCTATACGACAAGTTCGTTTGTTTGTATAAATGCGTATAGGGACTGAAGATGGCCTAATGATATGTTGAAATTGGTAGCCTTCACAATAAAATAAAATAAAATCTTAAAGCACACGGCTGTTGCTGAATTTTATTGACATTGTCAATTACTTAACCAGCCGATGTCCCCTGGCCACGATGGACCAACAGGGATTACGGAGGAATGTTGTAGGAACCTTTGAGCCAAATCTAAAACATAATGCATACGAGGAGACTGTTACACAAGCTGCTTCTGTGAGCGATCAGATTTTATTTCATCTCTCTATATTCTCCTGACATGGCACTCGCTGACTTCTTCCTCTTTCCTCTGATGAAGAAACCTTTTCGTGGGAGGGATATCCGCAGCAACGACGGGGTGATTTTGGAGGTGAAACGATTCCTTAACAACCAAAATGGAGACTTCTACAGCTTCTTCTACATCCAAGGCATCAGCCAATCTGCATCGTCGGGAGAAATGTGTCGCAATGAATGATGAGAGCCCGCCGCCCACCGAGCGTTGGCTGGGGTTAGGAAGCACACTTCTGACGTTTGAGCTAAGTACAGCTATTGACATGGTACACACGTACCGTTTATTTTACATTTTATGCGAGTCTTTTGCCCTTTTGGGCGTTCTTTGGACCATGCCTCTTTAGGCAGTTTGTAGTTTTAGTGTGTTCCGAAGAAGTCGCCGTTATCCGCGCCGAAACCTAGGACTTTATAATCATTAAATGATGAATATGTAGAGGATTGACGCCGTCATGAGGTTTCATGGTCGCAGCTTGATTTCTTCGAGGCGATAATTAAAACTTTTTTGAGTGTCCATTGTACAGTGAAAAGCATTCACAATAGATAACACTGACGTGAAATTTGTGACGAGCGATAATATTACAAGTCAAACCCTCTTAAGATAAAGACACACTTCACACATTCATAGCTGTCAGTGGTCTGTCGACAAAATTCTTTGTTCTATCTTTGAAAGACCCCAAGGACACATGAGATATCACGTACACATCGAAGCAGTTCGCAAGGAACGTGACTATTGCCGCTAGAAACATTTTCATAGAAGAGTAACTAAACTGGCGCATTCTAAATGAAACGTGTTATCTCTGCTGCCGCAGTGCGTAATACTCGTAGTGACAATTTACGCTGATCAGTTTATATATTTGGAGACAGTGGGTATATAGTAACGCTTAGAGAACGATCTGGTGATTTCCTCCGCCAAGCGAGACGGTGCAGTTGTTCCCATGCTCGACTCGCACTGTTGAGGACGACGAAATGCATACAATTCAGACACTCAGGTCTTTCAAGATTTCCCTAAACTGCTCCAAGCAAATGCCGTGATGATTCCTTAGAAAGGACATGGCCAAATTCCCGAGCTGTCGATGGGACATTAAATCGCTGTATGCCTTCCAAGACTAACCAAACACTAGTTTCGTACAAATTCGGCGATAAGTACAAGAAAAGTCGCAGCGTCAAAAAATAATGAAGCATAGCTGCCATCAATCTGAAGACTTGGTTGGATCCCATGCCAGTTGACTATCCGTCAGTTTCTTAGAAATGATACGCCCATTCCCACCGCCCCCCCCCCCCCAGCCCCCCCCCCTCCCCCCGTCCGTCCCCCATCACCACCTGTGAAGTGACATGGAGACTTCCAACAATAATATCGTATCACAACACTCGCTGCTTTAGATGCAGGCGTACCGTTTTCACAGGTGAAATCCCGTTAGTTGTAAACAAAGTAGGCTTAGCGTAACATGTATTAGAAGCCGACCCTTAAGAATTGTAGTTTGACACTCATTTACCCATGAAGATCTATCTCGAAGAATACCAATTTAGAGTTGATATAATATAAGTTTCTATATCTCAGATTCGTAAAAAAAAAGTCAAAATGAGATTGTGTGTTTGCATTCAGCCATAGACGAATATGTCCTGTATTCCAGACAATGTGATCATTTAACTTAATTTTTTCTTGATGTAAATGAGTCAACGTATCTCTACGTATGAAGACCACCTATTGCACATCGTCATCAGTAGCCTATCCTTCCTAGCGGAAGATTCAAGTAGCATCACGAGGCACTTTCATTGGTGATCGAGAGTGCAGTGTGTGAGACCAACATGTGGGGTGAGTGTAAACCATACCAAAAGAGTGGTTCGTTGGAGCCGCTTGTGCATACGTTCGAGGTGGCTAGTTATAGGATAGTCAGATAACCCCTTTACTAATATTAACTTTTGACGTCAAACATTTCTTTTTCGTACCATGCGTCGTTTTCGAGATATTTAGTCGTCTCAAGTTAAAACAAATACCCTGTATATTGTATGTTTACCTTAAATACATTGACTAAAATTTCTCAATATTTGTGAGCCTTATTTAACGGGGGTTAATATAGAATATCTTCAATTTTATCATATTTGAGTGAATGCGACAGTAGCATTTCGCTATTACATTTGACTGTACTATTTTTACGTACTTCACTTAGCAGTCGCAACATGCATTTTGAATTAACGTTTATTCGCAAGGCTGGAGTTTACAAGATCCCCCGTGAGTACGGACTTTGGTATATCCAGCAGACGACTCGTACAATCCAGGAAAGATGCTTAAAACACCGAAGGTTCAGCCGGCTCTTACAACCCAATAAATCAGCTTTGACAGATCACTGCATCGACACCAGTCACTCTACGCGGTTTGAAACTCTCGAAATTCTAGTGTCAAATTCATATTTTTCGTGACTTGGTGTTAAAAGAACCAACTCAAATTCATTTGGTAAAGTATTTAATTAAGAAAGATATTCTACACTGAAGAGCCAAAGAAATTAGGACACCTGTCTAAAGTCGTGTAGGGTCCCGCGAGCACGCAGAAGTGCCGCAACACGACATGACATGCACTCGACTAATGTCTGAAGTAGTGCTGGAGGGAACTGACACCATGAATCCTGCAGGGCTGCCCATAAATCCATAGGACTACGAGGAGTTGGAGATCTCACTTTCAAAACTCCCGCGAGCACGCAGAAGTGCCGCAACACGACATGACATGCACTCGACTAATGTCTGAAGTAGTGCTGGAGGGAACTGACACCATGAATCCTGCAGGGCTGCCCATAAATCCATAGGACTACGAGGAGTTGGAGATCTCACTTTCAAAACTCCCGCTTCGCCTGGCACACACTGAGCAGACGGTGAGCTCTGACCTGCATGCTCCACAGGAGCTTTTCCACATGCCGACCCAGCCGTTCGTTGCACAAGGAGCATCCGCAATGCATGCTTTCATACACACAGTCCACAAACCCTGATGCGTGTACGTGGAGCACCACAGCCAATCCCCCTAATTGCGAACTTATCGTTTCCAGCAGCTATTGTTGTAGTCTGACGAAAATGATTTGTGGTGGACTGTGGCTATCCGAGAAACGTTCTCGATGTACCTGTTGTACAGCTGCATCATTTCGTACCGCGCCGTAAAGCGGGAGATTAGAAAGTACAACATTACGGGAAACAGGGTTTCAGTCGCCTGATGGGCACTGAAAAATTCCGTGGTGAAATCTGAAAATTTGTGCCGCGCAGGAACTCGAACCAGAATGCTACGCTTCTCTAGAGGTGTTGACTTAACGATCTCAGCCATCCGGATACGTCACACAGCCGACACAGTTTTTCAATCTGTCACGCGCTTGTAGCGGCCTCTTCCATTAGTCCTATTGCTCGTATTCCGGCAAGGGCTCGGAAGATATGCTGATACGTGTACCTAGAGGCGTCCTCACTGATATATAAGGGTCATGCCGAAAGTAATGCCTCCTTTTTTGTGGTGACTTTGGATGTCAGGACCAGATATTGTCGGTGTAGTACTAATGCTTGATTGATCATTCCTCTTCCATTCACAGGTGGTTCCGTTGTTCTGCCGTAGTTGGCGCCAGCAGAAGAGTGTTCCAAAATGGAGTCTGATATGGACGCGCGCATAAAACAGCGATGTGTACAATGAAGGCTTTCACGACCGGATGGTACTGTTCTTGATAATTCTTCCGGGTTATATGGCCGTGGTCCATGGAATACTTCTATTCCTAACGTTTCGTCCAATACTACGTTGGAAATCCTCAGAGGTAGGGCTGGTCCTGTTGAGTCCTGCCGACTGACGAGTCGGGCGTCGGAGAGCGGCCTAAATACCGAGGAAAGCGGGCGTGGTCTAGCTTGCACATAGTAGCAGAGAGAAAACTAGTCAAAGATAAAATGTAACTATCGATAATAGTCTGTCATAGATAAAAATCACTTATCGATTCTGTAACGCCACTGTCCATATCTCGCTTAAATTCAAGGCCTCTTCTTTTCTATTAAAATTATCTTCATGTTTATAAATTTCAATAGCCTCCCTATACAGTCATGGAAAATAGTTCGTGGTAGCATTTAAAACTGTGGTTTCAGAAAACTTCACTACATGGTCACCGGACTGAAGTGCATGTTCTGTAACGGCCGATTTATCTACACTCCTGGAAATGGAAAATAGAACACATTGACACCGGTGTGTCAGACCCACCATACTTGCTCCGGACACTGCGAGAGGGCTGTACAAGCAATGATCACACGCACGGCACAGGGGACACACCAGGAACCGCGGTGTTGGCCGTCGAATGGCGCTAGCTGCGCAGCATTTGTGCACCGCCGCCGTCAGTGTCAGCCAGTTTGCCGTGGCATACGGAGCTCCATCGCAGTCTTTAACACTGGTAGCATGCCGCGACAGCGTGGACGTGAACCGTATGTGCAGTTGACGGACTTTGAGCGAGGGCGTATAGTGGGCATGCGGGAGGCCGGGTGGACGTACCGCCGAATTGCTCAACACGTGGGGCGTGAGGTCTCCACAGTACATCGATGTTGTCGCCAGTGGTCGGCGGAAGGTGCACGTGCCCGTCGACCTGGGACCGGACCGCAGCGACGCACGGATGCACGCCAAGACCGTAGGATCCTACGCAGTGCCGTAGGGGACCGCACCGCCACTTCCCAGCAAATTAGGGACACTGTTGCTCCTGGGGTATCGGCGAGGACCATTCGCAACCGTCTCCATGAAGCTGGGCTACGGTCTCGCACACCGTTAGGCCGTCTTCCGCTCACGCCCCAACATCGTGCAGCCCGCCTCCAGTGGTGTCGCGACAGGCGTGAATGGAGGGACGAATGGAGACGTGTCGTCTTCAGCGATGAGAGTCGCTTCTGCCTTGGTGCCAATGATGGTCGTATGCGTGTTTGGCGCCGTGCAGGTGAGCGCCACAATCAGGACTGCATACGACCGAGGCACACAGGGCCAACACCCGGCATCATGGTGTGGGGAGCGATCTCCTACACTGGCCGTACACCACTGGTGATCGTCGAGGGGACACTGAATAGTGCACGGTACACCCAAACCGTCATCGAACCCATCGTTCTACCATTCCTAGACCGGCAAGGGAACTTGCTGTTCCAACAGGACAATGCACGTCCGCATGTATCCCGTGCCACCCAACGTGCTCTAGAAGGTGTAAGTCAACTACCCTGGCCAGCAAGATCTCCGGATCTGTCCCCCATTGAGCATGTTTGGGACTGGATGAAGCGTCGTCTCACGCGGTCTGCACGTCCAGCGCGAACGCTGGTCCAACTGAGGCGCCAGGTGGAAATGGGATGGCAAGCCGTTCCACATGACTACATCCAGCGTCTCTACGATCGTCTCCATGGGAGAATAGCAGCCTGCATTGCTGCGAAAGGTGGATATACACTGTACTAGTGCCGACATTGTGCATGCTCTGTTGCCTGTGTCTATGTGCCTGTGGTTCTGTCAGTGTGATCATGTGATGTATCTGACCCCAGGAATGTGTCAATAAAGTTTCCCCTTCCTGGGACAATGAATTCACGGTGTTCTTATTTCAATTTCCAGGAGTGTATTTTACCCAGTCGGCAAAGACTTTTATGCTCCTTTAGCCTCGTATTCGCACTTCTTTTCATAGTTCCAATATACACCTTGCCACAGGTACACGGAATTTTATACACACCGCTAGATGATAATGGTGGTCTTCTATCTTTAACAGAACGAAGTACTTGTCCTATTTTTCTGGTAGGTTTGAATACCGGTTTCACTTTATGTTTCGGCAAAATTTTACCGATTCGATCTGTAACCTTACTAATGAAAGGTAAAGACACCGTGTTCTTCCATTGTTGTGTACCATCCTTGTCCTTTGGCCTGCTGTAATTACGTCTTAAAACTCTATTAATTTCTTTGTTTGAGTACCCATTCTTTTCGAAGGCCTGTTTCAGATGATTCAGTTCCGTATCCAGATGTTCTGGCGTACAAATCCGTTTTGCCCTGTCCACTAAACTTTTGATTACACCTTTTTTTTATTGTGGGTGATGACTGGAGTTCTTATGTAAAATCTATAAACATGAAGATAATTTTAATAGAAAGGAAGAGGCCTTCAAATTAAGCGAGACATGGACAGTGGCGTTACAGAATCGGTAAGTGATTTTTATCTATGACGGACTATTATCGATAGTTACATTTTATCTTTGACTAGTTTTCTCTCTGCTACTATGTGCAAGCTAGATCACACCCGCTTTCCTCGGTATTTAGGCCGCTCTCCGACGCCCGACTCGTCAGTCGGTAGGACTCAACAGGACCAGCCATACCTCTGAGGATGTCCGACGTAGTATTGGACGAAACGTTAGGAATAGAAGTATTCCATGGACCACCGCCATATAACCCGGAAGAATTATCAACAACAGCGATGTGTGATCGAATTTCCCACTGCTGGAAAAACTGCGGCGATTTGAGTCCATCGACGCTTGCTAAAGGTATATAGAGACGATACGATGGACGTGAGCAATGTGAAGGGCCCGGTCGATCCTGCACAGCTGTCAGCCCTTGCAATTAAGAGCAATTAAGAGCGTCTTGATTAACTCATCCGTGCTGATCGGCGGATGACGACCAGACAAGTGTGTGCAAAGCTGAATGTCGGCTGTAATTCCTTGGAAACAATGTGGCAACATCTCGATTATCGAAAAGTCTGTACGAGATTGTTCCCGCGGATGCTTACAGAAGAACAAAAATCTCATCGACTGGAAATTTGTCGGGACCTGCTGGACTAATATGAAGCTGAAGGTGACAATTCTCTGAATGGCATCGTCACCGGAGATGAGACGTGGTGTCACCACTATGAGCCGTAATCCAAAAGACATTCCATGGATTGGGAGCATGCGAAATCTCTGTCAAAGAAGAAATTCACTTCTTTTGGATGTTCTGGAGCCTGAACAATTCAGCACCCCACAAGACGATACTGACTAAGCTGAAAGCCCGAATTTCCAGGGTAAGGCCAGAAAGGAAGACCAACTCTCATCTGCAACATGATAACGCCAGGCCCCAAACCAGTTTTGCGACCACGTAACTCACTGGAAAATTCGGCTGGGCTGTCTTACAACATCCACCGTACAGTTCCTATTTAGCGTCTTCAGATTTCCGTTTCTTTGAGCTTCTGAAAGACGCACTACGTGGCGAACATTTTCAATACTCGAATGCTGTTCTCAAAGCTGTGAGAAAGTGGTTAGCCTCAACTAGTTCCTGTTTTTACAAGCGCGGCATCCAGGCTCTGGTTGATCGTTGGCAAAAATGCATAACGAATGGTGCTATGTGGAAAAATGACTGTATGTAGCTGGAATATTGATCTGTTTAGCTGTACTGTTGAGATTTATGTATCTCCTGTAGTTTCAATGAATGAAAATAGGAGGTATTGCTTCCGGAACGACCCTCGTATATTGATATGAGGTGACTGGTTGAGAAATTGGATCAGGCGTTAATCGTATCCGAATAGCCGAGGCGGTTAAGGCAACCATTCTATAAAAGTCGAATAGCCAAGTTCAAGTTCCGGTCCGTCACAAATTTTCAACCTTCACCATACTTCAGTGACTACAAGGCGGTTGGAGTCTTGTTTCCCGAATGATTGTACCTTTATGGCCGCTGTACAATCTGTTATGTCCGTTCTGCAGGGCACATCCTACAGAACAAACTACATTTCATTATAGATTTGGAAGTGTTTCGAGCTTTAAACTTACTTTGTATCCAAGCGGTAGATTTCTGGACATGGGTTTCTTATCAAAACTTCATCGACAGAGTCCCTTGTGCAACCCCTAGAAGCCTTTAACAGGAATGGTGAAATACCCTATAAGATCGAACGTTCCACTTCATAATTATGTTGTTTTGCAGACGTAACCGGTTTCTGCTCTTTTTCAGTCGTATTAAATGCTTTTACACACAATAGCATTGTGAAATAATTAAATGTATAAGCCAGGACGACAAGAGATGTTGCCAGCTAGAATAACAAGCACATTGCTCCACTACAGGGGCTGGAAACGGTTATCTTCTCGTCAAGCAGCACCTAGAAACCGAAATTTGCTCCAACGCTGTTGGAAGGAGATTCAGGCAGAATATCTCTCTGATATCAGCCTTAATCTCTCCGCTTCATACACACCTCTAAAACCCCTTGACTGTTGGCTTACATAACCACAGTAGTAGTATACTCTCTTGCTTTCTGCAGACGACGCCTTATAAAGCTGTGTAAATAAGGACTTTACTTGATCTCTTCATCCGTTTAATATTGCATCGACACCTACTTACACTAACGAGACGAAACATTCCGAGCCGGCCGCTGTGGCCGAGCGGTTCTAGGCGCTTCAAGTCCGGAACCACGCGGCTGCTACGGTCGCAGGTTCGAATCCTGCCTCGGGCATGGATGTGTGTGCTGTCCTTAGTTAGGTTTAAGTAGTTCTAAGTCTAGGGGACTGATGACCTCAGATGTTAAGTCCCATAGTGCTCAGAGCCATTTGAACCATTTTTGAAACATTCCGACAACCGTGACCATATAGTGTGTGCTTTCGCGGCCGGTACTAACTTCAATTGAAACATCCGGGCTGATAGGTCATGATCAGTGTATAACACTTCCTCCCAACGTTTCATCTCCGACTGCGGGAGACACACCACAGTCCATCACATGATATCGGCTACGGGACTGAATCTGGTAATGCCAACACTGTGGATTGAAAGTTATCGATTTTCGTTCTCACGGTGCAACGTTGACATCCAAATTTTCTGTACTTTAACATCTTCCTCTTTTCTGTTAAATTTCTTACGGTGTTTTATAAATCTTAATAGCCTCTCTACACATACGTGAATGACAGTGCGATGTTTTCGATATAAGGCTCGACTCACTGAGTTTTATTTCATGGTCACCCCCCAGGTGAATACGTTCTGCTATGGCCGATTTATCACGTAAAGAACAATATTTTGGATTCCACCAATTATAAAAAACTTCAGAAGGATCCGACTACGAAGATTTTAAAAACAACCAGTCGATTGTTAAAGCGTCTTCATTCTTTTCTGACCATAACAAGCTACTCTGCAAAACGGAAGCTCACCCCCCCCCCCCCCCCGCCCCCTCCACCCTAGGCTGTATAGAGTACACAAGGTGCACAAACCACAGGTTCCTTTGAGTTCTATTGTGAGTTCAGTAGGTCTCCCATCCACGAGTTAGGTGGACACCTTGCCTCACAGCTGCAACCTTATGTTGGTAGAACTCATAGTCATACTAAAACTTCACGCCATTTCATTGACAAATTAAAAGAAATTTATGTGGGCCCATATGATACACTTTTTGTCGTGTCGTTATTTACCGGTGAAGGAGGTTATCACATGCATAGCGCATATTTTTCGAGCAGATATCGTGATGTTATTCATACACTTCCTCACCACAACTTATGTTGATTACACTAATGATTTTTGAACAGATTGACGGGGCAGCCGTGTGCGTGTAACACCTATTTTAACCTATTTTGTATCTGTATCGATATTTCTAAAACAATTTGTAGTTTTGCTTGTGTATAATGTTGTGTCTGTCACGAAATTCTTTGATTTGTGTACATATTCGTTACGTGAACATTTGAACGATTTTGTTTAAATTATGCTTGTGAATTTAAATAACTACTGAAATGATTGTTATGTCCACAGTTAGGGAACATACAGTTGAATGTAAAAGATGTGGAGAAGCCCCACAGCTACGAAAGTAGCCTGGCGGAGTGGAAAAGGTGTGGTTGGTGCGCAAGTGGCAATTCGTCCTTTGTGATGGGTGAGGAGTCTGGTCTGAGTAGTGCTGTGGTTAACACCTCGCTAGCAGTAGCGGATCATTGTGGCTCATATTCCTGGAGTTTTAAGGCCAGAAAAGCTTAAAGGCAGTATTTATGTGCCTCGGATGCTGCATCTGGTGATTTCATTATCATAGCTTGGTTTTTGGCCATATAAAAGTATAATTCCGACGCTAAGAAGATGTGTAACAGGGCGAGGACAACAATATTGCTGTGACTGCATCGCCGCCAGGTTAACAGCCACTGCGAATTGCACCACCAGTGCCACCAGCCATCCACTAAATCGTTTATACTTGGCAATCAGTAAATGGAGCAGGTATTTGTGAAATTTGGTCGATTTTATAACAATAATTGCGGTGTTGTTAAAAACTCTATCTTACACCCGTGATTATACCAAATCACAAACCTTGACAGGAATCCTGTCCTACTGAATTTAATTCCGAGTGTCCTAATTTACTATGAGAAAGTAGCTGAACTTGAATTTAATGTCGTGTTGTCATTTGCACAGCCAATTATACTTTTGAGTAGGTCAAAAGACTGATTATGAAAGCACATTTGATATTTAAAATGTTATACTTTGTCATGCTTTACATAATTAATGATAAGAATACTTACCATTTCTCATTCAAATTGGTGTAGTTTTGTTAAAGAGCATGGTTCTTCAAACAATGAAAGTTTAAGGGTCCTCATGTACTAAGTTAGTTAGTTAATGAAGCAATTTAAAGGCTCCTTCAGAGCCAATGTAATTAGATTTGCAATGTAGTTAGATTGTTGTTTACTTGCTTCACTACGAACTTAAGAAAGAACTCTTTACTGTGTTATCTATTCTAATCCAAGTTGGTTAATGCACAGGCGTAGGGACCCTTGTACTAAGCAATGGAGTTATAGATTATCATCATTAACAGACCCTCTACTTTAAATTCAGAATCATTTCAAACTTTCCCCGTTCAGGATTGCTACTAGTTTCTTATGCGTCGGTAATTGATTTTATAAACTGTTACACCTAGTTCATTTAAGTTACGTGTTGTTGAGAGGCATATGTTGCTATTCACTATCACATTGGTCATTTGTTTATCTGACTTACTAGTTATTAGCACATTTATTTGCAAGGTTAGGTTACTGTGTTGTAGTGTGAACAGATATAAGGAAAGAGGTTAGACTGTGTGTCAAGTAAGGTTAGGTTAGTCTTAGCACTGCCTTCTGCTTTATCAGTTTGCTTGACACAGGCTGGCGACCGATTTTAATATGTAATGTTACAAATTGCTTTTGTGCTTGGAGAACGCCTCTTCCTGACCCACCTGATTACTGTTAGTTATACTCTGATAGAGTGTTTCGGAAACGAATCCCAGCTTGATTGTTCTGTTTCCAATACGTTATCTCACGGTCACAATTACTTAAAAATTCCTATTAGAGGTAGCCCGTTAGCATCTATTGCCGTTTAAGGTGGTGATACCGTTACAGGCGGTCCTCTTAATCTGGATGAGGCCAATTTGTTTATGGAAACCTTTGGAGAATGATACCATGTGAATTTTCTGAATGTGTCTGTTATCAAGCGAGAGGACAGACCGTTGAGGCAGAGGGTGTATAGAAAACCCATGCATACTGACCGTTACCTTCATAAATAGTCTAACCACCACCTCAGACAAAAAAAATGAGCTGTGATTAAAACTTTGGTAGACACGGCGTACAAAATTTGGGAACAGACTTCTTTAGAAGGTGAAGTTGAGCATCTACGGTCGAAATTCAAGAAAAATGATTATTCTTACAAGGGGGTAGATGGAACACTAGAGCACATCGCCCTATGGAGAGACTCAGTATCAACAATAAACAACGGCCGCCAATGGAAAAGTTCTTCTGCTGTTCATTAGTAAGATTACAGATCGCATTGGGAAAGAGTTGAGCAAGTACGGTGTGGAAAGTATTGTCATATCCAACAGGAAGACATAAGAAAGTCAGAAATACGTATACGACATTCTTTGGCTGCACCAGGTGTATATGAATGTCCTTGTAGTTGTGGACTGGTTTATATTGATACCACGAAAAAAGTGTTAACATCCGTCGGGTTAAAGACGAGAGGAATTGCCGCCTGGACATATGTATATTTCGACCGTAGCTAATCATGTTTACCAAGACGGTGATCACGAAATAAAATTCGGCGAGACGAGCGCCATAACGAAGACATCGCATTATTATGCTCGCGTGTATGGAGAAGCTACCGAAATTCATAAACACAGTAATAATTTTAACAGAAAAGAGGAATGTGTTAAGTTAGATAAAATTTTGTATCAATGTTGCACCGTAAGAATGACGATCGATAACTTTCAGTCGAGAATGTTGCCATTACCAGAGATAATCTCGTTACCAACGCCATGTGATGGACTGTGGTGCCCACTACACTGCCTACATATTCGGCACTACCACGTGTTCTGGTTGCAGTTCATCGCTTTAGCTCTGAAGATGTCTCCCACAGTCGGAGATGAAACATTAGGAGGAAGTCTTATACACCGACCATGGCCTATCATTCCGGAAGTTTGAAGTGAAGGTTACGACCACCTTGTTAACAGCGTGTTGGTCCACATGTGGAACGCATTGCAGCACAGATTCTGCGTCACGTAGATTCGACAAATCCTTGGTAAGTTTTCCGTAGGTAAGTGGCAGCAGGTGTCTACGCACAGGTCACGCAGTTCTCGTAAATTATGAGCTAGTGGTACTGAACGCAGAACTGGCGCCCAGTAGTGTCCTAGATTTCTTCAGTTGGGTCCATTGGTTTCAGATAAAGCAAATTTTGTGGCCAAGACATCGACATGAGCTCACGATCATGCTCCTCAATCCACTATAGAGCGATTCTAGCCGTGTAACAGGACACTTAACCAGCTGAAAGATGCCATCACTGTCAGCGAAGATACCAAGCATGAAGAGATCCCGGTGGTCTTCATTACTGTTCACGTAACCTACAGCTATCATGGTACATTCTGTTACTCCCGCAGAGTCCGTGGAGTCCCACGTGAACATCCCTTATAGCATAACAGCTCCTATACCATGCTTCCGTGGCGTGGTGCACGTTTCAGCTAGACGTTCGCCTGGATAATGGTGCGTCCAGACACGACCATAGACCTGGTGTAGAAAGAAATGTGATAAATCCAAGCAGGTTCCGTCGATCCACGGTCTAATCTCGATGATCTTGGGCCCATTGTCGTTGGGTCAACAGGGGAACAAGTAACGGTCCTGTGTTGCGGAGCCTCATGATCAACAAGGCGTGCTGATCGGTGTGCTTCGAAACGCTTCTGCCTGCAGTAACGCAATACTCTGTTGTCACGTCTGCCACAGTTCTCCATCTGGCCTGCCTTACAGGGCTGCCAAACCCCGCGCAGTGTAGCCGCGTGGTCTCAGGTGCCTTGCCACGATTTGCGCGGCTCACCACGTCGGAGGTTCGAGTCCTCCCTCGGGCTTGTGTGTTGTTCTTATCCTAAGTTAGTATACGTTAGATAGGTAGTGTGTAAGCCTAGGGACCGATTACCTCAGTAGTTTCGTCCCATAGGAACTCACCACAAATTACGAGTACCACATCCAACACCTTTGTCACCTAGTCGTGGTTTCACCGTCCTTCATCCACTTTCCACAGCTGTTCAAGAGAGTACCCGCCGACCACCATCATCGTTTCCGATTGCTCGTTACCAAACGCCGGGGCGTAACAATCCACACTCCTTCAAAGTAGCTTAAAATGATTCCCCATTAGTCCCAAATTCCCCACGACGCCACCAGACTATATTCAGTGTCGCGGTACACAGTGGTCATAATTTTTCAGCTCACCAGCTTACATCTGTCTTGAGTAAAGTTTAGATCTTCATACTGTTTCTTACAAAACGGAATTTTTTGAACTCCGCTGCTGTAGCTGTGTTATGTAGAAAACTGGACTGGTGACCTAGGATATTACTTCAGTGTTTTTACATGCAACTACCAAAGCGCACAATAATCAATAATTTACTTATTTGCTTTTCTTTCACATTTTCAAAATCACTTTCTGAACTATTACGACGTCTTTCAGGACTGCGGTGTCAAGCTTAATGATACCCAACAGTTCTTTTTTCTGTGGAAGATATGACTTTCTTCCCAACCATTTATGTTCTATGCACATAGGAGGTGTCTAAAATTCTGAGAAAGAATAATAACTATTGTACACAAATTACTTTATGAGGGTTTCCATAAAATTTTAACTATCGCCTCGAAAAAATAAAGTTACGTAAGTATTTTTTTTAACATGTCTGCATTCCTAGCATACGTTAATATCCCCGTGGACAGTATCGTACGCAGTCCTTTGCTCAGAACACAGAACTACACTACTCATGTGACATAGGTTTTAACTGCTGGAAAACATTGTCAAAAAATGGCTCTGAGCACTATGGGACTTAACTTCTAAGGTCATCAGTCCCCTAGAACTTAGAACTACTTAAACCTAACTAACCTAAGAACATCATACACATCCATGGCCGAGGCAGGATTCGAACCTGCGACCGTAGCGGTCGCGCGGTTCCAGACTGTAGCGCCTTTAACCCCTTGGCCACCCCGGCCGGCAAAACATTGTCAAACATTGATGAAACGTATTTGAAGGTAATTTTTTTGCAGAAACCATGAATGTGTAGACTATAATATACGGATAACTGAGACCAGACAGTTATGAGATACAGCAGTTATTTATTGCCATTAATTAGTTTTCGACCCTTTTTAGATTCATCTTCAGATGAGGCACGCAGAAGTGGCATATTCATGTTTGTAGCGTGGGTTCTACAAGTGGGCTCTTGCGGCATTCTAGGCGGTATTGGTCTTAATATCTGTATAGAAGCATCCATTTTCATTGCCTATTGTTGTGTACACATAGCTCCGCGTAGTCAGCGCGTACACAACTTTCCCACTAGAGCGCGCCCCGCTAAGCACAACAGCGCAGGCGCAGCGCTCGTCCGTCTCCGCACTATGAGATGGCGCTGTCTTAGAGACGGACCAAATTCTGCTTCCGCCGATCCGCGTATTAATATGTAATGCAGCCAATGAGATTGCTGCTAACGTAGAACCTTTTGTCCTCGCGGATCACAATCGCGCAGTGATATCTGAACGCGCGAGGTATTATAACGAGTGTACAGATCTCCGATTAGTCAGTCTGCATTAGTCTGCATTAGTCTATAGTCAAGTTTCAGTCTGCGCCTAATAAGATTATCATATTCCTGTACATAGCCATGAAGATAAATATATAGACACTTTGTCAAGTATCAGAGATATGTGAGAATAAGATTAACATACCAAGACCAAAGGAACTTCAGATTGTCAATTGTAAACAGCATCCAGAATCAAGTTACGTAATATCTATGATTTTTATTATTTTAATAAATGTGTGCGAAAATTAATCAAGTTCTGTTTAAAGTTGGTCACCGTCAATCTGCTACTCTAAGCGTGCAAGTGGCATTTCTATCGTCTGACCTAACGGCAGAAGATAAACACGCCACGGTAAGACCACGAGACATATTGCTGACACTCGCCTACTTCGTTAGAGCGACAAGTCAAATAATGTCATGCTGTGTGTACCGAATGTCTTACAGTACGCACACCACACCTATCTGCCACAGAATTAATCACTCTTTCATATAAACACCGACTGTTACAAAAAATAGCTAGAATCTGTCGTCTGCTGCACAACCGGTGTATCTGTTGTATGGACCATTCTACATTCTTCGCCTGAAAAGGCTCATACATTAGTTAATGGAAATAAACAAATATTTCATAAATGGCTGATCACGGTTGTCAGTATTTATACTAACATTTTTCGTTTTCTCTTTGATATTTTTAATATATTTGCTGTTTTTCTAAGATTTCGTTGAAGATTGGGTGCTGGGTCGGTAGGTGCAAAATCTTGACTATGCAACAGTCGTTTTCATTGTAACAGTAATTTTGTTTACAGTTTCTATCTGATGACAGAATCCGAAACACCGAACTTTATTTTCAAGCGCAATTCTACAAATCATCTACGCCCTTCGCAACTTCACGATGCGACTCGGCCATTTGTTTATGGTGTCCAGGTCGTAAATAGACGCTGCCAGAGCGAGCACTTCAGCACTTTCCCACACACGATGTCACACGTGAGTGCCATATGGAACGAGATACTAAGAATATCTCTGGAAGTTTGTCGAGAGTCCCGTCTTCTTGGTCTTTGTAATTCCAGGATGATTGACACGAGCGTGATAACGAAATGTGTCCCACTACGCGCACAGTCACCCGCGTGATATCGCGTGACATACAAGCCGGCAGCGACGTCTCCAGAAATTCACGCCTTTTCGCGGGACTGTCTCACTTCACGTGCTTTCAGAAGTGTGGAATACTGAATAGCAAGTGCCACGCTGCGGAACTTTGAGACGCTCTGCCTCGTTTTTATGTTTCCTCACCTTAGTCAGTAAGAACGAAACCGTTGTAGATTCATTTTGTTCTCCGTCCGTTAAGATACCTTTTTCTCAGGAACAGGTAAAAGTATCAAACTGAATTTATGTCAATTGATATGGTCTCCGGTCACTTGGTTGTGTGAAAACATTTCAGCTGCTAAGTCAGTGCAATCAAATGATAAGCCAATTTATGTTACATATCATAATACTCGCAAACGCGCTCATCAAAACTTACAGATGAACTATGTACGTGCATACATAATTAAGGTTTTACGGAACACTGACAGCGCGTGGCCTGCTCACACTTGTCCGGTTCTCGTTATCCAGTAAGATAGCGTCGTGCCCTCCGCCAGCAAGTGGAACAGTTTGTGGCGTAACTACACTGCAAACTTACACATATCCGACACTGCTCTACATTGGTTTTATCCAATGCCTTTTTATTTGTCAAATACCGTTTCCGGTATTTATCGATTATTGTAACTTTATTCAAAAAAATGGCTCTGAGCACTATGGGACTTAACATCTATGGTCATCAGTCCCCTAGAACTACTTAAACCGAACTAACCTAAGGACATCACACAACACCCAGTTATCACGAGGCAGAGAAAATCCCTGACACCGCCGGGAATCGAACTCGGGAACCCGTGCGTGGGAAGCGAGAACGCTACCGCACGACCACGAGCTGCGGACTGTAACTTTATTGCTTTACTACTTTTCTGCGCAGGATATATCAGTAGAAATGTGTAGTAATTAGACTTACACAGCTCCTCTGGACAACATCGGACAATAAGTTTCGTCCGCCGAAGTCGATCAGATTGCAGATTTTCAGCTTCGTCCAAGTTCAAAGTTGTTGAGGGGTTTGTGGCCACTTGTTAGCATATTATGTGTCTACTTCTGTCTCGGCGAAGTGGCACGTCAGAAGTTGAAGTGAGGGTACGACCTCTCTGTCCTATATCCCCAGGCGGCAGTATCTTGCACAAATACGGCATAAAGACTGTTTACAAACTGACCAAGAAGATCAAAGAGTCTCCCAGATGGACAACGGAAAAAAGGAGCCCATCGCAATATCGGAATTACGCCGCATACCCTGTACATGTGGAAATGAGTGGAGTATCACTAAACATCACGGTCACCAAATATAAGCGGCATCGCAGACAGGGACAGGTAGAGAAATTGGCCGTGGTGGAACACGGCATGTGTGAGATCGACCCTATAATAAAATTCAGCGACACGCAAATTCTCGCTGTTGAGAAGAGCTATCACGACCGCTTCTTCAAGGAACCCACAGAAATCCACAAACATGACAGTAGCTTCAGCAAGAAAGAGAAGGGCCTCAAGCTCAACGGGTCCTGGATTTTCGTGCTACAGTGAACGACCGTTGCTGGTAGAAAGGGGAGAACCACAGTGGTAACGAGCACGGAAAAGCCTTCGCACGTTGGCGTGCCAGGTACATATAGACTGCAGCCGTGAGTTCGACTCCAATCCACCACAGCTTTAACAGTCCTAGCCACTCGTATTGGCGAAACGACGTCAGGAAAATCATTAAGTAATTGTCAGCCGACGAACCCAAGGCAGAAGCCAATAGGCAATACAATGATCAGCAAGAGCTGTATGACAACCTACGTAATAGCCGGTATGTCGACGACGAGTCGTGGTATGAAAGCAATGAGGCCTTCGTAGGTCGCTAACTAAATTTCGCCCGAACAGGTCATGAAGGCCGAACAGTACCGATCGGCCGCCGTATCATCCTCAGACCACAGGCGTCACTGGATGCGGATATGGAAGGGCATGTCGTCAGAACACCGCTCTCCCGCCCGTATGCCAGTTTACGATACCGGAGCCACTACTTCTCAATCAAGTAGCTCCTCAGTTTGCCTCACAAGGGCTGAGTGCACACCGACACTTCGGTGATCTGACGAAAACTGGTGTTACCACTACGGCAAGGCCGCACAAATTCCCGTAAATTCCGGGGAGGAATGGCGATGAGCTCTGACGCCGCGTTCAATCTCATAGCCAGATGGGTTCGTTCGGGTTCGGATCTGGCAAGGTGTGGGGCCAGCACATCAATTGGAACTCGCCACGGTGTTCCCTCAGCAACTCCATTACAGTCCTGGCCTTGTGACATGGCGCATTATCTTGTTGAAAAATGCCGCTACCGTCGGGAAACATGATCGTCATGAAGCAGTGTACATGGTCTGCAAAAAGTGTACGACATTCCTTGGCCGTCTGGTGCCATACACAAGCTCCACTGGATTCATGGACGCCCACGTGAATATTCCCCAGAGCGTAATGAAAGCGACAGCCAACTTGTCTTCACGCCGCAATACAGCTGTTCCCCTGCAAGACGACGGATTCGCGCCCTCCCATTGGCATGATGTAGACTATAGCGGGATTCATCAGACCTTGCAACGCTCTGCCACTGCACCAACGTCCAGTGGCGATGGTGACGTGCCCAGTTCAGTCGTAGTTGCCGATGTCGTGGTGTTAACATTGACACATGTATGGGACGTCGGCTATGGGGGCCCATCGTTAGGAGTGTACGGTGCTCTGTGTGTTCAGACACACTTGTACTCTGCCCTGAATTAAAGTCCGCCATAGTTTGCCGCCTGTCCTGTTTCACCAGTCTGCCCAGACTACGATATCCAACATCTGTAATGACGGCTGGTCGCCCAATCCCATGACATCTGGACGTGGTTTCATCTTGGTTTAACCCCGTGTCGAAGACACTCATTACAGCCGTACTCGAGCAACCGATAAGTCACGCAGTTCCCGGAATGTTAGTGCCGAGCCTCCGGGACATCACAATCTGCCCTCGGTCAAACTCAGATAGACCTTCCTCATTCTACACACGGACAGCACGCTCACTGATACTACATGTACCGTGCGTGTGTTTTACTAGCAGTCATTCCTCGCCAGGTGACGCTGCTATCGCCTCGACGGATTTATATCGATAGAAGATCGTTCTGGCTGATCAACGTATGTCTTTGAAGGTCTTCTTATACTTCTATATCCAACCTTTTTTTCCACAACTGTGCTGACTTGGGGATTGTTCCGTCTTCCATGCAAAGAAGATAACCCGCAAGTTTCAGACTTCTTTCAGCAATGATTTTGTGCATACTGCTGAGACCAGTTCTTCTCAGCACTTCATCATCTGAAACACGGTGAAAGACTCTGAGCTTGTGTTGTGATTTTACTGATATATTCCAGTTCTCTGATCTGTGTATATAGCTATTGGTAAGTTGACAGAGGAGTACAACGGAAGCTTAATGGAAATGCTTATGGAATCTAATTGTTATGACGATCGCATTCGTTGGGAAATCGAACAAGCTTTCCCAATTCTCTGATGATGTCTGCATTTACGTCCCCGTCAGAGAGATAAAACTGCCGAGATAAGGATATCTTTGGACGTATCTCGACACAGCAAGTCGGGGAACCCCCTTTCAGGAAGCGGAGCGCTGCATATCGGAGAGCACACGTATACGTCAGTGCGTAAGAGCACGTTGTGGTGTGTGGTCGTGGAAATTGTTGAGTGCTACGAGCGATTCAAGAAGAACATAAAAAGTGGCGTTGCATTCTGTTGATGACAGTGTCAAATATAGCTGCTGGAGTAATAAGTTAGGCAAAAGAGAAGGACGTGCAAACGCTACGCCAACTGTACATTATGACGCAGCATGTATGGACACCAACAAAATATTGACCGTTAATCTCACAATCACCGTCCACAAAAGGCAAGAGATGTCATTTGTTCCAATTCATTTTTGCAACAAAATGACGATTACTGTTTTTGTAGAATTTGATAATACATCATATAGTGAGTTCAACTTTTTTAATGGAAAGCAAAGCATCCTGTTGTGCAGGTTATACTTTATATCGTATTGCATATCAACAAATTTTGTTAAGTATTTGTCTCATTTACAGTACAAAGATATACAAAACGACCACTGCTGCTAAACAGCTATGAAATTAGCGTGCATTGCTGAAGCAACTAACTCCTCGACTGAGTAAAATATTAAGGGCCGTCAGCCAACCATTGTTCTGACGTCTTTCTGAAATCGAATAAAATAAAAGGAATCAGTCCCGAAATATATGATAAAAGCTTTGCAGTCTTCACTATTAGTAGATGGAGTGTTTCTCAAGGTTCAGTAAAAAAAAGACAACTTTCAGATTCAAAACAGCTTTAATTTTTCAGCATCAAGTTGATATAGCATTTTCGACAATATAAAACTTTCAGGTGGATTGCCAAATTATAAGTACTGGCACCGATCTTAGTCTGTGTGTACTGCATTGCCACAAAAGTTGTATGACCAACTGCTCAGCGTGTCATTGTGGCTTCGGAACTCGATTGCCTCACCACTGAATAACTAATTGTTAGTAAACACCGTTTGTACCGTGGTAACTGTTTCATTAGGTAGCTTGATAGATACTGTGATAAAATGAGGACATATTACAATTACGCCATTTTATATTTAATGTAGATTCACTGTCCGCCTCCGTAGGGTAGCCGTAGCGTTACCGCCTACCACGCAGGGGGCCCGGGTTTGATTACCGGCAGGGGACTGGCTGTTGTGTGTTCTTAACCGTCATTGACTCGCAAGTCGTCGAAGTGAAAAAGGACTTACAATACGGCGGTTGAATCCCCCTAAGGAAGTCTCCCGGCCAACAATGCCATACGATCATTTTCTTGTAGATTCACTCTCAAAATCTCATTAGGAGACTGCATAAATAAAAATAACTGCACAGTTCTAACAGCATAACAAGTTTGGATCAAAATCTCAACTCACTTGAAGTGAATAAAAAGACAACAAAAAACATAAAAAACTAATAGGAGCCGTCACACGTTCGCTATCAAACTTGGTGAAATAAGATCGTATTGTTTAATTAGTGTGTACAATACGTATAGGAGTATCTATAAAGGGCTGAATTGTAGTAACAGCAATAAGAAGCCATTAACGTCAGTTTTAGGTGTACGAAGAACCTTGAAAGATTAGTGGGTTTGAGAAGTCTTATATGGAACAGTGACAAAAATTATTGTGGGGAGAAGCTTGCGAATTCCCCACTCGCTTTTTTATTGTTAAAGTTCGTCAAACTTAAGGCATCAGACTGGTTGACTAGTGGCCACTACTCACTTTCCTAGACAGCATTTCTTATTAACAATGACTGCGTTTTATGACAAATGCGATCACGGTTAGATCTTTCGTTTTAAATTATGTATTTTGAAGGAGCGGAATTCTTGAAATGAGAAGTTTTAACATTCAGTTTGACTAATATTTAAGCTTATTTTTAAATAGTCATTTAACACCTATCTCTTCATAATCCGACATATATAACACAATTCTATTTTTCTGTCGGAATAGTTCATTAGTCGAGATATCAGGTTAATAGACCCACCATAGCTTCGATTTGCTGTTTCCTAAGCTCGCATTCGGAATACGTTACATAGACAGCTTTGTCCGGAAAATAGTTCCAGTCTGGCAGTCCGACCAAGGTTATCGGGAAGCTCCAACTGTACATCAGGCTACTATTAGAACTGAAAATCCGGTCACAAACATTCCTCACTGGTGCTCCATCTGCCCCACTCCCAGACTCGTGAGATTCTGGCTGAAAAAGGTGAAGTCATACAACAGCTTGCACTATTCTCAGGAGTCAGGCGTGAAAGATGAAAATACAGTACAAAGCACAAACACTATATTGTCATTGTAAGTGTGGACTCATCGACGAGAAATTTCGAATAATTTCACCGAAACTCGGCCTGTCAGTATTACTAAAAGTCTAAAGGGGCACACTTTCCCAGTTGCAGGATGCGTATCTAACGACCTCCACGGGAAACAAAAATGTCTTACTTGTCGACATAATCTCGTTTGAGGGATACACACTGGCCGAGCATCCCATCAGCAAAATAGGGTCTGTCAAACTTTGCAAAAATATTTGTTGACATCAACCACCACTTCCTTATGTGATGAATATTTCTTCCCAGTAAGCCAAAACTTCAAGTTATGGAAGAGGAATAAATCATTTGAGGCCAAGTCAGGTGAATAGGGTGGTTGAGAAACCAGTTCAAAGCCCAACTCACACATTTTTGCCATTGTTATCGCAGATGTGTGGAATGGTGCATTATCCTGGTGAAAGAGCACTTATTTGCGTGCCAGCCTTGATGTCTTTTCAGCCAACGTACGTTTCAAACGATCCAACAATGAAACGTAATAGGATCCAGTTATGGTTCTGCTTTTTTCCAAGGAAACCATGGGGATTATTCCTTGGGAATCCCAAAATACAGTGGTTATCTCCTTAGCAAGTGAAACAATGGTCTTTGCATTCTTCTGTCCACTTTAGCCAGCCTTTGTCCATTGATTTGACTGCCGTTTTAACTCTGGTGTGTAACGATGGATTCAGGTTTCATCAACAGTCACACATCGGTGCAAGATGTCTTGCAGACTGTGATTAAACATCGCCAGACATGGTGATGAAATGTTTTGCCGGACGCGCTTTTGTGTCGGCTGTAACTACCGCACCCACCTCGTACGCAGTTTCTTCATAGCAAATTGTCCGTGCAGGATATTATGCACTCGCTCAATTCAGATGCCTGCAGGCTCAGTAATTTCATAGGTCTTTATTTGGCGGTCTTGCATTACCGTATAATTGATTTTGTCGATGGTTTCCGTTGTGGTGATCTCAACTGGACCGTCTGAGCGCGCATCGTCTTCGGTGCTTGTCTGACCACATTGAAATTCATTAACCCAGTAGTGAATAGTCTTCAGTGATTGTACAGAGTCCGCGTGAACTTCATACACTTCTGTTTTGATTTGTACGGCAGTCCAATCCTTCAGATGAAAATGTTTAATAACAGCACAAAACTCGTTTTCCTCCATTTTCAATCTCAGTCGACACACTGAGCAACTCAGACGGCCATCAACAATGAACTGTAAGTTACACATTGTTGAAATTCTGTATACGATCCTATGAATATCAAGCTTACCAACCATGAAGGCGCAATAAAAATGTTCCATTTTTTCATGGAAATTTACCAGACTTATCAAACCACCCTCGTACTCATCCAGTATCTGAGATTGACAGCAAATAGTGAGATCCAATGAACTTTACGCTTAATGTCAAACCAGTTCGAAAATTTCTTATCACTGACGCTCTCCACAAAATAATGAAAGAAAACAAGTTAATCGCATATTGATTTTACTGTTGATGCAGCAAAACATCATCGGGTAATGAGTTTTAATTTATTACTTCTTTAATACTAACTCTGTTCACGACACGTTTTTCAGACAGTATCCACCTATACCATTGAATGTACCTGCAAAATTATATTATTGTACGTGATATAGTTCAGGAGATATGTTGTCATAAACACGAAGATGCATAAAAGACTATCTTATCTTAAAATGGAGAGAAAAAATAAGTAGTGAATTCATCAAACTTTAAACATAATGTCGAACCAGTTCGAAAGTTTCTTGTCGCTGATACTCTCCACAAAACAATGAACGCAAAAAAATTATTGACATACTGCTTGTGCTGCTGATGCAGTAAAACTTCATCATCATGAAATGAGTTTTAAATTACTTCTTTAATACTAACTCTGTTTACGACACATTTTTCAGACAGTATCCACCCATACCACTGAATGTACTTGCAAAATTACGTTGTGATATTGTTCAGGAGATACGACGTCACAAGCATTGAGATGCATGAAAAACAAGCTCATCTTAAAATTACTCACACTGTACTCGACTGCAATGCGGAGACCACGGATTCGAGTCTCGACATTACCGCTGGTTTTTCCTCGGTAGGAGGACTGCAACGGAGTGCAGTCAGCCTCATGATGCCAATTGAGAAGCTGATTGACCAGTTAGTAGCGGTCCCAAGGTCAAGAAACCCGACAACGACGGGGAGATGGCAAAGTGACCACATGGCCTCTACACCGCATCGATGACGGTATTGGCAGAGGATGACACGGCGGTCGGTCGCTACCGAGATACCCACCAGCGCCAGTGTATGGAGTTTCATTTACATGCTCATCCAGCGTTTCGGTAACGTGAGCACTTAGAAATGTCCAACAAATTATACACATAATTTCAAACGTTTTGTTAACTACTTCTAGCTTCCAGCCCCACAAAGTAATGAACGGAAATAGTTAATCGCTTTATAAATATTTGTTGTTAATGCGGTAACACTTCACCATTAAGCATGAAGTTTGAATTTATCAAAACTACTAACCCTATTCGTAACCCATTTTCGTGTTTAACGTCAAATATTTAAAACATTAACTCATCTGTAAAGTAATCACACGCTCGAATCTGTTTCACACATGAGAGTTAGAATCTGTAATGAAATTGGAGATTAAATCATTCTGACAATTCTCGCCACCTATTCCAAATTTCCCTCGTACATCTACTGTACACCATGAAAGAACTTTGGGGACTTCTCCTAAAGTACAACCACACACTTCGCACTCTATACTCAAAATGATGACCTGCGACAACAATGGCCAAAGTCGCGTTAACAGTGAGGCAGCTCTCAAATCAACTACGCGTTAACATTCGTGGTACACTTATAAGCTGATTAGCCACATAAAGAAAACTAACATTAATATCAAGAGAAGCAAAACTACGCACGAAACCAAACACTGTGTTCCTCTCCCACAAAACAAATAAATTATTCTGTGGCATGTTACGTCTATTAGTCAACACAATTTTGCATTTACGTAAGATATAAAACCTGCCTGTAGTCACCCCTGCCCATTGTTTCATCCTGCCTTCTTCACAGAGCTACGTGACGCATTAGACTTGCATTCGGGAGGACGAGGTTCAAATCCCAGATAGTTCACGACTTCCCTTGATTTCCCTAAACTGCTTATGGTGAACGCCGGGATGGTCCCTTGGAAAGGGCACAACCGGTTTCCTTCCCAATGCTACAAAATATCCGTCTCTAATGACCACGTCGTTGACGGATAAACCCTGTTGGTCCCTCTTTCTTTCCCTCTGCTCTTTAAAAGTACTAAATAATCAGTTCCTGACAAAGCAGGTGTAGTTCTGAGGTTTCTAGCTTATTTTTGGTATTCAATGACGGCGATGTGAGCTCTATTTTTATTCAATGTGTCATACTTCAGATTTGTACACTGGATATTTTTCAAACAGAAGACTTCAGTGGTCGATATGTTACGCCACAGAGGTTCTGAGTACATGCAATGTGATCTTTGGTTGTCAGTAGATTTGTCGCTACCAGTGAAGCATTCTGTGAGAAACAAATGAGAGTCGGTTGTTGGGCACGCTTCTGAGAGGTGTGGAAATAACTAGCAGAACACAGAGATGTAAACACACAGTATATTATTTTTTTAGAAATACGATTTCGTAAAGATTGATTTCACAAGTGCGAAAATATTCAGGTAATGTTGTCGCTACATTGCTTGGTCGCACATTATTTATCATTACTTTAAGAAAGGAAAATATTTAGCACGATTTTTTCTTTATTGGTTCGATTCAGTTAGTTTGTTATTTGCTCACATAGCTTGGAATTAGAATTATAGATTCACGACTCCTTTACCATTTCATTAACTAATTTCATGGCAGAGTAATATTTTTTATCAGAAGTGATTTTTGGTGAAGATGGCTGTAATTGTTAAGGAATGAGGTTCATAATACTGTTTTGAATGGTAGTGTATTTTCACTCATTCAATACGTTTAGTCTCTTCCAGCGTCTCCTTGTGATCTTTTTTTTTTTTTTTCTAATTGCGTGTCATCCCACTGAACTAAGCAGGACACATTCACTCAAAGTAAAGCATGATGCGAGAAGTATAGCAGTCTTTTCTTACATTGCACTTGGGAAAGTATTTCTGTAGCTGTTTTGCTGCAGCGCTGTATTTTAATATTGGCCAATTTCGAGCAATAGAAAGTTTCCGTTGCCACAAAGTAAGTCGTGAAAATTGGTGGGGGTCAGTTTAACGCCACAGTCAGGACACAGAACGATCATTCACAGTTAAGCATTGGATTTCAAAATTTTCTTCAGGGTCATTTCAGGTAAAGGTCAGTGCAGGTCTCATTTCTTATGCAGACATTCTTATTCTGACAGTGCAGTGTTACATTCGCGTATATATTATTTAGTGTTCAGAATTTTATTTAGCCAGTTTGCATACATAGATTTATGAGGCATTTTTCACAGGATCATTTTGGATTGTTATTCTTTCAAAATTCGATTTGTAATTTTATGTAACATTTATACTCCGTTAGGTTTGTATGTTGGAACTGTGACGTCAGGCGCTGTAGCACTCTTCACTCCACTGCTCAGTACAGAATGTCACGGGAGAGACTGTTTAGTATATAGTTTAAGTTTTCTAATTGTTTGTGGCAAAAGTTATTTGGAATACAGTTATACACTTTCAGGTGTAGTGATTTGTAGATCTTATTGTTAAATTTTCCTCGAGACATTTGAGTCTCATCTCTATCTACAGTGATGAAGGAAGATGAAGAAATGAATTAAAATTTGTGCTAGGGTAGTCCGTGCAGCAATGTTAGCCGTAGTGCTGTGGTGGTGTCATAGATAGCATTCCTGCCTTTCCCAGCCGGGGCACAAATTGTAATTCATTTGTTCAGCTTCCATCATTATTGTAGACTTTTAGATGTGTTTCACGATTCTTTTTATCACATAGCGTTTACGTAAGCACACCACTTTCAATGTTCAGGTTCTCATGCAGCACAGACACACACGAAAGTAAAGAATTAGAAACAAAACAGGTACAAAGTATCCAGAAGACATGATGGACGGCAATGTAACTTCGTATACGCGTACACCATCGGTAGGTGTGTAAACGATTAGGGCTGCAGTTCTCTGTGACAAGTAGAATGGCGAGCAGAGCGCATTAGTGTTATTGGGGCTTGTTGCTGTTACCCAGCCAGGTAAGGTATTTAAGGGAGGTGAACAGCGCCAGTTATTGAGTGGTCGCTGTGAAGTTCATAGAGATGCCGCATACTCGTGTGAGACGCCGTTATCAACAAATGACAGAGTTTGAAAGGGACCAAATTGTGCGTCTCCCATTGACATTATGCAAATTTTGAGCAATACATGAGCAATACAAAAGAGTATCGCCGTCTTGTGCACCAGGCACGTCATAGCCCCTTCACATCTAAATCCATTAGTAGACATCAAGTAATGGACTCCCTCCAGTATTCTCTTTCATCCCGCGCCATTGCTCACAGACTAGCAGCAGCCGCACTAGGAAAATACCGTACCATCCGTAGGCTGCAGTCAAGACTACAAAACGAACGGCCGCTTTTGGAGTATTCTTGTAGCCGGGAAGCATGGAATGCTGTTGAATGGCGTCGCATTGTGCTCAGCGATGAATCACGATTCTGCACACCCCATTACCGTTGAGTATGACAGCGACCTGGGAAGAGATCCCACATTTCCAATGTTTTGGAGAGACTAAGCGGTGTTACTCCTGTCATCATGATGTCGGAAGATGCCGTTCAGGTCAGGGCTAGGTGTGCTTGACGGAGTTCTGAGTGCACAACGGTACGTCGAGGACATCTTGTGTCTTCACGTTACCTCTCAGGCTACAGTATGGTGGTGTCAGTTTTCAACAGGACAATGCTCTTCGCTACATTGCACATGCCTCTATGGTCTGGGTGACGCTGAGGTACATCCCAACGATACAGATAGCCGTACCTTAGATGCAACCACAACTGAGGAATATCTGTCGAAAGGCCGAAACCAGACTCACCCGCGGTTCCTGAAGAGGGACAGCAGCCATTTCAGTAGTTGCAGAGGCAACAGTCTGAATGACTGACTGATCTGGCCTTTTAAGATCAGTCAACACAGCCGTGCCGTGCTGATACTGCCAAGGGCTCATAACAAGGGGAAAGTACAGCTGTTATTTCTTACTGAGGGCATGCAGTTCTACTGTGTGGCTTAACTACGATGGTATCCTCTTTGGTACAAGATTCCGGAGGCAAAATAGCTCTCAGTTCAGATCTTTGGGTGGAGCCTACTAAAGAGAATGTCGTCATCAGAAGAAACAAAACCGGCGCTCTGCAGATCGGAGCGTGGAATGTTAGTTCTTTCAATCGTTCTGTTAGGTTAGGGTATTTAAAAATGGAAATGGATAGGTTGGTTGGTCAGTTGGTTTGTTGGTTGGTTGATTTAGGTGGAGGGGATCAAACAGCGAGATCATCGGTCCCATCGGATTAGGAAAGGATGGGGAAGAAAGTCGGCCGTGCCAAGGAACCATCCCGGCATTTGCCTGAAGCGATTTAGGGAAATCACAGAAAACCTAAATCAGGGTGGGCGGACGCGGGATTGAACCGTCATCCTCCCAAATACGAGTCCAGTGTGCTCACCACTGCGCCACCTAGCTCGGTTGAATGGGTTGAAGTTGGATATAACCGGAATTAGGAAAGTGTGATGGCGGGAAGAACTTGACTTCAGGTCAGGTCAGTAGAGGGTTATCAATAAAAAATTAACAGGGGTAATGCAAGAGTAGACCTAATAATGAATACTAAAATGGAAATGCAGATAAGATACTGTGAACAGCACAGTCAATGCATTATCGTAGCCAACAGGAACCACAGTGGTACAAGTTTATATGCCAACCAGCTCCCAGGTAATGAAGTAATTGAAAGAATGAATGATGAGATAAAAGAAATTATTCGAATAGTTAAGGAAAACGAAAATGTAATTGTGAAGGATGACTGGGATTCGGCAGTGGGAAAAGGATGAGAAGGAAAGGCAATGAGATAACGTGTACTGCGGGAAAGGAATGGACGAGGAACCGGCCTGGGATCATTATGCACAGAGCCGAATCGTATCATCGCCGACGTTTGATTTAATAATCATGAAAGAAGACTGTGTACTTGTAAGGGACCTGGGGACACTGGAAGGTTTCAGATTGATTGTGTAACAGTAAAACAGAGATTTCAGAACCATATTTTAAGCTATGCTGTGTACTCTGACCATATTTTGCTGGTTATGAACTGTAGATTAAATCTGAAGAATATGCAGAAAGGCAGGAAATTAAGGAGATGGGACCTGGATAACTACAGAATGAGAAGTTTTTGGAACTTTTGGAGACGTCATCAGGCGACGCTACACTGAAACAGATGAAATGCATACAACACCCAAGGCGAGCTGATGGCTTTGAGAGGTGAAATAGTGTAAGCAGCAGAAGATAACAGTAGTAGAAAACCGTATACAACAGGGGAAATATTGAATTTAACTAACGAAAGGAGAAATTATAAAAATGCAGTAGATGAAGGAGGCAAAAGGGAATACAGACGTATAAAAACTGAGATTGACAGAATGTGCAGAATGTATCAGCAGGAATGGCTAGAGGTTATATGCAAGGCTGTACAAGCAAGCATAACTATGGGAAAGAAAGAAGCTACCTGCAGGAAAGTTAAAGAGAGTTTTGGAGAGAAGACAAGCAACTGTATGAATATCGAGAACACAGATCGTTAGCCAGTACTAAACATAGAAGGGAAGGCTGAAAGGTGGGACGGATATACAGAGGATCTGAAGAGGGGCAGCAGCCTTTTCAGTAGTTGCAAGGGCAACAGTCTGGATGATTGACTGATCTGGCCTTGTAACAATAACCAAAACGGCCTCACTGTGCTGGTACTGCGAACGGCTGAAAGCAAGGGGAAACTACGGCCGTAATCTTTCCCGAGGGCATGCAGCTTTACTGTATGATTAAATGATGATGGCGTCCTCTTGGGTAAAATATTCCGGAGGTAAAATAGTCCCCCATTCGGATCTCCGGGCGGGGACTACTCAAGAGGATGTCGTTATCAGGAGAAAGAAAACTGGCGTTCTACGGATCGGAGCGTGGAATGTCAGATCCCTTAATCGGGCAGGTAGGTTAGAAAATTTAAAAAGGGAAATGGATAGGTTAAAGTTAGATATTGTGGGAATTAGTGAAGTTCGGTGGCAGGAGGAACAAGACTTCTGGTCAGGTGACTACAGGGTTATAAACACAAAGTCAAATAGGGGTAATGCAGGAGTAGGTTTAATAATGAATAGGAAAATAGGAATGCGGGTAAGCTACTACAAACAGCATAGTGAACGCATTATTGTGGCCAAGATAGATACGAAGCCCACACCTACTACAGTAGTACAAGTTTATATGCCAACTAGCTCTGCAGATGACGAAGAAATTGAAGAAATGTATGATGAAATAAAAGAAATTATTAAGATAGTGAAGGGAGACGAAAATTTAATAGTCATGGGTGACTGGAATTCGAGTGTAGGAAGAGGGAGAGAAGGAAACGTAGTAGGTGAATATGGACTGGGGCTAAGAAATGAAAGAGGAAGCCGCCTGATAGAATTTTGCACAGAGCACAACTTAATCATAGCTAACACTTGGTTTAAGAATCATGATAGAAGGTTGTATACATGGAAGACCCCTGGAGATACTAAAAGGTATCAGATAGATTATATAATGGTAAGACAGAGATTTAGGAACCAGGTTTTAAATTGTAAGACATTTACAGGGGCAGAAATGGACTCTGACCACAATCTATTGGTTATGACCTGTAGATTAAAACTGAAGAAACTGCAAAAAGGTGGGAATTTAAGGAGATGGGACCTGGATAAACTGAAAGAACCAGAGGTTGTACAGAGTTTCAGGGAGAGCATAAGGGAACAATCGAAAGGGATGGGGGAAAGAAATACAGTAGAAAAAGAATGGGTAGCTCTGAGGAATGAAGTAGTGAAGACAGCAGACGATCAAGTAGGTAAAAAGAAGAGGGTTAGTAGAAATCCTTGGGTAACAGAAGAAATATTGAATTTAATTGATGAAAGGAGAAAATATAAAATGCAGTAAATGAAGCAGGCAAAAAGGAATACAAACGTCTCAAAAATGAAATCGACAGGAAGTGCAAAATGGCTAAGCAGGGATGGCTAGAGGACAAATGTAAGGATGTAGAGGCTTATCTCACTAGGGGTAAGATAGATACTGCCTACAGGAAAATTAAAGAGACCTTTGGAGATAAGAGAACCACATGTATGAACATCAAGAGCTCAGATGGAAACCCAGTTCTAAGTAAAGAAGGGAAAGCAGAAAGGTGGAAGGAGTATATAGAGAGTCTATACAAGGGCGATGCACTTGAGGACAATATTATGGAAATGGAAGAGGATGTAGATGAAGATGAAATGGGAGATAAGATACTGCGTGAAGAGTTTGACAGAGCACTGAAGGACCTCAGTCGAAACAAGGCCCCCGGAGTAGACAACATTCCATTGGAACTACTGACGGCCTTGGGAGAGCCAGTCCTGACAAAACTCTACCATCTGGTGAGCAAGATGTATGAAACAGGCGAAATACCCTCAGACTTCAAGAAGAATATAATAATTCCAATCCCAAAGAAAGCAGGTGTTGACAGATGTGAAAATTACCGAACAATCACTTTAATAAGCCACAGCTGCAAAGTACTAACACGAATTCTTTACAGACGAATGGAAAAACTAGTAGAAGCCGAACTCGGGGAAGATCAGTTTGGATTCCGTAGAAATACTGGAACACGTGAGGCAATACTGACCTTACGACTTATCTTAGAAGAAAGATTAAGGAAAGGCAAACCTACGTTTCTAGCATTTGTAGACTTAGAGAAAGCTTTTGACAATGTTGACTGGAATACTCTCTTTCAAATTCTAAAAGTGGCAGGGGTAAAATACAGGGAGCGAAAGGCTATTTACAACTTGTACAGAAACCAGACGGCAGTTATAAGAGTTGAGGGACATGAAAGAGAAGCAGTGGTTGGGAAGAGAGTGAGACAGGGTTGTAGCCTCTCCCCGATGTTATTCATTCTCTATATTGAGCAAGCAGTAAAGGAAACAAAAGAAAAATTCGGAGTAGGTATTAAAATCCATGATGAAGAAATAAAGACTTTGAGGTTCGCCGATGACATTGTAATTCTGTCAGAGACAGCAAAGGACTTGGAGGAGCAGTTGAACGGAATGGATGGTGTCTTGAAGGGAGGATATAAGATGAACATCAACAAAAGCAAAACGAGAATAATGGAATGTAGTCTAGTTAAGTCGGGTGATGCTGAGGGTATTAGATTAGGAAATGAGACACTTAAAGTAGGAAAGGAGTTTTGCTATTTGGGGAGCAAAATAACTGATGATGGACGAAGTAGAGAGGATATAAAATGTAGACTGGCAATGGCAAGGAAAGCGTTTCTGAAGAAGACAAATTTCTTAACATCGAGTATAGATTTAAGTGTCAGGAAGTTATTTCTGAAAGTATTTGTTTGGAGTGTAGCCATGTATGGAAGTGAAACATGGACGGTAAATAGTTTGGACAAGAAGAGAATAGAAGCTTTTGAAATGTGGTGCTACTGAAGAATGCTGAAGATTAGATGGGTAGATCACATAACTTATGAGGAAGTATTGAATAGGATTAGGGAGAAGAGAAGTTTGTGGCACAACTTGACCAGAAGAAGGGATCGGTTGGTAGGACATGTTCTGAGGCATCAAGGGATCACCAATTTAGTATTGGAGGGCTGCGTGGAGGGTAAAAATCATAGGGGGAGACCAAGAGATGAATACACTAAGCAGATTCAGAAGGATGTATGTTGCAGTAGGTACTGGGAGATGAAGAAGCTTGCACAGGATAGAGTAGCATGGAGAGCTGCATCAAACCAGTCTCAGGACTGAAGACCACAACAACAACAACTGTATAAGGGAAACAAACTTGAGAACAATGTTACGGAAAAAAAGAGGAAGTAGGTGAAGATGAGAGTACTGAAAGATATAAGTGTTAACCTCCAATAGACGATATTACTTCAGGGTTATTCAGAAGCTATTCCTCTGAAGATACAACGATGACAAAATTATTCTACCTGGTGTACAAGATATATGAAACAAGCAATATAGCCTGAGACTTTAGTAACAACGTAATAATTCAAATCCAAAGGAGCGAGGACAGGTTTGAATTTTACTGAACTATCAGCTTAATAAGCAATGTTTGCAAATTACTAATGAATTATCTGCAGAGAGGTGGAAAAACTGGTAGAAGCCAACCTTGGGGAAGATTAGTTTGCGTTCCGGAGAAATGTAGTAACGCGTGAAGCAACACTGATAGTACGATTTATGCTAGAAGATAGGTTGGAAAAAGGCGATCATACGTTTACAGCATTGGTGGATTTAGAGAAACCTTTTCACAGCATGGACAGGCCTACGCTTTTTGAATATCAGAAGGTACTAGGGATAAAATACAGGGAGCGACGTGTTATCTACAACTTGTCTTGAAAACTGGCAGCAGTTGTAAGAGACGAGTGGCATGAAAGGGAAGCTGTAGTCGAGAAGGGAATAAGACAGGGTTGTAACTTATCTTCGATGATATTCAATCTGTACAGACAGCAAGCAGGAAAGAAAACAAAAGAAAAATTTGGAGTAGGAATTAAAGTCCAGGGAGATGAAATAAAATCTTTGAAGTTGGCCGATGAGACAGTAATTCTGTCAGTGACAGCAAGCACTTGGAAGAGAAGTTGAATGGAATTGACAGTATCTTGAGAGGAGGATCAAAGATGAACATCAACAAAAGCAAAAACGAGAATAATGGAATATAGTCGAATTAAATCAGGTGATGCTGAGGGAGTTAGACACTAAATATAGTAGATGAGTTATGCTATTCGTGTAGTAAAATAACTCGTAATCGCAAGAAATGCGTTCCTGAAATTAGTTAACGTCGAATACAGATTTAAGTGTTAAGAAGTAATTGCTGAAGGCATTTGTCAGGAGTGTGGTCTTGTATGTGAGTGAAACGTGGACGATAAGCAGTTCTGACAAGTAGAGAATAGAGGTCTTTGAAATGAGGTGTTACAGAAGAATGATGATAATTATGTGTATAGATCGCGTAACTAAATAACTGAATAAAAATGGGGTGGAAAGAAATTTGTGCCAAAACTTGGCTAAAAGAAGAAATCGGTTGATAGGACACGTTCTGAGGCATCAAGGGATCACGAATTTGGTAATGGAAGATAGTGTGTGGAGTAGAAATTGTAGAGGCTGGACTACGGTAAGCAATTTCAGGTGGATGTTGTTTGCAATAGTTATGCGGAGATAAAGAGGCTTACAAAGTATAGAGTAGTATGGAGAGTTGCATCAAACCAGACTTAGGAAAAAAAGGCCACAATAACGACACCAGCGGCAGCAACAACAACAACAACAAAAGACCATGTTGGACGTCACCCTCATCCCAGTGCCAGTTTCCAGGATATCCAGGACCAATTTCAAGAGTCGTGATCAAGCTTGCCTCAGGGGAGTGGGTGCAATGTCATACTGATAAGTGGGCTCGTACTGCCAACTTATTTGCGATTTGACTCGACTTCATAATCACTGAAATAACACCATGTACTACCTCAAACCGTGAAATTTCATTTCTTTTCTTCCTCTCCTTCAGGGTGCGTCGCTTTATTTTTTTTAATTTTTTCAGGTAGTTTATTTTGCTGGCATGGTAATACTAATTGTATTTTCAGCAGTATAGAATTTCATATTTTTCTATTACAGATATGATGTCATTTTACCCTTGCTATCCATTTCTAATCACAGTCCATCATTGAACGAAATGAGTTCTCACTTGTATTACATTTCTTTATTGTTTCGGTCTGTATATGTCACTGTATTCTCCCTTCCCCACATATGTGTTCATATCTGTCCATAGATATTTACTTTTTGCCTAAAATAATCGTTGTAGTTATCCCTAAATTAACATTTTTGCTTTTTTTAAAGTCACATAATCATGATATGTAATAAATGTTGAAGTCTCGACATTTTTGTGTGATCACATTGTGTCATTTGATATCTTTTTCGTAGAGAGATTTATCACCTTAGAATCGTGAACATAGTGTATATACATAAGTGAAAGGTAATGTAATATACGTCGTGCTACAAAATTGTTCGACAGATTTATAACCTTAACTGGAAGTGTATTATGTTATGCAGAATAATAATAAAAGCCAAAGATGTGGTCAAGGTTGTTCTCTGAACTTTAATCACATGGCTCGTAAACAAAATTACCTCTGTGCCGGACAAATCGTCCGTCCACATATACTCATAGCTATTCCTGTGAAGCCAGAGCAGGTCACTAGTTTGATTCATAAGAGTTAACTGTATTCACGATCATTTTGGGATCATCCACGTCGCCAATCCGCATCTCACGGACTAGTGGTCAGGGCCGCAGATGGAGATTGCGAGGTCCCAGTTTCGAGTCCTGGCTGGGGCGGAGATTTTCTTCATTCGGGGGCTGGATGTCTGTGTTTTCCTAATTATTCCATTTTATTAACATAAGCGCACAGGTCGCCGAAGTGGACTCAAAACAAAAAGACTTGCAGCAGATGGCCAAACAACGCCAGACGGGGTAGTGCCACAGATCTTTTCGTCCACACTGCTTGACGGTAAGCACATGTAATATCAGTATATTGCTAATTATGTAAAAAATTGTAGGAACAAACACTATTCTTATAGTGAGTACGGCGTTAAGAGATGGCTTGCCTTTATAGCGTCCCCAGTGCCAAATTTTTTATCATGTAGCCGTAAAATAATAATTTCTCTGTGTAGGTTTAGATTGCAAAGAAATAATTTATGACAGAATGACGTAAAGAGACGACAAGATACGCTCTTTTGTTAATTTTTTTAGTCGACTTCACTTCTTCTTTTGTCTTGAATGTGTCTAGAGGGACATCTTGCGTGTGCTGACAAATGTAAGCATATTTGTATGAGTTAAACATATAATATAACGATTTAATATTATTGTGCACTTTTAATTTGTAAGAGGTGATCCCGATTTCATGTCCGCCTTCCTTGAATTAACCTGCATTCAAGTAATTTACAGCTCAATAATCGCAGCGGCCGATGCAGCCAACGACGCCATTACGTGGCGATATTAACTTACGAAAAATTAGCGGAAGCGGAAAACTCGCCAGCTATTAACATAATATTAATTTTTCTCCACAGCCGCACGAAGTTGCAGAAATACTTAGCTTTAAGATTCTTATTTTCAGTACCATAGCTGAGAGCCAGAGCCAGGACTCCGACTACAATACAATGGTCAACGGAGGTAAGAAAAATGCTCTCGCGCGTGTGTGGGCCGCAATTTTAATTAATAACTAAAGATTTCTTGCTTTAAAGTGAACTGACTAGCCGAGGAAAGTAATATGAAAAGTTTATTACATTGTTCAACTTAAATATCATTTTTATTAAGGCCCACCACGTAAGTCGGCAACAATCAAAAAATAATAATAACAATAATAAAATATATATATTAAATTACGACGGCCGACGGACGCGAGACCTTCCCGTTGCTTGGAACTCTAGTTTCGCTCCAGCAGTCAAATGCTGACAGCTGCTACAGCAACGAGATTCGCGGCTTTGAAGTGTTCCACTGAGGTACCGAGTAGCCATACGTTTCACTGTGAGGTGGCCCACTGGCATAAAACCCTTTATATTTCACTTTAGTGTTTTGTCAGCCAGATAGTAAACGGGTTTCCAAGCCTCAAAAGCATTGTTGCATAATCAAAATACGTGCGGTAAGACCTCAAGGTGGTCTAGTTTATTTGTCGCAGTAGAAGCAGGTTGGAGTGGAAATGCACGTAAACGAGACAACAGTACCGTGATATCACCAATTCATAATGGCACAACAATAATGAGGCGTCACGAGATATTTAAGACAGGATAAAGTGACACTAACTTTCTAGTTAAAGACAGGGGCTTCACGTAATACAGAACCAGTGGGAGATAACATTCAGAGCAAACTCAGTAAAAACCTTCGACGCAATTACCACCACCCAAGGACAAAAGTGGCCAGAGGAAAAGCATGAATAATTGTAGAAGTCGCGCTCAGGCGCTTTTCGTTATTATTCTTTTGTCTCTATATTGAGCAACTGGCATCACATAACAACTTCAGTTCCTATTCTGTGTTACTTAATTCCAATTTTTCAATTATTCCTTCAACTTCTGCCTATGTTATATTTTCCTTTCTACCATCCATTTGGTCCTGATTTTTATTTTCTATCTTGAAGTCTTTCTAGACGTAGTTGTTTATTCTTAAAGTAGTTTCTTGCCGTTATTTCTGATTCTTTGGGACTGTTTCTTTCTGGTTATTTTCTGGTTTCTGTAATTCACACTATTGTTTATACAGAAATACTACACTACTGGCCATTAAAATTGCTACACCACGAAGATGACGTGCTACAGACGCGAAATTTAACCGACAGGAAGAAGGTGCTGTGATATGCAAATGATTAGCTTTTCAGAGCATTCACACAAGGTTGGCGCCGGTGGCAACACCTACAACGTGCTGACATGAGGAACGTTTCCAACTGATTTCTCATACACAAACAGCAGTTGACCGGCGTTGCCGGCTGAAACGTTGTTGTGATGCCCCGTAAGAAGAAGAAATGCGTACCATCACGTTTCCGACTTTGATAAAAGTTGGATTGTAGCCTACCGCGATTGTGGTTTATCGTATCGCGACATTGCTGCTCGCGTTGGTCGAGATCCAATGACTGTTAGCAGAATATGGAATCGGTGGGTTCAGGAGGGTAATACGGAAAACCGTGCTGGATCCCAACGACCTCGTATCACTATCAGTCGAGATGACAGGCATCTTATCCGCATGGCTGTAACGGATCGTGCAGCCACGTCTAGATCCCTTAGTCAACAGATGGGGACGTTTGCAAGACAATAACCATCTGCACGAACAGTTCGACGACGTTTGCAGGAGCATGGACTATCAGCTCGGAGAACATGGCTGCGGTTATCCTTGACGCTGTATCACAGAGCGTCTGCGATGGTGTACTCAACGACGAACCTGGGTGCACGAATGGCAAAACGTCATTTTTTCGGATGATTCCAGATTCTGTTTACAGCATCATGATGGTCGCATCCGTGTTTGGCGACATCGCGGTGAACGCACATTGGAAACGTGTATTTGTCATCGCCATACTGACGTATCACCCGGCATGATGGTATGGGGTGCCATTGGTTACACGTTCCGGTCACCTTTTGTTCTCATTGACGGCACTTTGAACAGTGGACGTTATATTCAGGTTTGTTACGATCCGTGACTCTCCCCTTCATTCGATCCCTGTGAAACCCTACATTTCTGCAGGTAATGCACGACCGCATGTTGCAGGCCCTGTACGGGCCTTTCTGGATACAGAAAATGTTCGACTGCTACCCTGGCCTGCACATTCTCCAGATCTCTCACCAATTGAAAACGTCTGGTCAATGGTGGCGGAGCAACTAGCTCGTCACAATACGCCAGTCACTAATCTTGATGAACTGTGGTATCGAGTTGAAGCTCCATGGGCAGCTGTACCTGTACACGCCATCCAAGCTCTGTTTGACTCAATGCCCAGGCGCATCAAGGCCGTTATTACGGCCAGAGGTGGTTGTTCTGGGTACTGATTTCTCAGGATCTATGCACCCAAATTGCGTGAAAATGTAATCACATGTCAGTTCTAGTATAATGTATTTGTCCAATGAATACCCGTTTATCATCTGTATTTCTTCTTGGTGTAGCAATTTTAATGGCCAGTAGGGTAGAATGTTTGTCTGGTTAACTCGTTTTCATTCATTCCGAAGGTGGGTCCAAGGGAGATTAACTTTTGCTTTAGCATTACAAGCGATATTTTCCTTATATTTTGGTAGATCTCCCCTAACGTCTCCTTTTCCAACCTTCTGTTGGTTTTGTTTCACCCATTATTTTTTTAATAATCCGTCTTTCAGATATATCTGTTCTATATATTGTTCTTTGTTCAGCATTCACATGCGCATAAACAGTCCGGTTTTATCACTCTAGTACAGTCTAGTTCGCTAGCTTAATATTTTTAGAGATAAATTTCTTGCTGGAGATAGTGTTAGTCAAACCATACGTTCTTTCCATTTTACTAATTCGCAAATGTTTTTTAAATATTTTAGTCCATTCTGCTGTATGGTTTGTCCAATACATTTTAATTTACCAGCTCGTTCTGTTTTACCTCTTTGACCCTCTACATATTTTTTAGCATTTTCTGTATTTGTCACTTATTTTGATTTTGCTATTGAATTTCTGAGAAGGATTCTATCGGCTAAACTTTCCAAAAAGTTAATTTGAGTAACTGCTTCCATCTGAATTTCTGAAAATATTGCAAAAGATAGAACTAAACTGTAAAAGTGATAGCCGGCCGGTGTGGCCGTGCGTTTCTAGGCGCTTCAGTCTGGAACCGCCTGACCGCTACGGTCGCAGGTTCGAATCCTGCCTCGGGCATGGATGTGTGTGATGTCCTTAGGTTAGTTAGGTTTAAGTAGTTCTAAGTTCTAGGGGACTGATGACCACAGATGTTAAGTCCCATAGTGCTCAGAGCCATTTCAATCTTTTTTTTTTTTTTTTTTTTTGTAAAAGTTATAAGCTTTCTGCTTACCTTAGCCAATTTTTATTTAAAATGGCTGAGTAATTTCTCCCATTTTCTCCCATAAATTTCACTTTAGACACGTATTTCTTAGACTTCCACAAATTTTCTTTGTAATTTTGTTTCAGCGGTTATGTCTATAATGGTTTTAGCTACTGTCTCTGAAGACATTCATATATACTTACATTCTACTGCTTTACTAAATGAACCACACCTCAAAGATTTCACCTGACAGTGGATTTTTGTTCGCTTCGCCTTATTTGGCACTGACTTGTGAATTATATATTGATATTGCAAGGTGGATAACTATCACTGTGGTTTACATTATATATTCCCAGAATAGTTATCCTAGTATCACATTCTTTCCTACCCTTATACTTTTACACACACACACACACACATACACACACACACACACACATTGTTTTCGATTATTCCCTATTAAGAGAGCGATTGAACTTGAATAGTCATGATTTCTTCTTCATCTTCCTTCGTTCTTCCCAAATTCTCTTCACAGCCTCGCTGTGCTGTCTCTTTCGTTCTTCTGACCATTTATTTCCTTTTATTTTCATGGTGTATGTTTATTTAAGTGTATTTTTTATGATGTTCCCTGATTCCCATTTTCTTAATGTCTTCTTTTGTTTCAGTAATCCACTTTGTCTTGTTCTTGCCAGTGTTTGCTATGTAAAAGATTTGCCTTGTGAAACTGTTCTTGTTCATCTTGTTGTTATGTCCATAAAATTTCATCCTTCTCTTTATAAAGGTGTCCATTATTGTTCCTATCTCTTTGTAGATCTCTCCTGTTGGCCTCTTTATCCAGATTTCTTCACGAAAGACTGATCCATATATATTCCTCAGAATGGTTCTTTCTCACTTTTCAGTGTCTCTGGTTTTGATACGACCATGAATCACTGTACTTTCTGCAGCTTAGAGTGCTTCTGGAAGGACCACTGTGTTGTAATGTCTTAGTTTTGAATTGACAGTAATTCATTTTTTATTGTATTGATTCCAAGTGAGCTTATATGCTTTCTGTAATTTGGAGATTCTTTCTTGATTGGCTACGGAGTTCAGTCCTGATGGTTGGATTATCTTTCCTAGATATTTCAAGTGCTCAACCCGCGCCACGTTCTCGTAGTGAGTTGTAATGGAAAATTATCTACAGGCTTGCTTTCCATGTATTGAATCTTCTCGTAGGAGATTTGCAAGCCAGTTTTCTGTGAGATTTCGTGAATTTTGTCCAGTGCAAATTTGGCCTCATGTCTACTGTTCATTAGAATGGAAAGATCGTTCGAGAAAGCCAGACACTTCACATTGGTTCTCTGCTCTTTTTTAATCCCGAGTTGAATTCCTTTTATTTCCTTCTCCCATGTCCTCACAGTTTTTTCCAGAACCATGTCAAATAGAACGGGAGAGAGGCCATCTCTCTGGCGAACACCAGAATGAATATAAAATGCTTCTGGCGTTTGTCCCATGAATTCAACTTTGGAGGATGTACCTGTTAATATCTGTTGGATAACTGATCTTGTTTTCCCGTCAATCTTGTATTCTTCTAAAGTGTGGAATAATGTTTGCCTATCTATTGAATCATAACCCTTTCTAAAGTAGACAAAAGTTACCGCAGTAATCCTACACCTTCTCATTTGCAACATTGTCTTTAGATTCCATATCTGTTCAATGCAAGACAGACCTTTGCGAAACTCTGCCTTATACTATCCTATTAATTGGTCCGACTGATCTTCTAATGCACTTAACAGGGCTTTTCAGAGAATTTTCCGCCCCGATAGCTGAGTGGTCAGCGCGGCGGTCTCTTGCGCCAAGGGGCCCAGGTTCGATTCCCGGCTGGGTCGGAGATTTTCTCCGCTCAGGGACTGCGTGTTGTGTTGTCCTCATTATCGTTTCATCATTATCAGTGGAAGGCAACGGGAAACCACCCGTGTAATCACTCCCCTCGACGCTCATACGGTGGACCTCTCTGACGAGGCTTCCCACACGACAAGACCTGCCGTAAGGAAGAACACGAAAGTTTAGTTAAGAGAATTTTGTATACTACAGGGAGCAGTGAAATTCTCCTGTCATTATCTGGATCGGTTTTCGTTCCTTTTTAGTGGAGAGGATGAATTAAAGCACATTTCCGCTCTGCAGTTTCCCAAATTTTTTACATAATTCTGTAAGTTTCTTGTGTGAGATTATTATCATTTAATTTCAACATTTCCGCTATAATTCCGTATTCCCCGGAAGACCTGTCGTTCTTCAGAGAGTTGCTTTATATCCTTTACTTCTTTAACAGACGGTGATTTTGAATGAGGATTGGATGTGGTTTTTCAAAATCTAGTTGTTCTATCGGAGGCTAGCAGTTGAGAAGTGAGTGGATATACTTCGCTAAAATTTGATAGTTATTTCTTGTGTTGGTTTGCAGTGACTATAGTATACCGTAATTAATAGCGTACTTGTATACAGATGAAAGAAAACTGTACTAGAAGGAAAAAAGGTCAGTAAACATAACTCCTCAAACAAACCGTTCGCGGGATAATTGCGATTATGTGGATGCCAAGGCACCACTGACGTGATGTATGATAGTCAATGCTGTGGTCTTTGTTTACGTTTTCTAGAAGTGCAATTCTAAACAGAACAGATACGACAGCAGAAAACACAGTGAGAGTGCCACTCACGTCAGTGTTTGCGGAGCATCAGTTGTGTTCTATGAATGTTGGTGGTAATGTGGAACATTACAGTAACGAGGAGTATGAGGACATTCATCTCATATTTGGTAGGGCTAACAGCAATGCGCGGGATTCTACATGCTTGTAACAGGAAGCATACCTTGACCGAAGGCATCCCGAGAGTCGAACGTTTACAAGGGCGCACGAATGCTCTTAGAAACTGCGAGCTTTGCACGTGTTTCGGCAGCGGGTGGGCCTGCACGAATTACGCCTGTGCCTGAAGGCGTGATGCTGGAGACAGTCGAACACTTTCCAGGAATCTCGACTAAGAGACTTGCCACACAAATTCCTGGTATGAGCCACAGTAGCGTTTGGAGAATACTGCATTGCAGTGCAATGTATTAGTGGCACTTCCAACGAGTTCAGTGTCTTAGTGAGGGGTACTAACGTTCTGTCAGTAAATGCAGCAACAAGCTGCTGGCAGCCCTACACTTGACAATAACATTTTATTTACTGATACAACTAGATTCACTCGTGATGGTGTGTTTAACTACCACTATTCTCACGTTTGAGGTCATCTAGGCTGTAGACTCTAAGCATGCTAAGCATGAATCTTCTAGTGGACGACGTTTATCGTTGAACGTGTCCTTATGTTTGCTAGGCCGTACATGTTACCAAACAAACTCAGTGGACGGAGTTACCTTCGGTTTCTGCTGCGCCGTCTTGGTGGATTGCTTGAGGATGTTTCGCTCAAGCAAAACCAGAGAATGTGTTACGTGCATGACGGAGCACCGGAACATTTTGCTGCTATGGTGATACGACATCTAACGCGCCGATGCGGCCAAAACTGGATTGGGCGTGGAGGACCTGCACCATGGCCTCCAAAATCACCTCATCTGAGCACCATGGATTTCTGTGTTTGGGTCCACTTTATGGGTGTAGTGTACGCCACTCCAGTTAATACGGTTAAAGAAATAGGGAAGAGACTTGTAAATTCTTGTCAAGAATTTTGAAATTAACCAGGCGTGTTTGAAAGGACTCGAAGTTTACTTGTGGCGGCAGGTACGGACTGCATCAGGATACAAGGACGACACTTCGAACACCTCCTTTAACTACGAGTACAGTCATGCAACTGTTGTCGTGTTCATTCAAAGAACCTGCACTTCTAACAAAGTATCTCTTATAATTTAGCTTAAAGTTGTACAGTGTTGATACTTTTCCCTAACTAGAATGAAGTTTACGCAGAACCAAGTCATTGGTGGCTGGTAACCACAAAGTACACTACTGGCCATTAAAATTGCTACACCAAGAAGAAATGCAGATGATAAACGAATATTCATCGGACAAATATATTAAACTAGAACTGACATGTGATTACATTTTCACGCAATTTGGGTGCATAGACCCAGAGAAATCAGTACCAGATCCTGAGAAATCCGTACCCAGAACAACCACCTCTGGTCGTAATAACGGCCTTGATACGCCTGGGCATTCAGTCAAACTGAGCTTGGATGGTGTGTGCATGTACAGCTGCCCATGCAGCTTCAACACGATACTACAGTTCATCAAGATTAGTGACTGGCGTATTGTGACGAGCCAGTTGCTCGGCCACCATTAACCAGACGTTTTCAATTGGTGAGATATCTGGAGAATGTGCTGGCCAGGGCAGCAGTGGAACACTTTCTGTATCCAGAAAGGCCAGTACAGGACCTGCAACATGCGGTCGTGCATTATCATTCTCAAATGTAGGCTTTCGCATGGATCAAATGAAGGGTAGAGCCACGGGTCGTAACACATCTGAAATGTAACGTCCACTGATCAAAGTGCCATCAGTGCGAACAAGAGGTGACCGAGACGTGTAACCAGTGACACCCCATACCATCACTCCGGGTGATACACCAGTATGGCGATGACGAATACACGCATCCAGTGTGCGTTCACCGCGATGTTGCCAAACACGGATGCGACCATCATGATGCAGTAAACATAACCTGGATTAATCCGAAAAAATGACGTTTTGCCACTCGTACACCTAGGTTCGTCGTTGAGTGCACCATCGCAGGCGCTCCTGTCTGTGATGCAGCCGCGCCTGATCAGCCGAGCGGTCTAGGGCGCTACAGTCATGGACTGTGCCGCTGGTCCCAGCGGAGGTTCGAGTCCTCCCTTGGGCATGGGTGTGTGTGTTTGTCCTTAGGGTAATTTAGGTTAAATCCCATAAGATTTCACACATATATGAACATGTGTGTCTGTGATGCAGCGTCAAAGGTAACCGCAGCCAAGGTCTCCGAGCTGAGAGTCCATGCTGCTGCAAACGCCGTCGAAGTGTTCGTGCATATGGTTGTTGTCTTTCAAACGTCCCCATCTGTTGACTCAGGGATCGAGACGTGGCTGCACGATCCGTTGCAGCCATGCGGTTAAGATGCCTGTCATCTCGACTGCTAGTGATACGAGGCCGTTGGTATTCAGCACGGCGTTCCGTATTACCCTCCTGAACCCACCGATTCCATATTCTGCTAACAGTCATTGTATCTCGACCAACGCGAGCAGCAACGTCGCGATACGATGAACCGCAATCGCGATAGGCTACAATCTGACCTCTATCAATGTCGGAAACGTGATGGTACGCATCTCTCCTCCTTACACGAGGCATCACAACAATGTTTCATCAGGCAACGCCGGTCAAACTGCTGTTTCTGTATGAGAAATCGGTTGGAAACTTTCCTCATTTCAGCACGTAGGTGTCGCCACCGGCGCCAACCTTGTGTGAATGCTCTGAAAAGGTAATCATTTGCATATCACAGCATCTTCTTCCTGTCGGTTAAATTTCGCGTCTGTAGCACGTCATCTTCGTGGTGCAGCAATTTTAATGGCCAGTAGTGTAGCAACTACCTCGCAAACGGTTCGTTTGCAAACCTATGTTTACTGAAACTTTCTTGCTTCCAATATCGCTTACCTTTAGCTGTGTGCGTTTACGCTGTTAATTATTATACTATGTGCCTCCTAAGGCTTGTCAGATACTTGCAATTGCACATTTGCACTACGTAACTGGAGTACACCCAAATTAATAGCGCTCATCATGCTTTTTGCGCAACGCCCATTGTCAACGGAAAGCGTCGGTTTACTTCCCGGTACGAACAAAGTGATATTTAATGCGAAATCTTACGTGCCCATTTGATAGACCGGTCCCAAATTAGTCTAATGTGATATTCCTTTCGTCGGTACATATTAACAGGGAGAGTAAAACAGCATTAATCCTGTACTGCAACAGAGACAATACCGTCCTGTCCCCCGCTGTCTGCTAACACCATGCGTCACCGCTACTCAGTCGCTACTGGAGTATTTGTTATTCTTCCTGTTTCACTGCCCATCTATTCTCGGCAAAAATTAAATTGCAAATATCTGACGAAACACGAGAGGAAATGCGTCTGACGATTCTTAGAAGAGGGATGTGTTGTCAGGAACTGATATTATTTTGCTTAGGATTGATTGACCCACCAACTGTCCTATTTCCATATCGCAGTAAAGAAGCTCGTTAATACACAGGCATTATGATGCTGTGAGGACCACTGTATACCAAGTCCTCGTCCGGCCTCCCAGATTTCATTTTCCCTAATTTGCTTAAGGCAAATTCCTTTCGGAAGGACACGGTCGATTTCCTTCCGCGCCTTTCCCCAATCTGAAACACTGTCTTTTGTCGCTAACTATCTATCTTCGTCGACAGGACTTCACGTCCGAATACTCGTTCCTTCTTTCTGTATCCCAATTTCAGTAACTCTGCCTTGTGGAAGTCCATCTTTCTTGCGGACGTGGGACAGCGGCTAATGATATAAATATAGAAAACGAACCACTACAATCACAAACCCAACATTTGACTTTGGGGACAAGAAATGACTCCACAACCAAACGTCAAATATCTTGGAATCAATCTAGATGAACTCTTAAACTGACAAAAAACACGAGTGAAAAGATTAAACAAGCTGAAAGCCGACTTAATTTAGTACATCTCATGAAATATCGAACTGGTGGAATGGAGGAACTAGTTGCTCATCTTAAATATAAAATATTTTTCCGGCCCATTATCGAATATGGATCTCAAGCATAAATTACGTCATCAAACGAAAAAAAATCTATTTGCTGACCGGTGGACGCTTCGAATAGCTGGAGATCTACGCTATGGCTTCCCAACAAACTCCCGTCACGAAACACTTAAAACTAATAAAATGTTAGAATAAAAGAACAAATCACTGTATTCGGTCTCACCAGACTACGTAACAATAAACTTTCAAAATCCCTCTAACAGCACGATCCTACAAAGTTTAATTTCTCGAAATTCAAATATGCATTTCCTTCCTACATTATTCTCGAAGAAATATCGAATTCACCTCGGCAGACTCATTTGGAAAACGAATAAATCAATGAAATTGTCAACAGACCAAGACCATCTACAGGGATTTGGGATGGTGTAGCAGTCTGATATAGAAAGTAGAGGTTATTGAGCAAAATTACTTCCGGCAACTGCTACAGAGGAAGATAACATTCTCTACATCGAGTAGATTGTTTTCAACTTCAGATTTAGACGGAACTACCCTACATCAACAAAATTCCAAGATCACAATATAACATGATCACTGTCACTAAGATAATATGAAGATAGATGAGCCGAACAACAGGCAAACAAACCCAGCTGGGGTTTTTTCGACCGAAGTTCCACAGCTGTAAGGCAAACGCCGGGATTTTGAACGAAAGAACGAACGAACAACATCTTCCTCTCAATTATCTACCCATACGCAATTAAATAAGCACCCAGCTGTCCAAACTAAATGGTATCACAACAGCACAAACTACAACTATTGAGTGAAAAGGGCTATCCTCTCCTACAGCCTGCAGCCTACTATCGCCTTCAGAGGATTGTAATATATATATAAGGAAACTTCAAAGAAAATTATTTCAAACGACTGGTTTGGGCACAACGCTTACGCCATCTTTAGGTCCAGTGTAAACAAAAAGAATACTTTCATTCCTTGATGCACGTACCTCAGAACCCATACACACCTGGTATTTGAAATCCACGACAACTGGTATTATTTGGATTCTAATATACATTGGCCAAGGAATGAAAGTGCTCTTTTGGTTCATAGTGGACCAGAAGATGGCGTAAGTGTTGTGCCGAAACTATTAGTTTGAAATGAATTTCTCTGATGATACGGCTGTAACGGTTCGTTTTCTTTACAGACACACTGCCAGTTGCGTGTTTTGCTGGCAGGGGAGCACCACAAGGAGGTTGATGTCCTTTTTCTCTCCGGACTCGCAATAAGGCAAATAGACCTTCCCAGTGCTGTGTATACCATGCTTAACGCATTTTTTACACTGAAATGCTTAGGAAGGGGCTACATAAATTTCCATTGCTAGAGTAAAGTCAACACCAATTTTCGATAAAGTATTCGTACTAACTTTCAACTGAATTGTGGCATATTTGTGGGGACATACAAGTAATTATTTAATTCAGCATTTATGTTAACTAATAAAAGTATTTATTTTGAGCTCTATTAGAGTACAACACGTTCATTTTAAATAGCTCATACTGAGAGGTAAGTTGAAGGAAAACAACTTCTCAGCAAAGATTGCATTTCTGAAACCTCTATATACAATGACCAGTTTCGGTAAACACATTTACCATCATCTGATCTGTGAGTTTTAAAATTTCATACATGGCTGAGCAGAAACCACAGGATGCTTTTGTTGTTGTTGTTGTTGTGGTCTTCAGTCCAGAGACCGGTTTGATGCAACTGTCCATGCTATTCTATCCCGTGTAAGCTTTTTCATCTCCAAGTAACTATTGCACCCTACATCCTTCTGAATCTGCTTAGTGTATTCATCTCTTGGTCTCGCTTTACAATTTTTACCCTCCACGCAGCCCTCCAATACTAAACTGGTGATCCCTGATGACTCAGATCATGTCCTAGCAACCGATCCCTTCTTCTAGTCATGTTGTGCCACAAATTTCTCTTCTCTCCAATTCTATTCAATATCTCCTCATTAGTCATGTGATCTACCCATCTAATCTTCAGCATTCTTCTGTAGCATCACATTTCGAAAGCTTCTATTCTCTTCTTGTCTAAACAATTTACCGTCCACGTTTCACTTCCATACAAGACTACACTCCACTTTCAGAAACGACTTCCTGACACTTAAGTCTATACTCGATGTTGACAAATTTCTCTTCTTCAGTAACGCTTTCCTTGCCATTGCCAGTCTACATTTTATATCCTCTCTACTTCGACCATCATCAGTTATTTTGCTCTCCAAATAGCAAAACTCATTTACTACTTTAAGCGTCTCATTTCCTAATCTAATTCCCTCAGCATCACCTGATTTTATTCGACTACATTCCATTATCCTCGTTTTGCTTTTGTTGATGTTCATCTCATATCCTCCTTTCAAAACACTGTCCATTCCGCTCAGCTGCTCTTCCAAGTGCTCTGCTGTCTCTGACAGAATTACAATGTCATCGGCGAACCTCAAAGTTTTTATTTCTTCTCCATGGATTTTGATTCCTACTCCGAATTGTTCTTTTGTTTCCTTTACTGCTTCCTCAATATACAGATTGAATACCATCGGGGAGAGGCTACAACCCTGTCTCACTCCCTTCCCAACCATTGTTTCCCTTTCATGCCCCTCGACTCCTACGACTGCCGCCTAGTTTCTGTACAAATTGTAAATAGCCTTTCGCTCCCTGTATTTTACCCCTGCCACCTTCAGAATTTGAAAGAGAGTACTTCAGGCGACATTGTCAAAAGCTTGGTTGTTCTACCTCTCACAGAAAATACAGCTCTAATCTTTTTGATACCCGCCGATGTTGTGTACGTGCACAAAGTAACATTGACTTCCGAACATGTCTTCTGGGTGATTCATTGTCACACAGTGCATATTCAAACAATATGCGTGCCATAATTTTAGAGTATCTCTCTCTGTTTCACTGTCGCTATAAACTCGGTATCAAAGCCATTCATGTTAGTTTTTAAGCTTTCATTTCAAACTTCAATCCTGCTGACCCATGTTCGCAGGATGTGAAGTGGGTTTTGAGGGTTGTTGGCGCACTCATTAACCGAGAGCAACCACGCAAAGGCTAGCTTCACACACAGGAGGGGCATTTCTTAGGGAAGCGAAAAGCAACTACCTTTTATTTCTTTTTCTTGGTAATCTTCAGATTTTCCACTGGAATGACGTTGTCTTCCCACGTTTCCTAGCTTCCATCCGCTGGTGCTTCGAACGCTAAGTTAACCTTTACTGTATGCTGTAGCATATGCACTAAACTTTCCCATCTTCTGCTGTGTTCATCCACAAACTTCTTCCTTCTTCTTCGTTGCATGCATTGTCTGTTAAAACACTTTGGTGCCATGCAGCCTGATCTGTTTGATAATTTGACATACTCTATTTAAGTGGGGTGTAAGGTATGTGATGCGTCTCAAACAGCCTCTCCATACAAATGCCAACCTCACCTTCACGAGTTGCAGCCAAGGATTGCTGCACGGTACACCCTGTTACCACTAACGAGGATATGGCGACCGAGTATCTCCCGGAATAAGGAGACACCCTCTACCAAGCGAAACGGCCTCCTAGGAGGGCGGATGAGCGGGTAGAGGCAGGGCACTCTCTTGTCCTTGGGATGGGAAACTGTCCCTAAAGGCGGAAGAGCCACATGATGGCCAACGGCATAGAATGAAGAAGGCAAGGAGAAACCACTTCATTAAAGATCTAATTAGATTTCTCAAGTATCAGCAGCCATAATATGAATATGAAACAAGCTCTAGTAAAAATGCAATCCGGAGTAATAGCCCCTCATTCGGTTCTCCGGGAGGGGACTACCAGAGATCTCGTTTCAACAGTTCATAGGAAGAAAGGAAATAAAAAGAGCTATAGTAGAATTGGAACGTGGAACGTCCGCACCTTACTGCAGATGGGGAAGCTCGAAAACCTTAAGCAAGAAATGACGAAAATGAAGTTGGATATACTAGGAGAGTCTGAAATGAGATGGCCTAACTGCGGAGATTTCTGGAGTGATGAGTACAGGATAGTTCACACAGGAACGATAGAAGATAGACCTGGAGCAGGTGGGGTTGGAGTAGTTATGAGTCGAAAATTGGGGCAGAGAGTGAAGGGATATATACAATATGGAGGAAGGATAATGCTTGTCAGTCTGGATACCAAACCTACAGAGACGGTTGTGATACAGGTCTATATGCCTACCACAAACCAGGAGGATGAGGAAGTTGAAGCTGTATATGAAGAGTTAAATGGAGCCTTGAGAGGAATCAAAGGAGAAACAAATTTAATAATCATGGGAGACTGGAACGCAATAGTAGGAGATAAAGAGGTACAGCCAGCTGTTGGACGCTACGGCCTTGGTAAAAGGAATGATAGAGGAGACCGACTTATAGAATTTTGTAACAGGAATCAACTGATAATATCGAACACGTGGTTTCAACATCACCCCCGTAGAAGATACACCTGGAAGTCACCAGGGGATAGAGAACGATACCAAATTGATTACATTCTAGTCAAAAATAGATTTAGAAATCAAGTAAAAGACTCTAGAGCACACGCAAGCCCAGATATTGTGAGTGATCACAACATGGTTGTTGCGGAATGCCGACTCAAGTTCAAATGCATAAGGAAGAAAATAGGAAATGGAAAACTGGATATAGGGAAGCTTGGAAACCGTGAGACGCAGAAGGAGTTCCAAGAAAGGGCTAAGGATCTAATTCAACAGCATCCTATAGAGAATGTAGAACAACATTGGGAAAATATGAGAGATGGCCTAATAAAAGCAGCTGAAGAGATAATTGGAAAACAAAAACCTGAAAAGAGGAAGGAGTGGATAACTGATGAAATAATACTTATGTTTGAGGAAAGAAGGAAGCTCAAAAATAATGAAACGGAAGAAGGGAAAACGGCATACCGAGTGCTTAGGAACAAAATCAACAGGAAGTTGAAGCAAGTAAAAGAAAGATTCCTTGAAGACAGATGCAAAGAAGTTGAAGACCTTCTGAAGAAAGGGAACCTTGAATTAGCATACAAAACAGTGAAACGCTTCTTCTCAGGAGGACAAAGGATTAGATGTAATGCCCTAATAAGAGAGGATAATAAGATGGTGTATAATCATGAAGATATAGCACTTACGTGGAAGGAATACCTAGAGAAATTATATGGAGGCAACGTACAAGATGACATGATTGAAAGTAAGGACGAAGTAGATAAAGATGAACTAGGAGACAGCATACTAAGGTCTGAATTTGATCAGGCACTACAGGCACTTAAGCACGGAAAAGCACCAGGAATTGACTCATTGCCTGCAGAAATCATCAAAGCAGCTGGAACAGAAATAAAAGATAAATTGTATAAATTAATCTGCCAAATCTATGATACTGAAGAGCTGCCTGAGGACTTCAAAAAGTGTATTATTGTTCCATTACCAAAGAAAATGCCAGCAAAATCGTGTGCACAATACAGAACTCTCAGCCTAACATCACATGCATCAAAAATTTTGACGACCATCCTCCTCAGAAGAATTGAAGGGAACGTGGAATGCATGCTCACAGAAGACCAGTTTGGCTTTAGAAGAGGGAGAGGTACGCGAGAAGCCATTATGGCCCTAAGGCTCATAATAGAAAAAAGAATGGAAAAAGGAAAGGACACCTACATAGCATTTATTGACCTCGAAAAAGCCTTTGATAAGGTTGAATGGAAAAAACTATTCCAGATATTGAGGGAAACTGGAGCTAAGTACAAGGACAGGAGAACGATATGGAACATATACAAAGAAGAGGTGGCAATAGTGAGATGTGGAGAACATCAACAACAAGCAAAAATTAAACAGGGTGTGAGACAGGGATGTGCACTCTCCCCTGTCCTCTTTAATATGTACATACAGAAAGCAATGGACGAGGTCAGAGAAAAGTTAGGACAAGCTAATGGAATCAGGATCCAGGGAAAAATAGTTGATATGCTGCGTTTTGCGAATGACATTGCTGTCCTAGCGGAAAATGCGGAAGAATTACAAGTAGTGTTGGAGGAAATGGAAAACACTCTTGCTACACGGTACAACATGAAAATTAATAAGTCAAAAACAAAAATCTTAGTTGCAAGCAAACAAAATAATCAAGCAATTACGAATATAAGGCTGAATGGAGAGAAGCTGAAAGAAATACAAGACTTTGTCTACTTGGGAAGCAGAATAACATCAGATGGTCGTAGTAGGAAAGATGTAATAAGTAGAATAAATCAGGCAAAGATTGCATTCTATAAAAGGAAAGGACTCCTCACATCAAATATGATAAGTCTGTCGTTAAGGAAGCGGTTAATAAAGACCTTTGTTGGGAGTGTGCTTCTCTACGGCAGCGAAACCTGGACACTTGGAGAGGACGAAAGAAGAAGGATTGAAGGATTCGAAATGTGGTGTCTGCGAAGGATGTTAAAAATTCCATGGACGGCCAGGATGACAAATGAAGAAGTCCTGCAGAGAGCGGAGGAAGTTCCAGTTCTTTGGAAGACGGTCAAGAAGAGGAGAGATATGTAGATGGGACACTTTCTGAAACATGAAAGTCTTGTCCACACTATAACGGAAGGCCTTGTGGAGGGCAAAAGGGCAAGATGCAGACCTAGAAGAAAGTACATAAGCCAGATAATGCAGGACCTAGGATGCGGAAGTTTCACGGAATTGAAGAGGCTGGCCGACAATCGCACTGAATGGAGAGCTGCTGCAAATCAATCTTAGGATTGGCAACTTAAGAAGAAGAATTTAAGTACATCCGGCGCAGGTGACTTTTTGCGAAGTTTAGGCTTCTGTGCGAGTCTATACGCCAGTGATAAACATTTCCCGGACGTTTCGCGTGTTATACGAAGGGCGTTAAATAAGTAATGCAACCCTTTTCTTCTCGGCCAATTTGAAAAATGCAGAATTTGTTGTGGGACATCGAGAAATATTCGTGCTTCAACCTCTGTAGTTTCATGAAGCTCCGATAGGTGGTGGCGCTATATACAGGGCGAGTCACCTAACGTTACCGCTGGATATATTTCGTAAACCTCATCAAATACTGACGAACAGATTCCACAGACCGAACGTGAGGAGAGGGGCTAGTGTAATTGTTTAATACAAACCATACAAAAATGCACTGAAGTATGTTTTTTAACACAAACCTACGTTTTTTTAAAATGGAACCACGTTAGTTTTGTTAGCACATCTGAACATACAAACAAATACGTAATCAGTGCCGTTTGTTGCATTGTAAAATGTTAATTACATCCGGAGATATTGTAACCTAAAGTTGACGCTTGAAACCTCCGACGTTCAGTTGCGTGTTGTAACAAACAACTGCAACATACATCGCGTTTCTACAGAATGATCTGCCAACGTTGCTCGGAAATATCCAACTGGAAACGCGTCGACGTATGTGGTATCAGCATGATGGTGCACCTGCACGTTCCGCAATTAACACTAGGCTGACCCTTGACACGATGTTCGACGGGCGTTTCATAGGACGTGGAGGGTGCATAAATTGGCCAGCCCGTTCTCCTGATCTTACACCTCTGGACTTCTTTCTGTGTGGTACGTTAAAGGAGAATGTGTACCGTGATGTGCCTACAACCCCAGAAGATATGACACAACGTATTGTGGCAGCCTGCGGCGACATTACACCTGATGTACTGCGGCGTGTACGACATTCATTACGCCAGAGATTGCAATTGTGTGCAGCAAATCATGGCCACCACATTGAACATCTATTGGCCTGACATATCGGGACACACTCTATTCCACTCCGTAATTGAAAACGGAAACCACGTGTGTACGTGTACCTCACCCCTCATGGTAATGTACATGTGCGTCAGTGAAAAAGACCAATAAAAAGGTGTTAGCATGTGGACGTAATGTGCTGTTCCAGTCTCTTCTGTACCTAAGGTCCATCACCGTTCCCTTTGGATCCCTACGTAATTCGGTGCTCTCCGATACACACGATCGAACAGCGGAGGAGTGGTACTCAAGCGTCAACTTTAGGTTACAATATCTCCGGATGTAATTAACATTTTACAATGCAACAAACGGCATTGATTACGTATTTGTTTGTATGTTCAGATGTGCTAACAAAACTAACGGAGTTCTATTTAAAAAAACGTAGGTTTGTGTTAAAAAACATACTTCCGTGCATTTTTTTATGGTTTGTATTAACCAATTACACTAGCCCCTCTCCTCACATTCGGTCTGTGGAATCGATTCGTCAGTATTTGATGTGGTTTACGAAATATATTCAGCGGTAATGTTAGGTGACTCACCCTGTATAGCCTTCAAAATGGCTTTTGTAGCGGAGGTGCGTTCCAAGCAGAGAGCCGTCATTGAGTTTCTTTTGGTGGAAAACGAGAGCATCGCAGCTATTCATGGGCGCTTGCAGAATGTCTACTGAGCGCTGGCAGTGAACAAAGGCACGGAAAGTCGTTGGGCGAGGCGTCTGTCATCATCTCAAAAAGGTGGCGTAAACCTGTCCCGAGTGCAAACCGGCCGCACACAGCTGTGACTCCTGCAGTGTTGGAACGTGTGGACACTCTCATTCGGGGATTACAATCAAACATCTTGCTGCAGAAGTGGACTCTGTTGGTAGTGCTAACACACACTCATCCACCTGTTGGGGTATTCAGACGTTTGTGCCCCGCCGGGTTCGTCATCGCGTAGCAAAAGACCATAAAGAGTAACGAAGGACTATACGTGCGGAATTGCTTGCGGATTACGCGATGATACATGGGTTCATCGTTTCGAACTGGAAACAAGACGGCATCCATGTAGTGGCGCCACACTACCTTTCCTGTGAAGAAAAGGTTCAAAGCCGCACACTCAGCCGATAGAGTCATGACGACGATCTTCTGGGACGCTGAAGGGTCTATTCTGTTTCATATCCTCCCTCATGTTGCAACTATCAACTCTGAAGTGAATTGTGCTACCCTCAGGAAACTGAAGAAAAGACTTCAGGGTGATCGTCGCCACAAAAATGCAATCGAACTACATCTCCACGACAACACAATGCCTCACAAAAGTCTGTGCACCCGAGAAGAGCTCACAAAACCGTTGGACTGTTCTTCCTCATCCACCCTACTGCCCAGATCTCGCACCTTCCGACTTCCATCTGTTTGGCCCAATTAACGATGCACCCCGCCGGAATCAGAACGTGGATGATGGGGAGTTTACTGATGCAGCAAGACATCGGCTCCGACATCGACCAGTAGAGTGGTACCAATGCAGGCATACAGGCCCTCTCGGCAAGGTCGACTAAGGCCGCTGCATTGAACGGAGTTTATGTTGAAAAATAGCACGGGAATAAGATGGTGTAATCGAATCCTGAAGAAAACAAACCTGCTATAAAAAAGTGTTGCATTGCTTTTTGAATGTCCCTCATATGTAGCCAGTTCAGGAACTTTGACCAGGGCTAACCAATTACAGCTAAGGCAGGCCAATTCGGTGACACCAACATGCTCTGAACTGGGAAAGTTACACGCTTGTTTCTAGGCCCTGCTTCGGTGCAGTTTCGACGGTCTGGAGGAAGATGGTGTTGTAGGTGATAGCCATGCCATTCATTCACGTTCCATTCATGATCCTCGTACTTCGAGTATTTTTTCAGATAATGTTTATTCAAAATAACGTCTCGCACTTAGTATTTGACAATTTGCTGTAGGACTTCGTTATTCCTTTGTGTTAGAAACCTCGTGCACACTTGGAGGGCGGTGTCCAGTTCCAGTTTTTCCATCCGTGAATAGAAATGGCTTATTCTCTCTCTCTCTCTCTCTCTCTCTCTCTCTCTCTCTCTGTCTCTCTCTCTTGTAAAAAAGGACTAAAAACTTCTTCTAGCTTTCATTTCGGATTTCTGTGGTCGATTGCGTGATTTGTGAACACGTGGGTCATTTGTACTAGTGAGCTTTCTTGTCCATGTGGAGCTACAGTTTCCATAACACTGTTTCGAACATTGTAACATTGATTATCTCAGATTTTTCCTGCGTATATGTCTTTCAATAGACCGTATCATTTATCTGTCCACATACCTGCACGGATTTGTACATTCATATTGACGCGTGGTGGCTTCGTGGCACCAAGCCCCATTTAACTGTGTTGCTTGTTTTAAAACTAACCCACCTATTCGCTTTGAAGCGTGTGTGCCTGCTATCTTTCGTAAGATTTTTCACCAGTCACGTTGTAAGAGGTCCATGACTAAGAAATTTGTTGCTAGCGTACTCAAGTAGATGTAATTTCGATGGATTGCTCACGCGCTGCCTGCGATATGTAAGCTATAAGAGAATCTCAGACTAGATCGCAGTGTTGGCTGCAGTAAGAGCTGTCTCGGTAGTAGTAAGTAGTTGCTAGCAGTCTGGTCTATGGAGTTGGCTGGGCCGGTCGTGGTGGAGCGATGGCGGTGCCTGAGCTATGTAGTGTAAGGTAAAAGCAGACGCGCGCATGTGTAGTTTGTTACAACGAAATTTGTACTATTGTTATATCAAGTCCCATGTAAATGTTTCAAAAAAATCTTTTAATAATAAACTTTTTTATAAAATTAACTTTTTGACAATCATTCATCTGAATTTAAAGAATTTACTAATTTCTGCAATCCATGGTCATTCCGATTATCGTAAAGAAAAATCAGGTGTTTCTTTTTATAGATGACAAATCTAGCGGCCTGCATTGCACTGGGCTGTGCCAGAAAAATTTCTTATAGGAGCAGACAGATACGCGTTATCCGGCGACTTCATTGAGATACGAATTTTCAATTTATTCAGTATGATCTTTCAGGGCCATGACGCAGCACTGCTGACATACAAATTTACCAGTTTAGATTCACAGTCAGCTAATTATTGAAAGGTTACATATGAGCCACAATTTTTTATTGAGAGGTTAGTCACGTTATTATTGCGAGGTTACGGAATAATAAACTGTTAGAAGGTTACCCTGAATGTGAATGATATACATATTTTTACTGTTGGGAGGTTACAACGTGAGGTAATGCATCATGTCGCAAATCCAGAGACGAAGCTTCTAGTTATAGTTTGGTGATTTTCAGGTCCATCACAGCTCACTCTTTAGTAATGGTGAAGTGATACATGTAACAAATGGCAAGTACATTTGCCCTGCACAAATCGATCCTTATGGCAAGATTCATTGCATTTGTAGTCTTCGTGTAGGCAGCGTGGATATGTAATATTCAGTATGTGTTAGAAATCATTTACACAACACAACCCCATTGTGCTTCGGAAGGTTCTACCACGACAGTACTTGAATCTTATATGTCGGATTGCGTTATCCAGGTCTCTGTATTTCAAGATTTGGTATGCAGTTCTGGAAATCTCGTTCAAAACTGGTTTTAACATGCAATTAAAGTTTTACAAGACACTCTTAAAGTTCTTCGACAGCATCTTTTTTCAAATGCTTCCAGTTCCGTTTTCTCCGTATTTCCGATGTTCCATACCTCATTTCTACTTCCATTTCAGTATCAATATTTCACTCTAGTAGGAACACTTTCATTGAAGAATAATTTGTTGACCTGTGCCGATCTGCTTGTGATATCTTCTAGCTTTGTCCATTCAGCGTGATCTGGCTCCCTACTTAGGATGATTCTCACTCAGTTTCCTCTACTGTGTCCTTCCTAATTTGGATGTTAAGTAAGTCATTATTACAAATAAAAACCATAATTTTGTATATGTTCTATAGCATTAATTTATCTTGTTAACTGGTTTTCTTCTTTACAAGACCATGACTAGATTTTAACTGACAGTGGTTAAAAAAGAAGGTATAATATTCCTGGACAGTATTGAACAAGAGGTTACACATAGCACAGAGTAAATGTCACCTTAAATATCACCTTTTACAGTGCAATAGTTACGCAATTTTTAATGTTAAAGTTAAGGAATAAATAAATGTAAAGATAACAAACCAGAAAAATCATTAACACTAAAGTCAGAGAAACAGTACCTTCATAAAAATCCGTACGTATTATAAAAAGATGTGTGTGTGTGTGTGTGTGTGTGTGTGTGTGTGTGTGTGTGTGCGTGTGTGTTTTCCACAACTCCTACTAATCCGCTTAACCGATTTCAACCAAACTTGATACACGTATACGTTACTGTTAGGCAACAATCGCTTTGGGGGTAACAACCACCTACGTATCACAGTTTAGGAGATATGACGTCATAAACACTGAGATGCGTGACGAACTACCGCATCATGTATGACGATGACAGACTTATCAGAAGGAATGACATCATAAACTCTGACACTCATGAAAAAGTCCCACATCATGCACGAACTTTTGATATATTTATTTTTTACTAACAAAACACCCCAACAGTGGAGTTAATTTAAAGAAATCCCTGAAGGAGCCAGCGCTGTTGACCGCTTTTAACTGTGTCGTCTGTCCGGCCCTGTTAGCTGAGTGGTCAGCGCGACAGAATATCAATCCTAAGGGCCCGGGTTCGATTCCCGGCGGGATCGGAGATTTTCTTCGCTCAGGGACTGGGTGTTGTGTTGTCCTAATCATCATCATTTCATCCCCATCGACGCACAAGTCGCCGACGTGGTGTCAGATACGGCGGGAGGCCGTAGTCACACGACTGCGTCGTGTAAACGGTCGTAGCCGAAAACTGAAGCCCTCTGTAGAGCGATGAAGAGGCTTTGCCACAGTGACGTTTTCAAAATTGCGTTGTAGACACGTTAAGCGCCTGCGCCCAGCGTACAGAAACTGTTTGGGATATCACACTAGAAACACAGTTCTTTTTTTGCTTTCATTGGCAACATGAATAGCTGGGCAATGTCTGGTTGACAGCTAGTTTAAATTAAATTAACAATCCGAATTAATTAAAATCATTAAGTGACAAAAGTAGTGTGGAATAGCTAGAAGGTGTGTGACGTATGGAAGGTGATACAGGAACAGAATAAAACATAAAATTGATAATAGTAACAACAGAATTTATGGGCTACATAGGAAATCGCAATAAAATAAATAAATACAGGAAAATTGGAGGCACACAACAGACTGTATGAGAAGCACTGGAAATTTAGAAGAAAGCAAATACTGAGCTGTGTTTGATCATTCAGTATTAAATTGGGACTGTGGGCTCGATGTTTTTATTATTTTTATTATTATTATTATTATTATTATTTCCAGGGCTTCCAAGAGTGGCTGGTAGTTGTGACCCTCACTCAGTACATGCTCAGCAAATGTGGAGTCATAAATCTGCAACGTCCAGCTGCGTCCATGTTCAGCCAACCTTGATGGTATGTCTCTGCTCCAGTGACCAGCATGAAATGTATCACAATCATGACAAGAAATTTTGTAAACCACCATAGTTGATTAGCAATTGGATCTTATACTTAATGTGGAAAATACACTGGGCTGTTGCGCTTCCCATATAGTAGGAAATCCTACAGTTGTAGATTTCACTGTTTTTCATACAATCTGTCCTCGGAATGGTACTGTATACCGTTACGTGCAAACATTGGAAGGAACAGTAGAGGAAGCATATTGAATGAGTATAATTTTCAATTTTTGTTTCCCATGCAAGATGTGGTCATTTAGGACTGGGTTATAGCCAATGATACAATAATTTTATATTGTCTAACAGATTTTAAATCTTCTCTGCACTTTGGAGCAGAAAAAAGGCGTGTGCACTATTGAGTGAAAGGATGTATTTTTGTGTGTTACTGGGTGTTCTGAACAAGAAGCTATTACTGTGTCTGTAGTTCTGAGTTTTTTTATTACTCTTTTTATGTACTGATGTCAATGTGTAGATCTGGGAAATTTATAGATTTGTTGCCGGTCTCCATTGTGAACTGAATTTTGGTATGTTGGCTGTTTAAGCTACGAAAGAAAAAACGTGTTCAGCTTTCTTCTACCAAGAAGCGACGAAAGAATCAGATAACAAGATGTTATTCTTGTTACTCTTAATCTTCATCACCTTCGTACCTTCGTCTTTGCTTTATTTGTCATTATCCATATTCTGAACACAGTGCTTTGTTCATTTACTTCAACATATCTCGCGACTCTCTCTTAAATCCTTTCCAAATGGCTGTGACCTCTGCAAACTTTAACACTGGTGCTTGTTCCGCTTTTATGCCTCTTCCGAAATTTTCTCTCATATCCTACCTGGCTTTCTCGACACACAGGCTGCAAACCAGCGGTGATAAGCTCCAAGCGTAGCGTACACCCTTCTTGACAAGAACTCGTCTTCCTAGACCTCCTACTCTGGTTACTGCCACTTGGATCATCCCGCGGACATGATTCGTCCTCGCGTTTTCCTGTTGCAAAATTTCTCTGCCGGCCTCGAGGTGTGAGAGAAGCGAAGGCCGGCAACACAGGTCTATTTTGGTTCTCAGACCTGGCACACAATGTTGGCATTCCGTTAGTACTTCAAATGAGAAGAATTTTGCTGTGCCGTCCGCACGTGACAGTAAAGGGGTAACAAAACCGACTGACGTCGCTCAAACCAGCGACTGTCTCTCTACACGTTCACTCTGCGCATTTTACAGTTCAGTGGAACCGGCAGCCATGCAGCGGTAACTTTTCCAACCGTTTCGTTTTTGTAAGTATTCGACAAACGCATGATACATTCAACGGTGCTGAGTTAAAAATTTACCAGATGTCCATAGGGAGTTTTCATGTTCGCTATTTTTTTTCATGTCTGCTATGGCTTAGATATGATTTATTGGTTGAAATGTAGCTATAGACTGTTTGTACGGTTTCAGTTTAAATTATATGGAAAGTGGAAATATGATATGACAGTCCATGTGTACATGATATTTATGGAATATTGCCTCGGCAGTTGGAGGAACATGGACGTATTAAAACTGAAATATACAATATTAACGTTCTACATTATTTACTCTGTATTTTGTTGAGAACCGACTTCCGGATTCCTAGACCAGCATCAGGCAAGACTGTGCAGCCAGTCCTAGCTTCATCAAAGACAGCTCCTGTCTGTATAAAGGTTCATACAGGGTGTTTCAGTAAGAGCGCAAAATTTTAACAGGACATAGAGGATGCTCCGTTGAACAATTTGAGGTAGGGAATCTCGGGTTGGAGAAGCCAGCTTAAGGAGATATCAGGAATAAAATCACAGTACCATGTACCTTTTTATTTACATTACTTACAGTTAATTGCAAATAAGGACATTAACACAGTGAACGTACCACTTGTACTGATCCTACAAAATGTGCTGAAACTGACGGCCCTCAACCTCAGTGCAAACATGACGCGGCGAACAATATACTGACGAACCCTGACAAGTATCGCTGGTGTGTTTCGAATCACATCACAAGCAGCTAAAATTCTGGCAACCAGCTCAATCTCCGTATCCACTGGGGCCTCATACACAAGTGATGTTTCACATCCCCATTGGGAATAATCAAGGGGGTCCAGGTTAGGTGAGCCCGCGGGCCATGGAATAGGGCCTCTTCTTCCAATCCAGCGACCAGGAAATACATCCTAGTAATCAGGCTCGACCTCCTAGCTTCCATGCAGGAAATAAAGAGTGTACACGTAAATTAACAGCACAGTACGTGCAAACTTGTACTGTGTTAGTTGTAAATTAGCTAGAAAATAGTAATGCTAGACAAAGCGGTAGACAAGTTTGCTTCCATACCTCATTAAGCAGGCTTCTCCGACCCCAGGTTCCCTACCTCAAACTGTTCAGTGGAGCATTCTCCATGTCCTGGTACATTTTGGCACGCTCTTAAGGAAACACCCTGTATAACACACAGGAGATGGACAAAAATAGGGAAACGCAACAAAAACAGATGTTAAAATCTTCTGGGCTATTAGGCCGCATCACATTTCCTCTAAAATAATCGACGTTCCGAGCCCCTCTGCTGGGATCTTCCTCAGGAGCTTCCGGTGTCCACTACTGCTAGGACACTGTCAGAGATTAGTGTCGCGTTGTCTTATAAAGGGGAGTATTGGTTAAAATTCTTATGGCTACCATTGGTGGGCCATCATCATAGGCTAATATTCCCGCACTGATGCAGAAGAAAAGGCGTTGCTGGCTAAACTCTTGCGGATACTATTGGTGGCCCATCGTCATTGGATACAAAGGCACCAGTAGGGTTATTGGTTGAAATTCCTCCTACTGCTATTGGTTGGCCGTCATCACTGGCTATATGCGATACGAAGAGAGGGGGAATTTTTACCCAAAATACAACTCATTACCATGCCTCATACGGTGAAAGACAACCGTTGCCGTTCAAAACAGCTTCTCGACTCAGAATGGATAAATTCAGGTCCTGTTTAGTTTCGAAGGTAATCTTACACAATTCTTGTTTGCAAAATAGTGACACGTTCAGGTAACGACGATGGAGGTGCCTTGAGGGATTACGCGCCGTTCTCTCTGAAGTCAACCACAAAGGCTCAATAACAGTGAGATCTGGTGACCGTTGTCGCCAGGGGAAAAGCCACAGATCATCTCCCCGCTAGCAAAAACAGTCGCGGACGATGCAAGCTGTGTTAGCAGCGGCTCAGTCGTCTTGGAACACAGCTCCACCGTGCCGAATAAAAATTGTATAACGGTTACGGCCTGATCAGACAAAATGGTCTCATAATCCTTGGCAGTAATGCCCTCTAGCAAAGTATTCACGGGGCTTAAGGAATACCACGAAATGGGGGATGCCCAGATCTTCACTGAATCCCCATCTTGTCCCACTTTTGGGACTTGAACACGGTCAGAAGTTGCAAACAGTGTGCAGCGAGATTCATCCGACCAAATAGCTATCTTCACTGCACCATATTCCAGAATTTATGGCTTCAGCTCCACGTTTACCTGCTATGACCTCTAAGTCATAAGCCATTTTCAAATTCCAGCTCGCCCTGCAATTCGCTGCTTGTGGAACTCCTTTCGTATTGTTTTTGTGCTGACAGGATTCGCAGGAGCCACTTCCAATTCTGCGATGACATTTCCAGCTGTCGCTCTCTTATTTTTCGTCACAATCCTACTCAATATTTATGTATTTATTTACACGTCTAGTTCCGTAGGACCGAATTGAGGAACAAAGTTCCAGGGTCATGGAACGTGTCAGTACATGAAATTAAACATGAAAGTAATAACAGATAAAATAAAATGTTTATGAACCCAAAAAACGCAAGCTATAAGTTTCACTAAACGCAGTCAATAATACACGGCTATTACAAATGATTGAAGCGATTTTATAAATTTACTGTAGCTCCATTCATTGACATATGGTCACGACACACTACAGATACGTAGAAAAACTCATAACGTTTTGTTCGGCTGAAGCCGCACTTCAGGTTTCTGCCGCCAGAGCGCTCGAGAGCGCAGTGAGACAAAATGGTGACAGGAGCCGAGAAAGCGTACGTCGTGCTTGAAATGCACTCACATCAGTCAGTCATAACAGTGCAACGACACTTCAGAACGAAGTTCAACAAAGATCCACCAACTGCTAACTCCATTCGGCGATGGTATGCGCAGTTTAAAGCTTCTGGATGCCTCTGTAAGGGGAAATCAACGGGTCGGCCTGCAGTGAGCGAAGAAACGGTTGAACGCGTACGCGCAAGTTTCACGCATAGTGATGTGAAAGATTCAGTGTTTAAACCTCCTCTACCAAGAAACGTGCCAGATCTGCGAGCTCGCATCAACAATGCTTTTGAACTCATTGATGGGGACATGCTGCGCCGAGTGTGGGAGGAACTTGATTATCGGCTTGATGTCTGCCGAATCACTAAAGGGGCACATATCGAACATTTGTGAATGCCTAAAAAAAACTTTTTGAGTTTTTGTATGTGAGTGCAAAGCATTGTGAAAATATCTCAAATAATAAAGTTATTGTAGAGCTGTGAAATCGCTTCAATCATTTGTAAAAACCCTGTATATAGGTATCAGCTTAATATTTCTAGGAGGTCCTCGACAGAATAGAAGAAGTGACCCATGAGGAAATTCTTCAGTTTCGATTTGAAAGCGTGTGCATTAATGCTAAGACCTTTGACTTCTTTTTCGTAGCGTATTGAAAATGGATGCAGCAGTATACTGCACACCTTTCTGCACAAGATTCAAGGACGTCCGATCCAAATGCAGATTAGATTTCCGCCTAGGATTAACAGAGTGGAAGCTGCTAATTCTTATGAATAAGCTGATACTGTTAACAAGAAACGACAGTAAAGAATATATGTATTGAGAGGCCAATAGAATAATCAGACTAGTGAACAGGGGTCGACAAGAGGGTCGCGAACTAGCACCACTTGTTGCCCAAACTGCCCGTTTCGGAGCAAAAAATATCCTTTGATAATGGGAAAATTCACCCCAAAATGTAATTCCATATGACATAAGCGAAAGAAAATAAGCAAAGTAGACTAATTTTCGTGTCGAACGATCGCTTACTTCAGATACCTTTAGAATAGTGAAAATGACAGCATTAAATCTTTGAAGAATATCCTGAACGTGGGCTTCCCACGACAGTTTAGTATATATCTGAACACCTATAAATTTGAATTATTCAGTTTCACTAACCATGTGCCCATTCTCCGAAATTAAAATGTCAGGTTTTGTTGTATTGTATGTTAGAAACTGTAAAAGCTGAGTCTTACTGTAATTCTGAGTTAGTTTATTTTCTACAATGCATCAACTTCTGCCATAAACTGCACTATTTGAAACAGAGCCAATGTTGCACAAAATGTCCATTACTACCAAGCTAGTGTCATCAGCAAACAGAAATATTTTAGAATTACCTGTAGTACTATACAGCATATTATATAATTAAGGAACAGGAGTGATACCAGCACTGATCCCTGGGGCACCCCCCCCCCCCCCCCCAATTTGACTGTGCCCCATTCGGACTCCACACCACATCACAGCCATTCTCAACATTGTGAATAAAAACCTTTGGCTGTCTTTTGTAAAAGTAAGAGGTGAACCAGTTGTGAGCTACTCCCAGTATTCTGTAATGGTCCAACTTCTGGAGCAATATTTTGTGATAACACAATCAAGCGGCTTAGTTAGATCAAAAATATGCCTAGCATTCGAAGCCTTTTGTTTAATCCAACCAGAACCTCAAAGGGAAGAGAGAATATAGCATTTTCAGTTGTTAAACCACTTCTAAAGCCGACCTGTACATTTGACAGCAAAATATGTGATATAAAATGATAAATTATCATTACATACACAACCTTTTCAATAACTTCAGTAAACACTGACGGCCTAATATTGTCTACATTGTCCCTTTGTCGCTTTTTATAAAGCGGACCGTTTGTCCACGATCACTGCACACACATTTTTGTCCGCGTTGTGACTTAGCTGATAATGCCTTTCCACTTATCCTGTATGGGGTGTAAACCTGCTATGGCGTGCCTCCTGAAACAAGAACCACTTTGGCTCCCTTGGTTACGGAAGCACGCAGTATACGAGCAAGTGCAATTTGCTCACATCTGAGTTCACTTAGCTCCGTCATAGTGCACTCACAACTACACAAAACACTGTTCTGCCCACGACTGATAGTTGCACCGTATTGCGCATATTGTACAGGTTTCGTTCGTGATCAAATACAACAGTGCAAATTGGAGGCTTGGATTAGATCTGCATTTATGTTCAAACGTGCATTTCTGGCGGTTTCTCCATATTTTCGTCCAATCCTTCAGTAGCGTGTGTCAGTACCCACTTGATGTACTGTATTAGCCTTACAACCTTTGAATATAAATGTGAAATTTATTTATTTATATCTTCTTTGTGTCTATTTCAATATGACTATCAATATGCCTAATGACAGTTTATCAGTTTGTGTATAGTTGACAGACTTTAAGCTGTATCTGTATAACTTTTTTAGCAATATCTTTATGTTAGTGAGTCAGTGGGTTTAGGAATTTAAGCTCATATCTTCAGGGTTTAAAACAGGCGGTGCATCATTACAGAATATTTGCTTATATGTAGGCATATAACGCTGAAACACTGCAATTTGTGTTACCGAATACCTAGCGGTAAAATAGTTACATATCTTTGGTAGTAACAATCTTTGTCCAGATAGAAGCTGTCTCTGATGATGTATGCACCGTCTGCTTAGTATTAAACTGTCTGATGATGGCCAGGGGCGTCAGATACCAAGGTTTATATCCAGTAAGCAGTTTCAAGTAAATCTAGACTGTAGTAGCTATAGAGAGATAAAAAGATTTCGACCACCATGGAGAGCTGCAACAAACAGGTTTCTGTGTGAAGACCTATTACAACAAATAGCACAGTGGCCTAGTTTTTAATAAAAGTGGACTCATAAGTACTCGTTTCTACTGATGTTGCAACTGAAACTGAATTTAACAATACTTTAAATAACTTGTGTCTTTTATACCATATACGATAACAGCGCCTACTTAAGATTTGTCTATAGAGTAGAATAAGGTGCCTACGACAATTAGATTTAAAATTTATATTGGTACTTGTCAGACATTTTACGTTATTTGTCAAATGAGCAAAGGTTTTTTGTGGTTACGTCTGATAGATTCAACATGAGGGCGTGCTGAAAAGTAATGCTCCGAATTTTTTATGTGAAAACGCTTAAATGTTTTTAAACAAAACTACTTCATCAACGTTTACATCTCCATGTATACATTTTTATTCCTCAACTTAATCACCCTGGCGACGAACACATTTCTCCCAATGAGAGATCAGTTTGTGTATACCGTCACTGCAGAATGTTTGATTTCGTCGACGGAGCTGCAACCTCGACTGTACTTCCACCACTTCACCGCTATCAAAGAAAAGTCCTCGAAGGTTTCTTTTAAGTTTTGGAAACAGATGAAAATCGGATGGAGTCAAGTCGACAGTTTATGGAGGACAGTCGATGACAGCGCGTACAAGGTGTCGGATTGTTCCAAACGTCGCAGCGCTCGTGTGTGATCTTGTATCGTCATGCTGAAGGACAGGGTGCTCACGCGTGGACGAACTCTTTAAATTCGAAACTCGACTACAGCACGCTGTTTCTCAATCACCGGCATAGTTACATTCCAAATCGCCATGTTACATACCACAATTAGGAGCCTTCTAGCTGCAGAGGGCTGCAAATACGTATACATGAACAATAAAGATGTAGAATGACGATAACCTTTGTTTTATTTAAAAATCTTAGGAGCTTTCAGTTAAAAATCTCGGAAGCATTACTTTTCAGCACGGCTTAATACATATTCGTACATATTGTGAATCAGGATACCTAGTTTCTCGAGAGGCACCTGGAAGATTACTGTGTGTGAACACGATATTATTCTCACTGCTTCACTCTGAGTGATCAATTCATTCTTCTTCAGTAACGAGGTATCCAGGACAATTATGTCGTTGTACATGAACAAGTGGAAATATGTAAAATACGTTCCAATAAATATCTTTCGAATCTTTTTGCCTTGAGCAAAATATATCTTATTCTTCCGCTCCACTCATCAGGTAAAGATATGTAAAGTTCCGTGTTCTTTTCCTAGGAGCGCCAGTCGGCTCCGACCGAATGCCATGTAATCTTCTGCCAGAGGTGTCTTCGGATGCGGTGTGAAGCGCTATGGGGTCAACACATCACCCGCCGTCATCGGGTTTCTTTACCTTGGAACAGCTGCTGTTCGCTCAGGTAGCTCCACAGTCGGCCTCGCGGGACTTAGTACCCCCAGCACCTGTACTCTCACCAAGCAAAAGTCCCTCGCGGTGCCGGAAATCGAATCCGCGTCCCCCGCATGGGATTCAGCCACGCTCTAAATTCAGCTACGGAGGGTAAAAATGGAAAAAGAAATTGTGTTTTGCTCAAGGCAGAAGCTTCAAAATATAGTTGCCGTTCAAGCAAAGGAGGATAAATACAGTTAGCTTTCCTGAAGAAGGAAGAAGAAAAGAAGAAATACGTTTGTATGTTCGTTTATATGTTTCTACAACACGCAGTTATGCGAAGTTGTGAAACTGATGTCAAAATATTCGAAACCTAACTATTTGTGATTGTCACTGGCTTGGCTGTATCATGACAGTTCTAATATGCTGGGAATCAGTTACGTTTACAAATCAGGAAATATCACCAGTAGCAGAAAGAGTAGATGAATTTTTGTTTTAGTTTATCCGTTATTAGGGAATTATAAGATTGCTTTTATGAAGAACTTAATAACTTATATTACAGTGAACAACACAACTCACACACAAAGCATTGCGTTTCTAGAGGACGCGTTATAATCTTCATATAAACAACTTTACAAGAATCAAACTACGTTACTCAGCTTACAAAGAGAGTAAAATATTCTCTGAAGATATCACCACGTCTCCAGTGTATCTTTCCGAGACGCAGTCGTTGTAACTCTCCTGAGCTACATGAGTGTCACTCGGAATTTGTTTTTCCAATTATGTAGCGACTTATAAACATTTGATTGTGTAGAATACCTTCCCACAAGCTTGGACATAGCGGAATTAGAGGGGAAACTATGTGAATGGTTGATTTCGACTGTGTAAAGTGGAATGCAGATGGTTTTCCTACAGCGTATACAAACAGCAACAGATCTGAATATGACGGGGTTCTTTAAAGTAGGAATTGTTCTGGATCCGTTGCTTTTCTTAATATGTATCGAAGACCTGCCGCAAAAATGGAAAGTGATTCAAACGGTTTCTATTTGGGGACGAAACAAGTGTCACTCTGAGAGGCACGGAAAGTAATGCAAACGATTCAGCAAATTGGATTACGGGTAACATCAACTCGTGACTCACATTACACAGAATGTCTCTCAACTGCAACGAAACGCGGGGTAGCCTACACAGTTTCTGACCCAATGCTCTTGTAGAAGGTGAATCTCAAGGAGATCTGCATTCTGAATTCTTAAGGGTAGAGGTACCTGTACACTTGCAAGGTTTCACTTTTGTCCAACAGAACTCAAATATTTTAGTGATGAACCCTGGATTTCGAATTAGAAGTTGAAGAACTTACTTGTAACACATATCTTAGAGTGTATATACCACTCTACAGTTAATTTTCCCAGTTTTCATTTTCTTTTAGTCTTCAAATTTCGTTATTAGACTCCATTATCAGTAGTCTGCGGATTCTGCACGACCAATCAACTTGCCTCACATAGTCCCACGGAATCTGTTAATGAATTACGTGCACTACTGGAATCTCCACGGCTCGTACCTATAATGACGGAGTTTTTCCAAGGTAATGAATCAGTCGCGATGTCCCTACATCACCTTCGCAATATTTCCACGGAACTCTACTAGTCATCTTTCATGGAGGATTACGTTTAAAAAAAACAGCAGACACTAAGATACTGAAAAACCGGATAGACACAGTAATTCAATCATTCGTCTCGTATTTGCAAATACGTTCCCTGACGTTGCCACTGACTAGATGCAGCGCACGCTATCGAGGCTACAGTCTGATATCGGATTAACCTCGTTCACTTCTTTACGGCGAAAATGTATAAAGTTTACAATCACAGATAGGCTTTTGAACACACCGTGCTTTCACTGTCTGACACAGTAAAATGTGGCACAGTATGTTCTCCAAGGCTAAGGTTATGTGGTGGTAGGAATGGAAGTTTATTACGTTTGTTATACAGCTTCCGCTGTAAATTTTCAAAGCCTTACATGAAACCGACACGGTATGGTTCACAGTAAAACAAACTGCGCAACAAATAGCCATCAAAACATCGCTAAAACGTAAACGGGAAAAGGTGAGACATGCCAGAAAAATTTCTCAGCCTAAAGGTACTTCTAAAAATTAGTACTGTTATATTACACAGTTGAGCTGTGAGTAACGCCACGAAATTAAGTTGTCTTATTAAAACCACTACATATCAAATTAGCCAGATTATGGTATCAGTATATCCAGGGAAATGATTTTCACGGAAGTTTACACGCTGTATGAGATCATGAATCTCCGTTGTTACGGGTTCGACGTACAAGTGATTCAAATGATTATTATCTGCTAAAACCAGTGCATATAAAATAAAGCGAACAAACGCCGCAATAAGTTCCCATGGTAGTTCGCACGTTATATCAGATGATATGCCCCAATTATTGTTATGAGTTCAACGAACATGTGACTCGATAGATATGAGACAATATCAGCGCAAATAATTAGCGGTTCCTGCTATCCTTTTTCTTATAAGAAAACGGGCTGTTAACACACAATCAGCGCATATTCACAAAATATCGTTCTCGTGAAACAAAACTGGCTCTCTATTACCACGAGGTAATGAGTCTTATCGACCAAGGATCTCAAATGGAATAACCACTCCTTGATTTACAGACGCCTTTTGACACCGTACTCACAATCAGATTCTAACAAAATTGCATGCCTACGAAATATCGTCTTAGCAAAGCGACTGCGTTCATGATTTCCCGTAAGAAAGATCGCAGTATATTTTAATCGACGGGAGTGCATACAGTAAAACCTAAGTTACATCTGGCGTTCCCCAGGAACTGTGATAGGCTCTTTTCTGTTCTTGATCTATGTAAATGATTTAAGAGATAACTTGAGCAGACTTCTTATATGATTTGCGGATCATACCGTCAATTACAGTCCCGTAAATTCAGATGAAAATCAAAACGAATGACAAAATAAATTAGACACGGTATCTGAATGCTACGAAAAGTGGCAATTCAATCTGAACTGTAAAAAAGTATTCCACAGGAGTACTAAAAAAATTCCTTTGACAATAAATGTCAAAAATTTTTGACGTTGTCGAGTCAGCTGAATATGCAGTGACTGTAGTTAGTATCGACTTAAGTTGGAACATCATACTGAAAAAGTTATAGTTGAAGCGAAGCGAAGACTGTGTTTTATTGGCAGAAAGCAAAGAAGATGCAACAGATTTACTAAAGAGACTGTCTACACTACGCTTGTCCGCGCGTTTCTAGAGCTGTTCTGCGCAGTATGGGATCCTTACCTGACAGGAGTGAGAGGAAACATCGAAAAAATTCAAAGAAAAGAATCTCGTTATGTTATCAGCAAATACGTGCAGAAGTGTCCTGGAAATTATAAACGATTGAAATGACAATCATTCAAAGAAAGCCGTTTTTAATTGTGGTGAAATATTTTAACGAAATTTCAGTCTGTAACTTTATCTTCCAATTTTAAGACTTTTTTTGTTTCTCACATAACGTAGTAAGGAATTACCATCGAGGTATACTGAGATAAATCAGAGATGGCGCAGAAAAAATTGGACGTTTCTTTTTCTGGAACGCTAACCGGGACTGTTCCCGTATAGATATTGAAAGTGCTATCTTGACTGCTCTCTCCGCCAAACAACGTGAACATATAGATTTGAAATCGTGAGATTGTTCGAAGGAGGAACCTGAAGATCACACGATTATGATTGCAGTTGATAAACGTTATCACATTCATGCAACAAATCTGTGAAAATGTAGTTTTTCTCCAAATGCTCCACATGCACGGTCACTTGTAAGAATATAGTTGTAAAGATAACATTTATTTTGCTAGCACTTACAATGCAAAGAAATAAAACCTGACAACTGGCCTTATGCCAAGAGATATTTAGCAGTCAGTAAAAGCCTACGGGCGTCAGTATTAACGTCACTGAAGTTGTTTATGTTACGGTGCAGAAGTGTAGCAGACGGCTGGGAAGAGGTGATGTTGTCTGCTCTGTTTTCTTCGACTGGTTTCTGCCTTTTACTTGGCTATCGACGATTTTTGAATTTGCCTTTGTAATAACAATCAATGCTAACATTGATTTGTCAACGATACTCTATCCGGCGCAAGTCATTTCATCTGCGCATAACCACAGAAACCTACTTCCATTTGTACCAGCTTACTCTGTTCAAGTCTTGGTTTCCCTCTTCAGATCACCCCTACCTCCCCTCCCCTCCCTCCTAATCCCTCCCCACTTCCAACCATTACGGAAGAATTTATGGTATGTTGCCTTAGGATGTGTGCCACTGACCTATCTATTCTTTTAGTCAATTTGTGTCATTTAACAATTTTCTCCCTGATCGTATTATTACCTCGTAATATTGTATTATCAAATATGACCAGAGAAGACATGTACAATAACAATGTATATTTACGGAGGAAAAAAGGAGTCTGAAAAAAAAAACGATCAAATGTTTTGCGATCCATGATTTGTCTGGTAGTAAGAAATTCAATAGATTAGACCAACATTTGAACCAATTTTGAATGATGTTCTAAATCATGCGCAGCAAAAGAGGTGCGTCAAATGTTTCCCTACTTTCAGAAAAACAATGTCACAAAATATTCCACCGATGTTTTTCAGCAGTTTTTTTCGAGTTTTGTTCAGAAAGTGTGATCTTATTGACACCGCATTTGTTTTCGTAGCATCTTATGCTCTTTAAATGTCCTGAATTTAGTATCTGATTGTAATGACACCATTTTAACTGTTAAATATCACTTCTGTGTAACTTTTTATGGGTCTAATAGCAAGACCCTGAAAACATGGACTTTTTGATGCCTCGTTTATCTTCCTAGTGTCTGCTGTTATCGTTATGTCCTAAATTTAGTACTTGATTCGAAGAAAGCCATTTTAAAAATCAAGCAGCACACCAATTGATATTTTATCACGCAAAGTAACTACGCCTTGAAGAGATGAACTTTTTGACATCTCATTTGCCTTCCTAGCGTCTTCTGCTCTCGAAATGTTCTAAATTTAGTACTCGTTTGGAAGGAAGCGTTTTTGATACTTAAATATCACATATCGCACCAATGTAACATTTTAGGCGCAAAATAACAAAGCCTTGAAGAGATAAACGTGTTGACACTTCATTTACATAGTTAGCAGCTAGTGTTTACGAATTATTTCAATTTTCCATCAAATCAATAAATAACTTTTTCTTAATTACCATGATTACTTTTAAACACTTATACATATTTTTTTCTAAACTAGACGTCATGCTTTTCAATTTCACATCCCATATGTCCGTTTCCCCTCTTCGTTTGACTATGAAAATTCGGACAAAAATTTTCTCTCAGATTACTAAAAATTTTTTGTTAATGACCCTGATGACTTTCAACCAAGTAAAACCTTTATTATAAAATTATACCCCACACTGGTGAGTTTGACACGCCATTTGTTCCAATTCAAATCACTACTGCATCTGTAGAGAAATGTGTATGTTGCCATCTTCGTTTCCCTCTGTTGCAGAGTATGCAGTGTTCTGACACTTCCATGCACAGTAAAACGGATCTGGGTACGAGTCCCGGCCAAGCATACTGTTCTAATCTGCTTAAAGTATCAAAATAGCGTACACTCAGCTAGAGACTAAAAAACTGTGTTGCTGGTACGATATTCGGTCACATATATCTTTGTATTTAAATAGATATTCAAGCAGAATTACGAGTAATGAATCGAATTCACACTGTTCACTTTTCGTCCGAACATACCTATTTCTGAGATGTTGTTCTCAGTCCGATTACTAGTTTGATGCAGTCTTCCACGTCCTCCGGATTCTACATCTCAGCATAACTACTGCAGCCTACATCCACTTGAACCTGCTTACAGTAGTGGAGCCTCGCTACCTCTCTCTCTCTCTCTCTCTAAATTTCGACTCCACGCACTTGTCTTCATTGCCAAACTGTCGATTTCTCGATACTTCCGGTTGTGTCCTATTAACCTAGAACTTCATTCAGTTAAGTTGTGCAACAAATTTCCTTTCTCCTCAATTCGATTCAGTTCCCCTTTTATTTGCTATCCCACGTTCACATGTTGTCTTCAGCGTTCTTGTGTATCACCACATTTCATAAGCTTCTATTCTCTTCTTGTCTGTACTGCTTATCGTCCACGTTTCTCTTCCGTGCAAGGCTACACTCCACGCAAATACACTCAGAAAATATTGTCTAAAACTGAAATTTACATTTGATGTTAACAAATTTCTTTCCTCAGCTTTTCTTGCTGCTACCAATTTGCGTTTTATATAATCTCTATTAATCTGTACATGTTGATTATTTGGTAATGAAAACAGCGGCCGGACCTGTCTGATCGAGATAGAATTTTGTTTCATCAACGGAGCCTAACAAAGGATAATAACATCGCTTAATAAGTATTATACGGGTTGTTAACCCGAGCAGTAAGAAGTTATTACAGCCGCAGAACAGGAATTTGCTAAAATGTGAGTCAAACATTTGCAGCGCGCCGCACACTTCGCCGTAAGTTTGGCTACTCGCGGGGTGACGAATGCCGGGAGACGGCGTTGTAATGGGAACACTGGAGGTGTGGCGGCGCGCCAGCGGCCGGGTATTTGCGTCCTCACCTGGTGCGCCGCCGTGGTGCCGCCGGTGCCGCCGCCGCCGCCGCTGCCAGTTGACTGAGCGCCGAGCGTCGCGACGCCCGCTGCCTGTGTCTGCGGCGCCGCCCCCACCTGCCAGTCACGTGACCCGCCGTGGCCTTCCGCAAGGCGCCGCGCCGTGGCCCTCGTGACGTCACCGACACCTGTGGCTCCAGGCGGCACTCGCAGCACAGTTGCGGGGCTGCCCCGATTCTGTTCAGGGGCAGCGAAGTCACGTGTAGCAACGCTACAAGGGACAGTCCTGTTCGAAATGGCCCAAGAACTAGCCTACGCTGGTCTTCCAGTTTCACTTTTACATCTTATTAAAAACCGAAGTGCCGGCCGAAGTAGCCGTGCGGTTCTAGGCGCTACAGTCTGGAGAGGAACGCCCGCTACGGTCGCAGGTTCGAATCCTGCCTCGGGCATGGATGTGTGTGATGTCCTAAGGTTAGTTAGGTTTAATTAGTTCTAAGTTCTAGGCGACTGATGACCTCAGAAGTTAAGTCGCTTAGTGCTCGGAGCCAATTGGCCAAAAACCGAAGTCAACAAAATCGGAAAACATGCTACACTACTGGCCATTAAAATTGCTGCACCACGAAGATGACGTGCTGCAGATGCGAAATTTAACCGACAGGAAGAAGATGCTGTGATATGCAAATAATTACCTTTTCAGAGCATTCACACAAGGTTGGCGCCGGTGGCGACACCTACAACGTGTTGACATGAGGGTAGTTTACAACCGATTTCTCATACACAAACAGCAGTTGACCGGCGTTGACTGGTGAAACGTTGTCGTGATACCTCGTGTAAGGAGGAGAAATGCATACCATCACGTTTCCGACTTTGATAAAGGCGGATTGTAGCCTATCGCCATTGCGGTTTATCGTACCGCGACATTGCTGCTCGCGTTGGTCGACATCCAATGAGTGTCAGCAGAATATGGAATCAGTGGCTTCAGGAGGGTAATACGGAACGCCGTGCTGGATTCCAACGGCCTCGTATCACTAGCAGTCGAGATGACAGGCATCTTATCCGCATGGCTGTAACGGATCGTACAGCCACGTCTCGATCCCTGAGTCAACAGATGGGGACGTTTGCAAGACAACAACCATCTGCACGAACAGTTCGACGACGTTTGCAGCAGCATGGGCTATCAGCTCGAAGACCAGGGCTGCGGTTACCATTCACGTTGCATCACAGACAGGAGCGCCGGCGATGGTGTACTCAACGACGAACCTGGGTCACGAATGACAAAACGTCACTTTTTCGGATGAATCCAGGTTCTGTTTACAGCGTCATGATGGTCGCATCCGTATTTGGCGACATCGCAGTAAACGCACATTGGACACGTGTATTCGTCATCGCCATAATGACGTATCACCCGGTGTGATGGCATGGGGTGCCATTGGTTACACGTCTTGGTCACCTCTTGTTCGCATTGACGGCACTTTGAACAGTGGACGTTACATTTCAGGTGTGTTACGACCCGTGACTCTACCCTTCATTCGATTCCTGCTAAACCCTACATTTCAGCAGGATAATGCACGTCAGCATGTTGCAGGTCCTGCACGGGCCTTTCTGGATACAGAAAATGTTCGACCGCTGCCCTGGCCAGCACATTCTCCAGATCTCTCATCAATTGAAAACGTCTGGTCAATGGTGGCCGAGCAACTGGCTCGTCACAATACGCCAGTCAGTACTCTTGATGAACTGTGGTATCGTGTTGTAGCTGCATGGGCAGCTGTACCTGTACACGCCATCCAAGCTCTGACTCAATGCCCAAGCGTATCAAGGCCGTTATTATGGCCAGAGGTGGTTGTTCTGGGTACTGGTTTTTCAGGATCTATGCACCCAAATTGCGTGAAAATGTAATCATATGTCGGTTCTAGTATAATATATTTGTCCAGTGAATACCCGTTTATCATCTGCATTTCTTCTTGGTGTAGCAATTTTAATGGCCAATAGTGTAGATACAGAAGCTATTTAGTGCTACCATTAAACCATGCCATGGTTTCCTGGTCACATAAAAACTAAAAGATGGCATTGGAATTATCAATCTAAAATAAGGATGACACCCAGTACTTTTATAATGGTCAGTAAACAAAATACGAAATTTAGAATTTTGAAATGTATTTAGAGATTGCTTTTTATCGATTGAAGTTTAGTGCCTTGGCAGGGTGAAATGATTGGCAAAATATACGAGAGGCGTTCAAACAAGTCTTTCTCGGCCAGTTTCGGTTGAAAGAATGCGGAATTTGTTGTGGGACATTCCCGCTTCAGCCCCTACAGTTTCATTAATTTCCGATAGGTGGCAGCGCCTTACGAAGACTTTAAAATGACGTCCGTAATGGAAGTGCTTTCCAAGCAGAGAGCTGTCAATGAGTTTCTTTTAGCAGAACCCTAGAGCATCGCAGATATTCATAGGCGCTTACAGAATGTCTACGGAGACCTGGCAGTGAACAAAAGCATGGTGAGTCGTTGGGCGACGCGTCCGTCATCATCGGACTGTTCTTCCTCATCCATCCTACAGCCCCAACCTCGCACCTTTAGACTTCCATCTGTTTGGCCTAATGAAGGATGCACTCCGCGGTAAGCAGTAAGTTCCCGATGGGGAGTTTATTGATGCAGCAAGACGTTAGGTCTGACATCGACCAGTAGAGTGGTACCACACCGGCATACAAGCCCTCCAAATAAGGTGGTATAAGGCCATCCCACTGAACGAAGATTACGTTGAAAAACAGGATTTTGTAGCCCTAAAAGGGAGGAATAGTATGGTGTACAGGAATCCTGAATAAAACCAACGTGCTTTCAGAAGAAAAAAAAACATGTTTCATTACTTAATGAACGTTCCTCGTATATAATCTATCTTTTCGTATTTCTTCTGTACCTCTAAAATAAATAACAACTATTAATTTTATATTATCTTTCCTTATTTCTTCGAAGATAGTGTTACAACTTCCTTTTTAGTCACAGGCAGGCAGCAAAAACGTTAGAGATAGAGATTAGATTCATATCCCAATCATGAACATTTTTAGGAGGAGCCCCACTCTTCCTGCTTTCCTCTAATTTTTTTGCGTCCCCACCGAAACGTGCTTTTCAAAGGGTGAATTTTTTTCCCATTTTTGCTACTGAAGCGGCAGACTCTTTGGACAAATATTTTAATTCCTGTCCTCGTTTTTCTGTATTCCCCTAAGCAGATGTTCATCTGAAGATCTTCATTTAGTTTCAAAGCAGTTTCAGCCATCCACATATTGGAAAATATAAAATACAGCCACGTCAGACAGCAACAATAACACTGAAATTACGTACCAGCCTGAACTAAACTTTCCCCAAACATGTTCATACTCGTAATATTGCGCAACATGGTTTCAGAGGACTTCCTATCGATGCGATTCACCTTAGATCCGCAGTACACTCCGAGGACATGGGGATACGTGGCGGATCTGAATGAGAGCAGTGGCGGTTCAGACGCCATTCAGCCGCGCAGCACATTCCCTCATACAGATTCTTTCCATTTTTCAATTTAATATGTGTGGAACATGCAAAACCATGAAGTAGTGATGTGACTGATCGGAACCTTATAAGAAAATATTGTGTTCAAATGTGTGTGAAATCTTATGGGACTTAACTGCTAAGGTCATCAGTTCATTAGTCCCTAAGCTTACATACTACTTAACCTAAATTATCCTAAGGACAAACAAACACACCCATGCCCGAGGGAGGACTCTAACCTCCGCTAGAATCAGCCGCAGCAAACATAAACATAGCCAAAGACTTGCAGACAACCAAAAATTACGCGAAGCGAAATGTAGTGTGAGGAGGGCTATGCGAGAGGCGTTCAATGAATTCGAAACTAAAGTTCTATGTACTGGCTTGGCAGAAAATCCTAAGAAATTTTGTCAAAGCGGTAGGTGGATCAAAACAAAATGTCCAGACACTCTGTGACCAAAATGGTACTGAAACAGAGGATGACAGACTGAAGGCCGAAATACTAAATGTCTTTTTCCAAAGCTGTTTCACAGAGGAAGACTGCACTGTAGTTCCTTCTCTAGATTGTCGCACAGATGACAAAATGGTAGATATCGAAATAGACGACAGAGGGACAGAGAAACAATTAAAATCGCTCAAAAGAGGAAAGTCCGCTGGACCTGATACGATACCAGTTCGATTTTACACAGAGTACGCGAAGGTTCTTGCCCCCCCCCCCCCCCCCTACCGTCGGTCTCTAGAAGAGCGTAGCGTTCCAAAGGATTGGAAAAGGGCACAGGTCATCCCCGTTTTCAAGAAGGGACGTCGAACAGATGTGCAGAACTATAGACCTATATCTCTAACTTCTATCAATTGCAGAATTTTGGAACACGTATTATGTTCGAGTATAATGACTTTTCTGGAGACTAGAAATCTACTCTGTAGGAATCAGCATGGGTTTCGAAAAAGACGATCGTGTGAAACCCAGCTCGCGCTATTCGTCCACGGGACTCAGAGGGCCATAGACACGGGTTCCCAGGTAGATGCCGTGTTTCTTGACTTCCGCAAGGCGTTCGATACAGTTCCCCACAGTCGTTTAATGAACAAACTAAGAGCATATGGACTGTCGGACCAATTGTGCGATTGGATTGAAGAGTTCATAGATAACAGAACGCAGCACGTCATTCTCAATGGAGAGAAGTCTTCCGAAGTAAGAGTGATTTCAGGTGTGCCGCAGGGGAGTGTCGTAGGACCGTTGCTATTCACATTATACATAAATGACCTTGTGGATGACATCGAAAGTTCACTGAGGCTTTTTTAGGATGATGCTGTGGTATATCGAGAGGTTGTAACAATGGAAAATTGTACTGAAATGCAGGAGGATCTGCAGCGAATTGATGCATGGTGCAGGGAATGGCAATTGAATCTCAATGTAGACAAGTATAATGCGTTGCGAATACACAGAAAGAAAGATCCTTTATCATTTAGATACAATATAGCAGGTCACCAACTGGAAGCAGTTAATTCCATAAATTATCTGGGAGTACGCATTAGGAGTGTTTTAAAATGGAATGATCATATAAAGTTGATCGTCGGTAAAGCAGATGCCAGACTGAGATTCATTGGAAGAATCCTAAGGAAATGCAATCCGAAAACAAAGGAAGTAGGTTACAGTACGCTTGTTCGCCCACTGCTTGAATACTGCTCAGCAGTGTGGGATCCGTACCAGATAGGGTTGATAGAAGAGATACAGAAGATCCAACAGAGAGCAGCGCGCTTCGTTACAGGACCACTTAGTAATCGCGAAAGCGTTACGGAGATAACAGATAAACTCCAGTGGAAGACTCTGCAAGAGAGACGCTCAGTAGCTCGGTACGGGCTTTTGTTGAAGTTTCGAGAACATACCTTCACCGAGGAGTCAAGCAGTATATTGCTCCCTCCTACGTATATCTCGCGAAGAGACCAGGAGGATACAATCAGAGAGATTAGAGCCCACACAGAGGCATACCGACAATCCTTCTTTCCACGAACAATACGAGACTGGAATAGAAGGGAGAACCGATAGAGGTACTCAAGGTACCCTCCGCCACACACCGTCAGATGGCTTGCTGAATATGGATGTAGATGTAGATGTAGACTGCTGCGCCTAAGCCCGCTCGGCTAATCCCACGCGGCCTACAAGAAAATATTTACATAACATATGGAATGCAAATTACTGTAAAAATAATAAAGTACAAACGTAAGTTGATCAGCTACATTAAAACGATAATCATGGTCATCATCTATTTCGTCTTCTTCCTCATAGGCCAGCTAAGAGCAACGTTTAACCCATTAAGTTAGCTTTGTGTTTTGTCCAGTACGTCTTCATCTGTTCATTTTCTTTTCTCTTAATACTCCTGCCCATTTTCTTCCGTTCTTTTGGAACTTTGTCTTGGAACGCTTGCCACCTCTTCATTTTGTTTCTATATCTTCAATTGCCTGCTTCTTTATGCAAATTTCTTTTAGATCTTCACATAATTTTCTAAGACTGGTGATGGATTTGGCCCTTGAACTTTCAAAATGGCGTAAAAAAAATTTTCTGGTTAGTATCTTAGGACTTATCATTTTGATGTACCCATAGAACACTAGTCTGCTTTCCACAATATCGTCTGTATTTCATCTACAAGATTGTACACTTCTGTGTTATTTCTTGATTTAAATGTTTCTAATGTTGTTCGACTTCCTAATATCTGCCTCAAGACCTTCTTTTTCCTTTTGCCTGATTTCCTCAGTTCATTTCATTGATCCTAAAACTAATGTTTCTGATGCACATTTGCGTTCTGATTTAGTTGCTGTCGTGTAATGACGAATTTGTACCTTTGTACAGTATAATTTTTACCTATAAACATCTTTTGTGAAGTGAAATGCTTCGTATACCTTACGTTGGCTTGGAGTGAAGGTTCCTTTATCCCCTGCATCAGGACTGATTACTTCTTCTAATACTTACATTTGTGTGGTCTTGTGATATTTCGACGCTTTTTTCTTAATTCTGATGATGTAGCCTTGTTGTTTGGCATTACCTCTCTTTTTTCGATGGAGTTTGTAATCCCGTTTTTCCGTTTGTTCTATGGAGTTTGTAATCCCGTTTTTCCGTTTGTTTATGGAGGTATTTCTGTATGTTTTTAATCTACCGTTACATTGTCTGCCAAAATTGCTAAATCATTTGTGAATATTAACCATCATCTTTTTGGTAGAGTCAGTAAACTCTTTGAATGAATCTACGAGCATTACGAATTTTTGCGAATACTGCCCTCTAGATCACTTAATGAGCATACTTTTCAATTTTTTTTTTCTTTAGTTGCCAAATGTGGACTTCGTTCAACAGTGGCTCATGATTTCCTATTTCTAACACTGTGCTCTACTTTCTTCAAAAAACAATTTCATTATTTCACTCTCCTGTGTTCCTCGTTGAGGATTCTTCTGCGCTTGTTTTTTTCTTTCTTCTGAAAACCCTCAGAAATCTTAATTTTCGTTCAGAAGTTTCTATGTTTGAAATACGTATCCTTTTCAGAAACTTTTCGTTTCTGCTACGTCTTTCTGAGTTTCATTGCTCTACTTATTTCTGTTTTTTTTTTGTTGTTGGCGTATTGGAATGTTAGTTTACTTACTCTTCTTTCCTCTGTTATTTTTTAATGTCTACGGAAAGAAGCAGGTTGCTAAATGCATTGCATCTGAATCGTCTTCGTGTCTCCCACAGAGATATCTTTTGCTCGTTTGGATAAAGGCTGCACTCGAACTCCAGCAACAGTATCTCGGAGATGGTTCAGCGATAATTTCTGAGTTTATAGGATGAGGGATCTGAGATCTCTGGTGGCTCGTTACTGACTGGTTGATTTTCGTTTAATTTCTTACTCATTTTTCTTTGTTTGCCTACTGCACTGAAAATACCTACCTGAGCAACAGTGCATATGTCGACGGCACGCGCAGTGTGTCTTGTTTGGGAACAAACTTGTTCCATTCATTCATTGTTTTTGCTGTTGAGGGCAGTAGGGGCAATCGCTTTCCGCTTCGCCCTTAAGCAAAAAAAAATGTTCAAATGTGTGTGAAATCTTATGGGACTTAACTGCTAAGGTCATCAGTCCCTAAGCTTACACACTACTTAACCTAAATTATCCTAAGGACAAAGACACACACCCATGCCCAAGGGAGGACTCGAACCTCCGCCGGGACCAGCCGCACAGTCCATGACTGCAGCGCCCAAGACCGCTCGGCTAATCCCGCGCGGCGCCCTGAAGCCTTCACTCAGTATTGCTCGTTTCTGTCTCAGGTTTGTACAGGGCTACCACAAACAATTCATTCTTTTTCAGAGCTGTATTTTTTCCAAAGTATATTTGATGCATGAACAGAACCGTAAACTCGCCAAATATGCTTCTTGCACTCTACAGTGCAGCTCTGGTCACGTGACACAAGTTCAAACAGTAGTCACTTCTGTACCACACCTTATATAGCAACTACATCATCATCCTCCCCCCATGAACCATGGACCTTGCCGTTGGTGGGGAGGCTTGCGTGCCTCAGCGATACAGATAGCCGTACCGTAGGTGCAACCACAACGGAGGGGTATCTGTTGAGAGGCCAGACAAACGTGTGGTTCCTGAAGAGGGGCAGCAGCCTTTTCAGTAGTTGCAAGGGCAACAGTCTGGATGATTGACTGATCTGGCCTTGTAACAATAACCAAAACGGCCTTGCTGTGCTGGTACTGCGAACGGCTGAAAGCAAGGGGAAACTACAGCCGTAATTTTTCCCGAAGGCATGCAGCTTTACTGTATGATTACATGATGATGGCGTCCTCTTGGGTAAAATATTCCGGAGGTAAAATAGTCCCCCATTCGGATCTCCGGGCGGGGACTACTCAAGAGGATGTCGTTATCAGGAGAAAGAAAACTGGCGTTCTACGGATCGGAGCGTGGAATGTCAGATCCCTTAATCGGGCAGGTAGGTTAGAAAATTTAAAAAGGGAAATGGATAGGTTGAAGTTAGATATAGTGGGAATTAGTGAAGTTCGGTGGCAGGAGGAACAAGACTTCTGGTCAGGTGACTACAGGGTTATAAACACAAAATCAAATAGGGGTAATGCAGGAGTAGGTTTAATAATGAATAGGAAAATAGGAATGCGGGTAAGCTACTACAAACAGCATAGTGAACGCATTATTGTGGCCAAGATAGATACGAAGCCCACGCCTACTACAGTAGTACAAGTTTATATGCCAACTAGCTCTGCAGATGACGAAGAAATTGAAGAAATGTATGATGAAATAAAAGAAATTATTCAGATTGTGAAGGGAGACGAAAATTTAATAGTCATGGGTGACTGGAATTCGAGTGTAGGAAAAGGGAGAGAAGGAAACATAGTAGGTGAATATGGATTGGGGGACAGAAATGAAAGAGGAAGCCGTCTGGTCGAATTTTGCACAGAGCACAACATAATCATAAGTAACACTTGGTTTAAGAATCGTGAAAGAAGGTTGTATACATGGAAGAACCCTGGAGATACTAAAAGGTATCAGATAGATTATATAATGGTAAGACAGAGATTCAGGAACCAGGTTTTAAATTGTAAGACATTTCCAGGGGCAGATGTGGACTCTGACCACAATCTATTGGTTATGACCTGTAGATTAAAACTGAAGAAACTGCAAAAAGGTGGGAATTTAAGGAGATGGGACCTGGATAAACTAAAAGAACCAGAGGTTGTACAGAGATTCAGGGAGAGCATAAGGGAGCAATTGACAGGAATGGGGGAAATAAATACAGTAGAAGAAGAATGGGTAGCTTTGAGGGATGAAGTAGTGACGGCAGCAGAGGATCAAGTAGGTAAAAAGACGAGGGCTAGTAGAAATCCTTGGGTAACAGAAGAAATATTGAATTTAATTGATGAAAGGAGAAAATATAAAAATGCAGTAAGTGAAACAGGCAAAAAGGAATACAAACGTCTCAAAAATGAGATCGACAGGAAGTGCAAAATGGCTAAGCAGGGATGGCTAGAGGACAAATGTAAGGATGTAGAGGCCTATCTCACTAGGGGTAAGATAGATACCGCCTACAGGAAAATTAAAGAGACCTTTGGAGATAAGAGAACGACTTGTATGAATATCAAGAGCTCAGATGGAAACCCAGTTCTAAGCAAAGAAGGGAAAGCAGAAAGGTGGAAGGAGTATATAGAGGGTCTATACAAGGGCGATGTACTTGAGGACAATATTATGGAAATGGAAGAGGATGTAGATGAAGATGAAATGGGAGATATGATACTGCGTGAAGAGTTTGACAGAGCACTGAAAGACCTGAGTCGAAACAAGGCCCCCGGAGTAGACAATATTCCATTGGAACTACTAACGGCCGTGGGAGAGCCAGTCCTGACAAAACTCTGCCATCTGGTGAGCAAGATGTATGAAACAGGCGAAATACCCTCAGACTTCAAGAAGAATATAATAATTCCAATCCCAAAGAAAGCAGGTGTTGACAGATGTGAAAATTACCGAACTATCAGCTTAATAAGTCACAGCTGCAAAATACTAACACGAATTCTTTACAGACGAATGGAAAAACTAGTAGAAGCCAACCTCGGGGAAGATCAGTTTGGATTCCGTAGAAACACTGGAACACGTGAGGCAATACTGACCTTACGACTTATCTTAGAAGAAAGATTAAGGAAAGGCAAACCTACGTTTCTAGCATTTGTAGACTTAGAGAAAGCTTTTGACAATGTTGACTGGAATACTCTCTTTCAAATTCTAAAGGTGGCAGGGGTAAAATACAGGGAGCGAAAGGCTATTTACAATTTGTACAGAAACCAGATGGCAGTTATAAGAGTCGAGGGACATGAAAGGGAAGCAGTGGTTGGGAAGGGAGTAAGACAGGGTTGTAGCCTCTCCCCGATGTTGTTCAATCTGTATATTGAGCAAGCAGTAAAGGAAACAAAAGAAAAATTCGGAGTAGGTATTAAAATTCATGGAGAAGAAATAAAAACTTTGAGGTTCGCCGATGACATTGTAATTCTGTCAGAGACAGCAAAGGACTTGGAAGAGCAGTTGAATGGAATGGACAGTGTCTTGAAAGGAGGATATAAGATGAACATCAACAAAAGCAAAACAAGGATAATGGAATGTAGTCGAATTAAGTCGGGTGATGCTGAGGGAATTAGATTAGGAAATGAGGCACTTAAAGTAGTAAAGGAGTTTTGCTATTTGGGGAGCAAAATAACTGATGATGGTCGAAGTAGAGAGGATATAAAATGTAGGCTGGCAATGGCAAGGAAAGCGTTTCTGAAGAAGAGAAATTTGTTAACATCCAGAATTGATTTAAGTGTCAGGAAGTCATTTCTGAAAGTATTCGTATGGAGTGTAGCCATGTATGGAAGTGAAACATGGACGATAAATAGTTTGGACAAGAAGAGAATAGAAGCTTTCGAAATGTGGTGCTACAGAAGAATGCTGAAGATTAGATGGGTAGATCACATAACTAATGAGGAAGTATTGAATAGGATTGGGGAGAAGAGAAGTTTGTGGCACAACTTGACCAGAAGAAGGGATCGGTTGGTAGGACATGTTCTGAGGCATCAAGGGATCACCAATTTAGTATTGGAGGGCAGCGTGGAGGGTAAAAATCGCAGAGGGAGACCAAGAGATGAATACACTAAGCAGATTCAGAAGGATGTAGTTTGCAGTAGGTACTGGGAGATGAAAAAGCTTGCACAGGATAGAGTAGCATGGAGAGCTGCATCAAACCAGTCTCAGGACTGAAGACCACAACAACAACAACAACAACAACATCATCATCCTGACAATGGTCATCAGAACAGCATTTAGACGTTTTTTACACTTTTCCAGTGTTCTTGGCAGGGTGGTTGCGTAAACATGGCCCTTAATGTAACGCCAAAGAATACAGGCACAAAGCGTTAGGTCTGGCGACTTTGGTGGCGCAAGGCAACAGTTACTACTCCCAATCCAGCGATGCGTAATTTCTTCGTTTAGGTAGAGACGAACGTCGATGATCCCATGAGAGGTCTCCCCGTCTGGTTGCAAAATGAAATTCTCGTAATCAGCAGCCAGTTGTGGAAATAACCACAAGTGCAACGTATCTAGCTCAGAGATACTATGGTCTCGGATAGCGGAGCCATTGAGGCACTCGAAAAAGGTGACAAAATATTTTCAAAAGGTTATTGAAGACTGACAAATTATTACAATAAAAAGATATCGCGCAAATAAATTGTTTTCATTTTTGATAATCCCTTACCAAAAAGACCAGTTAAGACCATAACAAGTTTCTCTATCATGATCTGAATGGAGTCATGCACATGTTTTCCTTCACACAAATTTTGTTAATATATACAGGTACACTGGTAGTTCGGAATTGGTAATTCGACATTAGTAATCGTATTTCACTAACAAATTCTGTCTCAGATTTTTACAATTAATTACATTCTTCGCTTCAGTACTGAAAAAAGATTAACAAAATACAGAGGGGTCCAAAAAAACGTATCCACTGTTTAAAAGTCCATAACTTGCAAACTAATTTACGGAGCTGTCTCATTTTCGGTGAAAGTGTAGCTTAAAGTCCAACTTAAAGATATCACTGTAGGTGTTCAAAATGCTCACCATTAACATCCACACTCAAACGATACTGCCGAACTACTGACTCCAACGTGTTGAGTTGGATATTTGCACATGAATGTACGATGGATTTTCGAAGTTCATCCAATGTGCGTGGCTTTTGTCGATAAACGACGTCCTTTAGTCTTCCCCACAGGTAAAGGTCCAGAGCAGTTAGGTCTGGGGAACTTGGTGGATACTCCACAGCACCTTTTAAACAGTGGATACATTTTTTTGGACCCCTCTGTCTTTTTAGATTACTTCTTTCTTAGGAAACTTATCAAAAAATGAAGTAATACTCGTAACACTAGATTTTCTTTTCTCGCGGTTTTTCTGAATGTTTGTGTTTCCTTTTCTATCACTCTTTCTTCTGCTTTCGTGATACCCTCAGGTATAGCCTGGGCCAATTTTGCTGCCTTTAAATCATTTTTTTTTTTGAGTGCTTTCTACTGTTTTGCCGAAGTCTGAGAGAGAATGTTCAAACAAATGTCGTGCTTACAGCCACACGTATTTTAATTCATGCCACGATGTTTCCACTGGGAACCTGCTAGCAGTCTTCGATGGTTCACCTGAATACTCAGGTGAACCATCGAAGACTGGCTCACATGAAGAAGGCTGGAAGGTGTTGTTGTTGTTGTGGTCTTCAGTCCTGAGACTGGTTTGATGCAGCTCTCCATGCCACTCTATCCTGTGCAAGCTTTTTCATCTCCCAGTACCTACTGCAACCTACATCCTTCTGAATCTGCTTAGTGTATTCATCTCTTGGTCTCCCTCTACGATTTTTACCCTCCACGCTGCCCTCCAATACTAAATTGGTGATCCCTTGATGCCTCAGAACATGTCCTACCAACCGATCCCTTCTTCTGGTCAAGTTGTGCCACAAACTTCTCTTCTCCCCAATCCTATTCAATACTTCCTCATTAGTTATGTGATCTACCCATCTAATCTTCAGCATTCTTCTGTAGCACCACATTTCGAAAGCTTGTATTCTCTTCTTGTCCAAACTATTTATCGTCCATGTTTCACTTCCATACATGGCTACACTCCATACGAATACTTTCAGAAATGACTTCCTGACACTTAAATCAATACTGGATGTTAACAAATTTCTCTTCTTCAGAAACGCTTTCCTTGCCATTGCCAGCCTACATTTTATATCCTCTCTACTTCGACCATCATCAGTTATTTTGCTCCCCAAATAGCAAAACTCCTTTACTACTTTAAGTGCCTCATTTCCTAATCTAATTCCCTCAGCATCACCCGACTTAATTCGACTACATTCCATTATCCTTGTTTTGCTTTTGTTGATGTTCATCTTATATCCTCCTTTCAAGACACTGTCCATTCCATTCAACTGCTCTTCCAAGTCCTTTGCTGTCTCTGACAGAATTACAATGTCATCGGCGAACCTCAAAGTTTTTATTTCTTCTCCATGAATTTTAATACCTACTCCGAATTTTTCTTTTGTTTCCTTTACTGCTTGCTCAATATACAGATTGAACAACATCGGGGAGAGGCTACAACCCTGTCTTACTCCCTTCCCAACCACTGCTTCCCTTTCATGTCCCTCGACTCTTATAACTGCCATCTGGTTTCTGTACAAATTGTAAATAGCCTTTCGCTCCCTGTATTTTACCCCTGCCACCTTTAGAATTTGAAAGAGAGTATTCCAGTCAACATTGTCAAAAGCTTTCTCTAAGTCTACAAATGCTAGAAACGTAGGTTTGCCTTTCCTTAATCTTTCTTCTAAGATAAGTCGTAAGGTCAGTATTGCCTCACGTGTTCCAGTGTTTCTACGGAATCCAAACTGATCTTCCCCGAGGTTGGCTTCTACTAGTTTTTCCATTCGTCTGTAAAGAATTCGTGTTAGTATTTTGCAGCTGTGACTTATTAAGCTGATAGTTCGGTAATTTTCACATCTGTCAACACCTGCTTTCTTTGGGATTGGAATTATTATATTCTTCTTGAAGTCTGAGGGTATTTCGCCTGTTTCATACATCTTGCTCACCAGATGGCAGAGTTTTGTCAGGACTGGCTCTCCCACGGCCGTTAGTAGTTCCAATGGAATATTGTCTACTCCGGGGGCCTTGTTTCGACTCAGGTCTTTCAGTGCTCTGTCAAACTCTTCACGCAGTATCATATCTCCCATTTCATCTTCATCTACATCCTCTTCCATTTCCATAATATTGTCCTCAAGTACATCGCCCTTGTATAGACCCTCTATATACTCCTTCCACCTTTCTGCTTTCCCTTCTTTGCTTAGAACTGGGTTTCCATCTGAGCTCTTGATATTCATACAAGTCGTTCTCTTATCTCCAAAGGTCTCTTTAATTTTCCTGTAGGCGGTATCTATCTTACCCCTAGTGAGATAGGCCTCTACATCCTTACATTTGTCCTCTAGCCATCCCTGCTTAGCCATTTTGCACTTCCTGTCGATCTCATTTTTGAGACGTTTGTATTCCTTTTTGCCTGTTTCACTTACTGCATTTTTATATTTTCTCCTTTCATCAATTAAATTCAATATTTCTTCTGTTACCCAAGGATTTCTACTAGCCCTCGTCTTTTTACCTACTTGATCCTCTGCTGCCGTCACTACTTCATCCCTCAAAGCTACCCATTCTTCTTCTACTGTATTTATTTCCCCCATTCCTGTCAATTGCTCCCTTATGCTCTCCCTGAATCTCTGTACAACCTCTGGTTCTTTTAGTTTATCCAGGTCCCATCTCCTTAAATTCCCACCTTTTTGCAGTTTCTTCAGTTTTAATCTACAGGTCATAACCAATAGATTGTGGTCAGAGTCCACATCTGCCCCTGGAAATGTCTTACAATTTAAAACCTGGTTCCTAAATCTCTGTCTTACCATTATATAATCTATCTGATACCTTTTAGTATCTCCAGGGTTCTTCCATGTATACAACCTTCTTTCACGATTCTTAAACCAAGTGTTACTTATGATTATGTTGTGCTCTGTGCAAAATTCGACCAGACGGCTTCCTCTTTCATTTCTGTCCCCCAATCCATATTCACCTACTATGTTTCCTTCTCTCCCTTTTCCTACACTCGAATTCCAGTCACCCATGACTATTAAATTTTCGTCTCCCTTCACAATCTGAATAATTTCTTTTATTTCATCATACATTTCTTCAATTTCTTCGTCATCTGCAGAGCTAGTTGGCATATAAACTTGTACTACTGTAGTAGGCGTGGGCTTCGTATCTATCTTGGCCACAATAATGCGTTCACTATGCTGTTTGTAGTAGCTTACCCGCATTCCTATTTTCCTATTCATTATTAAACCTACTCCTGCATTACCCCTATTTGATTTTGTGTTTATAACCCTGTAGTCACCTGACCAGAAGTCTTGTTCCTCCTGCCACCGAACTTCACTAATTCCCACTATATCTAACTTCAACCTATCCATTTCCCTTTTTAAATTTTCTAACCTACCTGCCCGATTAAGGGATCTGACATTCCACGCTCCGATCCGTAGAACGCCAGTTTTCTTTCTCCTCATAACGACATCCTCTTGAGTAGTCCCCGCCCGGAGATCCGAAATACCGTGACATCAATTAAATGACGACCGACTGCAAACACGAAATTTGTCTGAACATTCCGTTCGCCCTTAAAATTTTAAAATTCACATTTGAGAGAGAAGTTCTTCTCGTGCCTCCTTACATAGTTGATGTTCGTTTTTCTTTTCTGTCAGAACAGCTGTCTCACAGCCAATCGATTTTTTAATGTTAACTTTTTAATCTCCTCATGAAAGTGGCTTTGGTTTTGCTACTCCTTTTGCATTTCTTCTGATCCAGATTTTCTTTTCCTTCCCCATTCCTCCTTATGAGCAGTATAATTTTCGTGAGATTTCTGTCTATGCTCAATGAGCTGTTGGTCAACTGGCACAGAAAGAAAATGGGGATACCGCGCCAAAGCGTACCTCACAGTCAAAACACTGCTTAAAATTCTTTCGGTCGTCGCTGACTTGTCTTCTGTTAATGTAAGCTCCGAAATGGAATATCTTCATCGTATGTCCGTCATTGCCACAGGACGATGTAAGAGAATCCTTAACAAGTTTTGGAACATTTGGGTACTTAAACTCTACGCACGAGTATCTTTTGTGACGTGTTGCTGCTAGTAACTGTCTGCATCTTTGTTACCTAAAGCTAGGTCATTTTTTCAAACTTTAGAACATTCCACTCGTCTAATAGGTAATCTTGCCCGACATCTAACGGCATCACCTTTGCCACGTTTAATATGTAACAGCAGATTCTGCTCTTTATCCTTCCTTTGGCGACTAAAACCCGGAAACTTTTCAGTCCGTTTCTTCCATGACATATTAGCAAGCTCGATGAAATGTTTTGCGACATTCTTCAGGAATCACAAGTTTTCACATTATTACAGATTACTGAGCAACAACGACCAGTTGTTCAAGAGGAAGAAAGTTATCCTATGTAAAGAGTTCATCACGAAGAACTTTAGAGACACTCCTAATTTTTTTCTGAAAGGAGAAACCAAAACACGAGCCAAAACTGTTTTAAGTATGTTTCCTATTTCTGTGCGCAACTTGTGAACCAAAGGTGTTTGGCTCCGAAAACGTTGTGTGAACTTACTGAATGGTACTGCAGATGAAATTATGGAATGAAGTTCTGATTTCATTGAACGTTTTTTTAAAGCATTCGTAACGGTATTGAAGGATTTGGAGTGCACGGTAGCAGAAGTCTTTTTTAGAGCTCTATGATTAAGAAAGTAATACTGAATTCCCTCCTACTGACACCGAATCCTATTGGTTGAAGGTACTAAAGTAAGTCACCTTGTGGCTATATGCCCAAAAAACTCGTGATGTAGAATGTTAAACTTAGACTAAATTCATTCACATTCTTTCCAGCGAACAGGACAGTCGCCAGAACAATGATAAATATTAAACAAAAATTAGTACGGTTTTCGACTAAAACACCTCTGCATTGGCATTATATATTGTATCATTGTATGATTGTTGCAAGTTGAATTTTATAAGCTGTCTGACTACAGTCTCCTAGACATCACTATCTAAAGACCTAAACACTTTTTTATTGACGTTAGGTCCGTCTGGTCCCAGTGTAAGGTATTTATTTAGGGACAAGTCGGCTTCAGAAAGTGCTTCACACAATTTCTGATGCAACGTTTCACAATCGTCTTTGCCGATAAAGAAAGTTCTTACGTGACGTGTTGTTGTTCTGCACTTACATTCTGACCAAAATGAAATGGTTCTTTGTAACTCATTTTTATCTGTAACATTGGCAGTTTCATCGGAAGTCAATGCGTAATATGACGAACATGCTTCTTCTAACGTACGTTCCCGGAGATATGGTACTAATCCATCAGTTATTAGTTACCTCATTTCTTAGACGAAATTGAAGAATGTTAAGGAACATTATCAGGGAATATCTTCTTTAAAACGTCGTAAATGTCATCTGACATATCCATAGAGTAACTTAAAATCACTAATTCATTGTCCAAATCAGTTCATCTGTGGTGGATCTTGAAGGCCCTCTCTGATCCGTAAGTTCTAAATGTTATTGATGTGTTCCACATTTAATTTCATCTATATCTGAGTCTACATCGATAGTCTGAAAATCACATTTAAGTGCCTGGCAGAGGGTTCATAGAATCACCTTCAAAACAATTCTCTATTATTCCAAACTCCAACAACGAGCGGAAAGAACGAACACCTATATCTTTCTGTGCGAGCTCTGATTTCTATTATGTTGTTATGATGATAGTTTTTCTCTATGTAGGTCGGCGTCAACAATATATTTCCGCATTTGAAGGAGAAAGTTGGAGGTTAAAATTTCGTGAGAAGATTCCGCCGCAACGAAAACCGCCTTTGTTTTAATGATGTACACCCCAAGTTCTGTATCATGTCAGTGACACTCTCTCTCCTATTTCACGATAATACAAAACGTGCTGTCCTTCTTTGAACTTTCTCGGTGTACTCCGTTAATCCTATCTGGTAAGGATCCCAGATCGAGCAGCAGTACGCCAAAAGAGGAAGAACAAACATAATGTAGGCAGCCTTTTTAGCAGATCTGTTACATTTTCTAAGTATTCGACCAATAAAACGCAGTCTTTGGTTTGCCTTCCCCACAACATTTTCTTCGTGTTCTTTCTAATTTAAGTTGTTCGTAATTGTAATTCCTTCGTATTTGCTTGAATTTACAGCCATTAGATTTGACTTATTTATTGTATAACCTAAGTTTTAAGGATTCCTTTTAGCACTCACGTGGATGACCTCACACTTTTCATTATATAGGGTTAACTGCCGATTTTTGCACCATGCAGATATCTTTTCTAAATCATCAGTTATGTGACTGGATTTGCGATTTCCTGTCAGAGGGGTCACAGTTCGTAGTAATTGACGGAAAGTCATCGAGTAAAGCGGAAATGATTTCAGGCATTCCCCAAGGTAGTGTTATAGGCCCTCTATAGTTCCTTATCTATATAAACGACCTGGGAGACAATCTGAGCAGCCGTCTTCGGTTCTTTGCAGATGACGCTGTCGTTTATCGAATAATAAAGTCATCAGAGGATCAACACAAACTGCAAAGCGATTTTTAAAAAATCTGAATGGTGCGAAAAGTAACAGTTGACCCTAAATAACGAAAATTGTGAGGTCATCCACATGAGTGCTAAAAGAAACTCGTTAAATTTCGGTTACACGATAAGTCAGTCTAATCTAAAAGCCGCAAATTCAACTAAATACCTAGGTATTACAATTACGAGCAACTTAAATTAGAAAGAACACATAGAAAATGTTGTGGGGAAGGCTAAACAAAGGCTGCGTTTTATTGGCAGGACACTTAGAAAATGTAACAGACCTACTAAGGAGGCTCCCTACACTACGCTTGTCCGTCCTCTTTTAGAATACTGCTGAACGGTGTGGTATCCTTACCAGATAGGACTGATGGAGTACATCAAAAAAGTTCAACGAAAGTCAGCACGTTTTGTATTATCGTGAAACATGGGAGAGAATGTCACAGAAATGATACAGTATTTGGGCTGGAAATCATTAAAAGAAAGGCGTTTTTCGTTGCGACAGAATCTCCTCACGACATTCCAATCACCAACTTTCTCCTCCGAATGCGAAAATATATTGTTGACACCGACCTACATAGGGAGGAATGAACACCACGATAAAATAAGGGAAATCAGAGCTCGTACGGAAAGATATAGGTGTTCATTCTTTCCGCGTGCTATACGAGAGTGGAATAATAGAGAATTGTGAAGGTGGTTCAATGAACCCTCTGCCAGGCACTTGAATGTGATTTGCAGAGTATCCATGTAGATGTAGATGTAGATGTAGATGTAGATTTTGCAATTTGTTTTGACCTTCTGATGAATTTTCTAGACGATAAACGACAGTATCATTTGCAAATAACGTAAGACGGCTGCAAAGATTCTCTCCTAAATCTTTTCTATAGATAAGGAACAGCAAAGGGCCTATTACACTATCTTGTGGAACACCAGATATCAGTTCTGTTTTACTCGATGAATTTCCGTCAGTTACTACGAGCTGTGACCTATGACAGGAAATCACGAATCCAGTGGCATAACTGAGACGATATTCCATACGCACGCAATTTCACTACAAGCTGTTTGCGTGGTACAGTGTCAAAAGCTTTCTGGAAATCTAGAAAAACCGAATGAATTTGAAATTCCTTGTCAACAGCACTCAACACTTCGTGCGAGTAATGATCTAGTTGCGTTTCATAATAACGATGTTTTCTAAATCCATGTTAACTGCGTGTAAATTGACCGTTTTCTTCGAGGTAATTCATAATGTTCGAACACAATATATGTTCCAAAATCCTGCTGCGTATCGACGTTAACGATATGGGTCTGTAATTTAGTGGATTACTCCTACTACCTTTCCTGAATATTGGTGTGACTGTGCAATTTTCCCATCTTTGCGTACGGACCTTTCATCGACCGAATGGTTGTATATGATTGTTAAGTATCGACCTATCGCATCAGCATACTCTGAAAGAAACCTAATTGGTATACAGCCTGGACCAGAAGACTTGTTTTTATTGATTTAAGTTGTTTCACTACTCCGAGGATATCTCCTTCTAAGTTACTCATGTTGGTAGGTGTTCTTGATTCGAATTCCGGAATACTTACTTCGTCTTCTTTCGTGAAGATATTTCGAAATGCTGTAGTTAGTGACTCCGATTTGGCAGCACTGGCGTCAATGGTATTACCATTGCCATCACGCACAGCAGTTACACTCCGGGTGTTGTAGAAAGTGAGTGGTAGAAAGAATGGCTACAAACGTTTTGTTTCAAAATTAATAGCTCAGGAACACACTCTGCAAATCAGTTCACTCTTACTAACATTTTCCCCTATAATGTGACTTCACTCTTCAAACTATCTGTCTTTTCATGTCAGTCATGCGGATTTTCCATTTTCCCGTCAGAAAGTTTGTTTTCAAAATTGAACAGATTATCACAGCAGCAGGTTTGTTGCTACAGCAAAATTACGAACTTGAACAAAAATAGAAGCAGTTGTAATAGAGGAATATTTGACACGTATAACCGTTGTACAGAATAAAAGCACTCAAAAAAATCGAAAAGAAAGAATCTATTTCTAAGATCAGAACCCCTCAGGTTAAAATGTATCTGTTTTCATAAACGGAGCTTTCCAAAAAGTTAAATGAAAGAACATGGACGCAGAAAATTGGAAACAGAAATAACTTGTTTTCTGAAACTTCCTGGCAGATTAAAACTGTGTGCCGGACCGAGACTCGAACTCGGGACCTTTGCCTTTCGCGGGCAAGTGCTCTACCAACTTTTTTTATGTCATTTTGTTGGCTTTCGTTCGTTGCATCTGCTCAGGGCGGACGTGGTAAGACATCCCTTTAAGTTTGTTCTTCATCGATTAACTCAGGGTTTTTTTTATTACAGAGAGCAGCTAACCCTCTGACCGAACACTCTGAGCTACCTTGCCGGCAATCAACTGAGCTACCCAAGCACGACTCACGCCCCGTCCTCACAGCTTTTAATTCCACCAGTACCTCGTCTCCTACTTTCCGAACTTCACAGAAGCTCTCCTGCGAACCTTGCAGAACTAGCACTCCAGGAAGAAAGGATATTGCAGAGACATGGCTTTGCCACAGCCTGGGGGATGTTTCCGGAATGAAATTTTCACTCTACAGCGGAAGGCAAAGGTCCCGAAATCGAGTCTCAGTCTGGCACACAGTTTTAATCTACCAGGAAGTTTCATATCAGCACACACTACGCTGCAGAGCGACAATTTCATTCTGGAAACTCATTTTCTTCTTAAAAGAACAAAAATATTGAAAAAGGCGACAAAAACTTAACAACGCTACAAAAGGTGACAATGTTCAAAGTAAAAGACTAAAGGAGAAAAAAATTGACTGACTCCTCACCCTGCAGTCTTCTCATGGAAGAGAAACGGCTTGTTTAATCTACCAGGAAGTTTCATATCAGCGCACACTACGCTGCAGAGTGACAATTTCATTCTGGAAACTCATTTTCTTCTTAAAAGAACAAAAATATTGAAAAAGGCGACAAAAACTTAACAACGCTACAAAAGGTGACAATGTTCAAAGTAAAAGACTAAAGGAGAAAAAAATTGACTGACTCCTCACCCTGCAGTCTTCTCATGGAAGAGAAACGGCTTGTACAGCTTCGTCTGTCGCACTGTGCAGAAAATATCAGCCTTCGGAAAATCTCGCCCATGCGCCACAAATTCGTGAGGATTTTCAGTGCCCCCACACTTTCGCATTGTGGCGATTAAATCTTTCCAGATAAATGGAATTTTTCATCGTCGCTGAATATCAGACTGAAGGCGAAAGTGTTTCCTGCTTTGTGATGCAAAATTGAAGGCGCTGGCGATAATCTTCCGGTTTTAACTGTTGTCTGGTTTTGAAATGTCATCGTCGCCGTTAACTCTTCCACACAGTTTCCTGCGCTATTCCAAGTTCGTGGCTTGTTCAGACCTTTGATATTTTTGGACTGCGACCAAATTTTCCGTCGTCCTCCCCACATTTGCAACTGGTACAACTGGTCGATCGGTACTTTTCTCTTTTCAGAAACAACCAGTGTACCTAAATAATCGATACAAACACGCAATACTGTGTTTACATGGCGGTTTTTTACCGTCATTCCTTCTTATTGCACATTGCATTGTTGTAACAGATAAACATCTCGCATATTCCAACACACAAAAGCTCTTTTGTTGGTTCGTCTCCATTTTGTCAAGGCACTGCACTCGTGACGCCATCTGGAGGGCGCAATACAAACTCTGTGATATTACAGCCCTATTCACGCATCAATCAACCGGGGTTAAGTTGTACGTTGACAGTAATATACAGCAATGTTTATGAAAAGATGACCGATACGTGCCTCAGGTTTGAATTCACTGAATGCAATGAAAGAGCAGAGCAACGACATTGTGCTGAGTTTACCCCACAGTAATGGCAGTCTCTTTTCTCCCTTTATTGTTATTTCATCCCCCTCGCCCCATTTGCAGGGGGTGGGCTGTCAGCGCGAATTAAAAAACTTAGTAATGAGAAACATAAACCAAATTTGCGGTCGTTTTCAATTTTAAGGTAAAAATCAAACAAGACGATTAAAAAAATGGAAGTGTATACATTTAAAAACATTGCAGGAAGGTGAAATTCTTCCGATAGAAACACCGAAGCAGTGCGGTTTCATTTAAAAACTGAAGGTCTTGCACTAGCGTGAGAGGTATTGCCGGAGGAGAAAGAGTATGTTCCCTAGGGTTGAGGGGTGTGGGTAGAAAGATAGCGGTCTGTTAAAAAGAAAAACTAGGCAGATCAGAGGTAGGAACTGAGTTAGATGGTGGGAAATACAATAGCTGTGAAAGAGAGAGGGTGAGGAGTAGTGTATCGTGTGGGTAGGGCAGTGGTTGCAAGATGATGTTTGGCTTGTGGGGCGCCCAACTGCGCGGTTATCGGCGCCCACGCAAATTCCCAATCTTTATTCAGCCAGTCTCGCCACTTGCACGAATGATGATGAAATTATTAGGACAACACAAACACCCACTCTCTCATGATTCAGAGGCAGCAACGCTAGCTACTAGACCACGAGCTGCGGACGTGGTTGCAAGAGAAAAGGGGTCGGTATGAATGGAGAGGGACAGGAGAGAGGAGCTCTGGTGTCGATTGGGATGGGTGGGGAAGAGTTAAAGTTGGCAGGAGTGATAAATATCAGGGCAGATCTCGTTATCTGGGTGAGGAAGTTTATTAAAGTTACGGTGAAATAGGATGATAATGTGTGTAGGTGTAGGGACGGAGGGGTGTGTTTCTGAAGGTGCAGCGACATACCAGGGTTGGTGATCAGAGGGGAGGCAATGGGGTTATTGGAATCTAGTCTGTGAATAGTACAGGAGATGTGGAGGTGTTCGATACGAGAGAGGAGGGGTGGGAATTTGATGAAATGGTATAGGATCCATTTGGGGGAAGGTAAATGTATGCAGAAAGTGAGACAGAGTGCATGGAGTTCGAGGATTTGTAGTGACGTATGAAAAATTTGATGGGGTGGAGATCCACGCAACATTTTCATAGCAGAGGATGGTTCGAATCAGGATTTTGTGGGTGTGATGAATAATCAACAGTAATCCCCAAGTTTGACCTGTTAGTAGTTTTAGTCTATTGTGGATCTGTCGGATGATTAGTAGGTAAGGTTTCTAGTTTGGTTCCCGGTCGACGGTTAGTCCAAGATATTTTAGTGTGTTAGTTCAGTGGATAGGTAAAGTAGAAAGTAGAAATCATAGTGACGAAAGGTGCAGGTGGTTTGCCCTACAATTATTGCTTGTTTTTTGGAGGGATTGATCTTGAGGAGTCATTGGTTACAACATGAAGTAAACTGATTGAGGTGGATCTGGAGGGATTGTGGGGATTTCTGGAGTGCAGAATAGAAGGTGAGGAAAACGTTGTCATGAGCATACTGAAGTAGGTGGACAGGTGGGGGTAGTTTGGGCATATCAGCAGTGTAGAGGAGGTAAAGGAGAGGAGAGAGGACAGAGTCTTGGGGCACTCCTACAATTGGGTGGAAGGTATGGGAACTAGTATTTTTAACAGTGGCAAAAGATGGGTAATGAGATGGGAAGACTGTACTATGGCAGACATAGTTATTTGGAAGTGCTGGAAGGGCGTCGTTTGGAGTTTGAAAAGGAAACCAGATTGCTATACACAGTCGTAGGCTTTTTCTAAGTCGACAGAGACGAAAGGGGCGGATTTATGGAAGTTGAGTTGCTAGGATAGGAGATGGGTGAAGTGCAGGAGCTGGTCATAAGAGGAGAAATTGGGACAGAAGCGACACTGGTCAACGGAAAAAGGTGGTGTTGGTTCAAGTGCTGATAGATGCGTTGGGAGAGGATGGATTCGAAGACCTTTCTAAACACTGATGTGAGGCAGATGGGACGGTAGGAAAAGGCATCAGCAGGAGGTGTTTGGGAAAAAGGAGACTTTTCAATGTTTTCCATTTCCATTGTTGAGGATAGAAGCCTGTGGAAAGTTAGAGGTGTAAAGGGTTGCAAGGGTGATGATAAAGGAGAGGGCCATTCTTTGAGATGTCGATAAGAAATGCAGTCCTGACCGGAGTAAATGTTGCGTTTTTTGTGGAGCACTTGTTTTATGTCACTGACTGTAACTGTTGTTCTGTTTGTGGTGTGTTGTACAGGTACTGTCAGCTGGTAGCCAGGGATGGCACAGTGGTATTTGTATGTTCATAGACGGTAGAAAAAAATGAGTAACCAAAATGTGGGGTCATCAGGGATGGAGAAGATGACAGACAGAGGGGGTGCAAAACGGTTAGCTTTGCTCAGGTTGTCACATAAGTGATATTTATCAAGGAGAAAAGATTAGTAAGATGTGGGGTTATTGCCAGGTGAGCCGATGGAATGATTTTCAGTAATTGTAAGAGTTAATGAGTGGTATAGCATTGAGTTTTGTGCATGTCTGGCGCAGCGTTTTTTGCGTTTAAGAAGTACCTGATACGTCTTTGTATTTGCCTGTGGCGTGTGAGGTGTGAGTGTATCCCAGTCGTGAACTTGCAAAAATGTGTGGTATATACGACAGGAGTCTATGAGAAGTAGTAGCGTTTGTGGGAGAGGGGGGGGGGGGGAGAGGATAAGGCGGTGACAACGTATGGTCTTGGTAAGAATGTGGGTGGATATATTGTCTGAGGAGGACTGCTGCAGGAAAGATGTGGCCTGAGGGATATCGTCAGTCACTGGTAGGAAAACGGGTGGCTTTCAATCTGGTCATCTATGAATTCCCAGTGGGCATTCCAGTTGGCGCAGTAGTAGTCTTGCATAGCTCTTGACTGGAGACTGAGACAGGATCATTGGGGATGAGGTTCGGTGTAGGAGATATTGAGGAGTACAGGTAGGTGGTTACTTCCACTCGGATCGAGGACTTCTCCAGTGAGGCATCCAATCAGGATGGGAGACGCTAGGATGACCTTGAAGGTAGTCAGTAAAGTCATGGGGATGGCAGTTTTTTTTGTTTATTGTATTTCAATTGTCCATCGGGGCAGGCTGGCAGCAGCATATGGGCTGCTCTTCAGCCGAAAGACATAGAACAAACAGTTAAAAATATACAAAGGAGAGAACATGGTGAACATAGATGTAAAAAAGGGGGAACATCATAGAAGGCAATAGACAAAAAAAGGGGCGACTGTAAAATGGAGATACGAGGGCAGTTCAATAAGTAATGCAACACATTTTCTTCTGAAACAGGGGTTGTTTTATTCAGCATTGAAATACACCAGGTTATTCCCCAATCTTTTAGCTACACAACACTATTTTTCAACGTAATCTCCATTCAATGCTACGGCCTTACGCCACCTTGAAATGAGGGCCTGTATGCCTGCACGGTACCATTCCACTGGTCGATGTCGGAGCCAACGTCGTACTGCATCAATAACTTCTTCATCACCCGCGTAGTGCCTCCCACGGATTGCGTCCTTCATTGGGCCAAACATATGGAAATCCGACGGTGCGAGATCGGGGCTGTAGGGTGCATGAGGAAGAACAGTCCACTGAAGTTTTGTGAGCTCCTCTCAGGTGCGAAGACTTGTGTGAGGTCTTGCGTTGTCATGAAGAAGGAGAAGTTCGTTCAGATTTTTGTGCCTACGAACACGCTGAAGTCGTTTCTTCGATTTCTGAAGAGTAGCACAATACACTTCAGAGTTCATCGTTTGACCATGGGGAAGGACATCGAACAGAATAACCCCTTCAGCGTCCCAGAAGACTGTAACCATGACTTTACCGGCTGAGGGTATGGCTTTAAACTTTTTCTTGGTAGGGGAGTGGGTGTGGCGCCACTCCATTGATTGCCGTTTTGTTTCAGGTTCGAAGTGATGAACCAATGTTTCATCGCCTGTAACAATCTTTGACAAGAAATTGTCACCCTCAGCCACATGACGAGCAAGCAATTCCGCACAGATGGTCCTCCTTTGCTCTTTATGGTGTTCGGTTAGACAACGAGGGACCCAGCGGGAACAAACCTTTGAATATCCCAACTGGTGAACAATTGTGACAGCACTACCAACAGAGATGTCAAGTTGAGCACTGAGTTGTTTGATGGTGATCCGTCGATCATCTTGAACGAATGTGTTCGCACGCTCCGCCATTGCAGGAGTCACAGCTGTGCACGGCCGGCCCGCACGCGGGAGATCAGATAGTCTTGCTTGACCTTGCGGCGATGATGACACACGCTTTGCCCAACGACTCACCGTGCTTTTGTCCACCGCCAGATCACCGTAGACATTCTGCAAGCGCCTATGAATATCTGAGATGCCCTGGTTTTCCGCCAAAAGAAACACGATCACTGCCCATTGTTTGCAACGCACATCCATTACAGACGCCATTTTAACAACTCCGTACAGCGCTGCCACCTGTCGGAAGTCAATGAAACTACACGAGACGAAGCGGGAATGTTTGAAAATATTCCACAAGAAATTGCCGGTTTTTTCAACCAAAATTGGCCGAGAAAAAAAATGTGTTGCATTACTTATTGAACTGCCCTCTTAAAAACTGTAAAAAAGTAGCACACACAAAAAACCACGCACTGCGACAATTAGAAGAACACAAGGCACAGTATGATCAGAGCTTAAAAGTATCGATGGATGACATAGCACATAACAAACACTGACAGCGAATCTCAAGGCAGCACACAAAATCACACCTCTTGATGCACAGGAGAAACAGCACTAAACACAACACTGACGTGTCACGCTGATGATGATCAAAATGGAGGATCTGTCAGGTGCAAGGAGATGAGGGAGACCGAAAGAAGGGAGGGAGGGGAAGAGAGGGGGAGATGGGCGGGGGGCGCGCTGAAGAGGGCCAGGGAGGGAGGGATGTGGGAAGGAAAGAGTCAAGGATGGGGTGCAGGGTCTCGGGGGGGGGGGGGAGGAGGAAAATCCGCTCTGGGAGAAGGAGGGGAGAGGAAAAAAGAGGCCCCTGGGGAGGGGAGGGGGGGAACAAGGCCAGATTATAGTTGGAAGGAAGGGTAGATGTCATGGCGAAATTCATCATCCGGGAGGGGGAGGCCCTGGAAATTGCCCCGATGAAGGAGATGGAGGGTTTGGAGGTGGAGAGAGGGAGGAATACAGCGATAGAGGCGCGGCAATAGGCGGGGGATGGAGAGGAAGGAGGAAATCAGAAGGTGGGGGGGGATCAAGCCTGCGGACAATGTAAAGGATGCGGAGGTGTTGGAGGAACAGGAGGAAGTGGGGGAAGGGGATCAGGTCATACAGGAGACATGTGGGGAAGGAAGGCGGTTATGGAAGGCAACGCGAAGTGCATGGCAATCAAGGATTTGGAGGGCCTTGTAAAAGCAGGTGGCCACGGAGATCCAGGCAGTGCTGTCAAAACAGAGGATAGGATAGATGAGGGATTTGTAGGTGTGGAGGATGGTAGAAGGAGGCAATCCCCATGTCCGGCCAGACAGGAGTTTTCGATGGCGGAGGTGGGAATGGGCTTTCTGCTGGATGGTCTGGAGATGAGGCGTCCAGGTGAGGTGTCGGTCAAGGGTGAGTGATGGCAGTTATATCACAGTAACTTTGTAACTGCAATGTTTGTAACTGTACACGAGTAAACTTTGTGATACTTAAAGAAAACTATCCTGAGAAAACCCTCTTACATACTGGGTTGTTATAATTGACTGTGTTCTGGGTGCTGCAGTGCGGGATGTCATCTTAGGACACTGAAACTTCGTAGGTATGTTTATTAATAGGTGCGCTTGCGAAGTATGCTGAAAAGTAGTAGTTCCACTTTCTGCCACCAGATGAAAATATGGCTCTGTAAGCAGTCAGAATGTGAAATACTCGTACTTTCTGTTTTGACTTCTGGGTGCTCGCGGGGGCCCTATACGACATTAGGTAGGTGTACCAGTTTCTGTGGCTGTTCAGTGTACATATGATTTTCTAGCATCCTGGGGTGTATACAGCCCACGCTACAGCACTTGGAACAGCCTCAGTTTAATTATAACCATCCGGTATATTCAAGAAACAGTGATTAGTGATGAATCTAGAAATACACTACAGCTCCCTATTTATTGCTACCATGAGAACCGCGAAGACAAAAATAAACTAAGTACAGCGTTCATAAAGGCGTCTCAGTGGTTTGCAGAGTTATGGACGTAAGTACAGAAATGTCATCAATAAAATGAAGGTACTTCAGGTATGTTCTATTAAAAAGTATTCCTTCGTGGCGTTTGCGGTTTAAGGATCAGAAGTTTTCCTTTAGCACTGCTGACAATAGTTTTGGCGCCCCTGACTTCTCTTTCCATACAGAATTACTCAGTACTCGAATAGAGTGCGATACTGAGGATGTAGAGGGTGTTTTACTCTTATATTCATGTTATATATACAGGGTCGAGCAGGGAAACGGGAAATTATGAAGTAACGTAATGTGCACAAATAAATACAGGGAAAAAAATATTGACGAAAGTGCACGTAGCCAGTTTTGTTTTCATTACAAACTGTCACGAACTATCTGTTTACTTCTTGCAGCTGACATCGGAAAGATGTACTCCCTTTGGCGTTCACATTAGCCCGTTAAGGAAATCCGGAATGCCCGGTGCAGCATGTCTTGCGGAGTGACGGTGATTTCGTCTTCGATCTTTTGTTTCAGTTCACGATTAGTTAAAGTACTTGAGCGGTTCACGTTGCTTTTAAGATGTCGCTACAGGAAGGAATCACATACGCTAAGAGCAGAGGATCTTTCAGGCCATGGATGTCGCCGTTAGGTGTAACAGCACGGCTGTCAAACTAATGGTGAACGGCTTCCATCGACTGTTTGAGCAGTATATGACGTTGTTCCGTCCTGCTGAAACAACGTGTTTCGACGTTAAGATCGTGCATTCTCGGTGTAAGAATACTTCAAGCACATCAGCATACCGAGCGAATGTTATTGTTGTTGCAATGCCATGCTCACGTTCAAAAACTTAAGAACCAGTGATTCCATGACATGATGCAGCACACAATACTGTAATCTTGGCGCTATGTAGTGGATGCTCGTCATACTCTGCCCAGTTACTGTGCCCAGAAATAGAAATTCTATCTGTTAATGTTTCCGTTAAGGTGGAAGTGGGCTTCTCTGACATCAACATGTTAAGAAAATTGGCGTCCTCGTTGATTTAGCCAACAACCGTTCGCTAAACTCCCTACTTGACAGAGATTCATGTGGATTTAATTTCTGTACGACCTTTAACTTACAGGGGTGGAACTTTAAGTCGGGCAATATTCTTTGTACGCTTCGTCGCCCAATCTCTAGCGCAGATGCATGAGCTGCGTTACTGCTCAAGTTATGTGCTAGAGAAACCAGAATTGCAGTTTAACCACAGCTACTCAAAGGAGATAGGAAGCTAGGGATCTTTGCTGATGGACAAACTTGTGGTTGGTACATAATTTTAATTTCAACTAAAGAACGAATTTCATTGTGACAGAATTACAGAATGAGTGTAACAATATAAAAATTTAATTCGGACATTTGTCCTCTTAAGGAAATACAACTGACTTTAACCGTGTGCCCCTTTTTTTTAAAAAAAAAAAAGGTACAAATGGAATTACCAAACTTCGAAAAACTATGTGATTAGATCATGAATTAATGATAAAAACAGTATCTGAAAGATAATAATTAAACATAATTACAAAAGGATCACAGACAGTGTGGTGTCACCGCCAGACACCACACTTGCTAGGTGGTAGCTTAAATCGGCCGCGGTCCATTTAGTACATGTCGGACCCGCGTGTCGCCACTGTGTGATCGCAGACCGAGCGCCACCACAAGGCAGGTCTCGAGATACGGAATAGCACTCGCCCAGTTGTACGACGACTTTGCTAGCGACTACACTGACGAAGCCTTTCTCTCATTTGCCGAGAGACTGTTAGAATAGCCTTCAGCTAAGTCCATGGCTACGACCTAGCAAGGCGCCATTAACCGTATCTGAAGATAGTCTTATTTGTATTATCAACAGCGATGTACCACAACATGGAATAAAGTTAAGTATTTGAGGAGCTGCATACTTTTCTTATTAGAATTCACTATTAACCTGTTCCAGAATTCACGCCCGTCTGCGTTAGATAGCTTCCATTTAGGCCGCCTCTATCTACAAGGTGTTGGCACATTTACCAACACATCAGACAGTACCACCATAAGCACACTATCAAGTTCATTGGTTACGTAACCAAAATTTACACAACACTAATGATTCACCTTGAGTTATTTATGAAAAGATCTCGTCTGTCCAGGCGGACAGGCCGGATATTTAAATAAAGGATGAAAGCGCGGCTTATAGACGGTGGTACTGGGAACAAACGAGTAGAAAGCAACCGCCAATCAATTTCGAAGATGATCAGGCTGCAAGCCAGGGCAGAAAACACGCCGAACACACACACGATTTCAGCCTGCCCGCCAAGGCGGCAAACCCCATCTACCCCACATACCAGACCATTTCTGTAACAGCAAATAATACGCGCGGTAGACAATTTATACTCGTGATTCACTTTTTTCGAGACCATGGAAGGCTTACTAACACAACTGAAAACCAAACTGAGACATTTACCTAATAAAAGAACAATTAAAATTACATTGACTTAACAAAAGCTCTGCCCTTCATATTAAAAGAAAGTATAAAACCAAAACTGGGTGAAGAGCACACTAATTAAGATACTACATCAAGTTAACACTGCAAGGAACCTTTAAAACAAGCAGTAAAACTCTATTCCCTTTTGAATTTGTCGAAATAATTAGACAATGCTCTGGAGAAACAACACTTCGAAGCCTTAGACTTCGTAAGTTCCGTATAACACTCTCTTATTCAAAACCATCCTTAACTGATCTCCGGTAGATACAACACGCCACGATAAGATTCACAAATCTTCACAGGTTAACAGCAGAATATGAATCATACGTAACTTCATGCTTCCAGTTATGCGATGAGAATGTGTCCAGCAAGAGATGACGGACCCGCACCGTTTCGCACGCAAACGTGTCGACTAATCAGCACCGTACACTTCGCGCGGCAAAACGGCGAGGATAGCGAGGCCCAGGCACAGAGGATGGAGACGAGGGTCTGCCTTCAAAACATGTTGCCTTATGTCACGCACTTAAACCGCGTGAGTCTGAGACAGACACCTAGCTGCGCAGGGTAGCCGTGCGGTCTGAGGTTCCTTCGCACGCCCCCCCCCCCCCCCCCCGCCCCCCCCCCCTCCCGTCGGACGTTCGAGTCCTCCCACGGGCATGGGTGTTTGTGTTGTCCTTAGCGTAAGACCGATGACGTCAGCAGTTTGGTCCAATAAGACCTTACCACAAATTACGAAATGTACAGACACCTACATGCAGGGAAGAAGGTTGCCCAGAAAACATTGTCTTTTCCTGCGTGCAATATGCGAACTATAGACGTGCGCTACACTTAAACTACACAGAAACATACATACATGTATACACAGCAATAAAAGACGAAGAGCAACGGCCACAACTAAACTCGTTGACAAACGGTATTTCAAAAACAACACATGATGGGTACCTGAGGACAGGATATAACAGACATGTCTATATGCAACGTAACAACAATCTCCAGAGGATGGACAGCAACACTCACAGCGACAGCGAAAATAGAAGAGGAAGACGGGGAGGAAGGCGAGATGTAACAGGGAGCAAGTATAATGTGCTGGTGCTCTAGCGATGAAAGCACCAAATGTTGTACATGGATGAGCACCTGAAGTTAATACACAGAATTAGCAACACTATTTGTCTACTACTAATCAAATTTTTTTGTTGTGACTGGCGGTCAACAGCTCGAAGGAACGATTCCGAGGTATTCACCGCCGGTCACTATCGGTGATGGCACTAAAAAATGTCTCCTCTATCCTATCCTATCATCTTTTTATATTCTTTTTGAAACAACAAAATTTTATTTATATTTCAAGCTTAACTCATTGTTATTTTAAAGAGTATTATTCTTTGTAAAATTTTGTAGATAAAAGCAAAAGAAAATAAAACGAAAAAGGATGGAAAATGAAAATTTTAAGAAGTAGACCTGTTTTAAAACATCAACTAACTGGTCTACAGTTCTGCAGTAAATAAATAAATAATATCTCAGGAAATAGCAGACACACAGCCCAACACATCTCTGCAAAGTTCCATTACATTTTCGCTGTGGTTTCCATTTCGGCACCGATTGTTTCGTACCTTCCGAATACCCCTCCTACATGCAATATACAAGGTGTTTCAAAGTATTTGCATTAGTCATCTAGGGATGATAGATCGCCTTACGAGAAAAAGCTGTAGTTAAAGAAACGTTCGCTGCCCCTTCCTGGTTATGCTAGACCTCCCTTTGCATTATATTCCTGATAGGCTGTAGGGTGTAGGCACTTTGGGGCATACATATGCCTTGTGCGTAGCCAACAATCCAGTCATCTGCTCCCATGAAAAGAGTAGTCAGCAAAATTAAAGTTCCTGGTGGACTTCTAAAAGTCTTTCTCCGCATTCGCCGAGGCAGATGGAAAACCGCCTAGGAACCATCCACAGACTGGCTGGCTCACCGGACCTCGACACAAGTCCGCCGGGTGGATTCGTGCTGGGGACCAGGCGCTACTTCCTAATCCGCTAACAGGGTGGGCAAGCATTACATTTACTTACGGAAGTTCAAAGGTTTACGGGACCGCTTTCCATTTCCACAAATGTCTCGTGTGTAGCCGAGCTACGTAAAATGATGTTCCAAGAGCTCAATGGGTTGCTGTTACACAACAAACCAGAGATCCAAGGATTAGTGGCCAGTCAGTCCAAAGATATATTTTCTGACATTTGTCACTTCTTTCGCTTCTGGCTGGAACTTGTATATTTCAAATATTGCAGATTACATCAGACTTCAGAGTCTACGTTAAACTGTAGATTACACTATAACTGGCTCTGTGAGTCAGTTCCAAAGTCATAGGAACGCAAAAAGATACTACCTCAAACAGGATTATACCTAGTAAAACACTGGGCAATATCTAGCTAAACACTGGTGTGTTCAAACCAACCTTCAGGTTGTGCACAACTGTAAGTATTAGATCTGGTCTTGGGGAAGGCAAATATGACAGCAGGATATATTAGAAGATTCATAAACAAGTGATATCTGTGAATGAAAGGTTGCATGCAAAGTACCTGTTCAGGCAGTTATTGTGTATTGCAATAGGCGACTGATAGGAGGGCGTAAGTAGAGTTGGTTCTGTGTCAGGAGGCACTCTCCCAGTTAGCTCCTTGCCAGTTTTCCTCAGAAGGATGGTAGCGATCTGTGGTCTGTGGTCTGAATAGTTATTTATTTCCATAAAAATATAGATAGCGTCTTGACTCGTGGTTGGCATCACCTGTCAATGCCCTCTGAGGAATAACGTCGTAAGCAACCTTCAGCCTGCTCAAGTCAGCTGACACCGCACACTTCGTTCCAGCCGACTGCTGCACTGGTGGTTCGCCCCGGCATCGGCTGTATCACGACGCCACGGCAGTGAATGACGGTGTACTGAACTCACGCATGTCGACCTGGATGGTGCCGTGAAACCACGAAGTTCGAGGATACTGGCCTACCATCCAGGTAGGCCCTACTCAGTCTGGCGGAATGTCATGAATGCTTGTGTCCTGATCCTGGTGGGACAGAGAGTCCTCCAGGTCCTTCCATTGTAAGACGTCGTGGTCTCCTGACCTTCATTGCTTACATGTTCTGCCCTCGCAGTCATAATCCACACATCAAGACGCTTCATTCGAACCCAAACTCAATAAGATAAAGTCAATGTTGTATGAATTCATGTAAACGATATGCAAATAACTAGTAAATCGCAGATGCGCAGCGAGATTGAAATACTCGAGGCTGGCGTACACACACACATTCCAGGCACGACGATCACAGGAGCTTTTAGTTCGGAAGAGGCAAATCGCACGCCGGGGGGCTGGTCCCTTCTGAGGACCAGTCATCCTATCTATGTCAGCTGGCTACCGCCTGTAGAGCAGACAGCATTTGCCTGAGTGAAAGGAAGAACGACCCCGTGTTCGGCTTAAAGCAAATTCCGCTACATTGTGTGGGAGCGCCCAACCTACGCATTCTTTACGAACATATCACGCAGTTTCAGAGGTTTTCACAGGGAGACAGCAAACGCCAAACGCCGATGCTACAGATTTCCAGATTGGTCGCCTTAAACGAAACGTCATTCTCCCATTATAGAAGAGCAATGCTGATTGGCAGACGATAATCCTGATGCCTTGAGCTTAAGGAGTAGTGGAAGAGACCAAAAGATATACCCCTTCATGTGTGGTGTGGAGAGGGGCCGTTCCGTTGTCGCTCTTGGAGCGAGAACACGTAACGAGAGCGTGTGCGCTCATACATGTACTCAAAGAGCGAGGAACAAGTCTCTCCTCAGTACTCCACTGGGAGAGCACCTCTGTCGAGAGCAAATCAGAGTGCGACTCTATATAGAGTCCTTGCGATTAAGCATTGTTCACTGTGTTGGCCACCACACTTATTGTGCGGTGTGAACAGACAGAGTTGTAGTTAAACGCCTGCGAGCAAATTTTTGAGTGGCATCGTTGTGGACTGGTTATCTGACCAGTGTACCATGCCAAGAGTTAGACTAGAGGCTAATAGGAGTCCTTAACTTCATCAAGGCGTAGGCAGAGTTTGACTGGCGAAGGTCAATCCAGATAGAACGAGAGATATCATATTTGTCAGCAGCGAGCGGTGCAGACAGCAGTCATCGCAGCTTACAGTATTGGGCGCTACAGCTCTTGCGAGCCCCATATTTCCTCCACAACAGTACACTTCACTGCATTTCACACGTGATAGCCTCGACCATACCTAGCAACATTCTAACGGATAATTATTCAAGATGAGTAGGCACGGCTCTCAGCCATTCTGCCATGTCAATAACAATCTTAAACTTTGTATAGAAATTTCATTAGCGAATCCTATCCTTAAGAGGTAACTTCACATTCCGAAAAGAACCCAGAAATAACTTGTTCAGTTCATAACAAACAGTGCCATTGTGATTTCTCAGAATGTTTGCAAAATAAATAGTAATTTTCGTTAGTTTCATGTTTTTCTTACACTAACTAGCACTACTCCAGTACCCAAGTATCCCACTAGTTACGCAAGAAATTTTGTGAATTTTTGTGTCATTTCCTTGCAGTAGACGACTCCAGAAGATATTTATTGCTGAAAGTTCTTCAGGCATTTCTCTTTAGATCATTAGGAGCGTCTGTCTGACTTCTGTAGTAGTGTGGGTGGTGCAAATTGCATCTTGCAGGAGCCACAGGGTAAACGGTACATCTCAGATTAATCTGTTGTGCAGAACGACAGAATAGCACCCACACGCACACACCATTTGCGACAGAGGCAGAGTGTGGCGTCGGACTCTGCAGCTGGTTTTTACGGCGAGGTAGCTACCTCACCCAGTAGTAGCTATTGTTGCCTGTAGTGTGCAGGAAGCGTACAACAGACTTGTGCCACTTCGCTGCAATCGGGAAATCGTGTGCGGCAAACGTCATGTACGCCATCAGTCCCTTTGACCAACTGTCTTAATATCTAAACCGCTGAGGTATTTATGGTGTGGAGTTGTGGCTAATGTCTATCTGCCGTCATTCCTCATGCCCGCGTAGGGTTTGCTACTACGAAGGCATCAGCGGCTTTCCTTCTGCCGTGCTTGCTTAACGAGTTTGTTACAGTATAGAACTGGTTCGTAAAAGCTCTTGGTACCGTTTGTTGCATTCGTCTTACCCTTTCATTCGCCAAGTCTTTACGAGGTCTTGTCTTCATTTCTCCCTTTCGTCTTTGCGAATGTGACATGACCCTGTTTGGTTGCTCTGAGACTCTACACTCTGCTGAAGTCTGCTGCCTGGCTCGCGAGAAACGCCGATATTGTGTTTTTCTACGACCCAGTCTCAGTGGCAAGATGTTTTCATTGCGGAAGCCTCGAATCGACATTATCGCAATATAGCGAGATAGCTTCGCTCTGGGACTAGCAAAATTTTACCGCAATAGTATTTTCTTGAGGCTCGAGAACGATATCTAGCTGTACATATGGAAGTGACTGAAAGGAATCAAAGGAGACCTGCACAGTTCGTCAGGGTTTCTTTTACTCCTGACCAGGGGTGCCCAACCCGTGGTCTGTGGGCCGCATGTGGCCAAAACCAAGTGTCGATGCTGGCCAAGATCTTTGCGTCTATCACATGACAGGTAAAAAAAAATTCCATAAATTTCTGTGAACATAAACTTATGATAAACTGAATATATTTGATTTGAAACACTCGCCACATTTTGTTATTCTCTCTCTCTCAGTCTCTCTCTCGCTGTTTCTTTTTTATTCATTTTTTCAATGTTCAGTGGTTATTGTTAGTGTTAAGTATATTATGCATGGTGGACCAAAAACATGTGTTTCCTTCAAGTGGGGCCCAGGTAAACCAAATTATTCTACACTCCTGATCTAGAGTGTCCTACCTCTTTAGTCCGCCATGGTCACTGGGGGACAGGGGTGGGCAAACGGCTGACGCGCGAGCTGTCTTGCAGCCAGGCCATTGCGGGCGCAGTCGTTTTCCACTGGCTGAACTGATGCAGGCAGGGGTAACCAAACTGCTCGAGCACTAGGGTCGTCTGGCGGGTAGCTTACTTCATCTGCGTCTGTCTACAAGCGCAATGAGCAGGCAGGGGGGCCCTCGCCACATGGGACAGCATTGTAACACCCTGGTTTACTCATTGTCACAGAGGTGGTCAACAAACTGCAGTTGAAGACCCTAAAAGAGGGACTTTGTACATTTAGGAGAGCGTTTCTCACGCCGTTCCAAGATCCTATGTACCAAAGACAGCCGAGAAAGGAACTGCATCCTCCAACATAAATCTCACATAATGACTACGATGCTGAAATCAGATAAATTGTGGCTCATACAGAGGAGTACATACAGTTTTTCTGCCCATATACCATCAGCGAATGGAATACGAAGCGAGGAAACATTTTTGGCTACTACCTACACCCTCAGCCACATAAGATACTGTGAGTTGCGTAGTACAGGTGTAGATGAAGATGTAAACTAAATGGCCGGCCGCTGTCCGAGCGGTTCTAGGCGTTTCAGTCCGGAATCGCGCTGCTGCTACGATTGCAGATTCAAATCCTGCCTCAGGCATGGATGTGTGTGATGTCCTTAGGTTAGTTAGGTTTAAGTAGTTCTAAGTCTAGGGGACTGATGACCTCAGATATTAAGTCCCATAGTTCTCAGAGCCATTTGTAAACTAAATGTGTCTCCTACTGACACTGATGTTGGCTTGGCTGTAGCTCTATCTCCATCTACATTTGTACTCCCCAAGCCACCTTATAATATGTAGCGGAGTGTTCTTCTGGTACCGCTATTTTTCTCCCCTCTTCTGTTCCGTTCACGAACGACTCGTGACAGGAATGCTTGCCATTAAGTCTCCGTATGGGCTCTAATTTCTCAAATTTTCTCGTTATGCTCATTTCGTGGGACATACACTGTCTCATCAACAGTATTTGGACACCTAATTGTGGAAATTCGTATCCATAATACTATCTCCTTTATGTTTCAATGCAGGCACTATACAGGATGGCACATAATATTTTCCAGGCATTCGCCAAACCCCTTCCATCGAATTATCACATGTTGTAACATGATTCGTCACATTCTATGAGCTTTCAGGATTGCAGCCGGATCATGTTGTCTTCTTGCCACAATATTTCGGCTGTCAGTCATCTTCAGACTAGTGTCTGCCGCAAGAGAAGTGTGCCGGACACTCACCTGAACATGGATGGACAGTTGCCAGCCGAAATATTGTGGCAAGAAGTGAACATGATCTGGCTGCAATCCCAAAACCTCATAGAATATTCAGTACGCCGGGAAAACTTCAAGAATCACATGACTCATCACTCCAAATCACTTGCTTCCAGTCATCCACTATCCAGTGACCTAATGGTCCAAATTGCTCTGAGCACTATGGGACTCAACATCTGAGGTCATCAGTTCCCTAGAACTTAGGACTACTTAAACCCAACTAACCTAAGGACATCACGCACATCCATGCCCGAGGCAGGATTCGAACCTGCGACAGTAGCAGTCAAGCGGTTCCGGACTGAAGTGCCTAGAACCACACAGCCACCGCGGCCGGCCCTCAAGTATCGCTTAGCACTCATTACATAAATGTGTGGCTTATGAGGAGCTATTTGACCATTGCACCCTACTCTTTTTAACTCCCTACTCACAGTCGTTTTGCTAGATGAACTGCTGGCAACACTTTGCAACAAACGAGTGATTCCTTTCTCTGGCTTCATGCTATTTTTAGAACCACCCTTCTCAATGCTCGACGGTAGTTTTCAGTACATGAGGGCTGCCTGGTCTTGGTCTATCTCTGGTTGTCCTTTCGCGTTTCCATTTCACAGCCAAATCACCAACAATCGATTGTATAGCCCCGGAATGGGCGAAATGTCCCTTGTGGATTCGACACTCAAGTGACATCCAATAACTAAGCCACGTCAGGTGAGCCTTGCAGACAGACCCACACTGCTGCTACATTTTCTCAACTGGTAGTATAATATTCCGTGGTTCCTGTTACACTGCCGGGTACCCTCTCGTGATATCCAATGCTCAGTTCCACATTACAAAGGGGTGTCTGAATACGTTTGATGAGATAGTGTATGTTGGCCGACTCTTCCTAGAACGTACTCCGTCGAAATTTCAGTAGTAAATCTCTGTGCGATGCTCGACGCCTCTCTTATTGTGTCTGCCTCTCGAGTTTGTTTGTAATACTATTGTAAATATAATACTGCCATTAATCTGTATATTTTACAATTTTTTTTGTTCCGTAATAATTTTGAAAAATTAAGCAAATACTATAACGAAAGTAAGCTTTTGTTAAGTGTAGTTTATCTGTTTAAAATAACCTCTTTGACGTAGGTGCAATAAATGTATTAAAACATATTTTGTAAATAATTATGTAATATTTCAAGTATAACTGTAATTAATTATGTCAATTCTGTATGTATATGCTGTCATGAAAATGTAGATGGTTCATACTTAGGGTTTTTGTAAGCAGAACTGTCAATTGAAAATGTGTAGGGATCATAGGTAGAACGGAACTCCGTTCTGTGGTGGAATGGAAAAGGTGGTAGGGCGCGCGAGTGAGAATTGGCGCGCAAGTGGCTCAGACAGTCGGTAGCTGCCCTGCAAGAGGTGAACACGCATTACGTTGATCAAGCACTAGAGGCCCAGAATTTACCTGCAAGACTGGGTTTTGGACATGACTGGCGCAGTGCGAAAATAAAATAATAGCTCAGAAATTTGCAATTTTATCGTCGCCACCAAGAGGAAGACAGAGCTATGTACATCAAGAGCCGTACTTGCGCAGCACCGTCTCACGCCACCTTCGGCACCAGTAACAGCCAAAGTACTTTATTTAGAAGTGTATCGCAGTATGAACCATCCATCTTCAATCAGTGGAATATAAGTGTTAAATGTACCTTTGTGTTTAACCGTAATTTTCCTATTTCATTTACCTCAGTAGGGTCCTTACCTAAACGAATTTATTCCGAGTATCCTGATGTTTATTGAAGCTTGAATAATCGTAAATTACTGGCAATAGTACTGTTTTGGTAGTAAATTCTGAAAATCATTATTAAATACTAAAGTTTGCACGTATCAGTTTAAGGGCCACCGCTTTGCGTGACCATGAGGATAAGTTTTCAATAGCATTTCTGAAAGTAAAGTAACATAATTGTTTAACTGCAACATTCTTAACAGTAATTGTTCATGTTGCTTCTCCATGTCAAAGAAAGCCAGACAAATATTGGTGTTAGTAAAACGTTAACAAATAACAGTCCTAAAGAAATGAAATTTAGTCGTGTTAAATAATAGTTTTGGTCATATGAATGATAGCTATAAGTTTAATATTTTTTTGTCTCCTTGTTGAAACATATGTGTGCTTCTTTAAAGAATTACTGAAGTATAGTAATAAATTCCATAAGTAACAGAGAGTGGGATTAATAGTACTTACTGCCAAGTGACCGTAGTAAATGGAAATTAAGTGGTTGTGTTTAAATTACGTAGTAAGTGAAAGTAGTTATTTATTCAGTGTCGAAAACTGACTTCATCTTTTTGTGTAGACACTGTGCCCGATTGGGGCTGGCGGCCGTTTTATTAAGCGAAACAGTTTATTGTTATAACAGGCTCTGTTATAACTGGTTTCCAAAAGTAATTATTCTCACTACTTTTCCCACAAACTGTATGATTCGGCGAAAAATAGGTCGATACTTTACCATTAGGTTGAACACGGTTAAAATCTCTCTCCGAGAGTCGATGGTTTGGAGTGTTAGTGCTGCGTAATTTTGTGGTGGTGTTCCTGCCGCTACTTACTACACAGTTCTAACATTCCGAATCGCGGATCTTCCGTCTTTACAGTGGTAGAACTTAAATATTATGATACCGTATTGACGAGAACGCGAGAGTACCGTTGCATGTTGAGCATCTCCGTAACTGTTGTAGAATACCAGTTTCTGGCGGCCCCATTTCACTAGTGTTGAACGCTGGCGCCTGTTTGACAGTTTCTGGGGGATGGTGACTGTGCTACAGCCAGGAGATTGCTGTCTGTGCTTCTCTGAATCTGGCAACATGGCTGATAGCCTGTCCTGACGAGGTTGTTTTAAAAGTCAAGTCAATTCCATAGGATCAACAATGGTTCCTAATGCCGTTTGGGAAAGAAACATCTCAGGCGTTGGCAGAAAGAAGTATCTCCCAACAAGTACTGTCAACATTAGCAGGAAGTGGCTGGTTGTAGAGACTACATTCTGCTCTAGAGTCGATTGGCCAAAAGGCCTGAATGTAGAAATAGTTTAGTGGAACCCGTGGCATGGGTAGCCACCCGGCAGCCGTCGCGAACATAGGATCCAAGTCGTCGGCCCAGCGGGAAGGAACTGAGGTGTTAGAAGTGTTACGTGCATGTAGGCGTCAGTGAGCGGCCCTCAGCGACTTATAAAGCTCTCCTTGTGCAACAGAAACTGAAAGGGCCGGCCAGTGCGTTTCACTTTCAAGCATTTCAAGGGAACAGGGTTGGGACGTAATGAGTGAGCACTTGGCTAGTGGAGAGAGGTTTCATATCAGACTGCGGATACATCAGCTAACTGGGGATAGTGTTGCATAACAAGGAGGCGGACTTGGCCAGGACCTATACAAGACAATAAATTCCATTTGTTGTCGTGGAAACTTGTTGTGTTTTTGTCTGTTCCTAGTTTCAACTTTAGGTTGTTATCCTGTGTTGTTTATGGAGTAAATGTTAGAACAGAGCAGGGGACGATGTAGTGACTGTTTGAGGTGATCGTTTTACAATCCAGTGGAAGATCTGGGAGTCATTCGAAAGCAGTTAGATTGCTAGAGGGCAACGACTATTGTTATAGGAGTAGTAAGAATTTTAGCTCCGTCCGGATTTTCATTACTCATAAATACTCTCACTCCCACGAACCCCTCTTCTGGGCCAACCTCTTCACCTTAGAGTAGCAGTTACGCCCTATGTTACGCCCTATGTTAACTGAACCAAGTCAGGTGGCGCAGAGGTTAGCACAATGGGCATTCGTGAGGACAACGGTTCAAATCCGCGTCCGGCCATCCTGATTCAGATTTTCCGTTACTTCCCTAAATCACTGCAGCTAGACGCCGGAGTAATTCGTTTGAAAAGGTACAGCCTATTTCCTTCCCAATTTTGACACTATCCGAGTTTGTGCTCCGTCTCTTATGACCTCGATGTCGACGAGACGTTAAACCCAATCTTCCTTCCTTCCTTTATCCAATTATTTGTTGGATGTGTTGCAATCTCTGACATCGCCTACAGTTTTTATACTATACTGCTCCCTATAGTAGTATGGAAGTTATTCGCTGATGTCTTTATTCATCTCCTACCACCTTGTCCCTTCTCTGTGTCAGTGCTTTCCATATATTCCTTTCCTGGCCAATTCTGCGGAGAATCTCGTCTTATTAGTCCACTTAATTTTCGACATCACAAACGCTTCGAGTCTATTCCTTTCCAGTTTTCCCGATGATCCACTACCATACACTGCTGTGCTCCAAATATACATTCTCAGAAATTTCTCCCTGAAATTAAGGCGAAGTCTGATACCAACTCCTCTAGGTCAGGAATGCCCTCTTCTCTCTGCTAATCTGCTGTTTATGTTCTTGTTTCGTCCGTCATGCATTATTCTGCTTCCAAGGTAGTAGAATTCCTTAACTTCTTCTGCTTCCCAATTTTCAGGTTAAGTCTATCGCTAATCCCATTTCTGATAATCCTCATTATATTCGTCTTTTTTGATTAACATCCCATCTGCATTCTGTACTCCTTAAACTGATTACACCATTCAACACGTCCTGTAATTCTACTTCATCTTCACTAAGAATAACAATGTCATCAACGAATCTTAACGCTGAAATCCTTTCACCCTGAATTTAATACTAACCTTTCTTTTATTTTCGTCATTCATTCTTCAACATATAAACTGAAATGCAACCCTTTTTAATTCGAGCATTCGTTCTTGGCGACTCAGTTTTGGACTCATTGTATATTTTAAGCGGTGTAGAGAATTTACCGACTACGCCAACAGACTTTTCCGAGAAAGTCTACGGAGCAATATTCCACGTCATTTGTCTCACGGACCTAATGGCGCTAACAGTGCAAGGACTCTAGTCGCGGTCGTGAATGGTTCTTCCACCGGCATTTTAGAACCTCCGAGCCCCGAACAAGGAACGTATCATATTTTCGCTAAGACTGAATTCGAGAGAGTGAAGCAGTCCTGCCACAGACGTAGGTGGATGCTGTAATTAGCCACATTTGTTTCCACACACACACACACACACACACACACACACACACACACACACACAAACACACACACGCGCACGCAACAATACCACTGGATTCCGAGATACGCTGCGCCGGGAGCACAAGGTCGCACGCAGATTGCGAGGCATGATAAGCAAAGTGGATCACAAAAAGAGCGCCACTTAGAGATTACACAGCACTTTGCCTCGCACAGTGGCAGCACGCTGCTTTGTGATGACATCAGCACTTCGCAAAGTGTTTCACCACAGAAGGTGCTCTAAACTGCGACATGGATGCTCGCAGCTATCTATTTCCAAATTGTGATGAAATATGACCTCACGTGCAAGCAAACTTAAAAGAAACGAATTATTCGTCTCTGTTATGAATAAACGACAGCAAACCAAAAACGAGGGCGCGTAAGTTTGTGCGTTTAGACTAACTAGCCCCAGGTAATGCCTGTTACGCTGAAAAGCGCTGTTACTAGGTAAACTGTATACAGCTGAACAGTTAGAGCTAATCAAACTTTAAATTCCTGTTCATGACTGGTTAATGTTAATAGTTTCACCACTGAATCAACTACGCTAAAAGTACAGTAATGCCGTTAATTTATTCAAATAATAAGCAGTACTGTAGAAAGGCACTCGTGTAAGATAGCTGACACGTGGTACCGTAAGGGGCAACGTTGTTAAAAATCAAATCTGAAACCCACATGCTTAAATTTTTCCTTGTGTACAGAGAGAACGAGGATCTTTTGTTCTATTAAGTACAGCGGATCAGTAAATGTTAACTAAGGCAAAACTGGAAGAGAAAATAGAAATTAAAGTTTAAACACTTTTTCATCAAATCATGCTTTTTTTTAAAACAGTAAATGCTTCTATCTCTAACATAGCTACAACGTTGATATCGTCGAAGGAGTGATTGCTGCACACTCTTGAAAATTTCTAGCACATTGTGAACGATTTTCATGGCTTCAGATATTATTGCCATTAGTTTGTCGTGGAATAGTTCTGAAATACTACACACATAAAAAAAAGTTTTGCATCAGCTTGGTTCCAAGAGCTCCGGAACCTCTACAGAAAATTGGAACAGAGATCAACATAAACATGATTTCCGCCCTTTTTATTGTTCATGAAAACCACACATTGCATGTTGTATCACCATACAGCGAGAACTTCAGAGGTGGTGGTTCAGACTGCTGTACACACCGGTACCTCTAATACCCAGAAGCAAGTCCTCTTGCATTGATGCCTGCCTGTGTTCGTCATGGCATACTATCCATAAGTTCATCAAGGCACTGTCGGTCCAGATTGTCCCACTCCTCAACGGCGATTCGGCGTAGATCCCTCAGAGTGGTTGGTGGGTCACGCCGTCCATAAACAGCACTTTTCAATAAATCCCAGGCATATTCGATAGGGTTCATGTCTGGAGAACATGCTAGCCACTCTAGTCGAGCGATGTCGTTATCCTGAGGAAAACCGTTCACAAGATGTGCACGATTGGGGCGCGAATTGTAGTCCATTAGGACGAATTCCTTGGCAATATGCTGCCGATATGGTTGCACTATCGGTCGGAAGATGGCATTCATGTACCGCACAGCCGTTACGGCGCCTTCCATGACCAACAGCAGCGTACGTCGGCCCCATATAATGCCACCCCAAAACAGCAGGAAATCTCCACCTTGCTGCACTCGCTGGACAGTGTATCTAAGGCGTTCAGTCCGACCGGGTTGCCTCCAAACACGTCTCCGACGATTGCATGGTTGAAGGCATATGCGACATTCATCGGTGAAGAGAACGTGATGCAAATCCTGAGCGGTCCATTCGGCATGTTGTTGGGCTCATCTGTACCGCGCTGCATGGTGTCGTGGTTGCAAAGATGGACCTCGCCATGGACATCGGGAGTGAAGATGCCCATCATGCAGTCTATTGCGCAAAGTTTGAGTCGTAACACGACGTCCTGTGGCTGCACGAAAAGCATTATTCAACATGGTGGCATTGCTGTCAGGGTTCCTCCAAGCCATAATCCGTAGGTAGTGGTCATCCTCTGCAGTAATAGCCTGAGCGAGGCGTGTCAAAGATAGATCCTGTCTCTCCGTATCTCCTCCATGTCCGAGCAACATCGCTTTGGTTCACTCCGAGACGCCTGGACACAACCCCTATTGAGAGCCCTTCCTGGCACAAAGTGACAATGTGGACGCGATCGAACCGCGGTATTGACCGTCTAGGCATGGTTGAACTACAGACAAAACGAGCCGTGTACCTCCTTACTGGTGGAATGACTGAAATTGATCGGCTGTCGGACCCCCTCTATCTAATAGGCGCTGCTCAAGCATGGTTCTTTACATCTTTGGGCGGGTTTAGTGACATCTCTGAACAGTCAAAAGGACTGTGTCTGTGATACAATATCCATAGTCAACGTCTGTCTTCAGGAGCTCTGGGATTTGGGGTAATGCAAAACTTCTTCTGATTTGTGTATTTAAAATACGGATTAATTATAAAATTCCTATTGAAAGTTACAGCTGGCGCAACAGAAGAATGAGCGTGTTAAATGGACGCTGACTCAAAATATCGTTAGATAATACCACTACCCGTGTGTTCGAAATTACTAGGGTAGATCCAGGACAGATTGCTCACATTTTCAAAATCGCTTATGTGAAGTCCCATGGTGTACTTTTAGTAAAAAAAGAATTATGCTGTCTATGACATAAAACTTTTTTATTTTCTGAATTAAACATTTAAACATAATATTTGAGTATGAGACCATCTTTACATAGCGGCGTCTATCCTTTATGCTATGGGTGATATGCCGCATCCCACAAAACCGAAAACTACCCCGTTTTTTAAGTCAAAACCTGAATATACATGTTTATAAATACATCTTTGGTTATAAATATGTTGTAGTGTGAAGGGAAAACGGTTAATAGTTAACAATAGGTTCTTAATGCATGAGGGGCTTCAGACTGTCAAATGTTGAACTTGTAAAATTTTTAATATTGTTACCTTCCCATTCGAAAAGTTCCTAATGTCAAAGAGCTCCTCCAGTTTTGTGGAACTCTGAACGTGTAAACTAAAAAAAAAGGTTTTATCCTTCTGTTTCTAAACAGCTAGCGCCAAAAGCGCCCTCAAGTTATTTTTAACCGTAATCCTGAACTTGAAAAGTTTTTCTAAATAAGGGCCACCTTCCTTCTTTGAAGTTTACTGTCTAATGGACGGTTCTCAGATTGTTATGGTAATGCTATTTCTATAATTGTAGACAAGTCGCATTTGCTTGGTTGAAATTTTACGACTGCCTGAAGGTCTCTCGAGTTCTATGTTTACGAATGTTGACCTTGTTATTTTACAGAGGCATTACTTGTCCCGTAAAAAAAAAAAAATTGCAGCTGCTAAAATGAGTATTTAAACTACCTTTTTTAACTTGTCTTAAGCTTCCGTTCTGTCAGGGCTACTTTATTGTAAGCTTTGTATTTCTGGTTTATCGCCCTGAAATCAGTCTCAAACAGTTACTATTAATTTGTATGTTATTGATATTGCAAGTGTATCTTGTTAAATAAAGGACTACCAACTATGGTGAAGCAACAAATGGCTTTCCTTAAATTCAGCCTGCAGCTTACTCCTGACTGTTAAGTTGTCTTGGTATTCTGGGATATCCACTGAGATCTAACTTAGACATTCCACAACCGTCATATTATGGGCATGCATTAATCATTAAGGTGTTGTGCTAGCAATAATAGGTGAAAGCATTTTTCGCAACACTGAGGTCAACGAAATATTAAGGGCATGGCGCTGAAAGTGTAAAATACAGTATTGCTATGGGCATTTTCTACACACGTACAGTCCTCTTGACAATAATCATACCCTCCGTCACACGGTAATGGACTTATTTGACATTTGTTGTTTCATAGTACATCTGCTACTGCTAATCGTTTTCAGTTCTGCAGGATATCATTAATGTATGTATTTTTTCTGTGTTAACGTTGCTTATGTTCGATTATAATGTATATGTGTGTGCAAGCGCGATGTAACGTATTATGTAAAATCAATATTTTTATTTATTATGTAATGCTATTTCCATGTACGTAATTCCGTTGTAATTTGAGAAGCTTTGGCCCGTTACGAATATTAATATCTGTGAATAATGAAACGAGGAGACAGGTGAGAAGCAGTGGTGGCCTATGTGGAGGTGGTAACTCTCAGTGGATTTGAGTGCCCTGAGTATAATGGACTACTTTCACTAGCGCCAACAAACTGCATATTGTCTGGTTGGGTACGCTCAAGACTGTATCAGAACCTAGTGAGGTCCGGGTTTTTGAATAGTGTAATTGTAGTGATGTGCGAATAAATTGGAAGACTGCACATCAGGGTTGGCATTCGACAACCGTCCATTATCAATTCTGATGTTCCCTGTATTACATTTTTCAGACTAGTCCCGTCCCGTTCCACAGAAAAAGTGGAAGTTTATGACGGTGTATTTTGATCGTGGAGGTAAAAATGTGAGTTGGCGCTACAGGCTTATGCTGTACGTTGTTTTGAAGCCAGTGCGGGCGGGGCCTGCCGCCATTTTAAGTAGCACAAAACATTAGCAGACTACCGTTTACGAGTGTTTCTTCTTAATTATTCCTGTTATGTGTGCGCAACAAATAATTTAAATATTGAAAATTATAGAGCTTACATGGATAACATAGTGTCAGGAAGGCAGTTTGGAGCGTTTTTGTGTTTTTGAACGCGTTGGGCTAGTTAAGATGGCTGATATATGCTTGAAGTTTGTGACGTAATGCCTCCTCCTTTCTTTTTTTACTTCCATGATTTTGACGGACCAGTTATCAACGAGACAACGGAGCATCGGCACCAGAGATCCTACAGCAGTCGTCTCAGGTAGGAAGCTGCAGCATGCTCATCTCTGCCATCACACGGTCGGCTGTCAACTGACATTTCATAGCTGCGGGGTATCAATACGAACTCCCATCGATAAATATTATTAAAGTGTATTACGTACGTTACCTTCGATTTACCTTCCAACAGTTCTCCTGCAGTAAATATTTCGATTGCCAGAAATTTATGTAGTTGTCTCAGTGCGTTGACAACGGTTTATGCTGAGGTTACTAGTTTCCTACTGCTTTCTTAATTAGTGGGAATTTCAAAGCTATAATTTAACTAAAGATATTTTGAAGACACTGAGGATAAAGACAACGCAATTTCTCTCTGTTGATACTGTGAATTCACGTCATTAAAATTAGTTCTCTTGAAAACATAGGCATTTCTCATCAGTAAACGACGACTTGAAGTCGAAACTGTGTCATAGTGACATAGTGTCAGGAAGGCAGTTTGGAGCGTTTTTGTGTTTTTGAACGCGTTGGGCTAGTTAAGATGGCTGATATATGCTTGATATATCAGCCATTGTGACAGGTTATTTCAAGCCAGGTCATCAATCCCTCTTCAGTGCAGACATTAATTTGATTCGAGTCAAGGATCATTTACTTGTTTGTTGCTTGCACTGCTTGGTAATTAAAGTATCCCACCAAGGACATTCTGAATACTAACATATCTGAGTTGCTAACAATAATAAGAAAATCGTATCAAATTTACTAATTCGGTTAAAGACGTTTTCGTACAACAAAGCAGCGGCGCCTATCCATAAGTCGCCTTTATTAGCAAGCAGTAACTCTTATTTATTTATTGTTCTAGCAGCACATGCTAAATAATATTTGTGTATATTTTATATGTTTATGTGTCACACCAATATGCATTTATTTTATGCCAAGTCTTCTTCATGCACTATACCTCGTGTTGTATAAGGTGCATCCCATAACCCGGGTACACTCTTGCTATGTCATTCAGAAATATCCAAAGAGTATCTGAAGACTGCATTTTCCCACGTAACGTCAAGTTGTGGAAATATAGGTATTGGAGGAGGTACAATGTACCACAGTGCGTAATCGAAGAATTATATTTCGCCACGCTAGGCTATCGGCATTCGAAACTGCAACGCTTTAACTCATTGCTATTCACACCGACGCACATTTACCATAATTCTTGGAAACTATCTTTTTAGAGACTCTGTCTACCAGATAACATCGGAGACTCATATTAGTTCACGATACAAGCAGACCGCTAAAGGGTTGGATTAAATGGACAGTTCTGTGTCTCAATATTTGAAAGTTACTTTTCTCAAAAATTATACAGAAGATCCATTAAAAAAACAGGCAAGCTGTAGATAAATGAGGAGATTAAAATATCGTTTAAGAGGACGAGGGACATTTATACAAAATCCAGAGTAAGTCAAGACTTGACATTACCTGCATATTTCCAAAAATGCTTTAGTGTTTTCATTAAAACATCTACAAGTATGTACGTTCTGAGAGAAATAAAATAAAATTAAAACTATATGAAACATGCTCAAATAGGAGGTGTAATAGCCAGTCTGTATACAAGATATCGCACAAATTAAACTAAATGATAATGTTGTGACAGGTTATTCACAAGTTGCAAGTGCTTTCAACAATCCCTTTCTAAATGTAACAGAAAAAATAGGATTAAATGGTTCAGTTGAAGAAGCAAGAGAATATATTAAAAAAGTCATTTCCACAAAAGTTTAAGTGACGAGAAGTAGCGCCAACGTCTTTCTCTGAAATTAATAAAGTTATAAAAATTCCAAACAAACTGCTCATATGATGTTGATCAAATTTCAGACGGAATTCTGAAAACTTCTTCCAAATCAGTAAGTAATGTCGTTAGTGATAAATGCAATGCATCGCTGGCAGAGGGAATTTTTCCAGACAGGTTGAAATATGCAGTTGTTAACCCTCTCCATAACGAAAGTGACAGGACAGACATATATAATTATCGTCCGGTTTCCTTACTGACTAATTTTTCCAAAACATTCGAAAAAGTACTGTACTCAGGAGCAATATCACACTTAAGTGGAAACAGTTCACTTAGAATATCACAGATTGGATTCCATGGGGGTTGTTCGACTGAGAATGCTATTTGCACAGTCACTCGTCAAACATTACAATCCTTAAATAATAAAACATCGCCAGTTGGTATTTTGTAATCTTTCCAAAGTGTTGACTGGGTAGGTCATGTTACTCCCTTAGAGAAACTCGAGCTTTATGGAGCTGGTGCCTTTTTGCACAAATGTTTTGAATCGTGCTTAACAAACAGAAGGCAAAAGAATGTACTGAATAACTCAATCAATATTGGAAGTATAGAAAATTTCAGTGACTGGGGAGAAGTGACAAAGGGAGTCCTACAGGGTTCAATTTTGGGTTCACTACTATTCCTAATATATGTGAGTGACCTTCCACTTAACATTCAACGAGCAGCAGGGATGGCTAGAGGACAAATGTAAGGATATAGAGGCTTGTCTCACTAGGGGTAAGATAGATACTGCCTACAGGAAAATTAGAGAGACCTTTGGAGGGAAGAGAACCACTTGCATGAATATCAAGAGCTCAGACGGCAACCCAGTTCTGAGCAAAGAAGGGAAGGCAGAAAGGTGGAAGGAGTATATAGAGAGTTTATACAAGGGCGATGTACTTGAGGACAATATTATGGAAATGGAAGAGGATGTAGACGAAGACGAAATGGGAGATAAGATACTGCGTGAAGAGTTTGACAGAGCACTGAAAGACCTGAGTCGAAACAAGGCCCCTGGAGTAGACAACATTCCATTAGAACTACTGATGGCCTTGGGAGAGCCAGTCATGACAAAACTCTACCATATGGTGAGCAAAATGTATGAGACAGGCGAAATTCCCTCAGACTTCAAGAAGAATATAATAATTCCAATCCCAAAGAAAGCAGGTGTTGACAGATGTGAAAATTACCAAACTATCAGTTTAATAAGTCACAGCTGTAAAATACTAACGCGAATTCTTTACAGACGAATGGAAAAACTGGTAGAAGCCAACCTCGGGGAAGATCAGTTTGGATCCCGTAGAAATGTTGGAACACGTGAGGCAATACTAACCTTACGACTTATCTTAGAAGAAAGATTAAGAAAAGGCAAACCTACGTTTCTAGCATTTGTAGACTTAGAGAAAGCTTTTGACAATGTTAATTGGAATACTCTCTTTCAAATTCTGAAGGTGGCAGGGGTAAAATACAGGGAGCGAAAGGCTATTTACAATTTGTACAGAAACCAGATGGCAGTTATAAGAGTCGAGGGGCATGAAAGGGAAGCAGTGGTTGGGAAAGGAGTGAGACAGGGTTGTAGCCTCTCCCCGATGTTATTCAATCTGTATATTGAGCAAGCAGTAAAGGAAACAAAAGAAAAATTCGGAGTAGGTATTAAAATTCATGGAGAAGAAGTAAAAACTTTGAGGTTCGCCGATGACATTGTAATTCTGTCAGAGACAGCAAAGGACTTGGAAGAGCAGTTGAACGGAATGGACAGTGTCTTGAAAGGAGGCTATAAGATGAACATCAACAAAAGCAAAACGAGGGTAATGGAATGTAGTCAAATTAAATTGGGTGATGCTGAGGGAATTAGATAAGGAAATGAGACACTTAAAGTAGTAAAGGAGTTTTGCTATTTAGGGAGTAAAATAACTGATGATGGTCGAAGTAGAGAGGATATAAAATGCAGACTGGCAATGGCAAGGAAATCGTCTCTGAAGAAGAGAAATTTGTTAACATCGGGTATAGATTTAAGTGTCAGGAAGTCGTTTCTGAAAGTATTTGTATGGAGTGTAGCCATGTATGGAAGTGAAACATGGACGATAACTAGTTTGGACAAGAAGAGAATAGAAGCTTTCGAAATGTGGTGCTACAGAAGAATGCTGAAGATAAGGTGGGTAGATCACGTAACTAATGAGGAGGTATTGAATAGTATTGGGGAGAAGAGAAGTTTGTGGCACAACTTGACTAGAAGAAGGGATCAGTTGGTAGGACATGTTTTGAGGCATCAAGGGATCACAAATTTAGCATTGGAGGGCAGTGTGGAGGGTAAAAATCGTAGAGGTAGACCACGAGATGAATACACTAAGCAGATTCAGAAGGATGTAGGCTGCAGTAGGTACTGGGAGATGAAGAAGATTGCACAGGATAGAGTAGCATGGAGAGCTGCATCAAACCAGTCTCAGGACTGAAACCACAACAACAACAACAGAATAATTTTCTGGCGTGATTGGTCACTCAGAAAGAAATTCTTCGCAATTGCAGTTAATAAGAGTAATATGTGGTGTCCACTCACAGTGGTATTTCTTCAAGGCCGTCACAATACATATACTGCACTCGCTAATGAAATTCGTCACAGATAACCCATCACAACCGAAAACAAGTGTGATGTCCAAACCTACAACACTAGATGAGATCCGGCCCAAGTGGCCGAGCGGTTCTAGGCGCTACAGTCTGGAGCCGCGCGACCGCTACGGTCGCAGGTTCGAATTCTGCCTCGGGCATGGATGTGAGTGATGTCCTTAGGTTAGTTAGGCTTAAATGGTTCTAAGTCTAGGGGACTGATGACCTCAGAGGTTAAGTACCATAGTGCTCAAAGCCATTTAAACTAGAGGGGAAAATGACTATTAGTGGCTCGAAAGGGAGTTCAATATGTTGAAAACAGAGCAAAAGTTGACATTTTAACTTTGCGACACTATCTTCACCACAGTAAGTACTGTTACAGTGATAAACGGCGACTGGATGTCAGCTGACGCTGCAGCACTGAGAGACGACATGTGTCTAGCAGTTCGTGATATGACAGTGAGTAAAACCATCTACTGTTGAGCACAAGTAGTGTTTTAACAGTGAGAGCAGAAAGCTGGACGGTGGTTGTAACTTTAAAGTGGGGGAAGGCAACTGGGTGGCAGTCCGTATGTGACAGTGCTGGAAGATCCTCAACTGGACTAAGAGAGGAGCAAGATAGTCACCCTGTGACAGTAATGCGAGCCAGTTCAATCACTGTCGGCACAGGAACACCGAGGTAAGTTAGCTGCATGATAAATGATGCTGTGACTGTGGGAAAGGCCAGCTGGGTGCCAATTAGTGCTGTATCCACAACAGAAAAAAGCCAGTTGGTTGCTTGTGGTGTCAAAGTAAGAGAAAGTAACTCGACCACTCTCGAAGTAAGTTTGCATTACAAAATTATAGTGTCACGAGATTAATAATAATTAGGCATAGTTTCACTAAATCAGAGTCTAAAGATACTACTTACTATAGTATTTCAGTTTCTAAAACGGCAGTCACCGTACAAAGTGAACAGATGTATTATATCTTCTTAGATCTTCGAAAGACAATTCATATTGTGCTACAATGTTGTTTGGTAACAATGATATGAAGGAACTTCACAGATGCACTACGTGATCAAAAGAATCCGGACACCTCCAAAACATGTTATTATTGTTGTGGTCTTCAGTCCTGAGACTGGTTTGATGCAGCTCTCCATACTACTCTATCCTGTGCAAGCTTCTTCATCTCACAGTACCTACTGCAACATACATCCTTCTGAATCTCCTTAGTGTATTCATCTCTTGGTCTCCCTCTACCATTTTTACCCTCCACGTTGCCCTCCAGTACTAAATTGGAGATCCCTTGATGCCTCATAACATGTCCTACCAACCGATCCCTTCTTCTAGTCATGTTGTGCGGCTAACTCCTCTTCTCCCCAATTCTATTCAATACCTCCTCATTAGTTATGTGATCTACCAATCTAATCTTCAGCATTCTTCTGTAGCACCACATTTCTAAAGCTTCTATTCTCTTCTTGTCAGAACTATTTATCGTCCATGTTTCACTTCCATACATTGCTACACCCCATACAAATACTTTCAGAAACGACTTCCTGACACTTAAACCTATACTCTATGTTAACAAATTTCTCTTCTTCAGAAATGCTTGTAACCTCCCCACAATATTCAATAATTAATATTAAATAATATTCACGTTTAGTGTAACCTCCCAACAAAATAAAATAAATAATATGAATAATATTCTCCACCAAAATTCATTCCCATTTAGTGTAACCTCAAAACAAAAATTCCTAAACCTCTCAACAGTAAAAAATATAATTATGTCGTTCACATTCAGTGTAACGTCCCAACAAAAAATAAATTCAGTAACCTGGTAATAATAAAATGCAATTAACCTCTCAATTAAATTGTCGCTTACTTATAACTTTTCAATATTTGACTGTGAACTTAACCAGGTAAATTTTGGACATCAGCAGTGCTGCGTCATGGGCCTGAAAGATCATTCTGAATAAAAAAGAGAAAAATTCTTACCTCAATGAAGTCGCCGGATAACGCATATGTATCTGCTCTTACAATAAATTTTTCTGGCACAGTCCTGTGCAATGCTGGCCGATAGATTTGTGATTTATGAAAGGAAGCAACTGATTTTTCTTTTGCAACAATCGGGATGATCATGGATTGGAGAAATTAGTAAATACTTTAAATTGAAATGAATGGTTGTTAAAAGTTACTTTTTATGAGAAAGATTATTATTAGGACATTTTTAAAACATTTACATGGGACTTGAGATAACATTACTACATATGCGCGAGGCTGCTTTTTACCTTATACAATAATACTCAGGCGCCGGCATCGCTGCACCGCGACCGGCCCAGTCACCACGATACACCAGACCAGACCAGAGCAGACTGCAGACTAGCAACAACTTACTGGTACAGCTACATAGTTCCAACTGAAGTGAACACTGCTCTCTGGTCAGAGATTCTCTTATACCTTGCATATCGCAGGCAGTGCATGAGCAATACATCGAAATTACATCTGCTTGGACCTCTTACATAACCCTCCACTGCGGGGGGGGGGGGGGGGGGGGGGGGGGGGCAAAAATTTGGCAGCGATGGTGAGTCAATTGGACTTGCCACGAGCAGCAAATGTTTCTATAATCTACTTAATTAACTAAGTTTACAGTCACAGAGTATATACATATATACACTCCTGGAAATTGAAATAAGAACACCGTGAATTCATTGTCCCAGGAAGGGGAAACTTTATTGACACATTCCTGGGGTCAGATACATCACATGATCACACTGACAGACCCACAGGCACATAGACACAGGCAACAGATCATGCACAATGTCGGCACTAGTACAGTGTATATCCACCTTTCGCAGCAATGCAGGCTGCTATTCTCCCATGGAGACGATCGTAGAGATGCTGGATGTAGTCCTGTGGAACGGCTTGCCATGCCATTTCCACCTGGCGCCTCAGTTGGACCAGCGTTCGTGCTGGACGTGCAGACCGCGTGAGACGACGCTTCATCCAGTCCCAAACATGCTCAATGGGGGACAGATCCGGAGATCTTGCTGGCCAGGGTAGTTGACTTACACCTTCTAGAGCACGTTGGGTGGAACGGGATACATGCGGACGTGCATTGTCCTGTTGGAACAGCAAGTTCCCTTGCCAGTCTATGAATGGTAGAACGATGGGTCCGATGACGGTCTGGATGTACCGTGCACTATTCAGTGTCCCCTCGACGGTCACCAGTGGTGTACGGCCAGTGTAGGAGATCGCTCCCCACACCATGATGCCGGGTGTTGGCCCTGTGTGCCTCGGTCGTATGCAGTCCTCATTGTGGCGCTCACCTGCACGGCGCCAAACACGCATACGACCATCATTGGCACCAAGGCAGAAGCGACTCTCATCGCTGAAGACGACACGTCTCCATTCGTCCCTGCATTCACACCTGTCGCGACACCACTGGAGGCGGGCTGCACGATGTTGGGGTGTGAGCGGAAGACGGCCTAACGGTGTGCGGGACCGTAGCCCAGCTTCATGGAGACGGTTGCGAATGGTCCTCGCCGATACCCCAGGAGCAACAGTGTCCCTAATTTGCTGGGAAGTGGCGGTGCGGTCCCCTACGGCACTGCGTAGGATCCTACGGTCTTGGCGTGCATCCGTGCGTCGCTGCGGTCCGGTCCCAGGTCGACGGGCACGTGCACCTTCCGCCGACCACTGGCGACAACATCGATGTACTGTGGAGACCTCACGCCCCACGTGTTGAGCAATTCGGCGGTACGTCCACCCGGCCTCCCGCATGCCCACTATACGCCCTCGCTCAAAGTCCGTCAACTGCACATACGGTTCACGTCCACGCTGTCGCGGCATGCTACCAGTGTTAAAGACTGCGATGGAGCTCCGTATGGCACGGCAAACTGGCTGACACTGACGGCGGCGGTGCACAAATGCTGCGCAGCTAGCGCCATTCGACGGCCAACACCGCGGTTCCTGGTGTGTCCGCTGTACCGTGCGTGTGATCATTGCTTGTACAGCCCTCTCGCAGTGTCCGGAGCAAGTATGGTGGGTCTGACACACCGGTGTCAATGTGTTCTTTTTTCCATTTCCAGGAGTGTATATAAGGGCAGAGTGCACAGGTACTGAGTACAGAACATATCAAGCAATGACAAAATGTATACGCAATGAGTACAAAACATATTAACAAATGACATAAAGTGCACACGCACTGTATATATTTTTTACCATTTTACAAGAACTAGGAAAGGAAAGGGAAGGATTGCATCATGGTTGCAGCACAGTAGGTTGCACGTGGCTGCACTGAAACTCCATTTCTTTCTACATAAACACAACACCAAGTGAGACAATCTGAAGTTCTCTTCCGTGAAGTATTAATCAGTGTAGCCAAGACACTGAAATGTTGTATTAATATTCAATGTTATAATTTTGGTAGTACATTAGGTACACCAAACAGTAGGACCATAATAACATCTCCATCGTTAAAGGTGGTGGACAGCATGATGTGTCAACACCACATTCTTGTAGAATCCATACTCTTTCACCAACGTAGAATTAGTGCAAAATCCAAATATAGTGCTCCATGATCATGAGGATGGACAGGACAAACGGATATTGCAGTAATTTCTGGTAATTAGGTGAGAAGGTGAAGGACATTAAGTCTTATGCTAGTCATCATTGAGAATTACACTAGTCTATCAACCGATTTGAGTAATTGTTGGCACTCATTGCGTAGTTACTAAACATTTCTGTACTATGTATGGAGTATTACAGAACATTATTCATAAGTCATCCGATTACAGTAAATATTGGCAATCACTGGCCAGTTACAAAGCATTTTTATGCATTACTCAGAAGTGGTCATTCAAAGCAAGAGTTAATTAATGGCATAGTATTTACATAATTCACCTAATTATAGTAATCATTGGCACTCATTGGCCAGTTACAAACCATTTTTATGCATTGTTCAGAAGTCATCATTCAAAACAAGAGTTAATGAGTGTAGCATCAAGCTACTGGTATTCATATATGATATCATGTAAGTGACATAAGACAAATTTAAAATATAAGAAACAGTGGCATTCATTGGCCAGTTACTAAAAATACAGCAAGTACTGAATATTACAAAACATTTTCCATAACTCATCTGATTGCGGTAATTATTGGCGCTCATTGGCCAGTTACAAAGTATTCATATAGTTTTATAAAACATTATTCAGTATTATTCAGAAGTCATCATTCAAAATGAGAGTTAATTATTGGCATAGCATTTATAGAGTATAACAAAAATGTTATTTACAGAAATTATGGGCATAGCATTTATGCATTATTACAAAACATCATTCAGTATTACTCAGAACTCATAATTCAAGTGACATAGGACATATTTAAAATGTAACACACTGTAACTATTACTCAAGGTCTGTGGTACAGTAATACATAGATATAATGGATTCATATCTCTTAAACTGGTAGCATGATTTGGGACTGGTAATACATTTTTTTGTGCTAGCAATGCATTGCGTAGAGATCGATAATTAATTGCTGGGGGATGAAAATATTTGCTTTTGACTTATTGCTGGAAATAAGGATTAATAACGTAATTCGTCATAAGTCAGCTGTAGCAAGGTTATGAAACAAGTAGAGTATATGTGATCACATTCATGAATGACACACTATCATACGATGTGTATAGTATATTCTTGTTAATGCTTGTTAATTCTGATCCATTTACTCTTCATGACAAGAAATTGCATTTTCTTTCCTTCATTCTGATGGTGAAATTCCCATTTCATAGTAATCTACTGTGATTTGTTTAAGTTATTTCTTTTACACATTATTGCTTTCTGAAAATGATAAATAAGGATTAATATCTTGCATTTAAATCATATACTCATTAAATAAAAACTTGTTTCTAGTGATACAATTAAGCATACAGCATAGCATGACAGAAAACGTATTATGTCAAAAACATAGACAGTTTTCAAGTGCAAAAAATGTACACACAGTATCATAATGTAGTGGCAAAAACTGTAGAATAGTCAAGATATTGAGATATCATAAGGAAAAATGTCAAAGTCAACTGGTGTTTGTTATATCTTAAAGATTTCGTAGTGTATACAAACAAAACAGGAAAACAATCATGCATACACGAAAAATGGAAAATGTGCACGGTCTGAAATATAACGACAAGAAAAGCGACCTGCTAACCTTACCTTGCCGGGCACTTGCCAGGAAAAAATATGATAATCATCAGTAAGTGTTCATATAAATATAATTGCATAAGTGGTCATATAAAAATCAGGAAATGGCATTACAGTGTGATAAATCATAAAGTATGTTCATTCAATAAAGGGTTTAATATTGGAGACATGGTGATTGCCCTTGCTTTTTCTGGTTCTCAAAGTTTCGACGTGTACTACATTGGGGTGAGGAATGCTGCGAATTCGATATGGACCTGCGTATAGAAGCTCAAATTTACTGTATCTACTCTTTCCTCTGTTGGATAAATAGTGTGTGCGTACTAATATCTTCCGTCCAACATAAAAGTCACGGCGTGTACAAACGTGTTTTTGCTGTCTTCTCCGGCGCTCTGCGGTACGTTTGATGTTGTAGAGTGCAATGTCAATTATTTCATGGTGTCGTAGTCGACGCGATGTAGGACAGGACACTAATTCTTTAATTTTGTTAGGTGGTTCCACATTTTTCAATATAACAGTCGGAGATAGCATAGTAGATTCATTTGGTATCGAGTTAATTACATCCTGGAATGACAGTATGTGTGTGTTCCAATCAATATGTCTTTTATGGCAGTATATTCTACGCAGTTTACCAATTTCTTTCATCAGACGTTCACAAGGGTTCGAAGAAGCGTGGTATCTGGATATATAGATCGGAGAAATGTTTCTTGCTCGTAACATACGTGTCCATATAGAAGATCGAAATTGTGGTCCATTGTCGGAAATTACTTTCAATACATGCCCTACATGAAATAGAAAATGTTTTACAAATGCTTTCGAAACAGATTTAGCAGTAGCCTTGCGTAACCGAGTGAAGGTAACAAATTTCGAAGTGAGTTCAACAGCGACAAAGATGTAACAAAAACCTCTATTAGATCTGGGAATCGGACCAAAAATGTCTACAGCGGCCATGTGTCTCAATTTAACAGGTACAATGGGATGTAACGGAGGAATATGTGAAGTCGTGTCTGACTTAGCTTTCTGGCAGATTTTACATGACGCTAAAACTCGTCGAATACGTTTCTCCATGTTGGCAAAATAACAGTTCTGTCTCAGTATAAGAAAACGTTTTCTGGCTCCGTAATGTGCGTAACTTAAATGAGTATACCAAATGAATTTGTTAACAAGTTCGTCAGGTTTGCATAGTAACCAGTTGTTGCTGTCAGGGTGAGAGCGGCGAAACAGAATGTTATTGCGTACAGTGTAATGGTTTCTGATGGTAACATTATTCCTATCTTGCCAAAGGTGTTTAATTTCTTTCCACACGTTGTCTTTCCTCTGCTCTTGTGCTATGTCTCGTAATGATGCCGAAATAAAATTTTCAAATGCTACTTGTTGAATGTACATGACGCTAAAATTTGCTTGGCAGAAGTTGGTTGCGATGTCTTGCTGATTGTTGCTGAGAGAACGGGATAGTGCGTCTGCTACAATATTTTGTGTACCGGGAATGTGAACAATTGTAAAATTAAATTCCTGTAAATAAAGTTTCCATCTGCTTAACCTGTCGTGTGTAAATTTTGCGGAAAGTAAAAACTGGATAGCTCTATGATCTGTGTAAACCGTCGTACGTCTTCCATAAAGAAAATGCCGAAATCTCGTAAATGCCCATACAACACAAAATGTTTCAAGTTCTGTAACAGAATAATTGCGTTCAGTAGGTGACAGAATGCGACTCGCAAAGGCTGTGTTTTTAATTACTGTAGAAGCGTCATCTTCAATTTCCTGAAAAATGTGTACGCCTAAAGCGGTGTTAGAACTGTCGGTGGCAATTAAAAAATTTCTAGTTAGATCTGGGTGTGATAAAAGTGGTGCGTTCAACAAAGCTTGTTTCAGATTGACAAATTCAGACTGCGCTTGGCTATCCCAGGACCAAATTAGTGTTTTTACCTGTCAATTGACATAATCTAGGGGTGTCTAAAGCAGAGTACTGAATAAATTTACGAAAAAAGTTAATTAAACCCAAAAAGCTGCGTAGTTGTTTCTTCGTCGTAGGAACAGTAATGTCACGTAAAGCTTGAAGTTTTTCCGGGTCAGGCGCAACGCCTTCTGCTGAAATTACATGTCCAAGAAATTTTATAGAAGTTTCGCCAAAGTGTGATTTGCTAAGATTGACTGTGAGTCTTTGTGTACGAAAAGTTTGCAGTAGTGGTTCAAGAATCAGATTGTGTTCAGACCAGTTAGCTTATGCGATAAGAATGTCGTCTACTTACATTGTGATTCTGTCTTTCATGCAAAAGTGTGTATCGGATGTCGTCAAAAGTAATAACATTTTCGTGAATAATATTCTCTGTGTCAAAAGTATTGCTTGCGTTGCTGGAAGATGTAACCTGTACTGTATCTAGTCAAATTCTTTCTGACGTGCTGTTATTCGCGGGAGGATGCTGTGGCATTTCAATTATTTGTACTGTTCTGTTATTTCGTCCTGACGTATTACGTTCGGGATGATACCTACTGTCTGGTTCATTCATGATAATCTGTTGTTGCGGATGATTCTGCTGCTGGTAAGACCGACTGTTATTAAACGTACACTGAAAATTGTGCTCATTACATTTACGTCTGTCATGATAGTCATTGCTATACGGCGCGTTGCGATAGGAGTTGAAATGATGTGTTTTCTGTACCTACTGTTTTCCTTGCTGCTGTGCGTTACTATTTGGTGGAGCTATACGTGTAGGCGGCGAAACATTAAAGCTTGGTTGACCTTGCACATTACATTGTTGGTTAGGTATGCTAACCGGCTGGTTTTGTTGCTGTTGTTGGGAAAAACCTCTATTGTTATCAAAATGTGGTTTGCTGTTGCTGATAATTATGAGGGAACTGCTGATTAAAATTTTGTCTGTTATTGAAATGCTGGTGATTTGCCATTCCTGGAGCGTCTAATGGAAACTGTCACTTTCAGGTAAAACTTGTCGTATCGGGTTTTCTTTACTAATTCCTAATCCTAAATAGATCGATAGTTAAAGAGCTGTTTTGATAGATATAAAGGATAGTAAAAGAGAAGGCAGCAGCGCAGAAAACTAAAGAGGAAATAGCACTACTACGGCTCGGGGCCCTGTGCACGCTACGGCACATATTCATCGAACTGTAATGAATCCCCTGAGATCTCTTACGCGCTACAAATAAATTTTAGTTTCTGTGTTACAGGCAATGCCGGTGAAAATTCAAAAACAAATTATTGTATCCAGTCCAATGCTAGTTTCTGCATTACAGGCCAAGCTGGTGAAAGTACAAAAACAAATTGTCGTATCCAGTCCAAAGGATGTATTTGTGTTCTGTCATTTTTAAATACTTTAAATTTCCTAATGGATAGAAAGTGCTTGTAATAAAAATTATCGTCTCTGTGTGTATTAGCAGGTTCAGGATTGCATGAGAATCTGTTTGTCTGTGTCTCTTCGGATTCTAAGTCGCGTGGTCTCTGTAAATTACTTAAGTTATACTTGCTGTGTGAGTGTGACAAATGTTCGGGACGTGGCGTATGCTGTGACGTGTTAGTGACTGAAACATTTTTCATTTCTGTCACTTTAAAACGTTCGTCAATTTGGCTGATCTGTTGTTCAAATTTCTTATCGATTTCCTATCCAGAGTGCGTGATACTTCTGCTGACATTAATTTAAACTCGTCCCGTATCTGTGTTGCGTTTTCTGAACATTATTCAGTGACTGCACTACTTTCATCTCTAAGTAATTTCGTTGTGGCTACATCTGTATTACTTAATGCTTGTGCAACAGGTCTAATTTCTTCACTACTGTTCCTAGCACAAGCCTTAATTTCCTCACGTAATTGTTCTTTAGTATCATGACGTTCCACGGTTACGGCTGTAATCTGTTCACTAAGTTGTTTGTTCTGTTCGTTAAGGTTGTCGTTTTTTCATTCAACTGTTTGGAATTGTTGTCTAGTTTTTCATTAAGTTGTTTGAAATGTTTGTCGAATTTTTCATTACTTGTTTGTACGATTCATTAAGGTTGTCGTATTTTTCATTCAATTGTTTAAGATTTTCATTAAGTTGCTTGAAGTTGTTGTCTTGTCTTTCATTCTGTTGTAGCAATACTGCCATAACTTGATCCAAGCCAAAATTAGCTACTCTATTTTCTATGCTGTGTAATGGTGTATGTGCATTTGTCACGTTTTGTGTAATCATTTGGTCATTTTCTGATTCTTGAAAAGGTTCGCCAATTGGATGTGCACTGTTAGTCACTACCTCGGAATCAAATAAATCTGACGTACTTTGAGTACATTGTTCACCTTCGTTAAAAACAATTATCTGTTCGCTACGTAAATTTTGCAAATTAGGCGTGTCAAACTGGACAGCGTTCATTGTAACGGAACGTGCCGCGTCATCAATTGTTACATTTACCCTGGACATAATTGAATTTGTTTGCTCATCATTAGGATCAAAATCAATACTAGTGATCGGCAGGCACTGATTGTCTGTAATTAGAGGATTATCACTATTACACTGAGTGTCGCAAGTATTATCGGACAAATTATTCGAGTCGGCTATTTCACTCATTGCACATCGCGATGTACTATTAACAGTTTTTCGGGGCATTTTTCAAAAATCAAAATTAAGCACAAATTGAAACAAAGTCAAAGCAAAAATGGAACAAATACAATTACAACAAAGAGCAATAAATTGCCGATGATCTGTGAAAGAAAGAGTAACAAATTAGTTAATGCGTTGCGCCAGATGCGAACTACATTTAAGTAAATAAGAGCAAATATATGACTGCTTCTCAGAAATTCACAAAGAAAATACGATCCTGGCTGGTTGTCGCCAAGTGTAACCTCCCCACAAAATTCTTTAAGTGTAACCTCCACACAAAATTTTATTCACATTTAACCTCCCCATAAAATTCTTCACATTTAACCTCCCCTCAAAATTTTATTCACATTTAATGTAACCTCAAAACATAAAAATTCCTAAACCTCTCAACAGTAAAAAATATAATTATGTCGTTCACATTCAGTGTAACGTCCCAACAAAAAATAAATTCAGTAACCTGGTAATAATACAATGTAATTAACCTCTCAATTAAATTGTCGCTTACTTATGACTTTTCAATAATTGACTGTGAATTTAACCTGGTAAATTTTGGACGTCAGCAGTGCTGCGTCATGGGCCTGAAAGATCATTCTGAATAAAAAAGAGAAAAATTCTTACCTCAATGAAGTCGCCGGATGACGCGTATATATCTGCTCTTACAGTAAATTTTTCTGGCACAGCCCTGTGCAATGCTGGCCGATAGATTTGTCATTTATGAAAGGAAGCAACTGATTTTTCTTTTGCAACAATCGGGATGATCATGGATTGGAGAAATTAGTAAATTCTTTAAATTGAAATGAGTGGTTGTTAAAAGTTACTTTTTATGAGAAAGATTATTATTAGGACATTTTTAAAACATTTACATGGGACTTGAGATAACATTACTACATATGCGCGAGGCTGCTTTTTACCTTATACAATAATACTCAGGCTCCGGCATCGCTGCACCGCGACCGGCCCAGTCACCACGATACACCAGACCAGACCAGAGCAGACTGCAGACTAGCAACAACTTACTGGTACAGCTACATAGTTCCAACTGCAGTGAACACTGCTCTCTGGTCAGAGATTCTCTTATACCTTGCATATCGCAGGCAGCGCATGAGCAATACATCGAAATTACATCTGCTCGGACAGTCTGCTCTGGTCTGAGATTCTCTTATACCTTGCATATCGCAGGCAGCGATGAGCAATACATCGAAACTACATCTGCTCGGACCTCTTACATGCTTTCCTTGCCATTGCCAGTCTATATTTTATATCCTCTCTACTTCGACCATCATCAGTTATTGCTTTTGTTGATGTTCATCTTATACCCTCCTTTCAAGACACTGTCCATTCCGTTCAACTGCTCTGCCAAGTCCTTTGCTGTCTCTGACAGAATTACAATGTCATCGGCGAACCTCAAGGTTTTTCTTTCTTCTCCATCGATTTTAATACCTACTCCGAACTTTTCTTTTGTTTCCTTTACTGCTTGCTCAATATACAGATTGAATAGCATTGGGGAGAGGCTACAACCCTATCTCACTCCCTTCCCAACCACTGCCTCCCTTTCATACCCCTCGACTCTTATAACTGCCATCTGCTTACTGTACAAATTGTAAATAGCCTTTCGCTCCCTGTATTTTACCCCTGCCACCTTCAGAATTTGAAAGACAGTATTCCAGTCAACATTGTCAAAAGCTTTCTCTAAGTCTACAAATGCTAGAAACGTAGGTTTGCCTTTCCTAAATCTTTCTTCGAAGATAAGTCGTAGGGTCAGTATTGCCTCACGTGTTCCAATATTTCTACGGAATCCAAACTGATCTTCCCCGGGGTCGGCTTCTACCAGTTTTTCCATTCGTCTGTACACAATTCGCGTTAGTATTTTGCAGCTGTGACTTATTAAACTGATAGTTTGGTAATTTTCACATCTGTCAACACCTGCTTTCTTTGGGATTGGAATTATTATATTCTTCTTGAAGTCTGAGGGAATTTCGCCTGTCTCATACATCTTGCTCACCAGATGGTAGAATTTTGTCAGGATTGGCTCTCCCAAGGCTATCAGTAGTTCTAATGGAATGTTGTCTACTCCCGGGGCCTTGTTTCGACTCAGGTCTTTTACTGCTCTGTCGAACTCTTCACGCAGTATCGTATCCTCCATTTCATCTTCATCTACATCCTCTTCCATTTCCATAATATTGTTCTCAAGAACATCGCCCCTGTATAGCCCCTCTATATACTCCTTCCACCTTTCTGCTTTCCCTTCTTTGCTTAGAATTGGGTTTCCATCTGAGCTCTTGATATTCATGCAAGTGGTTCTCTTTTCTCCAAAGGTCTCTTTAATTTTCCTGTAGGCAGTACCTATCTTACCCCTCGTGAGATAAGCCTCTACATCCTTACATTTGTCCTCTAGCCATCCCTGTTTAGCCATTTTGCACTTCCTGTCGATCTCATTTTTGAGACGTTTGTATTCCCCCAAAAACATACGCTTTTCATATAAGGTACATTGTTCTGCCGCCTATGCCAGGTACTCCATCTCAGCGACCTCAGTATCATTAGGCATCGTGAGAGAGCAGAATCCGGCGCTCCGCGGAACTCATGGACTTCGAACGTGGTCAGGTGATTGGGTGTCACTTGTGTCATACGTCTGTACGCGAGATTTACACACACCTATACATCCCTAGGTCCACTGTTACCGATGTGACAGTGAAGTGGAAACATGAGGGGGTCCCTACATCACAAAGGCGTACATGCCGACCTCGTCTGTTGACTGACAGAGACCACCGACAGTTGAAGAGGGTCGTAGTGTGTAATAGGCAGACATCTATCCAGACCATCACAAAGGAGTTCCAAGCTGCATCAGTATCCAATGCAAGTACTATGACAGTTAGGCGGGAGGTGAGAAAACTTGGATTTCATGGTCGAGTGGTTCCTCATAAGCCACGCATTACGCTGGCAAATGCCAAACGACACCTCACTTGATATAAGGAGCGTAAACATTGGACGATTGAACAGTGGAAAAACGTTGTAAGGAGTGACGAATCACGGTAGTCAAAGTGGCGATCCGATGGCAGGGTGTGGGTATGGCGAATGCCTGGTGAACATTTTCCAGCGTGTGTAGTGCCAACAGTAAAATTCGGAGGCGGTAGTGTTATGGTGTGGTTGTGTTTTTCATGGAGGGGGCTTCCACCCCATGTTGTTTTGCGCGGCACTATCATAGCACAGTCCTACATTGATGTTTTAAGAACCTTCTTGTTTCCCACTGTTGAAGGGAATTCGGGGATGGCGATGGTATCTTTCAACACGATCGAGCACCTGTTCATAATGCACGGCATGTGGCGGAGTCGTTACATGACAATAACATCCCTGTAATGTACTGGTCTGCACAGAGTCCTTACCTGGCTCCTATAGAACACTTTTGGGATGTTTTGGAACGCCGACTCTGTGCCAAGCCTCACCGACCGACATCGATACCTCTTCTCAGTGAAGCACTCCGTGAAGAATGAGCTACCATTCCCCAAGAAACCTTCCAGCACCTGATTGAACGTATGCCTGCGAGAGTGGAAGCTGTCATCAACGCTAACGGTGGGCCAACACCATACTGAATTCCAGAATTACCGATGGAGGGCGCCACGAAGCTTTTAGTCATTTTGAGTCATGTGTCCGGATACTTTTGATCACATATTTTATGTGATTGACTCGAAGATATTTTATCTGACAGAACCCAGTAACTTAGACTGAACTGCCGAAACTTAGGCATCATCGGGTGTGACCAATGAAGATGTCAGTGTTTTCAATATCCACTTAACAGGGAAGATCAGCAATACTGTGAAACATTGATTCTCAGATTGTCGTCTAGAGGAAAGTATCATCGGCACCAACCATTTGGTGTGCTGTCTGGGACCTTTCTTCAGATGTAAATAGTGGTTGAATGAGGGGTGCTGAGTGGTATAAGGTGTTATGAGGTTAGTAGAAGCCATCTTAACAACTTAATTCTGTAACAGTGAGGAAGGACTGCAATGTGGTAGTTGATGCACAACAGTGAGAGGCGTCAGTTAGACCACAGTTGGTGCTCTAACAGTGAACGAAAGAGGATTGCAGTTTATAGTGTGTAAAAGTCTACAGATCCAAATGTGTGGTAGATGGTGCTGTGAGAACGATGGAAAGCATCCCAACCACAGCTGACATTATAACAAAGGCTACAAGTAAATGTCAGATGGTCCTGTGGTAGTGGGAAAGACTAGATATCTGGTATTTGTTGTTGTGACACTGGCAGAACACTCTATAACAGTGAGGCACAAGAGCCAGAGGTGGCTGGTTCTCTGACAGTGAGATCAGTTGTTTCCTTCACACTTGCTGCTGCAACAGTCAGAGAAGGAAGTTGTATGGGAGCTGGTGCTGTCCATGGGAGTGGACTGCGAGGCATTAGTTGGCGCTATAGCATTGAGACACGACAGAGTGGCAGTTAGTACTGCAATAGTGATAAACAATATTCCTACTGTTCATGATAGTGTATGAATGAGAGAGGAGAGCTTGTTGGCAGTTAGTGATGAGAGATACAGACTGGGCGGCCATTAGTGCCGTAACAGTAACAGTTAACAGCTCGATCACAGATGGTGGTGTAACTATGACAGAGGATAGTTAGTAAGCGGCTGGTGCTGTGACAATGGATAAGGGTAGAAGAGTGTCAGTTGGTGGTGTGGCTGTATGAGAGGACAGCTACGTACCAATTGGTACTGTAACTGTAAGAACGTTAAGGGACGAGAGCTTAGTATCAGTTGCTGCTGTAAGTTTGAACAGCGATAGTTGTATCCTGGCGTTGATTTCAAACATCTCGATGTGTGTTTCACCGAGAACTCGTCATCTGAAGTAAATTCTGGGACGCTTGTTGGAGTGGTCTCCCACAGTGACTGTAGTTGCACAGTATCGTGACGTAGTCGACGAGTCACGATGATAAACTGCCTTGGCTTCTTTTATGAGTAGCCCAGTTTGCTGGAAACCATCGCCAATGTCCTTGTCATTCGATTCGGTTCGTCTCCAGAGCTGCTGAGTAGGTAGATATCATCTGTCTAGGCTAGATGCCAGATTCTTCCCTTCGGCTTGGATCCCTTCGAAGTTCTCTTTAAAGTGTGACCTTCTCAGGTACAAAACTGAACACGCTTGGAGATAAACCATCTCTTTGCCTGACATCCCTCACAGTTTCGAAGTCACCTCTTACTCGGTTTTCCAGTCTTCACCTCACCGTTTCACTCAGGTCGATTTTTACCGGGTTGATGAACTTCTGTGGCATCTCGAGCTCTCCTAGACAACTGAACAATCTCTTACTGTGTATACAGTCATAGGCCTTCTTGAAATCAACAAACAATAAGTACAATGCTTTAACGTAATCTCTCAGTTTTTTAAAGTGAGGTCGTGTAGAACGAAGATGTGATCTACTGTTGACCGCCCTGGCTGAGAACCTACCTGATAGTCACAATTACTGATTCTGCCAAGGGTTGAGTTCTACGTACGAGGCAGTTGGACAGAATCTTGTCGCATAGATTACGCAGGGCGATTCCTCGATAGTTGTCACAGTTCAGTTTGACACCTTTCTTATGGAGTGGATACATCAGAGCCGTTTTCCATCCTTTTGGTAGTTCTTCTTCGGTCCAGATTGTTTCTAACAACTGGAGTAGTCTTTCTGCAACTTTCTCGCTTTCTGCCTGGGTCATCTCCGCCTCTCTCCGGAGAGAGTTACTACAGACATTTCGAGACAGCACTTTTCAGGAGGAGTCAGACAACATATTACTTTCCCCCACATACGTCTCGCGTATTCGAGAAATTAGAGCCAATACAGAGGCTTACCGACAGTCAACATTTCCCAAGCACTATTCGCGAGTGGAACAGGGTTGGAGGGATCAGACAGTGGCAATGAAAGTACCTTCCTTCACACACTATTAGGTGGCTTGCGGAGTATGATGTAGATTCCCTCAATAAGCCACCTAATTTGCTCTTTGATCTCATCCAATGTGGGTAGGGTACTCCAGGTCAGCTGTGATTAGAAACTGGAAATGGAAACGTACTTAATGTTCATCACAAATGAGAAGCTGGTCGAAGTATTCCTTCCTTCTTTCGGCAATTTCACTATCGTTGATCAGTATCTTATCATCTCAGTCTTTGACAAAATTCTGTCTTGCCTGATACCCTTTGCTTAAATACTTCAGCTTTTGGAACATTTCCCAGATCCTGTTTCCTCTAAAGTGTGCTTCGGTGTAAAAGACGATGTTCTGAACATACTTTCTTTTTGCTCTTCTCACAGTTGCTTGAGTAGGGACCTCCTCAAATTGTGCTTTAGTCTGCACCAGTATCGTCTACCTCAGCTACTTATTCCCGGCTTCCTGTCTCCGTTCCAAAGTATCCGCGCATTCCTTTCCAAACCAGAGCTTCTTGGCAACTGGATCTCCCTTGATCGTTTCATTTCCTGTGCTAATCACTGAGCTCCGTATATCACTCCATTTTTGTTCAGGATCTTCAGTACTGTCCCATTCACTGAGTGCTTCGAAACGGTTGTTAAGCTACAGCTAATACTCGGGATTTATTGCTTTCTCTTGTAACCTTCAACACGGTATCTGACAGCTTTCTGTAGCTTATCGCCGATCCTTCCTATACATTATATCTGTAACAGTCCTCTGACCAGTAAATGCTCACTTCCACATCACACAAACGAGTAAAATAGAAATAAACAATTTAAGGCAGAATAATCGTCCGATTAAAGCAAAAGTTTCCAGAGCAGGTTCGTCAACAAGAAATAACCCTCCCAACTGTAGGCGCCTTTGTTGAACAATCGAGCAAGGTGGTGCAGTGGTCGGCACATTGGACTCACCTTCTGGAGAACGACGGTTCAAATTCCCGTCGGGACATCAAGATTAGGTTTACCGTAGTGTTCATAAGTCCCTCCAGCCAAATGCCAGGATGATCGCTTTGGAAGCGCATGGCCAATTTCCTTCCCCAGCCATTGGTAATCCGAGCTTGTGCTCCGTCCCTTATAACCTCGTTGTCGACGGGACGTTAAACCCTAATATTCCTTCCATCTTTCTTGTTGAATACAACTGAAGCTCACGCTGGGCTCAAATGCCTGCCTGAACCGACAGTGCTCCTTCTTGTACCTTCATTGAGGTAGGTCAAATAAAAATCTAACTACAGTTAACTAATTTTGAAAACCCATTGGGCTTTGCAGTATAATTCGTGTTTTAACACTGCTGTTGTACGTTTATCCACTTGATTCTTCTATAAGAAATTTGTTGCCAAGCGAAGCCAACAGCGGGCTGGAAGCGCAAATCGTACACATCTTTCAGTGTGTATGGGTCATACTGTCACCCCAACGCTAGTGGAGTCTATGCCATGACGAGCCGCCACCTTATCAGGGCGAAAAAGTGTGCTATCCGTTACGTGGTATATATGTCACTAATTGAAATAGTCATGACGGTAATGTTGAAAACGCAATCAAAATAGTCTAAACTGTGCTGAAGCAGTATCTTGACTCGCACGTCCTGGCAGTACTCACTTCGAAAATACTTACGTATGATAGGAATAAAGCAAAAATAGTGTTCCTCGTCGAGATCGACGTTATTACAAAGAAAAGTGCAAAGAATATGCAGAGCGATTCACCTGATCGTATCTACAGGTTTTGTGCAACCTGCAACGCCCTCAAAAACCATGAGTGAGATTTTCATATTCTCTCGCTTGCTATGCTCAGAGTATTAGTCCTGCAGAAAAAATGACATTTCTGTAGGACATTTCAAGTAGTTAAAATTTTGTACTGGCATACATTTTCGCTGGAGGCTACTGCTTTCAAGTTACACAAGAAACCTGCGTTTGAAGGTCACTTTTCCTTTAATAATTCGGAAACTATGCGCTCCACCGAAAACGAATCCCAGTACAAAATTTAACTACATTAAATTTCCTACAAAAAAATTCTGTTCATTTTTTTTGTCTAGGACTAGCAGTTTGCTTGTAGTGAGTGAGAGAATACGAAAATTCTCGCGTGGTATTTGAAGGCGTTGTGGGTTGCATACCCATAGGTTGCAGCAGCCGAATCACCCTTCATAGGATTATCTCAAGGAAAGATACTTGAATACAGCGATATTGAAAGAAAAGAGGTAGTGGATATGGTCAGATGGGTGACACGATACTGTAGGAAGACTCTGGAAAAGCACTGAAAGAACTAGGTCAAAACACGACACCTGGGATAGACAATATTCCATCACAATTATTGATATTCTTGGAAAATCAGCCATATAAAACCTATTCCATTTCATATAATGGATACAAGAGACGGACCAAATACTTACGGACTTCAAAACAATGTTACATCTCAACATCGAAGAAATACAGGTGTCATTAGTTTAGTAAGTCCGTGGGACACAATATCCAACTGGCGAACTATTTACAGAATGAGGGAACACATGGTAGCAGTTGACCTGGGAGGAAGATCACTTCGGATTCCACAGAAGTTTAGCAGCCTACAAAACGTAAGAGACCCGTTACAGAAAGGCAAATCTAGTTTCAAAGCATTCGTAGATTTAGAGAAAGCTTTTGACCAAGCTTACTGGAACACACTCTACAAAATTCTGAAAGTAACAGGGATAAAATACTGTCAGCGAAGCAATAAGAGTCGATGGACGTAAAACAGAGATAGTAGTGGACAAGAAAGTGAAACAATACTGTCATATACCAACCATGTTATTGACTCTGCGCATTCAGAAGCAGTAAAGGAAACTAGGAAGAAAACTGGAAAGTCAATTACATTTCAGAGATATGAAATAAAAATTTTATTATTAACCTATGACATAATTCTCTCAGAGATGTCAGAGGACCTATAAAAGCAGTTTAACAATGGACGGCGTCTTTCTTTCTTTCAGCCAGCAGATACGTATTAGCGGTGAGCCTTATTATTTGCACGTTTGAAACGTAATATAAGACACACAAAATCCGGGGTAAGTGACCTTGTAAATGAGTCCACACACGGCCACACTCTTCAGAAATCGCAGCATCATGCACGTTGCTATTGTCATCTGTGTTCTAAACAGAGACCATCATGGCTGCTGTTGTAACGTCCCGAGTCCAGCTGGACGCAAATCGAGCAATCTGTTTCGTCAGATCATTTCTAGCAGGCGGACAGTCTGACGCAATTACGACCACTCAGTAGACCCACTGAATGTTATCACGCGTTGCTTTTGTTTAACGCCCGAGGACTATAACCACTCCATTATCAGATGACACTTTGTCGCTGCTTGTCAGTGGCATCCGCCAATATCGTGCAGGTATATCTCTCCGTTTCCCAGCGACCGTGAATCAGCACTCCAGGCGATGATCTGTGACAAACTGCAGTATGTTCTGTCGCAATAGGACGACGTTGTTATTGAACGTCTGTTGTGTCTACACTTTACAGCCGGCTTCGTGAACTCGATAACCTGCAATCTGCTGTCGTGTAAACTCGCTTCGGTTTAATGTCAGAAGCACTTGTTGCGAACTTCGGACGTAAAGAAGAATAACCTTAAGTCTCACAAGGAACTGCTTCAGTGCAAGGTCGAAGGTTCAATCTTTAGTAAGGCTCATTTGGAAGTCTTGTGTTAACAGTTATTACAGGACAAATACACTGAAGAGCCAAAGAAACTGGTACACTTACCTAATATCTTGTAGAGCCCCCGCGAGCACGCAGAAGTGCCACAACACAACGTGGCATGGACTCGACTAATGTCTGAAGTAGTGCTGGTGGGAAATGACACCATGAATCCTGCAGGGGTGTCCATAAATCCGTAAGAGTACAGCGTGTTACCCGGCATCCCAGATATGCTCAATACTGTTCTTGTCTGGGGAGTTTGGTGGTCAGCGGAAGTGTTTAAACCCAGAAAAGTGTTCCTGGAGGCACTCTGTAGCAATTCTGGGCGTGTGGGGTGTCGCATTGTCCTGCTGGAATTGTCCAATACACAATGGACACGAATGGAGGCACGTGATCAGACAGGATGCTTACATACGTGTCACTTGTCAGAGTCGTATCTAGTCAGGGGTCCAACTGCATACGCCCCACACCATTACAGAGCCTCCACCAGCTTGAACAGTTCCCTGCTGACATACAGGGTCCATGGATTCATGAGGTTGTCTCATTACACGTACAGGTCCATCCGTTGGATACAATTTGAAACGAAACTTGTCCGACCAAGCAACATGTTTCCTGTCATCAACAGTCCAATGTCGGTACTGAAGGGCCCAGGCGAGGCGTAAAGCTTTGTGTCGTAGAGTCATCAAGGGTACACGAATGGGCCTTCAGCTCCAGAAGCCCATATCGATGATGTTTCGTTGAATGGCCGCACGCTGACGCTTGTTGATGGTCCAGCATCGAAATCTGCAGCAATTTGCGGAAGGGTTGGACTTCTGTCACGTTGAAAGATTCTCTTCAGTCGCCGCTGATCCCCATCTTGCAGGATCTTTTTCCGGCCGCAGCGATGCCGGAGATTTGATGTTTTACCAGATTCCTGATATTCACGGTACACTCGTGAAATCTTCGTGCGGGGAAATCCCCACTTAATCGGTAACTCGGAGATGTTGTGTGCCATCGCTCGTGCGCCGACTTTCACACCAAGTTCAAACTCACTTAAATCTTGATAACATGTCATTGTAGCAGCAGCAACCGATCTAACAATTGCGCCAGACACTTGTTGTGTTATATAGGCGTTGCCGGCCACAGCGGAATATTCTGCTTGTTTACATACCTCAGTATTTGAATACGCTTGCCTATACCAGTTTCTTTGGTGCTTAAGTGTATTAGCTGATAATGACTCACCGTGTTGATCAGGAGGGCGACAAGGAATGAGTGTTCGAGAGGTACAGAGATCAGCCTTCTATTGGATCCATGCATTCCACTTCACAGAAAAGACATTGTTGACATCAAGATCGAAGGTGAACTCCTTGGGAGTTACAAACCGTGCAGGATGTTCAACTAGGTGCATGTAGTATCACATTAGTGTAACAGGGTGATAGAACTGATGGAGTGTGATTGCCTGAAACAGAATGTGAAACAATCTGTCGTGAATCTTATCGTAAAACTGGTTTGCTTTAAGGTGAAAGTCCAGATAGAGCATAATATGTTTTGTAGGCAATGAAAAAACAAACACTCAGAGGCTGCATTTTCTCAGTGGTTTCCGGTTGAATGAATCGTTTTATTGCATGAGTAGGACTAAAAAATATGTTGACACAAGTCATGTGTGCATATTCTCTAAATTGACTCGTCTCAAATATATCTTCGGTAAAAGAATCGTTCAAATGATATATGGAACGTGTAACCAACTGCCTCGCTAAAGCCTATCTTCTAAGATATGCCGTAGGGCACAGGATCGTATCGTCCATTCCTACATGTCTCCGGCACCTAGACGTGTTCAACCAAAGAAGTCCTATCATAGAAGTCTAAGGAAGAAATCTTCAACAAGTGACTTAGACTTTCTGTCTTCTCTCGAAGGACCACTAGTAAATCTTGCACTTAAATAATTCTGCTGGCACATCCCACCTCACGCGAAGGCATCCGATACAAAGAGAAATGTTAAAGACTCGTACTCTGGTATTTAGCCTGTTCTCCCTCCGCCCTTCACCCGAGTTACGTGGAAAGATGGTGAAATATTGGATAGTGGTTTACATCTGCATCTAGCCAGCCAGTTTTAGTGTTCCCATGGTGCTCCTTAATTGCCTAAGGCGATTGCTGGAGTGCTTCCTTAGAAATGAAGATGATCGATTTCTTTCCCCATGGGTCCCTCGAGGATGTGTTCCACCTGTAATGACCCCATTAGTGACGGATGTGTAACTCTGTAAATACATCTATCTACGTAATGCACAGTGCTGTTTGCTGTGTGAATCCTCCAGTACTGGCGATACAGCATTGTGCTCTTACGCCGTTATTTCAGATGGTTTACATAAGATTACGGATAAGAAGTCACAGTCTTAAAGTAAAGATATGATTAACTGAACTTCCCTGCGGTTCCGGGCAGAACCTGACAACAACATTAAAAAGGAGACACTTAATGATCGGTAGAATTATATTTATTTGGTGACGAACAGACCATCTCCATGTGACAAAATAAATATATCCGTAATGAGTAAATAAATGTAATTTTGCAGTGCACTAGAAAGTGTTCCCTATTTAATATTATTAAAGACATTAATCCATGTAATGCACAGTGCTTGGATGCACGTAACATCCGGAGAGTACAGCGTCTAGTAAGGTTCTCAAGGTTCTCTCTCATTCTCCATTCTCCCTCCCCCCCCCCTTCCCTATCTCACTCTCTCTCTCAATTCCATCACATTAAGGATGTTACGGCTAAACATGTGTTTGGCCCTGCCCTTCTCCTCACCCCGCTGCATGAGCTAAATAAGAGATGCAAAGTGTTAGACCAACAAGCTGGTTGCGTGTGCTAACTGAGCCAGTTCATACTTTCGTTATCAACGTGCACCACCAGCGTGACTCCCGTATAACTGTCCGCATGGGCGCGACGTCGTACAAGCTGGTTTTCCCAACGTTGTCTGATTTCTTACTAATCGTAGTACTGTACAAGACTGCAGAACTAATGAAATACATACATAGGACAAAACTAAAGTAGCTACAATGACATGATTTCAAAATAATTTGAAACTTATTGTCAGATTTAACTGCACATCAAACAGAGGTTCTATTCCAGTACTTTGCCCAAGTTTGGCCTTCGAGTTCCGGTCTGGCACAGAGTTTCAATCTGCCAGGAAGTTTCAAACTAGCCCACAATCTGTTGCAGAGTGAAAGATTCATTCCAGAGCATACAAGCTGAAAAAGTTCTATAAACTAACTGCACCAACTGATCATTTTTTGAGCTATTTAATCTGATAGGTATGATTTATGAACGACTTTACCGAATAGAATAAGCTGAATTAACTAAGTTATTCGAAAACTTCTTCGAGAAAATGTGAGAAGTTGTAAAGTAAATATTGTAATGTAGAAGACTGGTATAAGCACGATGGTTGTGATTAGTGTAGAAGGCGATACAAAGCTATAAGTGTTGTATACCCTGTATATCCTGTTGTGTATCCAGGCGAAGTGTAATGGAAGTTGCAGTAGTTAATACTTCCTCTTTCGTAATCTTAATGTTACAGGCATTTACGAATGTTATCATACTTAACAAATCCTATTACTGAGATGTCGTAACACCATTATTCGATGTCAAGCTGCTCTTTGGCATATTATGGAGAGTGACATGATAACATGAAAGCAACTTTAAAATGACAACAGTGAAATAACTAACGACAACAAACCGTTCAGCTTCTGTACGTGAAAGTGTGAGAATGTTAGCATCTAAATCAACTGTGTAGTTAAAATATAATTTAAAGCGTTCTGGAAATAAATTATTATTTACGAATCAAACTTCTAAGAATTTATATATAAGAACCAATTTAATCAAAATTCGGTGTACATTAAACAGTTCACTACTTATTGCAAAATCAATATTGTCCTTAAGCAGTTGAAAACGTTTAATTTTTATTATAAGTTTAATTTTTGTAAGTGTTACAATAATTGTTTGTAAATTGGTAAATGGTACGTGTTTACTTATACGATGGTGGTGGTGTACGCCAAGATAGCTATATAGAGATCCTTGTTTCAATGTAGAAAGTTCTAGATCACGTTGGTCAGTCTGAAGTATTTAATTGTATTCAGTGAAATCGTAAAAAAAGTTACGTTATAATTTTGAAAGTTGAATGAACAGTGCAAAATGTTACGTATTAATCTGAAACCAATGAAATTAATACAACGTTTATTCTACTCCACACCTAAGTACTTTTAAAGAAATTCTTTTGTTCTGCATTATCATCTAATGCGGTTATCTCTCGATGATATTCGTCGTTAACTTTTCCGATAGAATCACTTAAAAATCACGAACTTCATACTTGAAAAATCTTAAATGCTTATCTGTATAAAAGCTAATGTTTGTCTGTCTTTCGGAAGTATGTTCTCAAGAAGTAGTAGCCGAAATTAAGAATGGTTTTCTGCAAGATGATCGGCATTGTCTGGAGAAGACTTGTAGCTCAATTGCCTTTCCAGTAACAATGTACAGGTTTTCCGTTAAGATCGACAGCGTGAAAGACCATGATGCAGTTACGGGGGAAACGTGCTCACTTGACGAGTTCCTGTCATTCCCACCAACAAACCATTTCATTTCAAACGACTACAGTTACCCGTTCGCCTATCATTCCCAATGACCATCAACAAAGCACAAGACCAGTCGTTTCAAGTGTGTGGATTAAATGTAGAAAATCCATGTTTCTCACATATTTCTTTATATGTTGCATGTTCGCAAGTGGTACAGCCGAAAAATTTGGTTTTGCGCCACTTATTCACATTTAACACTATGATGAAGAATTTATTCTGTTATTTATTTTCTGCATACATAAAGAGTCTGCTTCGTTTATGTTTATCTATTTCCAATAAATTACCAAACAATTGAAAGAGACATTGCAAAGCATGCTGGGTATTAGTTAGTTTGAATATAATTATTGGAGGTGGTAATGGTGTTGTTAGAATATTATAAGAGTATTGCTACAATACGAGTACGAAGAAGACAAAAATGAAACTTTCGTTCAATAGATGCCATATTTCAAGAGTTGAAATAACAGATAGCACATTAATTAACAATAGAGAGAAAGTTTTACAGATTTTCAACGATTTATTTAATTGTTTGCATTGCAATATTACGCCGCCAAGCGCTTCGGACAAAAGGCTCCACTTAGGTCGCACCTAGCCATAGTGTAACTTCCCCTAACGCCATACGAGACAGAGAGGTATGGTTTGGCTAAAGCCTTTGCTTCGCCCTGAAGAGTTGTATAGTCTAAAGAATGACTGATAGCAAAAGGGTGCCAGGGAGTGCTGTGGGAATTGAACGAAGACTTACAGATAATCCTGTTACAAACGAGTGGGCATGTTGTTAGGCTCAATTTTCCTAGATAATTCGGAAATGCGGAGTTCAGCGCACCAAAGACATAGGCTCATGAAGCTCACTCATGACTAAACAACTTCGTTCCCTCCTAAGGTTCCCAGGTGTTCAGCCTTACCTAACATGTGCGGCTTTTCACAGACGCGTCCATCCGAACATATACAAGTCCGCCCTGTCCGCCTTCTACTGTTTGCCTGATTTAAACACGCCTAAGGTTGATATCCAGGTTGATTCTGTCAGAGACAGCAAAGGACTTGGAAGAGCAGTTGAATGGAATGGACAGTGTCTTGAAAGGAGGATATAAGATGAACATCAACAAAAGCAAAACAAGGATAATGGAATGTAGTCTAATTAAGTCGGGTGATGCTGAGGGAATTAGATTAGGAAATGAGGCACTTAAAGTAGTAAAGGAGTTTTGCTATTTGGGGAGCAAAATAACTGATGATGGTCGAAGTAGAGAGGATATAAAATGTAGGCTGGCAATGGCAAGGAAAGCGTTTCTGAAGAAGAGAAATTTGTTAACATCCAGTATTGATTTAAGTGTCAGGAAGTCATTTCTGAAAGTATTCGTATGGAGTGTAGCCATGTATGGAAGTGAAACATGGACGATAAATAGTTTGGACAAGAAGAGAATAGAAGCTTTCGAAATGTGGTGCTACAGAAGAATGCTAAAGATTAGATGGGTAGATCACATAACTAATGAGGAAGTATTGAATAGGATTGGGGAGAAGAGAAGTTTGTGGCACAACTTGACCAGAAGAAGGGATCGGTTGGTAGGACATGTTCTGAGGCACCAAGGGATCACCAATTTAGTATTGGAGGGCAGCGTGGAGGGTAAAAATCGTAGAGGGAGACCAAGAGATGAATACACTAAGCAGATTCAGAAGGATGTAGGTTGCAGTAGGTACTGGGAGATGAAAAAGCTTGCACAGGATAGAGTAGCATGGAGAGCTGCATCAAACCAGTCTCAGGACTGAAGACCACAACAACAACAACAAGGTTGATATGGCAACAAACATGCTTTAATTCATTATTAATAAAGTACTGAAAATACACAAGAGGCTCTACTTTTGTTTAAAATACACTGAAGCGCCAAAGACATTGGTACAGGCATTCTTATTCAAATACAGAGATATGTAAACAGGCAGAATACGGTGCTGCGGTCGGCAACGCCTGCATACGACAACAAGTGTCGGGCACAGTTGTTAGATCGGTTACTGCCACTACAATGGCAGGTTATCAAGATTTAAGTGAGTTTGAAACTGGTGTTATAGTCGGCGCACGAGCGATGGGACACAGCACCCCCGAGATAGCGATGAAGTGAGGATTTTCCCTTAGGACCACTTCACAAGTGTACCTTGAATATCAGGAATCCGGTGAAACATCAAATCTCCGACATCGCTGCTGCCGGAAAAAGATCCTGCATGAACAGGGCCAACGACGACTGAAGAAGAATCGTTCAACGTAACAGAAGTGCAATCCTTCCACAAACTGCTGCAGATTTCAATGCTGGGCCATCAACAAGTCACAGCGTGCGAACCATTCAACGAATCATAATCGATATGGGCTTTTGGAGCTGAAGGCACTCCCGTGTACCCTTGATGACTGCACGACACAAAGCTTCAGGTCTATCCTGGGCCCGTCAACACTGACATTGTACTCTTCATGACTGGAAACATGTTACCTGGTCGGACGACTCTCGTTTCAAATTTTATCAAGCGGATGGACGTGTACGGAGTCAACCGCATGAATCCATGGACTCTACTTGTCAACAGGGGACTGTTCAAGCTGGTGGAGGCTCTGTAATGGTGTGGGGCGTGTGCAGTTGGAGTGATATGGGACACCTGATACGTCTAGATAGAACTCTGACACGGACACGTACGTAAGCATCCTGTCTAATCACCTGCATCCATTCATGTCCATTTTGCATTCCAACGGACTTAAATTCCAGCATGACAATGCGACACCCCACACATCCAGAATTGTTACACAGTGGCACCAGGAGCACTGTTCTGAGTTTAAACACTTACTTACGCTGGCCACCAAACATCCCAGAAATGAACATTATTGAGCATGAGAGCTTTTAACATTGTAGCGCGTCAGCAATCGTGAATAATTTAATGCTTATAAAGAACCCGCCTCGATTGCAAATAGAAACCGGATGTTGACCTAGGTTTCGGCGCGGATAACCACACCTTCTTCGGAACACACTAAAACTACAAACTGCCTAAAGAGGCATGGTCCAACATTAATACATAACGCCCAAAAGGGTAAAAGCCTCGCATAAAATGTAAAATAAACGGTACGTATGTACCATGTCAATAGCTGCACTTAGCTCAAACGTCAGATGCGTGCTTCCTCACCGCAGCCAACGTTTGGTGGGCCGCGGGCTCTTAGGTAAACTCGAGGTGAGAGCCTGACAAAGCGAAAAAAGTGGTCCAACTAAAACATTCATATTTCTTTACGTACTACACGAATATGTAATAAAAAATGAGGGTTCCTATTTTTAAAAAACGCAGTTGATATCCGTTTGACCTATGGCAGCGCCATCTACCGGGTCAACCATAGCGCCATCTGGTTTCCCCCTTCAAGCTAGACAAGTTTCGTTCTTTGTAGTTTTCTCGTTTGACGTTTATTTCGTGAGATATTTGGCCCGGTCACGATCAATGGACCACCCTGTAGAGAGTCTATAAAAGGGCGATGTACTAGAGGGCAATATTAGAGAAATGGGAGAGGAGGAGATGAAGATGAAATGGGAGATATGGTACTGCATGAAGAATCTGACAGAGCACTGAAAGACCTAAGTCGCAACAAGGCCTCAGGAGTAGACAACATTCCATCAGAACTACTGATAGCCTTGGAAGAGCCAGCTCTGACAAAACTCTACCATCTGGTGACCAACATGCATGAGACAGGCGAACTATTCTCAGGTGTCAAGAAGTATATCATAATTCCAATCACAAATAAAGCAGTCGTTGACAGGTGTGAAAATTACCGAACTATCAGTTTAATAAGGCACTGCTGCAAAATACTAATACGAGATCTTAACAGACGAATGGAAAAACTGGTAGAAGCCGACCTAGGGGAAGATCAGTTTGGATTCCGTAGAAATGTTGGGATACGTGAGACAATACTGACCCTACGACTTATCTTAGAAGATAGATTGCGGAGAGGCAAACCTATGTTTCTAGCATTTGTAGACTTTCAGAAAGCTTTTGACAATGTTGACCTGAACACTCTCTTTCAAATTCTGAAGGTGGCAGGTGTCGGTACAGCGAGCGAAAGCCTATTTACAATTTGTACAGAAACCAGATGGCAGTTACTAGAGTCGAAGGGCATGAAAGGGAAGCAGTGTTTGGGAAGGGAGTGAGACGGGGTTGTAGATCTCCCCGCTGTTATTCAATCTGTATATTGAGCAACCAGTAAAGGAAACAAAAGATAAATTTGAGCCGGCCGCAGTGGTCTAGCGGTTCTAGGCGCGCAGTCCGGAACCGCGCGACTGCTACGGTCGCAGGTTCGAATCCTGCCTCGGGCATGGATGTGTGTGATGTCCTTAGGTTAGTTAGGTTTAAGTAGTTCTAAGTTCTAGGGGACTGATGACCACAGTAGTTAAGTCCCATAGTGCTCAGAGCCATTTGAACCATTTGATAAATTTGAATTAGGAATTAAAATCCATGAAGAAGAAATAAAAACTTTGAGGTTTGCTGATGACATTGTAATTCTGTCAACGACAGTAAAGAACCTGGAAGAGCAGTTGAACCGAATGGACAGAGTCTTGAAAGGAGGATGTAAGATGAACATCAACAAAAGCACAACGAGAGTAATGGACTGTAGTCGAATTAAATCTGGTGATGCTGAGGGAATTAGATTAGGAAATGAGCACTTAAAATAGTAGATGATTTTTGTTAACTGGGGATGAAAATAACGGATCATAAAATGTAGACTGGCAATGGCAAGGAAAGCGTTTATGAAAGAGAGAAATTTGTTACCATCTAGTATAGACTGAAATGTCAGGAAGTCTTTTCTGAAAGCATTTGTATGGAGTGTAGCCATGTATGGAAGTGAAATATCGACGATAAGCAGTTTAGACGAGAATAGAAGCTTTCGAAGTATGGTGCTATGGAAGAATGCTGAAAATTAGATGGGTAGATCACGTAACTAATGAGGAGGTACTGAAGAGAAATGGGGAGAAGAGGAATTTGTGGCACAACGTGACTAGAAGAAGGGATCGATTGGTAGGACACGTTCTGAGGCATCAAGGCATCACCAACTTAGTATTGGAGGGCGGCGTGGAGGGTAAAAATCGTAGAGGGAGACCAAGAGATGAATACACTAAGCAGATTCAGAAGGATGTAGGTTGCAGTAGTTACTTGCAGATGAAGGAGGTTACACAGTATAGATTAGCATGGAAAGCTGCATCAAATCAGTCTCTGGACTGAGGAAGAGAACAACAACAACAACAGTGGCAGAGTTTTCTACTCCTCGACCAGTGTGATTGACAACTGCGGATGGTCGCTGGTTCTATGGACGTGCTAGAGTACGTCTCCCCCGGTCATTCCACACGTGCTCGACTGAAGTCGGAGAAATTGGCAGACCTGTCCACCCGCCGAGTAACCTCTCGTTCCTAGAACTCTTAGACCTGTGTTTTTCGGCGCCCTCGCTTATAGCGGTTAATAAAAATCAGGGCCGAATGCATCCCTGAAAATTTTCACATTGTCAAGGAATACAGACTCACTATTGCGTTGACTACTGAGTCCTAAGATTTGTAGGTGGTTACGTCCGCGCAACATTATGCCTCTCCACAACATAGCACCTAGACCACTAAAACGGTCATGTTCGACAGTATTCCTGTGTATATTACGTGTTCCCATCCCTCGTCATATGAGGATACGTCGAGCATTGTTGTACATGCTTATTTTGGCGGTCAAGGTGTAGAATGAAATGTTGTAGAACAGCTCCGCCAGTGTACAAACAATGCAAATGAAACTTCCTGGCAGATTAAAACGGTGTGCCGGACCGAGACTCGAACTCGGGACCATTGCCGTTCGCGGGCAAGTGCTCGGCCACTGAGCTACCCAAGCACGACTCGCAGCCCGTCCTCACAACTTTACTTCTGCCAGTACCTCGTCTCCTACCTTCCAGACTTTACAGAAGCTCTCCTGCGAACCTTGCAGAACTAGCACTCCTGAAAGAAAGGATATTGCGGAGACATGGCTTAGCCACAGCCTGGGGGATATTTCCAGAATGAGATTTTCACTCTGTAGCGGAGTGTACGCTGATATGAAACTTCTTGGCAGATTAAACCTGTGTGCCGGGCCGAGACTCGAACTCGGGACCTTTGCCTTTCTTTCAGGAGTGCTAGTTCTGCAAGGTTCGCAGGAGAGCTTCTGTAAAGTTTGGAAGGTAGGAGACGAGGTACTGGCAGATGTAAAGTTGTGAGGACTGGGTGCGAGTCGTGCTTGGGTAGCTCAGTGGTCGAGCACTTGCCCGCGAAAGGCAAAGGTCCCGAGTTCGAGTCTCGGTCCGGCACACAGTTTTAATCTGCCAGGAAGTTTCATATCAGCGCACACTCCGCTGCAGAGTAAAAATCTCATTCTGGAAATGTAAATGAAGCTTTTGGACGCGAATATCGCAAGTGAACAAATGATACATGAAAAGTATGTCACACGATATTGCACCATAACAACTGATGCAAAGCTATCTGCATCCCACACAGGCTGTGATGTCAGTCACAATATAGAACGAGACACAGTTCCACTCCAGCAGAAGGCACCACTGGACATCGATTTCTGACCAACCACTGCCTTTTTACCTCCAAGTACCACAACAGGCACCTCAGCAGCAAACAGTGAATAAAACAGTTTCTTGTTTCCTTAGATTAAGATATTATTCACTTATGGGCCCATTAGGCCCACGTGAGGTACAATCCATCAATGTCGCTATTGATGGTTGACCTTCCTTTGTCTCCAATTTTGTTTCATCCTTTCGCATTGAAGTCTCTTTTTTTTCATCAGACCACGGTGTTTCATTCCGTTTTCTAACTTCCTTCTGACAAACTTTCCAATCAAATATGTTTTGTCTGAGTGTTTTTCTGTCTGTAACGCCTGCCTGAGTTATATCCGCTAGTTTAAGATCCTCCTTAACTGCTCTGATCCATTTAATTGGCTCAGTTTTGGCGTTACTCCTATTGTCGTAGAATTCTACTATTTTGTTTTGTCTACGTAGTGGGTGCCATTCTTATAAGATGCCCATAAAATTTAAGTCGTCGTTTTCTCATGACGCCATGTATGTCTGTCTATTCTTCTATTTCCTTATTACTTCTCAGCCTATAAGTTTCTCTATAAGTAATTTTGGAGCCTAATATTTTCCTAATAATCTTTCTTTCTTTCTTTTGAATTTCTTCAATATCCCTTTTTCTACTTAAAATTGAAGTTTCTGCTCCATAAAGACTATAGTGGTGTTAATCTGAATTCGGTTGCCATTTTTTGACAGCGACCTTCTTTTGCAGCTTTTTCCAGACCGTTTTCTTGTATGTTTTCCCCCCAATCATTTAAACTGAGAAACCCTTTTTATTTTTCCATATTTCGTGTTCAAAATCTTTGGTGCTGTTTATTTCATTTGACATATTTTGTTCTTTCGAGTGTTATTTGTAGTCCTACTTTTTCCGGAATTTATTTAAGAAGTTCAATTTGTTTTTGAACTGTGGTAATGGCCCAAGAAAAATTGCCACATTATTTGCAAAGGCGAGGCAATCTACTCTTCCTTGGAAATACCTCACGTGCGAAAATCCTGCGATTGCAATTAATACTATCGAATAAGTTATCTCTGTGCTGCAATCATATTAGATTCCCGCAGAAGTACACCGGATATTACTTGACATTTGTACCTTATTCTCCATTCAGGATATTCCAGTGCGTCCTGCCAGCCTACACATTTCCTATCTAGCTGGAAAACTGATTAAGATATCCTCTAGAAAGGCATTCTCTTTGGAAGGCGTCGATGTAGCACTGAATCCAAATGTTGCTGAAAATCTAGAAATATGCTCTCTCCTCACTTCTGGAGATACCATGTGTTAAGTAGCACGCGTTTTTTTTTTTTTTTTTTAGGGTTTCTCTGTCAGAGTTGGCCGAACATTCAGTCCGTCATTACAACTTCCTTCGAGGTTCTGTCGGCATACAGTTACTGGTAGTTATTTAATAACGCCGACTTCCCAGCGCTTAACTGTCGATCTATTTTGAAATACTCAAATAACCTCTCTTCTTTCTCTCTCACTGTACCTTTTACTTGTTCTCTACCGTGGCAACCAGATTATTTTTCTGTCAGTCGAATTTTCCTTCCTGTGAATGTTTCTTTCTTCCAAGCTTACTTGAATCTGTAACGTCTGCTTCAGTTATACCCGCTACTTTAAGATCCTCCTTAACCGCAGTGATCCACTTAATTGGCTCACTTTTGGCCTTACTCCTGTTTTCGTAGAATTCTACTGTTCTCTCTTGTCAACGTAGTGGGTGCCATTCTTTAAACATGCCCATAAAATCAATGGGAAGTCACACTCAGTCGTCAGGCAACCAGTAGGAGAGTTTATGGACCGGCTAATATGAAGGATCACGCAGTGACCAACAGCCTGTCGTACAACGCACGTACCAGGACAACCTTTAAGTAATCTTTAAGTGTAGGAAGGCCGACTTGACTCTGGACAGGGTTCATCCAGTGACTGTGGCGTGGTGTTCCAGACCGCCGCGTGCTGTGAGGCGGGCACAAAGCGCGAGTTCCGCTGTTTTTAGAGAAGCACTCGGCGCGGCGAGACACTGCAACGGCGGTTCAGACGGCTATTTATAAGAGGCGCCCTGAGCCAAATGAGAGCCCCTCATTCAAGATTCGCCAGCCGCACGTGCCGCGCAAATATTTCGGCTGTGTGCGTCTGCAGCGGCCCCATCCCAACACACCGGTCACCACGCACTGCGGGACTGGCTGGATCTGAACTGCTCGTCCTCAGCTCCTCTGAGGCGACCATCTCGTCACAAGAGTCGGAGCTCACGTGGACGATATTCTACGAGTACGAAGTCTGTTCAAAAACATCCGGAACTTTGTCCACAAAATTTTTCTACGCTTACATTTTAATTACTGTGCGTGGTCTCCTTCGAAATACACTCCTCCACTATTAATACGCCACTCCCACGCCGTTTCCACTTCCGGAAGCAGTCTTGGTACGCCCCTTGCTGGGTCGCGAGAAGCGCCGTCCGAGAATTTTCTTCTGCTTCGTCTATCGTCACAAATCCTCCTCCTTTCAAAGAGGTTTTCAACTTTGGAAATAAAAAAAAAGTCCGTAGGTCTGGACAGTACAGAGGAAGAGGCAGCACCGTGGTTTTGTTTTTATGCAACAAAAAAATGGTTCAAATGGCTCAGAACACTATGGGACTTAACATCTGAGGTCATCAGTCCCCTAGAACTACTTAAACCTAACTAACCTAAGGACATCACACACGTCCATGCCCGAGGCAGGATTCGAACCTGCGACCGTAGCGGTCGCGCGGTTCCAGACTGAAGCGCCTAGAATCGCTCGGCCACACCGGCCGACTTTTTATGCAACAGTCACGCACCAACTGGGATGAATGTGCGGGTGCGCTATTGTGATGCAAGAGCCTCGAACTGTCTCACCAGATTTTAGGCCGTATCCCTCTCTCATTATCTACATCTACATCCATAATCCACAAGCCATCTGACGGTGTGTGGCTGACGGTACCTTGAGTACCTCTATCGGTTCTCCCTTCCATTCCAGTCTCGTGTTGTTCGTGGAAAGAAAGATTGTCGGTATGCCTCTGTGTGGGCTCTAATCTCTCTGATTTTATCCTCGTGGTCTCTTCGCGAGATATACGTAGGAGGGAGCAATATACTGCTTGATTCCTCGGTGAAGGTATGTTCTCGAAACTTCAACAAAAGCCCGTACCGAGCTACTGAGCGTCTCTCTTGCAGAATCTTCCACTGGAGTTTATCTATCATCTCCGTAACGCTTTTGCGATTTCTAAATGATCCTGTAACGAAGTGCGCTGCTCTCCGTTGGATCTTCTCTATCTCTTCTATCAACCCTATCTGGTACGGATCCCACATCGGTGAGCAGCATTCAAGCAGTGGGCCAACAAGTGTACAGTAACCTACTTCCTTTGTTTTCGGACTGCATTTCCTTAGGATTCTTCCAATGAATCTCAGTCTGGAATCTGCTTTACCGACGATTAATTTTATGTGGTCATTCCATTTTAAATCACTCCTAATGCCTACTCCCAGATAATTTATGGAATTAACTGCTTCCAGTTGCTGACCTGCTATATTGTAGCTAATGATAAAGGATCTTTCTTTCTATGTATTCGCAGCACATTACACTTGTCTACATTGAGATGCAATTGCCATTCCCTGCGCCGTACGTCAATTCGTTGCAGATCCTCCTGAATTTCAGAACAATTTTCCATTGTTACAACCTCTCGATATACTACAGCATCATCCGCAAAAAGCCTCAGTGAACTTCCAATGTTATCCACAAGGTCATTTATATATATTCTGAATAGCAACTGTCCTACGACACTCCCCTGCGGCACACCTGAAATCTCTCCTACTTCGGAAGACTTCTCTCCATTGTGAATAACATGCTGCGTTTTGTTATCTAGGAACTCTTCAATCCAATCAGCTGGCCGCGGTGGCCGTGCGGTTCTAGGCGCTTCAGTCCGGAACCGCGAGACTGCTACGGTCGCAGGTTCGAATCCTGCCTCGGGCATGGACGTGTGTGATGTCCTTAGGTTAGTTAGGTTTAAGTAGTTCTAAGTTCTAGGGGACTGATGACGTCAGATGTTAAGTCCCATAGTGCTCAGAGACATTTTTTTTCTTCAATCCAATCACACAATTGGTCTGATAGTCCATATGCTCATACTTTGTTCGTTAAAAGACTGTGGGGAACTGTATCAAACGCCTTGCGGAAGTCAAGAAACACGGCATCTACCTGGGAACCCGTGTCTATGGCCTCTGAGTCTCGTGGACGAATAGCGCGAGCTGGGTTTCACACTATTGTCTTTTTCCAAACCCATGCTGATTCCTACAGAATAGATCTCTAGTCTCCAGAAAAGTCATTATACTCGAACATAATACGTGTTCCAAAATTCTACAACTCATCGACGTTAGAGATGTAGATCTAACGCAGGCGTCGCAACACGCCCTGATATTGCTATCGATTAACAGTTTGTCCTTCTGGCAAGAATTCATGACGAACTGATCGTTCAAAGTCAAGGAAAACCACGGCTTTGACCTTTGACTTGACCTGACGAGCTTTTTTTTGGTCTTGGAGAGCCATTCCCGACCCATTGTAACGGTAGACCCACATCTCGTCATCTGTTATGATTCTCTTAAAGCCGTCGGCACACGGACCGTGCTGTCGAACGTTAACGTTGAGCGTGCCAAGTTCGACGTGCTGCTGAACGCTCAGGAGCGATGCGACTCGTGCATACGGTACGTGGCCCCCAACGTGGTATATGCGATCGCAACGCACTCCAGCGGCAGTTGAGGGATGATTCTAGTTGGTAAATCACACTGTTTAACCCATGGAGGTAAGAATAAGGGGAGATGGCGCTACGTATCCCAGCTGTACTACGTTTTGAAGCCATGGGGGCGTGGCTCGCTGCCATGACACTCTGACCAAAACATTGCCAGTGTGCTATAGCGCTGCGTGTATTACAGTCGCTGATTGCACCGTATACGCATGTAACGTCATCAGATTGGTTGTTTCAAAGTTTTTGTTTAAAATAAAATCTCGTAAAGGCGAAATTCCGCGTTTCTTCTGATTAAAAATAGTTTTTAATGTAATATTACGAATAGCTAGCCTTCAATGTAAACGATACAATTTTGTTAATTCAGTAATAAACGTGTATCACAAACTAAATAATAGAAACTAAGTTAGCTATACCCTCCCTCCAAAGCCCCATAAATACATTTTGTTTGTAATTCGTACTGGAACATTTCAGTTACGTTACACTACTGGGAAACACTGTTCATTACCACCAATATTTACTGAAAAAATACGGTACATAGAATGGCAAATCTACACAGTGTCCTGTTTAGGCCTATACTTTACGCCAGTTAATGTAGTGTTAGCTTTTAATTTGGTACATGATGAAGACAAAGTGAGTTACTCAACACTTCGATTATCGACGATACGTACGTATTATACAGAAACGTGGACCTGAAAACTAAGAATTTAATTCTTTGAATTAACATGCCTTTTGCAAATGTTTTGGGTGTGTAGGGAAAACTGATGGTACAGCATTTTCTCGGAGTCTTACTGTTGAAAGGGAAGTTCGGTCTATGTCCTCTTCTCGGAAATGCTGAGAACATATAGTGCTCCATTTAGACGCACGCCAATTCTTCCTCCTCACGGCATTCTCCCACAGAGCTTTCCGATTTTCATTTTTAGGAAATCTAAAATCATACAGGAGAAAAACACGCTATAGTACAAGTACCGATGTAGCATACGCTCATTCACAATGAAGTTGTAAAATCACGCTTAACGAGACAACTTAAACATGAAATGTTATTCCCTTCGATTTCGCATCACAATCAGAACGATTCGTACATCCGAACACCACACAAGTCACCATAATAGCGCAAAATCCTTCCAAAAGCGAGCGACAAGACTATGCACACAAGCTTACAGCAGCAATGTTTTGGTCGGATTGAGATGGCTACCCTCGGCTTCACATAGCTTCACAGCTGTGACGTCACGGCGTCTCCCTCTATTCTTACCTGCATGGTTTAACCAACGGGCGCGCGTAAAATTCTCAAGTTAGTTCTATTAAAACGCACATTTCTTCCATCGTCCACGAAAAGGAAAGTACCGTGTCCAATCGATAAGGACACAGGCTTATAAAAGTTCCGTTACAAACAGTGCGTCACAAATTTGGAATACTTCTCCGTATAAGATAAACATTAATTCATGATTACCACATTTAGTAAAACCCCGAGGTCAGTCTTACTTGATCACTGTTCCTACCCGGTAGCAGAATTACGAAGCGTAAAAGAAGAAGGAGTAAAATATCTTTTATACAAGTAGCGCAAGCTGTCCTTTAGATTAAGCCAATCGAACAAAGTCACCCCCCAAAAAAATGTGAACTTGTATTTACATAACATAGTCTACACTTGTATTAAACTAATAATAAAGTATCGGAACCTAATAAAAACGCGAATCTTAAGAAAAAAAAATTGGTTGTGTCACGACGCGAACCATCGCCCCAACAAAATGAACTCTTTCATGGACACTGACGCTATTAATTACGCTAAACCAACATATGACTCTTAGCTCCTAATCATAGTATCTTAGCGCTTGGTAAAAACATTAATCGTAGATATGTTACTGACTGAAATTTAATTATAACAAATTGTACCAAGAAAAATGCCTTTTGGGTGGATCTTCAGTGTGTCGCTGCCTTCAAATAGCATACTCCCATTGTACGCAAGTTACAATAATTCTTTTTCCACGAATATGATGTTTCTCAGTATTTTATTGGAACGAATCACACAGTTAACAACGGGTTTTGCAGAGATTCTCAATTTGCTGGTGCTCGGAACGGCATATATACATATAGGCTTGAAATGAATGGCAATATGGCGCCTCGCAACTCTGTACCGAAGGGAGACGGCGTGCGTGTGACGTAGGTGGCGTTGTGCCATCTCATTGGTCAACGCTCAGACGCACGCTCAGAATATCTGACGTGCCAGATATTCCTCTGCACGTTCGGAAAGACTCCCGAGCGTGCTGTTCCACGCTATGACGTCAGAAACTCGGCACGCTCAACGCTCAACGTTCGGATGCACGGTCCGTGTGCCGACGGCTTAAGGAACATCTCGTTCTCATTTGTGCGATCTAAAATGTCTTCGCACATTGCGAGGCGAAGGTCTTTCAGGTCTTGACTCGTGAGCCCTGGTAGGAAGTTGGCAACACGATGAATTTCAAGATGCTGTCTCAGGATTTCATGACGTTATCCATTTGAAATATTACATTCTTCTGCAATCTCTCGGACAGTCAGTCTTCCATTGGCCCGCACAATTCCGTTGACGTTCCTGACGTGAGATTCGTCGGTAGACGTCGAAGGGTGTCCTGAACGACAGTCATCTTTAACTTCCGTCCGGTCATTTTTAAACCGTGTGAATTATTTGTAACACCGAGTGCAGTTTAAGCACTCATCATCGTAGGGCTCCTACATCATTTGGTGTGTCTCTGTGAAGCTTTTCTTGAGTTTCGTGCAAAATTTAATGCAGGCGCGTTGCTCCTCTAACTCTGTCATCTCGAAATTCGCGAACCGTGCGACACAACGTTCTATTCAATATAAGACTGAACAATAACTAACAGTCGTTCTACAATAAAACTTCGAACAGTTACACATCGTACAGGGACGCCAACCGTTTTTCGCTCCAACACACCATTGGCGCGAAGTTACGAATGATCCGGAATCTTTTGGACGGACCTCGTATACCGAGCGTGCGTAGCGTAACGTCGCCGTAGGTCGTTGGGACGACGGAATGTGGCACGCGACTTGAGAGAGGTGCAGGTCGTTCCTACATATGACAAGGGTCGCAAGACTTCATACCTATCTCAGTGACGTCGATTTCTTGCACAATTACGAAACATACGTCGCGCTCTGATATAACGACTTGGGTTCAGACGAAAAAACTTCTCTTTAGAAACGAACACAGTTTCCGGAAGCCAGAACGGTCTGTTCGTAGGTATGATCCAGAAGACGAAGGATAGCAGAGGTAACGTTGGTGGCATGTTTCATGATTTTCAAACAAATTCAGTACGTCTTCCTTGATGGACAGACAACGTCAGTTGCAGAGGTAGTATCCGGCGATCCACAAGGTTGAGTGTTGTGGTGGTTGCTTTCCATGGATAGCTTTTCACAGTCCCTATTTGATTACATGCTACATAGCACTGTTAGTTTGTCGGACAGATATATGTATGGCGACATTAATATACACTCCTGGAAATTGAAATAAGAACACCGTGAATTCATTGTCCCAGGAAGGGGAAACTTTATTGACACATTCCTGGGGTCAGATACATCACATGATCACACTGACAGAACTACAGGCACATAGACACAGGCAACAGAGCATGCACAATGTCGGCACTAGTACAGAGTATATCCGCCTTTCCCAGCAATGCAGGCTGCTATTCTCACATGGAGACGATCGTAGACATGCTGGATGTAGTCCTGTGGAACGGCTTGTCATGCCATTTCCACCTGGCGCCTCAGTTGGACCAGCGCTCGTGCTGGACGTGCAGACCGCGTGAGACGACGCTTCATCCAGTCCCAAACATGCTCAATGGGGGACAGATCCGGAGATCTTGCTGGCCAGGGTAGTTGACTTACACCTTCTAGAGCACGTTGGGTGGCACGGGATACATGCGGACGTGCATTGTCCTGTTGGAACAGCAAGTTCCCTTGCCGGTCTAGGAATGGTAGAACGATGGGTTCGATGACGGTTTGGATGTACCGTGCACTATTCAGTGTCCCCTCGACGATCACCAGTGGTGTACGGCCAGTGTAGGAGATCGCTCCCCACACCATGATGCCGGGTGTTGGCCCTGTGTGCCTCGGTCGTATGCAGTCCTGATTGTGGCGCTCACCTGCACGGCGCCAAACACGCATACGACCATCATTGGCACCATGGCAGAAGCGACTCTCGTCGCTGAAGACGACACGTCTCCATTCGTCCCTCCATTCACGCCTGTCGCGACACCACTGGAGGCGGGCTGCACGATGTTGGGGCGTGAGCGGAAGACGGCTTAACGGTGTGCGGGACCGTAGCCCAGCTTCATGGAGACGGTTGCGAATGGTCCTCGCCGATACCCCAGGAGCAACAGTGTCCCTAATTTGCTGGGAAGTGGCGGTGCGGTCCCCTACGGCACTGCGTAGTATCCTACGGTCTTGGCGTGCATCCGTGCGTCGCTGCGGTCCGGTCCCAGGTCGACGGGCACGTGCACCTTCCGCCGACCACTGGCGACAACATCGATGTACTGTGGAGACCTCACGCCCCACGTGTTGAGCAATTCGGCGGTACGTCCACCCGGCCTCCCGCATGCCCACTATACGCCCTCGCTCAAAGTCCGTCAACTGCACATACGGTTCACGTCCACGCTGTCGCGGCATGCTACCAGTGTTAAAGACTGCGATGGAGCTCCGTATGGCACGGCAAACTGGCTGACACTGACGGCGGCGGTGCACAAATGCTGCGCAGCTAGCGCCATTCGACGGCCAACACCGCGGTTCCTGGTGTGTCCGCTGTGCCGTGCGTGTGATCATTGCTTCTACAGCCCTCTCGCAGTGTCCGGAGCAAGTATGGTGGGTCTGACACACCGGTGTCAATGTGTTCTTTTTTCCATTTCCAGGAGTGTATCTTTCGACAATATCCTCTCCACCTACAGGTACATAACATGTGTTTCACAATCTGTCTTCTGTGTGTGTGCTATTTGATTTGGTAGTTCCATTACGTACTCATTTGACTGGACACTCGTATGGATGTCAGAAGATGAAGTTATATAACACCAAAATTAATAATGTATCGTACACACGTAAACGGCCAAATAAAGATAGCTGACGGGGAAAATCATCGATGCTCGAAGCATACAACAACTTCCACTGCCATACGTGAGCGGAAAACCTTGCACGGAATTTCAGAAAGCTCTTGTCGCACGCATAAAATCACTAAGCGGGTTCAAATGGTTCAAATGGCTCTAAGCACTATGGGACTTCATCTTAGGTCATTAGTCCCCTAGATTTAGAACTACTTCAACCTAACTAACCTAAGGACACCACACACATCCATGCCTGAGGTAGGATTAGAACCTGCGACCGTAGCAGCAGCGTGGTTCCGGACTGAAGCGCCTAGAACCGCTCAGCCGCCGCGGCCGGCTGCTAAGCGGGTGGAAGGATTGTATTCAGTCTCTTGTCGACCATATTGGTGCTGCAGTAGAGTAGAGCAAAGGAAAAGATTAAGTCTTCAATTCCACATTTAAAGAAATCCTTAATGGAGGAGGATCGTCACATAGACTCCTGTATGGAGGAAATAGAAACTAGGCATACCTAGCGCTGAGAACCAACTGAAAGAGTCGAAAACAAACAAGTCGTCAGATAAGGATGGAATCCGAGTTTGCAGGCAGTACCCTACGGCATTGGCCCCATCCTTTGTTTGCATTTATCGCGAATCTCACCAAGTGTCAAGCGACTGGAAAAAGCACAGGTGCCTCCTATAAACAAGAACGATAAAGCAAGGGTTGCGGAAAATTGCAGACCAGTATCCTTGACATCCGATAGCTGCAGAATTCTTGAGCATATTCTGCTCAAATATAACAAATTTCCTTGAGGCAGCTTGTGTCTGCAGATCAGCACCAAGTGCGAAACTCAATTTGCAGTTTTCTGATGGATATAGGACAAAAGGTATATTCCATATCCCTAGATTTTCGGAAAGTGTTTCGCGCAATGCCCCACTGGAGACTGTTAACGAACATTCGAGTATAGGGAATAGGCGGTCAGGTATGTGAGTGGCTCGAAGTAAGAATCTGATAGGTTGTTCTGCGCAGGAATGTTCATCAGAGAGGAGGATATGATAAGCAGTGCCCCAGGGAAGTGTGACAGGACCGATATTATTCTCTGTATACACACAAATGATCTGACGGCGGGGTGAGCAGCAATCCGCGGCTGTTTGCTGATGATGGTGTGATGTACTCCCGGGAGCGTGTCGTCCTTCAGTGACTGCAGGAGGATGGAAGGTGACTTAGGCAAATTTTCTAGTTGGTTTGACGAATGCCAGCTTGTTCTAAATGCAGAAAAATGTGAGTTATGCGGATGAGTGGGATAAAGAATCCCATAATGTTCGAATACGACGTCATGTCATTCGTAAAATGTAAACTTTACCGGCAGGAATTGTCACAATTAATAAAATATTCCGGGCTATTATGCCGTGGTCGAAGGGATTCCACTCTAAAACCCGACTTTCGTCCCCATCTGCGGAGGACATTTTCAAGGGGGATAGTAGCTTTGTTAAATGTCCGATTCACACACTTTTTAAGTGAAATCTCTACGACCACGACATAATAGCCGGGAATATTTTATTAATTTTGACGCTCTCGTCAGTTACATATTCGTACATTGGCGTAGTGTGGGAAAGCGATATGAAATGCAACGAGCACGTAAGGACGGTAGTACACAAGCCGAATGGCCGATTTCGTTTTAATGGGAGAACTTTAGGTAAGCGTATCTCAACTATCAAAGAAACCGTGTTTGTAACACTTGTGTTATCCATTCTTGAGTGTTTAGGATCCCCGCCACTTCGGATTACAGGAACAGATCGAAGTATTTCAGAGGTGTGTTACTAGATTTGTAAACAGTATGTTCAATCAACACGCGAGTGTTCTGGAGACTCTTCGTGATCTCAAATCTGAATCACTGGGGTGAAGACGACGTTCCTTTAGATGACCACTGCTGAGAAAATTTAGAGAACCGGCACTTGCAGCGCGGGATTAGCCGAGCGGTCTCCGGCGCTGCAGTCATGGACTGTGCGGCTGGTCCCGGCGGAGGTTCGAGTCCTCCCTCGGGCATGGGTGTGTGTGTTTGTCCTTAGGATAATTTAGGTTAAGTAGTGTGTAAGCTTAGGGACTCGTGACCTTAGCAGTTAAGCCCCATAAGATTTCACACACATTTGAAAATTTTGAAGAACCGGCATTTGAAGCTGATTGCTGAACGATTCCATTGGCACCAACGAACGTATAGTGTTTTACGGAGTGTGTATGTAGTTGTAGGTGTAGATTTAGATGTACACTCATGCTCATAAATTAAGGATATTTGCATAAGATGGTGCCACAAAACGTGGCACTACACAAAACTGCCGCTAATAGCATAGGCACATAGGGAACACACACGACACAGATCTGTAAGTCCACGGTATCGGTATTAAATTAAGAAAACTGTCCCGAAACACATGTGCTACAAAACTCCACTGTTTCCTGCGCATGTACCCCGACATCAATATGGGATATGATCACCATGCACACGCAACGGGTTGGCATACTCTGGATCAGGTGGTCGAGCAGCTGCTGGGGTATAGCCTCCCATTCTTGCACCAGTGCCTGTCGGAGCTCCTGAAGTGTAATAGGGGTTTGAAGACGTGCAGCGATACGTCGACCGAGAGCATCCCAGACGTGCTAGATGGATTTTAGGTCTGGAGAACAGGCAGACCACTCCATTCGCCTGATATCTTCTGTTTCAAGGTACTCCTCCACGATGGCAGCTCGGTGGGGCCGTGCGTTATCATCCATTAGGAGGCAGATGGGACCCACTGCACCCCTGAAAAGGCGGACATACTGTTGCAAAATGACGTCTCGATACACCTGACCTGTTACAGTTCCTTTGTCAAAGACATGCAGAGGTGTACGTGCACCTACCATAATCTCACCCCACACCATCAAACCACGACCTCCATACAGTTCCGTTTCAAGGACATTAAGGGGTTGCTATCTGGTTCCTGGATCACGCCAGATGAAAACTTGGCGAGATTCACTGTTCAGACTATACCTGGACTCGTCCTTGAACATAACCTGGGACCACTGCTCCAATGACCATGTACTGTGTTCTTGACACCAGGCTTTACGGGATCTCCTGTGACCAGGGGTCAGTGGAATGCACCTTTCGGGCCTCCGGCGAATAAACCATGTCTGTTCAGTCGTCTGTCGACTGTGTCTGGAGACAACTGCTCCAGTGGCTGCAGTAAGGTCCCGAGCAAGACTACCTGCAGCACTCCATGGCCCTCTGCGGGCACTGAGATATCGGTCTTCTTGTGGTGTTGTACACTGTGGAAGTCCCGCACTGTAGCGCCTGGACACGTTTCCTCTCTGTTGGAATCGTTGCCATAATCCTGAGATCACATTTTGTGGCACACAGAGGGCCCGTGCTACGACCTGCTGGTGTTTGACCAGCCTCCAGTCGCCCTAGTATTCTACCCCTCATAACGTCATCAATACGTGTTGTTTGAGCCAGTTTCAACACACAGTCACCATTAGCATGTCTGAAAACGTCTACACACTTACTCGCTGCACCGTACTCTGACATGCACCAATACACCTATCCGTATGTGGACTGCTGCCAGCGCCACCTTGCGACGACCGCAGGTCAAATGCACTGCATGGTCATACCACGAGGTCATTTAAACCTGCAAACCACCCACCAGAGCGTTGTTTCACCATGTATCAGCATTATCCTTAATTTATCAGCGTAAGTCTAGATAGCCGATCATATGTTAGGGACAGTCATTGCCCCAACTTTCCGTCTGTGAATGCAATGAGAATATATCGTTCAACTATAAATTCCCTCTGTTACACATGATGCAGTAATTCTCAGAGCGTATGAGGAAAAGTCGTAATGTTTTAATTATGACATCTAAGAAAACAATGCTACGAGACTAATGTTTTGTTGGTTTGCAGATGTAGGTCTGCAGTCCAGGTATGCACTGATATCGTTGCGCCACAGTAACCGGAGCACGCAGCTAGACGGGACAAAGCAAAATGGCTCTGTTCACCGATAAAACGGAGTGTAATTCGACAATAAGCGGAAATGTTGCGGCTGCATCAGCCCTGTCCAGTCGGCTAAACAAGTCATTCGGATTGCCCCGACGCAGCTGCCACATTTCTGCTCCTGCTGAAAACGAACTACCTACCGGTACTGTACTGTATCAGTGGGCTGGACCATTTTGTTCTAACTCATCAAAGGGTATGCTGCAGTAGTTTGTGCCGCTTGGAGCTCAACGAGTACCAGCACTGCAGGTAGACGTGTAGATGAACTACGCCTACCATGTAACAGTTGGGCAATGTGGTCATACGTCTATTCTCATCCGCCGAGTGGAATTCCGACGTGGGAGGCGTGGCAGCTAATGCGAAATGTTCCCCTGATGCTCTGCACTGCGAGTCCAGTCCGCCTCTAGACATCGTATGAGCTACGGAGCAAAAACATTATTTTCGTAGTTCACCATTTTTTTCAGATTATCCACCAAAAATATGGAATAATTATTGAAAATATATACTAACAATTAGAACTAAGGAATTTATTAAGTAGAGGAGTAGTAGATTGTTACGCATGTCTCGATTTATGGCTGCCTTCAATTGGTTCTCTTCTTGTGTTGTCAAGTGCAAGACTGCTGTTGTTCTCTGTATACATAAATGATTTGGAGGACAGGGTGGGGAGCAATCTGCGATTATTTGTTGATATTGCCGTTGTTACAGCCAGGTGTCGAAACTGAGCGACTGTAGGAAGGTATAACACGACTTAGACAAAGTTTCTAATTGATGTGACGAATGGCAGCTAGCCCTAAATGTGTAAAAACGTAATTTAATGTGGATGAGTAGGACGATCAAACCTGTAATGTTCGGATATGGTAGTACTGGTATCCTGCTTGACACAATCGAGTCATTTAAATATCTGGGTGTAACATTCCAAAGCGAAATGGAATTGAAGGAGCTTGCGAGATCTGTGGTAGGAAAGGTGAATGGTAGACTTCGGTTTATTGGGAGAATTTTAGGAAACAGTGGTTCACCTGTAAAGGAGACCGCATATAGGACGTTGGTGTGACCAATCCTTGAGTACTGCTCGAGTCTTTGGTATCCGTACCAGGGCGGATTGAAGGAAGACATCGAAGCAATTCGGAGGCGGCCTGATAGACCTGTTACCGATAGACTCGAACAAAAAAATGGCTCTGAGCACTATGGGACTTAACTCCTAAGGTCATCAGTCCCCTAGAACTTAGAACTACTTAAACCTAACTAACCTAAGGACATCACACACATCCATGCCCGAGGCAGGATTCGAACCTGCGACCGTAGCGGTCGCGCGGTTCCAGACTGTAGTGCCTAGAACCGCTCGGCCACCCTGGCCCGCTAGATTCGAACAACACGCATATGTTACAGTAATGCTTCGGAAACTCAAATGGTAATCCGTGAAGGGAAGGAGGTTTTCTTTTCGGGAAACACTATTGAGAAAATTTAGAGAAGCGGCATTTGAAGCTGACTGCCGAGTGAACCTACTGCCGCCAACATACATTGAGCGTAAGGACCACGAAGATAATATACGAGAAATTAGGGCCCGTAAGGACGCGTACAGACAGTCGTTTTTCCGTCGCTCTATTTGTGAATGTAACAGGAGGGGAAATGACAAGTAGTGGTACAGGATACCCTCCACCATGCTCCGTGCGGTGGCTTGCGGAGTATCTATGTAGATGTCGCTGTAGATGCAGAAGATGGCGTGTCGGACAATTTGGAATATTTGTTAAAATGTGGGCCGACCTTGATTGTTCGGTTGCTGGGAACGACGATTACATTTGTGCCTTCTGCAAATATTGTTGTTGTTGTGGTCTTCAGTCCTGAGACTGGTTTGATGCAGCTCTCCATGCTACTCTATCCTGTGCAAGCTTTTTCATCTCCCAGTACCTACTGCAACCTACATCCTTCTGAATCTGCTTAGTGTATTCATCTCTTGGTCTCCCTCTACGATTTTTACCCTCCACGCTGCCCTCCAATACTAAATTGGTGATCCCTTGATGCCTCAGAACATGTCCTACCAACCGATCCCTTCTTCTGGTCAAGTTGTGCCACAAACATCTCTTCTCCCCGATCCTATTCAATACTTCCTCATTAGTTATGTGATCTACCCATCTAATCTTCAGCATTCTTCTGTAGCACCACATTTCAAAAGCTTCTATTCTCTTCTTGTCCAAACTATTTATCGTCCATGTTTCACTTCCATACATGGCTACACTCCATACGAATACTTTCAGAAATGACTTCCTGACACTTAAATCAATACTGGATGTTAACAAATTTCTCTTCTTCAGAAACGCTTTCCTTGCCATTGCCAGCCTACATTTTATATCCTCTCTACTTCGACCATCATCAGTTATTTTGCTCCCCAAATAGCAAAACTCCTTTACTACTTTAAGTGCCTCATTTCCTAATCTAATTCCCTCAGCATCACCCGACTTAATTAGACTACATTCCATTATCCTTGTTTTGCTTTTGTTGATGTTCATCTTATATCCTCCTTTCAAGACACTGTCCATTCCATTCAACTGCTCTTGCAAGTCCTTTGCTGTCTCTGACAGAATTACAATGTCATCGGCGAACCTCAAAGTTTTTATTTCTTCTCCATGAATTTTAATACCTACTCCAAATTTTTCTTTTTCTGCAAATAGGTGAATGTAAAACGATTTATATGCACTACATAAACAAAGAACTATTTGAAAATAGTTAACAAAAATATTATTGCTAGAATTATGTTTTCCGTCACTGATAAATAATTCCATTAAGAGTTCAAATTAAAAGCAAATTCAGACTTGTATTTTATGTATATTAAATATGTTTCTTTCTAAACTTAGGTAATTATCTTCATTTTTGTCAGCCTACTCAGTATTTCCAACTATTCCATATTAACCTCCACGTGGAATTAAAAAAGAAAAAAAAACGGTGGTAAAATTTTTAAATTGAATTTAGACTAATACAAGTGCTTGTTGCCAAAAAGTTGATTTATATGACAGACCATGTTTGAGACCTAAGAATGAGTTCAGTTTGCAGTCACAATTATAAAAAAGATAGTATTCCATAACATCAGCACGTATTCAACCTGTAAACAAATAAAAAATTAATCGCCCAACTTAATCTTTTCTAGGTCATAATTACAACTTGATGAACATCTCTCGTAGATATAAACCCCTGATTCTTTAAAGAATCGAATTACAATGTATAAAACAGTTTTTCACGCACCTCAATGTTTAAGACGTCACGTCTTCTGAATCATGTGCCATACAACGACATTATTTTTCAGGTATACTGAGCTGTACATGTGGATACCGTCTGCAAAATGTGCTACGAATAAAATAAGTAGTAAAGAAATAATAAATTAAAGGAACATGCCCTGTGCTTTAGTTTCACTGCATAAAGGGCGAAAATGTAAAAAGCTATAAACTGTTTTTTCCAATCGTTGTTTTTTTAAGTTCGCCTGCGAGAAAAAGTTTCCGGAATGTTTGAAATTACGTGTAAAGTATGGTGGATTTCGTTTCATATCAGCGCACACTCCGCTGCAGAGTGAAAACCTCATTCTGGAAACATCCCCCAGGCTGTGGCTAAGCCATGTCTCCGCTATATCCTTTCTTTCAGGAGTGCTAGTTCTGCAAGGTTCGCAGGAGAGCTTCTGTAAAGTTTGGAAGGTAGGAGACGAGATACTGGCAGATGTAAAGCTGTGAGTACCGGGCGTCAGTCGTGCTTCGGTAGCTCAGATGGTAGAGCACTTGCCCGCGAAAGGCAAAGGTCCTGAGTTCGAGTCTTGGTCGGGCACACAGTTTTAACCTGCCCGGAAGTTTCATATCAGCGCACACTCCGCTGCAGAGTGAAAATCTTATTCTGGAAATAGGTCGGGTAATTTGCATGCCGTTAACTACGCTCCCTCAAGACGTATACACTGTTTCAACTTTAATACTGTGTTCATTGTGTTAAACCTTTAACGTAATATTATACCTATTAATGAGTAGACTGTAAAAGCATTTTAAATTTTTTCAGTAATTACATCGGAAAGTGAAAACCATCTTTTGCCGCCCCTGCAATCTGTTAGGCAACCTGAACTGGTTATATGGGTGACCGCATTAACGTTTCAGCTGTTTATTGGTATAGAATAAATAATACAGATTTACGATAGCTGCTCCCGATCTCCAAACCACGTATATCATAATCCCTTCATCATCGTTATGAACAAGTTTGCTCAATCATTACGATAAGTAGTGACGAAGTACCTTCTAGAATCACGCAAAGATGCGTCGCTTACGACGAAGAAATCTCAAGTTGGTAACGGATAACATGGTTCACTGGATATCTTCGATATGTTACTTATCTGGATTTTGTTAGATTAGCGTAGTCAATTTTCAGATACACGTCGGTAATCAATCTCAATTGAGAAACTTTAGCTTAAGCTTAATACCTAGTTTGAGGTGCAATGCTAATATCACTGTCTGATATTTCAAAAATTAAGATCTACAACAGAAATGTCAGTTTCTTTGCTTGCTGCTGCAATTGTTCTGCCACCTGGCTGTTGATTGTGACACGTCGTTCGCATCACAATGGAACAAAAATCACCGCTGAGGATTTTCCAAGATTAAACTGTATTAAACAGAACAATTATTTTAAAAGTGCTATATCTTCTGTGATGGCTCTACTGATTCTCTTGTCGGTTGTTGTACCAGAAATAAATCGACAACACCGACCAACAGGCCTGAGTCCATTGACAGAGAAATGTGCCTTGTCACAAAAGCCCTACAGTGCCATATTACGCAGAATGTTCTTGTGAAGTGTAATACTATGGACAGACTTTCATTACAGTCTGCCGGGAGGGTTAAATACAGCGAAGAGCAAAAGTTTCGTTAAGTATTTCAATCCGTCACTTCCTTTAATCATAAATACATGTATGGATGAAGCTAAATGTTAGTATCTTTACGTAAAGATAAATATAATCTGGGCAATAACCTTCAAATCGTGTGCTACACTCTTAATCTTTATATATGAATTAGAGAATTTACTCATGGCACTTTTGTTGCCCAATGCCTTTAATCACTTTGAGAACTCAAATTAATGATCAAGTTAACTAATTTAATAAGACTGAACCTTAAATTTCTGGTGTTCCCATGTACTAGCACAATTAAATAGAAAGAGTGAAGAGTAGAGGGAGTATGAATGAGAACAGTGGCGTATTTAAGTTTACAAACTCATGAAAAGTTTTATCAAACCTTTAGTAACCAGCTGATAAATCATACACAAAAATGACAAACACGAATTAGTTAAGGAATGGTGTTCCATAGGCAAAGCATACATTGCGCTGAAAGCTGTACTAATTCCCTCTCCCCCCCCCCCCTGAATTAATCACTTTTACAACACAACCTGACTTTGTTTACATACATGAATCCACTTGAGGCCCAACTCTGTTCAAATCGAATAAACTACGAACAAATATACCACAGCTGTGGTTCGCCTGAGAACTGATAGCTGTAAATATCATTTAATAACCCTACGCCGGTACAGAAGTATTTTAACCTTTCACCTTGACTCAGGCGAGGAGAGGTGCGCTGCAGCAGCTATATATTCTGATGAGTCCACGAAAATATGCAAATTACGCGGCTTGGCGTTCTGGTTATCAGAAGGCGGGAAACTTCCCCATCAGAGCCCAGAAATCCCGGCAGATTTCAGTGTGACGTGCACTCGTTCCCAGGTCTGGCCAAATCAGTTTGACTCAGCGCCATGATGACATGTGCTGGAACTGTCAAACGTCAGATGGCCGACTCAGGACGAATAAGTTCACCTTAGTGACACACGAATGGCCGAGAACATATGCAGTTCCACTGTAGGTAAAGTTGCAAAACACCACTTGCTCTTAGTCCACCACAAAATATACGAGGGTGAGTCAAATGAAAACCTTAAATTTGTAATAACAAATCGAAATTTCGCGCCGTTATCCTGTAAGTTGGTAAGCGTGTTACAAACAGCGTGCAGAATGGGCTGTAGGTGGCAGAATAATGCACATGCACACACATACCGTCGGAGTATCAGTATAAAGATGGTCGCCCCACTTGAGACTTGCACCAGGGAAGAACAGCGTTCTGTTCTTCGGTTTTTGCGTAGTGAAGCTGTGAAACCTATTGAAATTCATCGACGAATGAAAGTTCAGTACGGTGATGCATATTTGTCACAGCAGAAAGTCTACGGATGGAGTAGGAAGTTCGCAAATGTTGTGGCTTCAGTGGAAGATACTCCTCATCCAGGTCAGGCACAATGAGTTGTGACTCCACAGAACATTGCAGCAGTTGAAGCCATAGTGAAGGAAAACCGCCGAGTGACACTGAATGACATTGCAGCATGTTTACAGATCAGTCATGGGTCAACACACCATATTGTGCATGATGTGCTCCAGTTTCACAAAGCGTCTGCAAGGTGGATGCCACGGCAGCTGACTCTTGAAATGAGAGAACGACGTGTTGATGCTTGTGAAGAACTTCTTCGGCGCTTTGAACGAGAAGGTGATGGCTTCCTTGCAAGAATCGTTACTGGGGACGAAACTTGGCTTCACTTCCACCAACCGGAAATGAAGAGAGCGAGCAAGGAATGGCGCCATTCCTCATCATCAAGACCAAATAAGTTTCTGACAGAACCATGAGCAGGGAAGGTTATGCTTACTCTCTTTTGAGACGAAAACGGCGTCATTTTAGAGCATTACATGCCTAGAGGGACCACTGTCACCAGTGCATCATACACATATCTCCTAAAAAATCATCTGCAGCCTGCAGTCAAATCAAAGCGACGTGGATTGCTGTCAGCAGGTGTCCTTTTGCAACATGACAATGCAAGGCTCCACACTGCCCGTACAACAGTTGCAACAACCGCAGACCTGTGTCTTCCTCATCCACCATACTCATCAAACCTTGCCCCAAGTGATTTCCGTATGTTTGGACCACTCAAAGACGCAATGGGAGGAAAGAAGTTCCGTTCTGATGAAGAGGAATACCACGCGGCGCATGAGTGGTTGCATGGACTACCAAAAGCATTTTTTTCTAAAGGAATTTATGCACTTTGTAAGCGCTGGAGGACTTGCTTTGAGCGTGGGGGAGATTATGTTGAAAAGTGATACAGCTTTGTACCACTTCTGCACAATAAATAATATTTAAAAAAATATTTAAGGTTCTCTTTTGACTCACCCTCGTAGAACATAAATCTCACCCACTACTGAAGACCCAAAGTTAACCACCAGGGGAGGACCAGAAGATGCAGGAGCCAAAGAATCAGAACCACTTTCCACCAAACCTCGCTGCAGCCAAATTAGTAAAAACGTAACTGTCCCCACATTGCACAAACCAGTCGAATTATACTTACTCATTGAATCTCGCCTCTTGACTGTTCTGTTGGCCTGCACTGGGTTCCATTCTGGGGGAGCAAGCCTCTGCTTTGCATATCCCGAGAGGAGCCAATCAGCAACTCCGAGTCCCTCTTGTCTGAAAAAAGATGATTTTAGGCTAGGGAGGCGTCACGCTCACGAACAGCTTGGCCACGTTTTGGCTAAAAACATCTGTGTAGATGGGGCCTCAGTTCCTCATTTATGGAATGATCTAATCTTTCTAGGGCGATCATTTCAAATTTCTGAAACAAGGCTGTTGAACTTTCGTGCTCATGGAATTTATGTTTTTGCTTCTCGCTAAAAGAACATAGCGACTTCCAGAAACCAGGGAGGTTACAGTCTTGCCTCCACTAAACGCGTTCACCAGCCGCTTTGGCCGTATCATCCCAGCTTCTAATATGAGAATCCATGAAGTTTTATGACCTTCCCTGCACTTACACAAAAGCTCAGTTTACAGCAGTCTCTCTTAAATGGTTTCCTCCCCCCACTTTCGCTCGACCACCTGCCATCATGGTGGTCTGCCACTTGTCCCAGGTGAAATGTTATGTGAACCAGCACCATTCTGTCTGACCCTAAGCGGAAGGGGGAGAGAGCTTCGACCAAAAGTCCCTCTGCATGTCTAGATCCACTCAGCGCTGCTTCCTAGAATCACTCACATGGCCAGGTTGCTGGACTCAGCATTTATAGCCCCCAATTGATCTCTCTCCCAGATCTCCTTCGCCTCCACTACAGCACCATGGCTAAAAATTCTCTACAGGTTACACATGCAGATATAAGATCATTCTACTCACAATTCCCCCCGTATAAAAATATCATAAACCATTCACAGCAGATGTAGTGCTGGACAACACTGAGATCAATGAATGTTAATCAGCCTGACAATATTGTTAAAGTGTGAGAGTGGCGTGTCACCTCTCAGTATTGGCATTAATTTGATGTCCTTAGTGAAATTTCCATCTGGATATGCCATGAATGCTTTGAATGGGCTCAAGTTTCACGCTATTTGAGTCATTACCTCACCGTATTACATCCTTTTTGCTGTATTGGGGCTGATGGCAGCACCGCCAACTGCAGTTGTATTTGATTTCTGTAATCGTAAACCTGAGCAACAAAATTTTCAATTTTGTCCAGCGAATTACTGGTCGTCAACAATCATTTTGCATCCATGCTGGATAAAGCCACCCATAAACTCTTCCTTGTAACACAAACAACTCTATGCTACATACTTACAAGACAAATGCATAATCTTTTCCTTCCTATTCATGTGAATATGCTTTCTATTACAATTAAAAATGCATATTCTTGTTTGTATTTCTGTTTGTTAACTAGGGAAAATAACACTACCAACAAATAAGGACAGTGTTGTAAACCAGGCGTTTGTATCATGGACTCTCGTGTACACGAAAATTCCAAGTTTTTACGTAAATGTAAGTAAGTAATATACAGCATGTTTGTGTGGTTGCCTTATTATCACGCCTACAACTAACTAAAATGACCCTGCCATTGACAACTTGCAGCTGGGAATTTTAATAAAACGAGGTATCGTGTTGTGGTTTTAATTCTCTTCAGTTTAGCATACATCACTCCTAACTGGACGCTACTAGAATGAATCACAACTTGATACCTTAAATTATTTAGTCTCAAAAAACATGTAAAGTGCAAAAAAAAACTGTATAAATACGAAGTAAACAATATCGAATTTTATTCTAGATGTAATTTCGAGGTTGATAGAATATATGGTTCAAATGGCTCTAAGCACTATGGGACTTAACATCTGAGGTCATCAGTCCCCTACACTTAGAAGTACTTAAACCTAACTAACCTAAGGACACCACATACATCCATGCCCGAGGCAGGATTAGAACCTGCGACCGTAGGCAGAATATATGTTTGACTTCATTTAGACTGCGCCTCCCCTTAGCTGATATCGATTAGCTGTGAGAAACAGAAGACCTACATCCTGACTGGCACTTCCAGAAAAAACTCGATGGACAAGCAAATGGAACTCAATACATTTACTGTGAGCGTTTCCCTATCTGCCGAACCAAAGTGGACATACCACCTATTGATGTACGGATGGCAGTTGTACTGTGCTAGTAACCTGCTCTTTGGGACGTTGGCTGTTGAACAGTCGATGCACATGGTGTAGCTGCAGTTGTCTGCCTACACGGTGGACGCAGCATGCCGTCTGCGAATTCCTATGGTTGAAATTATCTCAATACAAGACACAACACATGATTTCTGCTTGCTCACTAGCCAGGAACAGAAATTCGACCCAAGTTTTCTCTGGCATAGAAACACTTCAAGAGTGGCAGATTCGACAGAGAACTAAAGAATCGTCATCCGAGTAAACATAATAACAACTCTGTTCATAAACGACTTCAAGCACTCCTTGTGTCGCAAGCAACACTTCTCAAGGTCTAACCATCAGATCTCCTCTGTGTCTTGTACCAGCGAAGTCTCTTAGTGGATACCCAGAAGGAAGCGCCTTTGTCCGATTCCCACAGGGAAACACCTCTCCACATCTCACCCTGTTTCCTACTGGTCACGCGGTGTCTACGTTTGCGCTCAGTAGAAAAATTCCAGTGGCTGTCACAGAAACGTTACCTACAACTACATCGCTCAGAACCCGCCACCCAACGACCTAACATCATACCCCTTTTAGAAGATTTTCTGAGAGTTTCCATTTCCCCTCCTACATCCTTAGCATTCCATCAATCAAATACGTATCCCTGCTTTCCTGCAGGAAGTGTGCCCTGGCATTTCCCATGAGAAGATTCCTCGGAGGTTAGCTCACGATCCTCGTTTTTGGCCCCACGCATCCCTTCGCACTAAAAGTGTGTCTTTTCACCCTGTTCCGCCTCCGACGTTTTATCACCAGGTACACTATTTGAATATTTTCCATTCCACCAGAGTGCAACCTCGTGCCCACACCCTCTGCTCTACCGAGGTTCTGCGGCGCCGGCAGCGGTGGCCGAGCGGTTCTAGGAGCTTCAGTCCGGAACCACGTGCTGCTGCTACGGTCGCAGGTTCGAAACCTGCGTCGGGAATGGATGTGTGTGATGTCGTTAGATTAGTTAGGTTTAAGTAGTTCTAAGTTATAAGGGACTGATGACCTCACATGTTGTCCCATAATGCTCAGAGCCATTTTTTTTTGCGGCCTTCAACACTGTAAACCGCCGCCTCCTTGCTCTGCTCTCTCTCTCTCTCTATCTCTCAGGGTAGTAAACGTCCAACAATGCAGAACACGACAATTCTCTTCCCAACCCCTCTTTAGCCGTTAGCAGCTTCTGAGGAACATATTGTCCACGGTGCTCATTTCTAATTAACTCCCAAACTTGCAATACTACAGAAATTGTAGCAGATGGTACTAGGCAGTATTAACCAGTCAAATGATTAATAATCCTATTTTGCGTGATAAACAATGATCTAATATAAATGTAAATCGGAAAGAATGTAAAGAATTTAAATGTTGGTGGCAAAATCCTGCTGCGTTGCAGAGTTAGCCAAAACACCACTCCCTTCCTGACTGCAGTGAAGCGAAGGAGACAAGTCGCACGAGTTTTGGGGTGCACCTGTCGCTGGGAGTGGGCGTCACAATAGTGCTAAGGAATGTTGTGAGTCACAAATACCAGCTGCCAATATCTGCGCCCACACTGTTAGCGAGCACAGACTTCGCTTCTTGGAAGCCAAAAGGCGTATGTGAGCTAACAGATGCAAATTAAAAGTCCTTTGTAGTGCCTGTAGGATAATTCAAATCGTTCTGTGTTTTTTATATCATCAACTTACGTATCTCTTTTATCAGACGGAGGACACTTACATGGTTAATGCGTGCCAGTGAAATAATTGCGTTATTGATAAAAGCGAAATGATTAATGCTTTATTTAGCTGAGATCACTATATCTTTCATAGAATGCAAATGATCCAAAAGTGAATCGATGTTGCGTCATAAAATCAACTGGTTCAACTGGCTCTGAGCACTATGGGACTTAACATTTGAGGTCATCAGTCCCCTACAACTTAGAACTACTTCAACCTAACTAACCTAAGGACAGCACACACATCCATGCCCGAGGCAGGATTCGAATCTGCGACTGTAGCGGTCGCGCTCTTCCAGACTGTAGCGCCTAGAACCGCTCGGCCACTGCGGCCGGCTCATAAAATCAACTAACTACTTAATTCAAATTTTAAAACATTTGAACAAATATTACAATTTGCAAAATATAATTTCATTTAATTATAATGTAATAATTTATACATTTTCGTGTTCCCATTTTTCTTTTCATATGTGATACATTAAAGTAAATACCAGCATGTGTAACAGGTTTTGCTCTTTTCTCTGAAGTCTTGTTTGAAATGCCATTGCTGCATTAATTGTTACGTGATAAATATTAACATTAAAGACTTGATAGATGGATACAGTGCTAGAGACTTTCGTGGCTCTGAACAGTAAAAAAAGAAAAATGTCGTGTGGGTAGGGCATCCCGTCGGATAGACCGCTCGCCGGGTGCAAGTCTTTCGATTTGACGCCTCTTCGGCGACTTGCGCGTCGAAGGGGAAGAATTGATGATGATTAGGATAACACAATACCCAGTCCCTGAGCGGAGAAAATCTCCGACCCAGCCGGGAATCGAATCCCGGCCCTTAGGATTGACATTCTTTTGCGCCGACCACTCAGCTACCGGGGACGTACTCTAAATAGTAGAAAATATTAATGAATTACATGTTAATACGTGATAGCATAATCCAAGCGAGTCTATTCAAATCCATCTGACGATTAATACCACTAAAGTAATCGACTAAAGTTTTAACCTGAAAATTCAGTGCTTCTAAATGACATTAGATGAAAAAAATTGGAATTTCACAGGAGTCTGTGCAACGCTTACCGTAGCTCCTATTACTCTTCTTATTTTAGAAGTGATAAAATTTACACTGATATTTAATTAATTCAAAATTCTCAGGGACTCGCAACTCTTTACATTCCATGTAATTTAAAATCAGCAAACTAAGAGTCTTTTTTTTTTTTTTTTTTTTTTTTTTTTAAAATGTTTATTTAAACACAATACATTACAACTACATAAGATACATCAATAACCCACTACCTGAATGATTAGTGAGTCTATTTATTATACTACTACTAGAAGACTGCAAATACTACATTTCATTATTTCAACTGGCTATCTTATGGGCAAGGTTAGTCTATTGTCTATTCTACTTTTCTGATGTATTCTGCAGCGATTACAAGTGTGCCAGTTGGTGATATAAACCTACTATTCAGGCCTGCTCACTGAGCTAAACCCATGTGAGCTTGCCCCTGGCACTGGGCTGGCCAAATCTATGTTGTCGCTGCAGTCCCTACTTGTTAGTGTTGTTAGTGTTCTACTCTACTAATACTACAATTTAATGGTACTATGTCTAAGAGTGCAGTTGTCATATCCGGTGGGAGTGATGCACTCGCTGGCCTGGTCCAGTGGCGCGGCGGATTCCAGTCTGGGGAGACTGGCCAGCTCCGCGCCCGGCGGTATGGCGAGTGCATGTTGGTCAAATCCGGGTTCAAATTCGTCCGTCTCGTGTTCTTAAGAATTCTCGCAATATTTTTTGAGATACCTCATTTGCCAGAGTATTGATGATGCTGAATGTGTCGGCACGTCGCAGCAGGGCATATGTGTTATGATCGGGTAATTGCGCTCGCAGGTCATGCGCCACATCATCATATAACGGGCAGTTATAGATGATGTGCTCAGGTGTTCCGTCTAGGGCACCACAGTCACACTCTGGTGTAGCCCTTTTCCCAAACCGACATAGATATGTCGGGTATGGTCCATGTCCTGTGAGAAAGTGCAACAGTCCCCTGCTAGGCTCGAAGTAGGTCATCCCAAGTCGCTCTTTGATGTTTGGCAGTAACTGGAAGACCCTTCTGCCCGCTTCTTCATTCTCCCATGATGTTTGCCAAAGCTCTTCCCCCCTTCTTTTGATGGCAGGTTTATCTCCTACTTGAACCCCCAAAATGTCCCTAGTCTTATCTATTTTCCCTTTAGTGACCCAGTACCATGCGGCCGGCTCTCTGATCTTTATGTCTAACGGGCATAAACCCATCAGCACCAATAGAGCCCCCCCAGGAGTTGTTCTGTAAGCACCTACAGACCGCATTATCATATTTCTTTGCACCCTTCTCACGGCCATGGCAGGCATTACCCTCGTGAGCCTGTGAGCCCAGACCCCACACGCATACCCAACTACTGATGACAGGATGCTATTATGATATAATTTTATGAGAGCGGGTGGCAAGTGAAATCTTTTGTGTCCAATATTGATGAGATTATTCAAGGTTTCTATGGCACGTAATGTGATGGTTTCGATGTGTGATGTGTAGCTCCACTTTTCGTCAATGATTACTCCTAAATATCGCGCTTCGCGTCGCCGAAGAACTGGTGTTCCATCAATTCTTACGGTTGGGTTCCTAACCAGACTGCCTTTTAGTAGAAGGTAAGTTGATTTGTTTGGTGCTATTTTCATTTTGCTTTGTTGGCACCATTCAGCCAATATATTAATTGCTGTTTCTACCTTGGGTTCAAGTTCTTCACGGCTACGGCCGCCGACCAACAGGAGGAGGTCGTCAGCGTAGGCTATCACGTCTAGCACGTCCTCGCTGTGTTGTAGTCTTTCTAACAGCGGTTCTATATTTACGTCCCAAAAGAGTGGCCCCAGAACTGAGCCCTGGGGACACCCCTTCGTAATGGTCTTACTTATTTTGTCGCTAGGCGATGATAGCCAGACCTCCCTGTCCATGCAATAGCTCCTAAGACAACCATAGAGGGGCCCTGGACACTCCTTCTCACGCAAGCGGGAGAAGAGCGAGGGCCACCACAGGTTGTCGAAAGCGCCACTGATGTCCACCATGATGCCAATCACGTATTTGTGCGGGGCAGAGCCACAGACCTCAGCCGCTAGGGCGATTGCGTCGGACGCCGATCGCCCCGGCCGGAAGCCGAACTGCCTGTCGCTCATCCCGCACAAAGTTCTGTGTGCGGTCAGTCTGTCAGCCAACAGCTTCTCTAACAGTTTCCCCATAATGTCTAGGAGACATATTGGTCTGTAGGACTTAGGCTCCATGGGGTCTTTGTCCTTACCCTTCTTGATAATGACCATATTTGCTCTCTTCCAGATCTTTGGAAATTTGCCGGTCCTGAGACATTCGTTGTATAAACTTGTGAGAGGCGCTGTTAGCTGCGGGGCGAGGAACTGTACCACCTCCGCTACTATACCATCTGGCCCTGGCGCTTTCCCCTTTTTTAACGATTTTATGTGTGCAGCAATTTCTTCCTCAGAGAACGGGTACACCCGGGTGTTGTTGGTGTACTCCTGCTGGTCTGCCCTACGAATTTGTTGTTGGATCTCTGTTTCTTCATTCTCCTCGTCATCTGGAAGTAGAGTCCTCAGGAAAACCTCGGCGGTCTCCCTCCAGGACTCTGTTGTTCTTCCAGCTTCTCTGAGAGTAGACAGGACTGCTGGGGACCTTATCTTCTCCCTGACCAACTTATAGGGAACTCCCCATGGGTCAGTTTCCAGTTGTCTTAGCACGTAGTCCTCCCAGCTTTTCATTCTGACCTGTTTTAGCTCTTCCTGAAAGGCTTCCTTTACTTCTCTATATTGCTGCAACCAGTATTGCTTTTCCGGCCAGACAGCACTTCGCTGGTAGTACCTCCTCGCCCGTCGGACAGACTGGCGCAGACGTTCGAGGTCAGCGGTCCATGGTGATGGGGAGGCCGCTACAGCCCTCCTCCTAGTCGGAACAGCGGCTTTTACCGCCCTAACCACCGATCCTACCAGTTCTTCGGCGTACCTATCAACGTCCAAGTCACCCTCGGGCAATGGAGGAATACTACACTCTCGAGCCAGGCGTTCCCAGTTTGTTTTATTAAAATTATACTGTGTTTCCCACCCCAGGTCCCAGCGGCACTCTTCCTGGTTAAGTTGAAAGGTGATCAGATTATGGTCGCTTGTGGTGACCTGATCTTGAACTATCCAGTTATGGATATTGCTGCTGATGTTTGATGTGGCCAGGGTGACATCTATGTTGGTCCCTAGTCCACCTCCACCTGTATAGGTGGGGGGATTCCCCGGTTTATTTGCCACGACAAGCTGTTGGGCCATGATGAATTCCTCAGCCTTACCGCCGTTTACGTCTCTGGTGCCGCTGTGCCAAAGGGGGGATTTCGCGTTCATGTCTGCCGTGATGATTATTTTCTTGCCTTGTAATGTAGTGATCACTTCCGAAAGATGATTTAAGTAGTCCTCAAAATTCCCTCCATATTGAAAGTACATATTTACTATGAAAATCAAGCCGAAAGGTGTCTGTAATTCTACGACATTACAATGGCTATTTGATAGCTGAGTTATTGTTGTTGCTCTTAATGCTTTATTTGTAACAATCATAATTGCTTGGGATTCTTCCCCAGTGGAGATGACTTGCCAAGAGGCTGACATGAAAGGGATTTGCCCAGCTCGAGAATATGGTTCCTGCAGACAGATTACGTCCAGTCTCATCTCCTCCACTATCCTTCGCAGCTCCTGCATGACAAGGCGGCTGTTGTGGGTATTTAGTTGTCCGATAACAACCTTTGGTGACATTATGGAAAATATGTGTGAAAGTTACATTCGGGCCATGGTTTGTTCCAGTTTGATGCTATTCGCCCATTTGCCAAAACGGATTGTGCATATATTTCGTCTAACTTAAAAATTTCCCCTCTCCTTTCAAATACCTTTTTTAGTAAGTCACGCAGGGCTCCGAATTCGGTGGGGAGGTTCATTGACCTCAGCTGTATTCTGTCTACAGCCTCCATTGTTGAGAAGGTGACTCTTCTTCCATATTTATGCCCTACACGTACGACGTGCCGAAGTGCTGTGGTGAGGATGGCTGGCTGCTCCAGGCGGGAAAGCTGAATCGCAAATTCTAGATTTGGGTAGATTCTCCTGGGATCTATACCTGTGGGTTTGGATGGTGATGTGTCAGGTTGTGTGGTGCTTGTGACAGAGCTGTCTTGTAAAATTGCTGTGGTAGTGTCATTCTGTGTGGGAATTGTGATGTTTGTATCTTGGGATCTTGGATCATAAGTTAGCGAGTGGGTGCTTTGTGTTGGCGGGAGTTTCGTTATTGTTGCCGAAGGGGCGACAAAACTTGCTGCTTCGGGGTTGAGTGTGGTGATAACAGCTGGAGTGTCATTATTTATGTGTTCGGCCTGCGTAGTTGTGTCTTTTATGGGGGCTTTTTGTTCGTCTACTTCGTCCTCTGGTTCTGTCTGTGTGCTTATACTCCTCAAGGTTATTTCTTGTTTCTTAATGTCTTGGACTTGATTTAAGAAATTTTTGAATTTGCGTGCTCTCTCGGCGTCTCTTTTTTGTTTGCTGGGTGATTTTCTTTTCTTAGCTATCCTGGTTTGGTTTTCTGTGTTAGCCATAATCGGTTCTGGCAATTAAGCGCTGTTCCAACATCTTGTAGGTTGGACAGTTTCTGCCAGTTGCCCCGTAGGACTTTTTCCCTCTGCGTGTGCATGGCACACAGATGTTTGTTCGGCTGCAGTTTTTCCTAAGATGATCCTCAGAACCACACCTGGAGCATGCCGGTTTCCTGGTACAGTATTTGTGTATGTGATCGATGTCTGCACAGTTATGGCAACGAGGTACCACCAAAAAATCTTTAACGTTTATGGCATGAAAGCCTATGTAAACCTTGCCCATTACTGTTAATCTTTTCCAGAGAGCCCCTGAGACCTCTGCCACATGGTGGACTGCGTCTCGGTCCCTCGGTCCTGTTTTGAATCTTAATCTGAATTCTTTCATAAAAGTCTCCCTGTCCATATCATCTAAGTTCTGTTGATACAGAGTATCACAGAGGTCCTCATTTGTTAGTGAGACTGGGACATCATATAGGATGACCAGTGGGTTCCTCTTTCGTGGGGGCTCACATCGTACTGATTTGCAAAGTTTTTGGTTTGCCAGTAACTTTTCTTTGTCCTCTTCAGTGGCAACGTCGACAATAACTACGTTCTTGGTTGCTTTGACTCTGTTGATTTTTATTTTTTCTTTGGCCGGGTTTACAGAGGTTGCAAAGACCTCTTGGACTTTCTTGATGTCCTGTCCGGGGAGTGGTCGCAGAAAGACCGCTGTATCGGGTCTTTTTGACACTTTCGCGATCGTGTCTTTAGTCGATTGAGCCTTTGTTGCCGTTTGCGCGACAACGCCGGCCCATGATTTCGTTGGCTGCTTCCTGAGCCTTTCATTTTCCCTTTCTAACTCCTCTATCCTGCCCTCTAACTTGGCATTTACAATTGACCATGCCGCCAACTCATTTTTAAGTGTTTGGACGGCTGCCTGGCTGATTTTGCCGTTTTTAACATTATGGTCAATAAACTGGCTTAGTCTCATAAATCTATCTACAGTACTCTCCTCCGTCGCTTGATTCACGCCATCTTGTGGCGAGAGATCAGCTAGCATAGAAGCCCTCGTAGGCGCACTCGATTCGCTTGTCTCTTCTGTAGCCATCATTACCATATTGACAAGCGAAAAAATTTGGGAGCCACGTCTCTTTCCCCGGACCGGCTCCTCTGGCATGGGGGGGGACTAAGAATGCAGCTCGCCCACCAACCTCGTCCCTAGGTCAAGGGCATCCCTAAGCCGCCGAGTTCAGTACACCGTTGCCAGTGTCCTGGTCTCCTTCAGTGGCCTCGTCACCGTCGATTTCTCCCAGTGTTCACCGGCAAGTGCACCCCGCACTCCGGAGAAGCGGATGCACTTCTCGTCCTTCGCCGTCTACTAGCCCGAGCTCCCACCTGCAGGCCAGGGGACCCGCTCCTACTCAGGTGGCGGGCCGGTCACCCAGTCGTTCGACGGTCTGGACCCAGCTAACCTGGCCCAGGCGATGTCACCACCCCCTGGGTTTGGCAGAACACGCCCCGGTTACCCACGGGCGCGGCGAAGTGCACTTGCCGACTCGCGCCGAGGTCCCACGCCGACAAACGAAGTCGCTGGCATGCAGAGCACCAGCTGGTCTTGTGCTCTGCGAGTTGAGGGACAGATGGTTAGTCCCTCAGACACAGCTCCCCCTGTGCCACGCACCCTTCGCTTTCGCCTTGGGTTGGGGGCGTTTAACGTCCTACCGTGACGGGAGTTTAACGTCCTTCCTTGACACAACGACAACCCTCACCGTTCCACAGCCCGGAGGTGTTATGAGAGTGATGATGTGATAGAATGATGGTATGGCCCGGGTCTTATGTTGTGGAGTTTGACATCATCGAGACGGTGCGGCACTCAAACCCGAGTTACGTTCCCCGGAGGGCCTCCACACGTACTGGGGGATCATGGCCGACCATGTCTCACCCACCGCTTTTGATAATTCACGGTGGGCCAGTGCGGTTCAGTGAGGATTGCACCCAGTTAAGGGCTAGCCGTTTAACGTCATGCATGGACGGCCCTTCCCGTGTTAGCTTCACCCCATCTAAGGGGGTTACTGAGCGCCGGGGCCACGTCAAGGCCACGGGATAGGACATTACGGTCCCCGCCCCACTCAGGTTCCTCTGAGCCACAGAGCACTTCAGACAGTCTGAAGATTTCCGGGAATCAGAGGGTCTCCTGGCGGTTTTAACCCAGTTTCGGAAGGCAACACACCTTCCCCAGGTGGCGCCACGCAGAGTCTTACAGGTATCCCATTTTAATTCACAGCTCTCTATTTATGTATAGCACTAGATCAGCTCTATACGTTTCATTAGGCAAACACAGTCGCGGTCCTCTGTATCCGAAATACACTGAAGAGCCAAAGAAACTGGTACACCTCCCTAATATCGTGTATGGCCCCTCTGAGCACGCGTAAGTGCCGCAACATGACATGGCATGGACTCGACTAATGTCTGAAGTAGTACTGGAAGGAACCGACACCATTAATCTTGCAGGGCTATCAATAAATCCGTAAGAGTACGAGGGGGTGGAGAAAAGCACGTTGCAAGACATCCCAGATATGGTCAATAATCTTCATGTCTGGGGAGTTTGGTGGCCAGCGGAAGTGTTTAAACCGAGGAGAGAGTATTCCTGGAGCCACTCTGTAGAAATTATGGGCGTGTGGGGTGCCGCATTATCCTGATAGAATTGCCCAAGTCCGTCGGAATGCACAATGGGCATGAGTGGATGCAGGTGATCAGACAGGATGCTCACGTACGTGTAACCTGAAAGAGTCGTATCTAGATGTATCAGGGGTCCCACATCTCTCCAATTGCACATGCCCCACACCATTGCAGAGCCTCCACCAGCCTGAACAGACCCCTTCTGACATGCAGAGTCCATGGGTTAATGAGGTTGTTTCCATACCCGTACACGTCCATCGGCTCTGTACAATTTGAAATGAGACTCGTCCAACCAGAAAACATGTTTCCAGTCATCAACAGTCCATGGTCGGTGTTGACGGGACCAGGCAAGGCGCAAAGCTTCGTGCCGTGTAGTCATCAACGGTACACGAGTGGGCCCATATCGATGATAATTCGTTGAATGGTTTACGCTTGTTGATGGCCCATCATTGAAATCTGCAGCTATTTGCGGAAGGGTTGCACTTCCGTCACGTTAAACGATTCCCTTCATTCGTCGTTGGTCCCATTCTTGCAGGATCTTTTTCCAGCCGCAGCGACATCTTAGATTTGATGTTTCACCAGACCCACGGTACACTCGTGAAATGGTCGTATGGAAAAGTCTCCACTTCATCGCTACCTCGGAGATGCTGTGTTTCATCACTTGTGCACCGCCTGTAACACCATGTTCAAACCCACTTAAATCTTGATAACCTCCCATTGTAGCAGCAGTAACCGATCCAACAATTGCGCCAGACACTTATTATGCTATATAGGCGTTGGCGACCGCATCGCCATATTGTGCCTGTTTACGTATCTCTGTATTTGAATAGGCATGCCTATACCAGTTTCTTTGGCGCTACAGCGTAATACCAAAAGGCTTGATAGATATGGAAGTAAAGCTAGAGGCTTGCATGGTTCTGAATAATAGAAAGCGTGTAATGAACTATGTGTTATTATGAGATAACATAATCTAAGTCAGTCCATTCGAATCATCTGACGATTAATATCAGTACAGTAATTAATTGAATTTTCGAGAAAGGTTGAATTTAACCTGAAAATTCAGTGCTTCTAAATGACACTGGAGGAGTGAAAAAAAATTGAATTCACAGGAGTTTGTGTATCGCTTACTAAAGCTCCAGTTACTCTTCCTACTTTACAAGTGATAGCAGAGACAGTGATATTTAATTAATTCAAAACAACGTGTAGTCTTGCAGACTCGCAACCTTTAACATTCCACGTAATCTAAAATCAACACAGATCTCTATTTATGTATACTGCGACAGCACTAGAAGAGCTCTCTCTGTACATTTCACTAGGCAAGACACTGTCAAGGTCGTCTGTAACCGAAATAGAAACGTTTATAAAAACTGCCCATGCTCGTCACAGAGCGATATCCGCGATCGTTATTTGTAGAAAATAGACTAATTTGCTGCCTTTTAATCAGGGTTTTTGCTTTTTCAAATTGACCAGTTTCGACTGTGTTGCCACCCTTCACTCCATTTCTCGCAGTTATGGGTTAACCAGCATAAAAGGAATTATACGTCATCTACTGACAGGAAAACTGATGGTTACGTTGAGATTGGTTACACCGTAACTCTGAGAAATGATCTGAGATGGGTAGCAGTACCCGAAACTGATCAGTTTTAACTAATACAAACAATGATTAAAATTATATTCCGTAGAAACGTTTGACAACACAAAGCAAGATCATTTACTGCGTCTCAAAGGGGGTAAGTACGCTGTAGCCTGCGTATTTTCAAATGTCTTCTGTCAGCCTTCTATTACGCCACTAACTTAAAATCAAGAAAAGAACATCCTTAGTCGATCTACCGTGTCCTGCAGGCCTTCTTCATGTCATTTTAAATGCAGTCATAATACTACCTTCCATTCCACTCATTTCCTTGGCACATTCCTTTGTGTTCCTGTCTCTCTTAGCAATTCCCAATATACATTTCTCTTTTGCTTGCTGAGAAACTAGCGTTTTTAATGGTTTTCCCACTGAAGTCCATGTCTCACTGCCGTACCTCAGAACTGGTAATACACAACTGAGAATTCCTCCTATCACTGCTAATAATGTAGTTTTGTTTATATGGAGTCTGACACTGCGACTCCTCTTCGTTCCTAAATATCTCACTATCCTGATAAGTCTAATGGAAGCTGTGGCATTGACGGATATATTTTTCACTGTATTATCTGCAGTGGATCAATACCTTGTTTCTCAGAAGTTGACAGTATTTTTTTAATTCACTCAGAAGATGTTTCGAATTTCTATAAATGTCAGACAAAGCAGTAATTCTTATCATTGTTCGCTTCTATAATTTCGGTTTCAAACTTGCAAGTGGAGTATTCTACTATACTACTGGCAGTACTTTCGGCCTGGCTTGTAGTTGTAATCTGCTACACTACCAGCTATTAAAATTGCTACACCACGAAGATGACGTGCTACAGACGCGAAATTTAACCGACAGGAAGAACATGCTGTGATATGCAAATGATTAGCTTTTCAGAGCATTCACACAAGGTTAGCGCCGGTGGCGACACCTACAACGTGCTGACTTGAGGAAAGTTTCCAACCGATTTCTCATACACAAACAGCATTTGACCGGCGTTGCCTGGTGAAACGTTGTTGTGATGCCTCGTGTAAGGAGGAGAAATGCGTACCATCACGTTTCCGACTTTGATAAAGGTCGGATTGTAGTCTATCGCGATTGCGGTTTATCATATCGTGAGATAGCTGCTCGCGTTGGTAGAGATCCAATGACTGTTAGCACAATATGGAATCGGTGGGTTCAGGAGAGTAATACGTAACGCCGTGCTGGATCCAAACGGCCTCGAATCGCTATCAGTCGAGATGACAGGCATCTCATCCGCATGGCTGTAACGGATCGTACAGCCACGCCTCGATCCCTGAGTCAACAGAGGGGGCCGCCTGCAAGACAACAATCATCTTCACGAACAGTTCGACGACGTTTGCAGCAGCATGGACTATCAGCTCGGAGACCATCGCTGCGGTTACCCTTGACGCTGCATCATAGATGCGATGGTGTACTCAACGACGAACCTGGGTGCACGAATGGCAAAACGTCATTTTTTTGGATGAATCCAGGTTCTGTTTACATCATCATGGTCGCATCCGTGTTTGGCAACATCGCGGTGAACGCACATTGGAAGCGTATATTCGTCATTCGCCATCACCCAGCGTGATGGTATGGGGTGCCATTGGTTACACGTCTCGGTCACCTCTAGTTTGCATTGACGGCACTTGGAACAGTGGACGTTACATTCAGATGTGTTACGACTCTTGGCTCTACCCTTCATTCGATCCCTGCGGAACCCTACACTCAAGCAGGATAATGCACGACCTCATGTTTCAGGTCCGGTACGGGCCTTTCTGTATACAGAAAATGTTCGACTGCTGCCCTGGCCAGCACATTCTCAAGATCTCTCACCAATTGAAAACGTCTGGTCAATGGTGGCCGAGCAACTGGCTCGTCACAATACGCCAGTCACTACTCTTGAAGAACTGTGGTATCGTGTTGAAGCTGCATGGGCACCTGTACCTGTACACCCCATCCAAGCTCTGTTTAACTCAATGCCCAGCCTTATCAAGGCCGTTATTACGGCCAGAGGTGGTTGTTCTGGGTACTGATTTCACAGGATCTATACACCCAAACTGCGTGAAAATGTAATCTCATGTCAGTCCTAGTATAATATATTTGTCCAATGAATACCCGTTTATAATCTGCATTTCTTCTTGGTGTAGCAATTTTAATGGCCAGTAGTGTATTTAGTTATCATATGTCATGATTGCCGATTACATTAACAGCCATAAAATAAGAATAACATTAACAAAAAGGGTTTAGCTTACAAATAAAGTTAGCTGAACTATCAGTCGTATTCTGGGAGTCTTCAAATTGTCCGCTGTATGCTCTTAGGGGACACGTCTGCAACATATGCTAGACTGTCTGTCTTCCTGCTGCACAGTAGCCCTTCGGAGGTGTATGTAGTTTCAATTTACACAATGAGCCCGCACATTTGCCAGGTTTTTTCTTGAGAGATCAAAGCCAGCCAGTTGTTCAGAGCAACACAGGAATTTCTTGAGATTCGCAGTTACAGTACGTTCTGTCTTTTCTGCTGCACAGTCATCCTTTGGAGGCGTGTTTAGTTTCCGTTTAGACAATAAGTCCGCGTATTTGGCAGGTTGTTTCTTGGGAGATCAAAGCCAGTCAGTTGTTCAGAGAAACATCGGAAATTCTTGAGATCCACAATCACAGTACCTTCACAGACTTTTTTCCAGAACTGCATAATGTAAAAGGTTATTTTCGAAGCAAGGAGCTTCCAAAGATGGCTTCCTAGAGCGGAGTCGTTTAATATTTCTGTAGAACGAACAAAAAGGAAGTTGCTGATTGTTTCGAATTTTTACTAAATTCTGTAAGAAATGCTTGATGTCTTGGCAGCTGTGTGGAGGTACATGACTTAAGATAATGGGAGTGCTCTTAAACAAGCATGAAACCATCGTCATTGTATGATTTCGTTCGATGTCTATATTCTTGGTGTGGCGTTGTTAAGCCATATGGGGCACAGCATTCTGTTACCGAATAAGCCAGAGCTAAAGCTGTTGTTCGTAACATAAATTCTGAAAAATTCTATGTCGTGTCTTTGTGTCCGTATGATGTTGTTCCTTGAACGCAGTTTCACATCTGTCTTAGTCAGGTGTATCTTACAGCTTGTTCGCCTCCTCGTGGTGCGTTCTGTATAACGCTAAATGAGCGACCACAGCTCACGATCAGATTGTTTGATCTCCTAACTGATCACTACAGATCACCTCTGAATATTGTACTGTATCCACATCTAATGCAAGCTAACTCCTTTGTCTGATTACAAACAGTTTTTTTTTTCATGTTGTTCATGTTAATTTCAGTGGCTATTCATATATTACGCAGAGGGATGATACGTATATAGTTTTATTTACATCTTGTTTATGTAGTTTCTTGGGAAGAAAAATAATCAAAGCGTAGTTTTGGGGGACTGTCTTCGTCACTAAAAATTCTGTAAATATTTTGCCAGCTACATTTGCATGACTTGACCTCCAACTTTAATCTTTTCTACGGGAAGATGTAACCGCTCCTTCTATTGAAAATGTTTGTTGATGAAGTACGTGCTCCGACCAGCTAGCGGTAGAATGTCTGTATACTGTCTGCTAAGGAACGTTACAAAAGAAGTCTGCTGCACCATACTCACGCCGAGTGCGTATTAATTGTACCGGCCAGCGCAAATAATCACATCCTCCCCGACGTGTACGATCACAGCATACAATTATTGCACTAATCTTGGTCACAGTCTATATACAGCAACAGTTTCTCCACTAAAGTTTTCACTTTACGTAAGCTAAATAGTCTGCATCAGTACGATAACTTTTTTAGAGTGACAAAGAATATACAGGGTGTTACAAAAAGGTACGGCCAAACTTTCAGGAAACATTCCTCACACACAAATGAAGAAAAGATGTCATGTGGACATGTGTCCGGAAACGCTTAATTTCCATGTTAGAGCTCATTTTAGTTTCGTCAGTATGTACTCCAACGTGATCAAATTGTAAATTTTCACAATCAACATGTGTGGGCTGACGAGAATCCGCGCGCAATTGTGCAATCACGTCATCAACACAGATTTTCTGTGAACGTTTGGGCAGGCATTGTTGGTGACGTCTTGATTGGGCCCCATGTTCTTCCACCTACGCTCAATGGAGCACGTTATCATGATTTCATACGGGATACTCTACCTGGGCTGCTAGAACATGTGCCTTTACAAGTACGACACAACATATGGTTCATGCACGATGGAGATCCTGCACATTTCAGTCGAAGTGTTCGTACGCTTCTCAACAACAGATTCGGTGACCGCTGGTTTGGTAGAGGCAGACCAATTCCATGGCCTCCACGCTCTCCTGACCTCAACCCTCTTGACTTTCATTTATGGAGCCATTTGAAAGCCCTTGTCTACGCAACCCCGGTACCAAATGTAGAGACTCTTCGTGCTCGTATTGTGGACGGCTGTGATACAATACGCCATTCTCCAGGGCTGCATCAGCGCATCAGGGATTCCATGCGACGGAGGGTGGATGCATGTATCCTCGCTAACGGAGGACATTTTGAACATTTCCTGTAACAAAGTGTTTGAAGTCACGCTGATACGTTCTGATGCTATGTGTTTCCATTCCATGATTAATGTGATTTGAAGAGAAGTAATAAAATCAGATCAATGGAGCACGTTATCATGATTTCATACGGGATGCTCTACCTGGGCTGCTAGAACATGTGCCTTTACTAGTACGACACAACATATGGTTCATGCACGATGGAGCTCCTGCACATTTCAGTCGAAGTGTTCGTACGCTTCTCAACAACAGATTCGGTGACCGCTGGTTTGGTAGAGGCAGACCAATTCCATGGCCTCCACGCTCTCCTGACCTCAACCCTCTTGACTTTCATTTATGGGGTCATTTGAAAGCTCTTGTCTACGCAACCCCGGTACCAAATGTAGAGACTCTTCGTGCTCGTATTGTGGACGGCTGTGATACAATACGCCATTCTCCAGTGCTGCATCAGCGCATCAGGGATTCCATGCGACGGAGGGTGGATGCATGTATCCTCGCTAACGGAGGACATTTTGAACATTTCCTGTAACAAAGTGTTTGAAGTCACGCTGGTACGTTCTGTTGCTGTGTGTTTCCATTCCATGATTAACGTGATTTGAAGAGAAGTAATAAAATGAGCTCTAACATGGAAAGTAAGCGTTTCCGGACACATGTCCACATAACATATTTTCTTTCTTTGTATGTGAGGAATGCTTCCTGAAAGTTTGGCCGTACCTTTTTGTAGCACCCTGTATATATTTCGGTTCTTTTCCTATCTTGGCTTTACTTAATGATATACTCAAAGTTGCTGATCTACCTGTTTCAAGCTTAATGATTTCTAGCAGATCGAAAATCTCCAAAATTTAAAAACAATATCGTATCACCTACGTACAAGAGCACACGTTAAGTTACGACACGATCAAGCAAGCTCTAGAAGCACGTTAACTTGTATCTTCTGTATTCTGCGGTGTCCTCAAAGAGTACTCACAAGGAGTATTCTTTGAGGTCACTTGTTCTACTCCGTGATTTATAAGTATACTACTTTGCGATCTACTTTTACTTTAATTTGATACAATAGGAATTCTATTTTACTTTCTTTTACAAAAATACTAAGTTACTTTATACTGAATTTCTTTTCTATTTCTTTTTACATTGTTTTCTTCTGTATACTTGCCACTATTCAAGTGATGCTATCACAGTGGGACTTCGTTTTCTTTTTTTATGAAATTTGGATCTTGGGTTTGGGGCTTGTATTGGGTTTTGCGTACTACTTTTATATTTTCATCTTTGCGTCCGAAGGAAGCGGCATTACAAAGACCGTCATCTCCAGGTGTTTTCACTTCCTTCATAGCACGTCTAGAATTACTTCCGGAATCTCATTACTTCCATTTCTATCTGTATTTTTCTGATTCATCTTCTTAAGAATACAAACGTTTGTATAAATCCATAAATGGATGTATAATACTGTCACTGTTGTTAGTTTCTGTACCGTCCGTCATCTTGACTGATAGAATGTGGTGTCTATCCAGTATAAGTTAGAGGTTTGACATATCATTGCATCTTCTCAGGTCCTCTGCAAGACATTTCCGAATAGTTTTGTTTAGTTGCACTAACTCTTAGATGTTCCTATCTCAATTTGATTGAAACTCTCGCCTTGTGGTTAACAGCTACCGTGTACAACTGCAGAATTATTGGATGAATGGTATTAATCTTGGACTGCATTTCTATCACACCATTTTATGGCTCTATTTTGTGTTTACGGTGATGATCTCATCTGAAGATCTAGCCGGATACAGCCTGTGAGTTTTATAAGTATCACTCCAACACGTCAAGTGCGAGACTATATGGCATGCCTGGGAACGCACGTTCCTATTAAAGACGTCCACGAATCAAAGTGCGCCGTAGGCTCATTTTTCAAGCAGGATTTCTCAAAGATCTTGTACCCAGTGAAAGACGAGGCCCATTGATTCTGTCTGCCATATCAGAGAGCAAGATAAGCCCGTTCACAGGAAGTTACTACTTGTGCCCTCCTCCGTCACAGATATCTGACATCAAGTGACGAAATTTCTATCGTCTGAGGCACAACACGTCTTTTGTTTCCTCAGCCTATTGTCCTGCAACTGCTTGGAATGATTACACGATGCAGCTAACACCTCTGTGCCATAATACAGATATCAATGGGGAATAAACAGTAAATCAGTCTACCATCAAGTCATAGGAACAACATAAATAATTGTTTTTTATAACAGCTGAACTAATCGCACTGAAATAACATGAATGGATCGACTAGGATTTATCGAAATCATCTAGTATCATTTGGAAGCGGCTTAAACCTACCGAATATAAGCTGGGACGTCTGTGGATTCATTGCAGGGGGTGCAGACAATATTGTGAAGAGCTTGTGAACGCGTTTTCCGAAAGCTGTGTGGAGAGGCTAGTTCGGCACCTCACACGCAATGGGAATATAAGGGTTGCCCAGAAAGGAATGCACTGCATTTTTTTCTTGAACATTTATTTATTGAGGATAGTGAGAATTACACACACGAAAATATGGTGTTTTGTCTACACACCCTATTTTTCTACGTAAGCTCCATCCCTTGCTACGGCCTTCCTCCAGCCAGAAACAAGGGCGTGGACGCCCTGTCGGTACCAATCCTTGTCCAGCTGGCGGGACCAGTGCTTCACTGTGTGAATCACCTCCTCATCGTCCTCAAAATGTCTTCCACGAATGGCATTCTTTAATGGCCCATACAAGTGGATTTCCGAAGGGGCTAAGTCAGATGTGTTAGGTGTGACAACCGTGGATGGTCTCCCCGACCGCTGCAAATCGTGGAGCTCCGCCCAGCTCCATGCCCAGCGACTAACTGTACTTCATAGGTTGTAAGGTCCGCCAGTTATGCATAACACAGTTTTTCTCCCAAGCTCCCAAATATGTTTCAGCACCACTGTGCCATCATCAGTGGGTTTCCGTTTTATTTGATCTGTAATGTGAACATTTTTACTAAATGATTACAAAATTACGTGAATATTTAGTTCAAACAATAATTCTTTTCTTTTTTTTAATACCTTTACACTTGGTGTGCATGATTTTTCGGGACCACTTTAGAGGTCATCTGAAAAAATCATGCACACCATGTTTTGTAATAAATTTCCTTTGTATACTGATTCCACTTCCCCAGTATGCTACGAATAAACCGAAGTCTACCACCTGGTTTACCTACGAACGAGCTGTGTCATCGCTACACTTCATGATCCTAAAAATTATTACGCCCAGGTATTTCTGTGATCTGATCATTTGCAACTGTGACTCGTTGATATTGCAGTCACACGATACCACCTTGTTCTCGTGTTGCTCAATTGCTGATCATTTAAAGCAAGTTTTCAACCTTTTCACCACTTCCAAATCTTATCAAGGTCTACTGAACATTTCTGCAGTCTGTTCTCAGATAATACAGCATTATAGATAACTACATGATCTCTGAAAAGTCTGATGAACTAAAATATTGTCTGCAAGGTTATTACTACATAAGATTAACAACTGGGGTCGCAACACACTTCTCTGTGGCACACTCGAAGTTACTTCTACATCTGTTGATGACTCACTTGCTATGGCCACCCTACTAAAAATTCCTCAATCCACTACCAAATTTAGCTTGATACCCCCATACGATCGTACTTTTGATAGTTAGCGTAGATGTGGTACTGAGTCAAATACTTCTCGGAAATCGAGATATGCTGCATCTACCTTGTAAGGTGGTAGAATAAATGGCCAGATTCACACTTTACATGAGAGCTTTATTCATCACAACGAGAAGGTGGATATGACACCTAACATAATTCGATGGTTATGAGAACATTTGCCTATCACTATGTAATGCAAAAAGGAATGACAGTCAATCAACAGTAATTAACACACCATTCCTATACAATGCATGTCTTTGAGCGGAAGGTGGATCAGGCATTGCGAGTCGTTTTTAGTTTCAAAAGCCAGACGGACAACGGCATAGCAAAGACGTACTGCAGGGGTTACGACGGAACCCACTTAAAGGGGTGGCATGGGGAAGGTCAGCGACCCCGACCAGATGACTCAGGAGGGAGGACAGTGTGTAGTGGCACATGTGCACAAGGGACAGAGAAAAATCTTTAGAATGCAGTGTTTCGGAATTCCAACGGGATACAAACAAAAACTAGTAACGCATTTCAATCACGTGTCCAACAAGTGCAACACACAGAAAGGTCAATGTACTTTAGATATCTAGAACGGGCACAAAACGTCCGATTGGTGGAAACGCACTAGGAAGGAGAAAAATACTGAAGTTTCGACACAGTTTGATTGAAGGGACATTGCGATTGGTAAAAAGAGTTTCCACAAAATAAGAGGAACGCTCCTATTGGTCGAGAAAGGCCGTGACGTGGAGAACAAATGAACCCAAGTAGGGGAGGAAGTTCTGCCATGAGTAGGACAAGAGAAGAATATTCGGGGACTCTTCTCTGAACTGGCGTGAAGTGCAGAACGGAGCGCTTAACGCTCTGTATGATGCAGAGGAGAAATTTGTGTGGACACTGCGTTCACAGTGGTTGCACTCCAGCTAAAATTAGCTGTAGCAACGTTTAGCTCCAACTGTGGAGAAACGAACCAGCCAAATTAGTTAATTGTTCTTGCATAATATGCACACTGCTCCAACCATGTGCATGTATATCGCCACATATTAAGACTAGGGCTGAGTACATGTTTTCTCGCATAACAAGAAACATAGGTGAAGTTTCTGCTGGAAAGTTCAGCAAAGGCCAGATTACTTTTGTAGGAATTTCAGTGGAAGAGATCGGCCTTGCAGTCGGCAGCTCGTCGCAGCTTAAGGTACAGGGTGTTTCAAAAATGACCGGTATATTTGAAACGGCAATAAAACCTAAACGAGCAGCGATAGAAATACACCGTTTGTTGCAATATGCTTGGGACAACAGTACATTTTCCAGCAGACAAACTTTCGAAATTACAGTAGTTACAATTTTCAACAACAGATGGCGCTGCGGCCTGGGAAACTCTATAGTACGATATTTTCCACATATCCACCATGCGTAGCAATAATATGGCGTAGTCTCTGAATGAAATTACCCGAAACCTTTGACAACGTGTCTGGCGGAATGGCTTCACATGCAGATGAGATGTACTGCTTCAGCTGTTCAATTGTTTCTGGATTCTGGCGGTACACCTGGTCTTTCAAGTGTCCCCACAGAAAGAAGTCACAGGGGTTCATGTCTGGCGAATAGGGAGGCCAATCCACGCCCCCTCCTGTATGTTTCGGATAGCCCAAAGCAATCACACGATCATCGAAATATTCATTCAGGAAATTAAAGACGTCGGCCGTGCGATGTGGCCGGGCACGATCTTGCATAAACCACGAGGTGTTCGCAGTGTCGTCTAAGGCAGTTTGTACCGCCACAAATTCACGAAGAGTGTCCAGATAGCGTGATGCAGTAATCGTTTCGGATCTGAAAAATGGGCCAATGATTCCTTTGGAAGAAATGGCTGCCCAGACCAGTACTTTTTGAGGATGCAGGGACGATGGGACTGCAACATGGGGCTTTTCGGTTCCCCATATGCGCCAGTTCTGTTTATTGACGAAGCCGTCCAGGTAAAAATAAGCTTCGTCAGTAAACCAAATGCTGCCCACATGCACATTGCCGTCATCAATCCTGTGCACTATATCGTTAGTGAATGTCTCTCGTGCAGCAATGGTAGCGGCGCTGAGGGGTTGCCGCGTTTGAATTTTGTATGGATAGAGGTGTAAACTCTGGCGCATGAAACAATACGTGGACGTTGGCGTCATTTGGACCGCAGCTGCAACACGGCGAACGGAAACCCGAGGCCGCTGTTGGATCACCTGCTCCACGAGCTGCGCGTTGCCCTCTGTGGTTGCCGTACGCGGTCGCCCTACCTTTCCAGCACGTTCATTCGTCACGTTCCCAGTCCGTTGGAATTTTTCAAACAGATCCTTTATTGTATCGCTTTTCGGTCCTTTGGTTACATTAAACCTCCGTTGAAAACTTCATCTTGTTGCAACAACACTGTGTTCTAGGCGGTGGAATTCCAACACCAGAAAAATCCTCTGTTCTAAGGAATAAATCATGTTGTCTACAGCACACTTGCACGTTGTGAACAGCACACGCTTACAGCAGAAAGACGACGTACAGAATGGCGCACCCACAGACTGCGTTGTCTTCTATATCTTTCACATCACTTGCAGCGCCATCTGTTGTTGAAAATTGTAACTACTGTAATTTCGAAAGTTTGTCCGCCTGAAAATGTACTGTTGTCCCAAGCATATTGCAACAAACGGTGTATTTCTATCGCTGCTCGTTTAGTTTTTATTGCCGTTTCAAATATACCGGTCATTTTTGAAACACCCTGTATATCGCCACATATTAAGACTAGGGCTGAGTACATGTTTTCTCGCATAACAAGAGACATAGGTGAAGTTTCTGCTGGAAAGTTCAGCAAAGGCCAGATTACTTTTGTAGGAATTTCAGTGGAAGAGAGCGGCCTTGCAGTCGGCAGCTCGTCGCAGCTTAAAGTAAATATCGCGTGCAGAGGTGTAGACTGTTCGTTCACCAGCTTGCGTCCACCGTAAACTCGAGCGGCCTTAGGTAATCCTGCACATAACTAACGATCCATCGTAGACTTGATTGTCACCCTAAATAGTACCGAACTTTGAAATGGAATCGGACGATTTTGGTAGTACTGACCAACATCATAATTTATGTGTAGGAGCAATTTTGTAAAGAACCTTCCAATTAAACTTTCATATTATTATGCTTAGGATTAATGTTCTTTCAGAGAGTTAATATTTAATAGTGTTGTGTATAGGATTATTTCACTTTTTGATGTTGGCGAGATGCGTTATCCATTGCACTGTTTTTATGTCGTCGAGTTGAAAACTGTGTAAAAACTGTAAATTTGTGCTAAAATTTGCGACATTAAACTTGTCATTTCAACGTACACAGTTGTTCTCAATTCTATAATAAGCACTCACATTAGAACCTGACTGCCTTGATCAAAGGCTTTTAGTACGTCACGTGAGAAAAGTGCGAGATGGGTTTCATGTGAGTAGTGCTTTCATAATCGAAGTTGCTTGGCATGTAGGAGGTCGTTCTGTTTGAGGTAGCTCATTACATTTGAGCTGAGAATATGTTCTAAGATTTTGCAGCAAATGGATAACAAGGAATTGGACCTAGTTTTCTGTTTCATTTCTGATACGCTTCTTGTAGATGTGTGTTATCTGTGCTTTCTTCCAATCACTGGCCACCATTTTTTTGTTCGAGGGGTCCACGGTAGCTTACGATTAAAATGGGGCTAGCTCGGACAGAAATCCGGTATTCCATCTGATTCAGATCCAGCCAGGTGCTGAAGCTTTGTTGAATTTTATTGATTTCAGCGGTTTTCTCAAAATCACTGACATTAATAACCGTATTACATCTCTTTGTAGTGATGGGTCGATTATGTAGAAGCAATAGTTCTGGATATTTCTGTATACAATTCTCGTTGTTGCAAATTGGAAGATACATGAGTATTATAAAACTATATATTAAGTATCATAAACTTTAAAAGAACAGTGCTTTCAACACAACATACGTAACAAGGTGTCAGAGCATAACGATTTTTCGTATTAGGACAGAGAATGCGTGGTAATGTTACCGATGACAGTGCCGCTACAGGGGAGTCACTAAATACGGTTTTTCGAAATTCCTTCATCATAGAAGACGATGTAAATAGTCCAGAATCCGAATAAAGAACTAGTGCCAACGTGAGTAATTTAGAAGTAGATATTCTCGGAAGAGCGAAACAGTTCGAATCACTTACAAAATGCAAGTCTTCCAGTCCAGATTGTATGCCAGTAAGGTTCATTTCAGAGTATACTGATGTAATAGCTCCATATTTAGAAGTCACATAACTAATAGCTCATATTTAGCAGTCATATACAATCAGTCGCTCTATGAAATATCCGTACCTAAAGATGCACAGGCTGCAGTAATACTCAAGAAAGAAAATATGAGTAACCGATTGAATTACAGACCTATGTCATTGACGTAGATTTACAGTGGTATTCGAGAACATATACTGTGTTCGAACAATATGCATTACCTCCAACAAAAAACTATATCTAGACACACAGACAGCACGGATTCAGAAAACATCGTTTTTGGTGAAACGCAACTAGATATCATTCTGCCAACTAGATATTTATTCTCATGAAGTAATGAGTGATATCGACAGGAGATTCAGATTCCTTCTATATTTCTAGAGTTCCTGAATTATTTTGATGTGGTTCCTCACAAGAGACACTTAACTGAATAGCATGCCTTTGGATTATCGTCTCTGTTGTGCGACTGTATTTGTGATTTTCTGTCAGGAAGTTTACAGTTTGTCGTAACTGGCGGAGAGTTATCGAGTACAACTGAAGATGTATCTGGCGTTTTCCAGTGAATGGCCCTCTGCTGCTCCTAATACCCATACAAACGATTTTGGAGAGTATCTGAGCATCCATCTTAGATTGTTTCCAGATGCTGCTATGCTTACCCCCAAGTAAAGCCACCATAATATCAAAAGCAAATGCAAAATTACTTGGACCACACATCTGGATGATGAGAAAAGTGGCAATTATCATTCTAAATAACGATAAGTGAGAAGGGATCCACATGAGTACCAAAAGGAATACGTTAACTCTCGGTTACACTATAAATGACTAAATCTAAACCTTATCAATTCAGTTAAATAGTTAGAGACTACCATTACGAATAACTTAAACTGGAACGATGACGTAGATAATGTTATAGGGAAGGCAAACCAAATCCGCGTTTTATTGGCACAACACCGAAGGATACAACAAATCTACAAAAAAGACTGCTTACCCTAGGCTTGTTCGTCCGTTGCTGGAGTGTTGCTGTGCGGTATGGGATGCTTACATGAGATTGACGGAGGGTATGGAAAAAGTTCATAGAGGGGTAGCATTTTGTACTATTTCGAAAAAGGGGCGAGAGCGTCACGGATACGATACCACGAGTTGAGGTGGCAATGTTTAAAACAAATGCGTTGTCCGTCGCGCCGAAATCTTTTCATGAAATTTCAATCTCCAACTTTCTCCCCCGATTGCGAAAATGTTTTGTTGACGCCCACCTACATTCTGAAAAACAATTGTCGTGATAAAACAAGAGAAACCAGAGGTCGAACGGAAAGATTTAGCTGTATCTTTCCCGCGTGCTGTTTGAGACAGGAACGGTAGAAAAATGGAGTGAAAGTGGTTCGAAGAACCCTCTGCCAGGCACTGAATTTCAGAGTAGTCACGTAGATGTAAATATACACCATAAAAGAAGTAAAAGTAGGATATAAACGTTAAAACAAATAGAAGCAGTGCCATATGTGTATGTGAGAGGATGTATAGCAGAACGCTATGTAGGCAACTGCTGGCGGTCTTGCTCTTCTTGCTGGAGAAGGATGTTTCGTTCCTATTTGTCATTGGCAGACTGGGCTGCGTAGCACCCCACTGTGGGCCCGGGGCGGGGGGGGGGGGGGGGGTGAACGAGGACTCGGGGTGCAGGTAGGTCGTGACGTAGTGAGCAGGTAGCTGCCAGGTATACTAGGTGCGAATTTCAAAGATTCCTGACTGGACGCAAATTTCACTTGATGCAGTGTTCATTTATCCAGTGACTCCTTTATATAAGGAGGATAAAAGAATGGACTCACAAAATTGCCAACCAACATCTTTAACATTGGTTTGCTGCAGACTCCTTGAATATATTCTCACTTCGAATATGATAAATATCATTGATCCACATCATCAGTCCACAAAACAGCACGGTTTTAGAAAGTACCGCTCATGTGAAACATATCTCACATGATATCCTGCGAACCACAGTTGAAGACAACAGGCAGATTCCATATTTCTAGATCCACACACTATACAGTTGCCTACAGAGTATGTACGTAGATGTAGATGTAGATCAGAATGATGTGAATGAAGATGCAATGGCATGAAATGACACCAGGGCAGAAGGTACATAATTAATTCTAAATAAAAGATTTCGGCTGTAGCTTAGTCTACCTTCTAATTTGGTAAACAGTAATGGAAACTTAAAGTGTTTCGTCGTGGACCGAACGAGGTGGCGCAGTGATTAGCACATTGGACTCGCATTCGGGAGGAAGACAATTCAAACCCGCATCCAGCCTCCTGATTTAAGTTAACCGTGATTTTCCTGAATTGCTTTAGGCAACTGCCGGGATGGTTCCTTTGAAAGGGCACGGCCGACTTCCTCCCCCATTCTTCCCTAATCCGATGGTACCGATGACCTCGCTGTTTGGTCCTCTCCCCCAAATCAACTAATCAACGAATCGTCGTGGAGCAGCAGTCAGATGGTTCCTTTGAAAGGGCACAGCCGACTTCCTCCCCCATTCTTCCCTAATCCGATGGTACCGATGACCTCGCTGTTTGGTCCTCTCCCCCAAATCAACTAATCAACGAATCGTCGTGGAGCAGCAGTCAGACAGTTGTCAAACTTTGTGGAAACTTTCATCACATAACAAGTATTGAAAGACTAAGCTTCCAGTCCATTCTGAGCTTGTAACACGCCCGGAAGTACTAATGGGTGGGGTACTTTAAACTGTCTTCGTCGTTACGCGACCGTTGTTTTTCTTGACCGTGCGCCCTGTTCACACCACGTACCTGATAGTCCCGCGGCGGTCACGCTGTTCTGCTTCACACTGCTGTTGGCTTGCCTGAAATTATTTATCGAAATATGCAAGCGTGACCGACACGACGCGGGTGATTGTTGATGATGCGGAAGCCGAATGATGGAACGAAAGTTCTTACGCTCGTCACACATACAGATACCTGGTAATAGTCCTCCTTGTCACTAGTAATGATATAACACTGTTCGTAAAGTTAGTTTTTCAGTTCTCAGTTCCCACTTGTACGAGCGTGCGCGTAACCGTCGCGGCGCGGTTGGTTGTTGATAATGCGGAAACGCGATGATCGAACGCACGTCCTCACGCTCGCTACAAGACACTGGTACTTGACTGCACTCTTTTATGGTAGCCAATTTTTACTGATTCACATTGGTTCATTCTGGGAGACCGAACACGGCGCGGATGATCGATGCTGTGCGACACGCAACGAGAGGAAACATAAATAAGTTATCGATGGCACTATTCAGTTTTTCATTACTTCTTGACGCACTTTCCTCTGAATCACTTCCATATTTCATCACTTTACTGTAACAGCACTTGTAGCAACACTTCAACCTGAATTCTAAAAAAGCCTCTCACAGGTAGAGCTACACACTACACAGCATAACAGTACCGTGTCCCGCGCTCGACTCTCTACAGACGCGGCTGCCCGCAAAGTTACTCCACAACTAAACCAGCGATATGACAATACGCTTACAAGCTGATGTCCATTATCAACATCAATTTCGGGAATGACCTCCCACCTGCACAAATGCATTCGGTTATTCCTTGTGGCAGTAAAGTAAAAGGCCCTCGAATGTCATCTTGAGGAATTTCTTGCCGTGTCTAAGACACGTGCTGTGTTAGTTCATGAAGATTGCAAGGTAGAAGCTGGTATGAGACTATCCATCTTGCTGTCGTATCCAAGACATTCTCTATTGCTCACAAATCGAGGAACCGTGCTTGTCAGATGAGGATTCGTGCAGTCCTCAAGGCACTTATGATGTAAACTGCAGCGTGGGTGTCTTGCATTATCCTGCGGGAATATATTATTTGGTGCACTGATCATGAAGTATACGAAAACAGGCTTTACCATCCTCATTTTAACTATAACCAAATCAGTCCTGTTGTCATATCCAAAAACTCCGCACGATTCCAGGAGAGGGACAGGTAATAATAGTCTGGTGAACCACTGCTTCCTCTGGCGTTTCGTCAGGTCGCATACGGACATGTTGGCGTCAAACTGCCCGCCACAAACAGAAGTGAGATTCGCCGCTAAGCGCTACTGAATACTCAGCGTCCCAGCAGGCTCTGGTTCAACAACATAGGAGTTTCTGTTGTCTGCGGTAGGGTGACAGCGGTGAAAAACGCATGACGACTCGAGATCTCAATCTACCAGTATCCTGTTCCCGATGGTTCGCGATGACACTCTACCTCTGACCGCTGGCCATATTCCAGCTCTTGTCATCCGTAACCGTCTATTCGTTAGAGCCAGTCGCACAATCCTGCCACCTTCTCATGATGTAGTCCTTCTGCAAGGATCTGTGCCTGCTCTTGTTGCCGGGGTGTTGTCCTCACTCCATCTCGTCATAAATAGTTCTGCAGTCATTGCCCTACAGACAAAGGTCTGTACGATCTGTTGGTGCGAGGTTCCGATGTCTCTCCTGCCAATTATTCAATCTTTCTCGAAGTCCGAAATGTGCTGATAAGTTGCACGTGCGCATCTTCTGGTTTGTTATGTTGCAGTCTCCACCTGAGAAGTCCCAACAGCATTTAACAAACCCAATAGCCATCATCCTCTGGCACCATTCATGATCTGTAAGAATAACTTCTTTTCTGCACTTCATTTGCTAATGTCAGAAGTCTACTTTTACAGCGCATACAGTTACACACATTTTTATGTATGTACAAAAAAAGAGCTTTCACAGCTATCATAGATCAAATTTGCACACCAGGTAATATTTGTCCAACACTGAGTGACGCCTAGAACAATACCGCTTGACGCATAGGGTCGTGCGCTGAACTAGTTAATGGACGAAGAGTACATATAGCAGTTAGACTATAATCGTGAGAAGGATGACTCCGGTATATTAAGCAGGAAGAGAGTCAGTAATTTTGCGAACACAAAGACTGAAGAAAATTTGTGTGAGCGCCCCTTCAAATCTACGGGGTGACAATTACTGAACTATATGAAATAAAATCGTCATAACTGCTGAATGGATTGCCTTAGGACTTTCAAACTGCACGATTGGCCGCGGGGCATGATAAGGATTAGTATCTGCTATATGGTTTGGTTCAGCGACGAAGCCCGCTTTCATTTGGATGAGTTCGTCAATAAGCAACATCGGTGCATTTGAGGGACTGAGAATCCGCATTTCGCGATCGAGAAGTCTCTTCACCCTCGACGGCTGACTGTATGGTATGCAATGTCCAGTCACGGAATAATCTAGGCGATATTCCTTGATGGCACAGTGAGTACCGAACGGTACTTGAAGGTTTTGGAAGATTCCATTATCCAAAGTGACCCTGATTTCGACAAGACGTGGTTCACGCAAGATGGAGCTCGACCACATCGAGGCAAGAGAGTTTCTGATGTCATGGAGGAGTACGTTGGGAATTACATTCTGGCTCTGGGGTACCCAGAGGCCACTGGCAAGGGCCGCGATTGGCCACTATATTCTACGGATCTGAGCACATGCGACTTCTTTTTGTGGGGCTGTATTAAAGACAAGGTGTAGAGCAATAACCTCAAAACAATTGCTGAGCTGAAACACCCATTCAGGAGGTCATCGACAGCATCGATGTTCCAACACTTCAGCGGGTCATGCAGAATTTCGCTATTCGTCTGCGCCATATCATCGTCAGCGATGGCAGGCATATGAAACATGTCAAACCTAAATTCGAATATCTATAGTGACGTTTACATGTTAAATAAAGTGTGCGCACGCCGTAATTTTTAACCAATTTAAGTTTCTTTCATATAGTTCAATAAATGTCAGCCTGTATATGCTTTATATTTACTAGCTAATGGTGATACTGACACTCTCGCAACTTAGAATTTTGATCGGATAACAAAACATTTGAATGCTGCTCGATTACTAAAACGTCCGAAGCTGCCCAGTAACTTACCAGAGTTACATGAAGCACAGGCGAGAAGTGTTTTCCACACAAACAGGAGAGAAAATTGTTTATTTGCCAATGTCTCTGAAAATAATTTTGGGGGTTCTCATGCCAAAGCCGTCTGAATTTTCTGAAGAGTCGAGAACTTTATTTACAAATGGGGCTTTCAACATTTGCCCTAAGCTGTTCAACCAAATATTTATAATTCATGGCGTAAATGAAAAAATGCTATTTCACATTTTTTTTACTCCCAAACAAAAACAAAAAAACCATGTGGAAGCTTTGTCCTTAATTCCAAATAACACCAATCCGACAATATATACGTTACTACTGGTTACCGTCTTGGGCTGACAGCAATTTAATTAAAAAGACCAGACGCGTTTCGCTTTTATTTATAAAGTATCTTCCGTGGCTATTCTGCAAATTGGATACATAAGTTTGTACATTTTTTGTTGTTTTAGGCCACAGTTACTTACTGTGGTTCTTTACATATTGTGCTCCTTCCCACCTTGCTAGCAGCGGTTTACGTCTAAAGACTGCGATTCACATTTGCATTTGGCAGTTTTTGCGATTTTGCCAGTATTTCTTGCACTGTATTATTTCATTTTTGTAAACTGTTTCTCATTCCTCACAATAACAGTGTTTATGTCCGTTCGCTTGTCTTCGTTCGCTTTGTGAGCGTTGCCAACCTGTAAAACTACCTTTTTTTTGCAGAATGACTACGGAATATGCTTTATAAAAAAAAAGCGAAACGCATCTTTTCTTTTTAATTAAACTGCAGTCAACTCAGTCAGTCAATAGTAACAGATTTTAACAGCTGCTGCAGAAGATGGGCACGCAAACAAAAGTATTACATTCCTTGACTCAGACGCAGCACTTCACCGGGTAATTTCTTACGTTTGGCCCCAAACCAATATAAAAGGCTACAGATTCCATCTCGGCGAAGAAAGATGCTATCATTGGGGCTATAAAATTATTTTAAATCAAAGGAATCTGAAATTGGAAGACTTCTGAAAACTTTGTTTGGACCTCCCTTCCTGTCCCCTGACGATAATAATGATTGCTTCATCGTAGACCTAATGTCCCGCAAGCTTAACAATGAACATCTGGATGACTTTTTTGATTATTTACTTCATACTCATATTCTTGCAGATAGCGACTTTCCATCCATTATGTGGGCAGACTTTAATAGCAGTTCTGAACGGACTGCTAACTGGTGTGAGGGATTCCACAGTAAATTGAGTGCTCAGTTTGCTCTTCCCATCCTAACATATTCCACCTGTTAGAGTCATTAAACTTACTTTGAAATGACGAGCGAGAGGAAAAGTATTCCAAAAAATAAATAAAAATTAAAATAAAATGCGGGACACACGAAACCAAATTAAAGAAGAAATAGAAAAGGTCTGCTATTCAGCTATTACCCAGTATGAATATATTCAAAATATCTGCTAAAAGTTTCTCCAACCTACATAATTTTATTACTTATGCTTGACAACTACAACTTTGCCCTGTACTGTACCTACATTATGCAGATATCAAAAACCCAAACATTCTTAACCATACCTACTGCATGTAGGCAGTCTTAAGTCTGTGTAACTTGGGAAGAGATACTTGGTATGTCTAAAAAGTTCGGTGAATGCTATCAGACAACAAACAAAACAAGAGATACAAACAAATGTTCTTCACTGCCCTTCAAAATAGTCGCCAAAAGCTACAACACACTTTTGACAACGTTCGTACAGCTTCTGGAAACTATCAGCAAAGGCCTGCTGTGGAATCGATTGCAGAACGGCTGTCGCACGATCTTTGGTGTCATTCAAATCCGCACAACGTTCACTTTTCGTGGCTGCCTTCAAGCAGGGGAACAGGAAGAAGTCCGCAGGAGCCAGACCAGGGGAGTACGGAGGGTGTTCAAGAGCAGTTACCATCTTCTGTGCCAGGAATTGGGGCACACAGATCACACAGTGTGCAGGTGCATTGTCATGGAGCAGCATCCATTTTCCAGTTCCGTGCAACTCTGGCTGAACCCACTGGATACGCTGTAGCAATCAGTTCATTTTCCAGTTCCGTGCAACTCTGGCACAACTAGCTGGATACGCTGTAGCAATCGGTTCATTTTCCAGTTCCGTGGAACTCTGGTCGAACCTGCTGGATACGCTGTAGCAATCGGTTCATTTTCCATTTCCGTGCAACTCTGGCTGAACCCGCTGGATACGCTGTAGCAATCGGTTCATTTTCAAGTTCCGTGCAACTCTGGCCCAACCCGCTGGACACGCTGTAGCAATCAGTTGATTTTCCAGTTCTGTGCAACTCTAGCCAAACCCGCTGGATACGCTGTAGCAATCGTTTCATTTTCCAGTTCTGTGCAACTCTGGCCGAACCCGCTGGATATGCTGTAGCAGTCGGTTCAAAATGGACTGGTAAAATGCAGCATTAATGGTTTGATCTGCAGGAACAAACGCTTTGTGGATGATGCCGCTGTTGTCGAAGAAGGTGATCAACAGTGTTTTCACCTTGGATTTTTGCAGGCGGCTTGTTTCCGGTCGCAGGGAAGATGGTGAACATCATGACATCGATTGCCATTTTGATTCCAAGTCGAACTGGTAGCATTAAGTCTCACCTCCCGTGACAATGGTGCTCGGAAGCAATGGGTCCTGGTCACACATGGAAATGAAATCAGCTGCAGTTTCCATCCGTTTTGCTTTCTGCTCGTCTGTGACCTTGTGCGGCACAAATTGGGAGCAGATGTTCCGCTGACCCAAATCATCGCGGATGATGGTGTGCATGGTGTCCTCGCTAATGCCTAGTTCCTCCGCAATCAATCTGAGAGTCCGTCGCCGATCTTGTGCCAGTATTTTTTTCTGGGGTTCTGCTTGTCGATGGCCAACCTGAACATGAGTTATCCTCAGTTGTTTCCTTCCTTTAACGGAAGCGTTTAAACCATTCATGAACACGTTTTCTGCTCACAGATTCTACACCTGCATCAACATTCCATGTGTCTCCATTGCAGTCTTCTCCAATTTGTAGCAAAACTTGATGTTCACACGTTGCTCCATTGCGCTGTGACACTTCCTCTCACACCAACTGTGTTCAACTGGTCGCAGTCTGTTTACACATCCAGTCACATGCAGTGCATGCCGTGTATCAATTCTCGTCAAGTCTCTGAAGACCCATGCACTTGCCCGCGCATGGTAGCCGCATGGTCTGGGGCGTCTTGTCATGGTCCGTGCTGCTGCCCCCCGTCGGAGGTTTGAGTCCTCCCTTGGGCATGGGTGTGTGTGTCGTCCTTAGTGTAAGTTAGTTTAAGTTAGATTAAGTAGTGTGTAAGCCTAGGGACCGATGACCTCTGCAGTTTGGTCCCATAAGACGTTACCACAAATTTCCAATTTTCCCATTCTCATGCACACACACATGCACCAAGTTACCGTTCAGGTACGGCACTATTCACCGAACGTTTTAGACACACCACGTATATTATGGCACTGTTGACGCTTATAGGAATCAACACTTATGCTAGAGAAAAATGAGTTGGCAACTAACAGGAATCAGTACGTCCGCTATGGGATAAACAGGGGACAGCTGATTGGAATCAAGACGTTCTTTCCGGAATCAACTCGGGGTCAAACGTTTCATAGTTTGTTCTTCTCCACCGTCAAACTTGCTATCCTCCAAGACGAAACCAGGTAGTTTAACGAAGGACTTCGCCCTACCGAAACCAGTTCTTAAGCGGCTAAGGGAGACCTCCAAACACGTCACTCCTCATTGTGGGTGGCCGGGAGATGTTCTCGTAGCTACATCCAGTTTTTCTGTATGGATTTCCATCGAAAACGTCGTGAATTGTCTGGAGCGAATATCAAAGATTCTGCTGCTCGAAGAAATTTTTTTCTTGATCAGCTAAAGTGCTTCACGCCCTTGTCAGGCCGATTGAGGAGCTACTTGATGGAGAAGTAACGGCTGTGGTTACGAAAACTGACAACGGCAGGGAGGGCGGTGTGCTACACACATGCCCCTCCATATTCGCATTCAGTGGGACCTGCAGGCTGGGGAAGACACGGCGATCGGTCGGTATCGTTGGGCCTCCCGAGACCTGTTTGGACGGAGTACGGAGAGATGCCTCATAGTCAAGTAGTGGGTGAGCTTCAACGATGTCAGCCATCATGATCGACGGCAACTTCTCGACGAAATTTAGAGGTGAGACACTGGGAAGATAGAAAATATTCTAAACAGAGGTAGGTTTTAAGCAACTTATAATCAATCTATAAGTTCCGTTCAGAGCAGGCTCCACAATTTTGGCATGAGATGATTTGTACCAAACAGTGGAGGCATACTCTGAGGCATACTCTGAGGCATACTCTGATGCAGAATAGCAGAGGGCCAAAGCAGCAGTTCTAAGAAGTTGTGTCTTAGCTCCCCAGTTTGCGCCTCTTAGCATTCTCAAGATTTTATCCCGAGCTCTGTTTCACATTGGGACGGTGTTACCTAAAGGTTAAGGGAGCGGTCCACTGTTACACCTAGGTACTTCAGAGCGAAGCAAGGTTCCTAGGGGTTGCAGTTCCAGGACACACTCAATTTTCTTCTGACCTCCCTGTTCCTGAGATGAAAAGCACAGAGTGAGGTTTTTGAGAGATTGGACTGTAGGTGGTGAGCTTTATGTGCCTAGATCTCCTAGAGCACCATCCACAGTGTGTTCCAACTCTGTAAATCTGCCACATGGGAGGCCATGGCGAGGTCGTTGGTACAGATAAAACTTCTTGCTTGCATTAAAGTGTCTGATCATTTGTACAACTAATAAATACACCAGCACGCTTCCTTAAGAAATACCATTTTTCTAGATAGTTGACTTACTTTGCCAGCCTTCAAAATCAACAAGACACAACCGATTCTGCACAATGTTGATGACAGCCTTGTAAGTCTTGAATCCCTGGTAAGAGCAAATACTTCTTCAAAGAGAATCTGATTGTTAACCGTGCTGTATGCAGCACCTATCTGAGGAGGGGACGAAGGTTGACGTTACTGCATGGCTGACTAACACCTCATCGGCTCTGAAATAGAATGGCTCACAGAGCGTGGAAACGAATGTGGACGAGGCGCTGTGACGTCAATTTGCACTACGCTGCAGAGTGTGAAATAAAGCACCTGGTTTGTCAGATTTTTGTCTCGTGGAGAGAAAAGTAGCCATTGAGATGTGATATTGTTTTTACGTTTTAAGGAGGATTTAGGAGGTTCCATTTTGTATATCGTTAAACGTCGCATTTGATGGGTTTTTTTTTTATCAGAGAGTACGTGGTATAAGCTGCTTCAAGACATCACCAGACTGAGGATCTCTCGAAAACGCATTCTTTTATGTACGATTTGTTACAATAAAATGACGGGGAACTACATAACGGTAGATAATGGCTTTCTGTAGTCGACGTTGACAGTATTATAATTTCTATACTATGAAAGTGTAGCGTTTCAGTGTTACCGCACAATGATTATCTATCAAAAGTGCCTTATTTTGGTACAGTTTGCATATAAATATGATATAATTACGTTGGTAGATACAGTCTTTAGACAGTATATACTGGCTACCATGTCGAAGCCGTCGTGTACTTGATACAGTGATGAGCTGTGATCTGTAAGGACAAAGGTAGCAGGTTCACGTCCACCTCCTTCATAATTTTTTGTCGCCTTTTGTTTTCTAAAAAGCTTTGAGTCTTTCTTATTAATCTAATAGAAGTATTACATGCAAAAGTCAATGTTATTTATTATAAGCAATGTGTTTTCTGCAGTTCTTGTTGGAAAGGCTCACGAGTGGAATGTTTCCCCAGTGGTTGGAAATCTGGACGTGACTGCCACTCTGTGTAAGAAAGGAAACACAGGTTACAAACTGGAGTGATTCTACTTACACTATATTCGATTTAAAACCGAAAATGAAGATTCAAATGAATTCACGAATCACTTCTACTAGTATCTATCTCAGATCATTGTACGGCGTTGTGTAGTGTTCCTCTACCAGCAATTTGCTGTGCAAACCATCGTCGAGTCCGGAGTCTCCTCCGCACTTTCTTCTCTGCTCTTCTCCGACAATCGCTAACACAGTTAACGCAGCTACTTTACACGCCTCCGTTTATGTAAAAAAAGAACTGTGTGATTTACGCGCCAGATGCAGCCGGGAACTGCTGCTGGAGAGCGCTGCTGTCGCAAATCACGATGAGGAGCACGTCACGTTCCGTGAGATGTAAGGAGCTCGTTTCAGAGCGTGTAGCAGTGACAACAGATACCACCTCTGGTGTGCTTCATGATGAGAAACACGTTCTGTGTGAGGACAGCTTAAGGGTAACATGTTAATCGTCATCTGCCACAGGTATGAAAATACTTGAGTACCAGCTTGGTAGCGTCCACTCAACGCCTTCACATAGTAGCACTTTACATTTCCGTCAGTGTAGGTGCACATCTGAGTCCGCGCTCCTTTACTAACCGTAAGAAGCAGTACTTCCGGCCTGGTTTGTAGTTGTAATCTGCTACACTACTGGCCATTAAAACTGCTACACAACGAAGATGACGTGCTACAGATAAGAAATTTAACCGACAGGAAGAAGATGCTGTGATATGCAAATGATTAGCTTTTCAGAGAATTCACACGAGGTTGGCGCCGGTGGCGACACCTATAACGTGCTGACATGAGGAAAGCGTCCAACCGATTTCTCATACACAAACAGCAGTTGACCGGCGTTGCCTGGTGAAACGTTGTTGTGATGCCTCGTGTAAGGAGGAGAAATGCTTACCATCACGTTTCCGACTTTGATAAAGGTCGGATTGTAGCCTATCGCGATTGCGGTTTATCGTATCGCGACATTGCTGCTCGCGTTGGTCGAGATCCAATGACTGTTAGCAGAATATGGAATCGGTGGGTTCAGGAGGGTAATACGGAACGCCGTGCTGGATCCCAAAGGCCTCATATCACTAGCAGTCGAGATGACAGGCATGTTATCCGCATGGCTGTAATGGAACGTGCAGCCACGTCTCGATCCCTGAGTCAACAGATGGGGACGTTTGCAAGACAACAACCATCTGCACGAACAGTTCGACGACGTTTGCAGCACCATGGACTATCAGCTACGGTTACCCTTGCCGCTGCATCACAGACAGGAGCGCCTGCGATGGTGTACTCAACGACGAACCTGGGTGCACGAACGACAAAACGTCATTTTTTCGGATGAATCCAGGTTCTGTTTACAGCATCATGATGGTCACATCCGTGTTTGGCGACATCGCGGTGAACGCACATCTGAAGCGTGTATTCGTCATTGCCATACTGGCGTATCACCCAGCGTGATGGTATGGGGTGCCATCGGTTACACGTCTCGGTCACCTCTTGTTCGCATTGACGGCACTTTGAACAGTGGACGCTACATTTCAAATGTGTTACGACCCGTGGCTCTACCCTTCATTCGATCCCTGCGGAACCCTACATTTCAGCAGGATAATGTACGACCGCATGTTATATGTCCTGTACGGGCCTTTCTGAATACAGGAAATGTTCGACTGCTGCCCTGGCCAGTACATTCTCCAGATCTCTCACCAATTGAAAACGTCTGGTGAATGGTGGCCGAGCAACTGGCTCGTCTCAATACGCCAGTCACTACTCTTGATGAACTCTGTTATCGTGTTGAAGCTCTGCTTGACACAATGACCAGGCGTATCAAGGCCGTTATTACGGCCAGAGGTGGTTGTTCTGGGTACTGATTTCTCAGGATGTGTGCACCCAAATTGCGTGAAAATGCAATCACATGTCAGTTCTAGTATAATATATTTGTCCAATGAATACCCGTTTATTATGTGCATTTCTTCTTGGTGTAGCAGTTTTAATGGCCAGTAGCGTATTATCTTTGTTCAGTAGCAGACGGTCGTCAGTATACGGAGTTACGCGCAATACTTCGGATTCTTGTTAGACTGTTCAAAAATGGTTCTAGAGTTATCCAGCCAAAACACTACGCCCAACAAGTGCCCCGAATGAATTCCGCCAGCAGACAGCTAGTCCATGGCGTCTCCAAAGCAGGTGGGCTGACAAATCCAATAACACTCGTCCATTCCTGCTAGCGCATGACAAGATGAGTGATAATCTGTCACTCTCTATCAGAACTACTTGTGGCCGTAATCAGTGTCCAGATCTGGAGGTAGCGATTCTGAGAAACCGTTCATCGTCGAAGCGACATCGACACAGTGACTCCGCGCGTCTTGGACCTGCTTCAGATAAGAAACGCTATCGTGGACGCACGGCAGCCCGCCGGTACGTCTTATCTGAGGAGGCGACAAAGGTTGAGATTACTTGACTAGAGGCTGGCAGCTGATCTGCTATTGTCTCGCGTATCGCGGGCTTTCCTGTGACCTTGAGTAGGCGCTGTATTCCAAATTACGGTCTCACTACATTTCTGGATTTAGAACTCTGTCACTTCCACGAATTGTAAACATGATGAAATCGTAAAACGAAGTGGCTGCAAAAAAGTGAAGGAACGAAAATGGAAATAGTCATAAGGGCTGACTTAGTGCACAGGAATTATCAAATAAACTTCCGAAGAATATGAAAACAATGAAGAGTGCAAAAGAGATCCGAGGGGACAGCCGACAGGTGTAAAGCTTACATTAAGAGTCTCTACAGGGGAGACACTTTGTTGTAAATGCCAGCCATAATTGCCTTCTATCGTTAAGCTCCGACCTTTTCAAGTTTATCAACATGTAAGTGACGGTCTTCCATGGCTCGAACAAACTTGTCACCATTCGTGCTGCCCTTCTCGGTATTCCTTCACTATCCCTGTTTGTGCTAATGGCATGGGCCCCAATCACTTGAGCAATATTCTACGGGCCGTCGCACAAGTGTTCTACAAGCTCCACCATGATGCGAAAACTTCTTTGTTTTCGCATATCATACACACAAGAAAGATCTATCGGCCGCTTGGGACACTGATCTCTGTTGAGCCACACTGCAGTCCATAGAACAAGCTGTTACTGGACTAAACCAAACACCTCTCATCCCAGCACACAGTTACATGTGCTGACGCACAGATGTACTGCTTAGGGCACAGTGTGTCTACCACAAGAAATGTGCAGATTATGCTGCGCTGTAAGACATCCTGGCCGGGATGCAACAGGAGCAGCAACATGTACAAATGTTACCTCCACGCCTAACGGCTGGAAACAAGCGACCACAGCCATAAGCTTCCTTGTGCATCCCACGTTCATAAACTGACAATGCTGCTTCAAATACTCGGCAAGTGAGGAAATGTGAGAGGTAAGTTACCATACCACAAAAAACACAAGACTTTATTCATAAAAGGCCAATTTATTAAAGAAATTTCCAGACTGTAAATATTAATTTCTTCTAACACACAAAATTTGACAAACCGAAACCAATGCAAAAACAGCAATAAACCTCTAGTATTTGAAATCTGAGCTACTTTCAGTTGAGTTTTAAAATCGTGACATTATGTACAGCTTCTGCCTCAAAGTCAGTTCAGTGAAGCACAATGTGACTTTGGGCACTACTAAAACAGACAGAAAAACATTTCAGTAACACATGCTCAATCGTCACTAAACATTCAGATAACGCATCATTTTAAGCCTGTAAGCATACCAGATGAGAATAAGCAACGAACAGCTATAAAATAATGTAAAGTGTAACCCTTATGTAAGTCAGAAACATAATTTCAACTCTTTAAGCAGAACACATTTAACTCAGAGTAGTTCTATATAAGAATGTATAAATAAAATATAAGCAACAGTGCCCAGATGACTTCAACTAAAACAGAAAGTAGTAACACTGAACTTACATAAATGCTAAGAACAAAATAAAATACACCAAAACACTCAACTAAAATGGTTCAAATGGCTCTAAGCGCTATGGGTCTTAACATCTGAGATCATCAGTCCCCTAGACTTTGAACTACTTGAACCTAAATAACCTAAGGACATCACACACATCCATGCCCGAGGCAGAATTCGAACCTGCAACCGTAGCAGCAGCGCGGTTCCGGACTGAAGCGCCTAGAACCACACTCAGTTAATATTCATAAATTACAAACAGAATTCAAACCCACAGACAGGAAGTGGGAGCCTCTAACTCGTTAAATAAAATTGATGTTAACTCAAACCTAAAAAAAAAAAAAAAAAAAAAAAAAAAAAAAAAAAAAAAAAAAAAAAACACACGGTATAAAGAGCCATACGGCACAGTGGTTATCCCTGAATAATTTTTCGTACAGTGTAGACGCTAAGGTGCTCAGCAAATAAGTCAACAAGCGTCCATGGCTACGGCTCTCTAATCTCACTTTGCCAGTGAATTCTGCTGACAGCAAATAACGGACAAAGTTTAAAGTCCGACTGCCACCTAATGCGAGCGGTCTGCTACTCGGGCACGTCAGTTGGTAGAACAGAGAATCACGCGTCCGCTCCGACTGATATTCAACTTTGGCAAATGCTCGCAGCTTTTACACTGAAGCGCCAAAGGAACTAGTATAGACATGTGTTTTCAAGTACAGAGATATGTAAATAGGCACGACGCCGTGGTCGGCAGCGCCTAATAAGACAGCAAGTGTCTAGCGCAGAGGTTACATCGGTTACTGATGCTAGAGTGGCAGGTTATCAACATTTTACTGGGTTGAATGTCGTGTTACAGTCGATGATGCGGATACGCAGCCGCGATCCCATACGATGTTCTCAGTAAAATGTATAGAGGAAACCAGATTGATTCGACGTTTCTAAGCAATCTAAAGCCCTTTGATTCTGTGTCTGTAGCGTGACAAGCCAACTGTTGGTGGCTCTACAGACAATCAAGTAATATCAAGTGTGTTTCAGTATATTAATAAAAGATAACCAGTTGACGAGTTCACTTATCTACAGCGAAATAACCTCATAAACCGTTACTTCAAGCTCACGTGCCATGCATGCTGCCTTCATCAAAGGTGAGTGCAGCATACAATTTCCTCGTTGAATATGAATGTCGTGTGACTAGGGCCTCCTGTCGGGTAGACCGTTCGCCGGGTGCAAGTCTTTCGATTTGACGCCACTTCGGCGACTTGCACGTCGATGGGGATGAAATGATGATGAGTAGGACAACACAACACCCAGTCCTTGAGAGGAAAAAATCTACGACCCAGCCGGGAATCGAACCCGGGCCCTTAGGAAGGACATTCTGTCGCACTGACCACTTTTTTTTTTTTTTTATTGTATTTTACTAAAACATACATTTCAAGTATTCAACAGTACAATTAATGATTAAACCATTTGCAACATTAAAAAAAAGAACCAGTTTTAAACTATTTATATGCTAAATATGTCTAATACAGTAATAATGGTAAAACAAACTTTAAAAGTGGTTACAGTATAGACTTTGCTCAAGATAACTGAGATTATTCTAGGTGCAAATTATTGTCACCCAATCAGTGGGTTTGTCTACTAAGTTGAATTCACTGTTTAATTTGTAAACTGTCCATTGAATAAAAAATATAGCATATTTAATACCAGTTTTCTTGACTATGAACCAGTTTAAATACAATCCAATTAAACACATAAAAAAAAAAAAAAAGAAAAGTTCCGGAAGCAAGGTTAAAGTAAATAATAATAAGGAACCAAGTGACTTTTATTTTTCTTCTGTTCGTTCTCGTTCAAGGTGTTGTAGTGGTTTCACATATTTAACCAACACCCATTCTTTCAAAAATGATCTTCAGCATGTTGCCATAGTGCTTCTTGTGGTTGCGATACGTGCTGATTTTTGCATATTCACACCTCATGTAAACGCGGAATTCTGTCTCGTTGTCCGACCCATGTGTGTGGATGACATAACTAACATATTTTCCCAGTAACCAGCTAATGGCGTTGGTTTTTAATTTCGGAAAGTATGTCATGTCCGGTCTCAGGAGGAGCGACGGCGTTATATATTGCGTAGAGGATCTGGTGAGAAAGGCGATTTGTTGCCTGATCCAATTCCAGTTATGCACATTGCCACCACAGGTGAATCTGTGGCTGAGTGTATCCACCAGATTGCATTTTCCACAAAGGTGTGTCTGGTTTAAACCGATCCCATATAGTCTCTCGTTGGTGCTGATGACATTGTTAACTGTTTTGTACCATGCGGAAATAGCGTCTGTAGATAGCCCGGCATAGTTGATGTTCCGCCATACAGCTATCCAGTCACAATTTGGGAATTTCGTTTCAATTTTGTTTCTACCCTCATTTAACTTCCTTTCAATTATGATGTCGCGCGCTGTGATACGTGTGTTGCTTCTGATTTCGTCACTAAGATAACTTGCTTCGAGGAAAAAGTTCCTCACATACTGCAGACGGGCATTAATCCTTCGCACATCAATCGGTGCTTGCAGGCTATGGGGTGTCACAGCCTCAAAGAGCTTTGCGGTTATACATTGTGGAAGTTCTCTGAGTATATGGAAAGTCCGTTTGAGGAACAGAGCAGACGCTTTATTGCCAATATGCACCAAACCGAGGCCCCCGTTTCTGACATCCAGTATAACCGTAGTCGCACCAACCCTGAATATGTCTCCTCTCCATAAATAATTGGTAACAGTGGACATGATCCCTTTCGCTGCTAGTTTAGGGATTGGAAATACCTGCGCAGTGAAATACGCTTTAAACAAAACGCCGGAGTTGATGAATCTGACTTTTTGCACCAGGTCCATAGTTCGATGGATGTTCTCCATTACAGCACCATGAACTTTCCTCCTAGTTTCCGTCCAGTTAAAAGCAGCCATCCGCATCGGACATGCCATTAAGGTGATTCCCAAAGTTTTATGTTTGTTGTCTTGTTTTGCCCATGCCAGTCGAAGGTGATCTAGGCCCCGTAGATTCAATATTTGACTTTTGTTTTCATTTACTGTCGCTCCCGACGCTAGACAATATCTTTGGATTTCTCTTTCCAGTGTAACTGTCTCCTCCTTATTCCTTATTACAACGCCCACGTCATCAGCATAAGCTCGTATGACAGTTTTCTCACCACTCAATGTTATGCCTGTTAATCTTTCGTGGACAGTGCGGAGGAAGGGCTCTAAAGATACTGAAAATAAAAACATTGATAAGGGACTGCCCTGTGGAACCCCTCGCCTTATCTGTAGGGGTTTAGATGTTTGGCCATTGATTGCTATTTTCGCATTTACACCTGTTGCAATATTCCTTAGCATGTTCACAATCTGGGGGTGGAAAGCCATTTTTGACAGCGTCGCAAAGAGGTATCTATGACTAACGCGGTCAAAAGCTTTGTTGAAATCTATAAAGATTAAAGCACATTTTATACTTGTCACTGAGGTAATTGCAATGACGTCTCTGTATGCAGATAGACTTTCGAATATCGTTCTGGTCGGAGAGCAAGATTGGTGATGACTCAATATTTTGTTGGAAAAGGCAGAGAGTCTTTTGTTGATAATACGCGAAATTATTTTGTAATCAGAATTTAGTAGCGAAAGAGGCCGAAAATTGTTTAAGTTGGTTTTGCCTTTACTCTTAGGAATCAGTACTATTTTACTTTCCTTAAACTCTGCAGGGACCGGTTTTGCGTTCAGGACCTCATTTGCCATGGAAGTGATCTTGTCCCCAATTATAGACCAGTAGCGGGCATAAAACTCCACAGGGAGGCCATCAAGTCCCGGAGATTTGTTGAGAGGTGAGTTACGCACTGCCTCATGCGCTTCATCTTTAGTAATAGGTGACAGGATGTCAGCGTTGTCTGTTCCCGACAATTGTGGACCTAAAATAGTGAGAAAGTCCTCGAGAGCTGCATCTTCCACTGTGGTAGGGGCATATAAGGTTTCATAGTACCTGTGGACTTCGTCCAGTATTTGTTTCTGGCATGTGAGCCTCGTACCAGTATGCGTCTGGACTTCATCAATTAAAGTTTGACGTCTGTTTTTAGCATGCCGCACCAAGTGATACAGAGAAGCTGTTTCATCTGCTACGACTGATGTGGCTTTCGATTTAATTTTGAGTCCCTCCATCTGTTGCCGTTTAATGCTTAATAACTTGGCTTTTATTTTTTTGATATCATTTAGACGAATTACGTCATCATGGGCCTGTTGATATAAGTCTCTTAAAACTTTATAATAAAACTCCATTGTATTCCTCAACTCCCTGTGCCTGGCTGCACTATACTGCATGACAACTTTCCGCAGCCTTGGTTTAGCCCTCCTTGTCCACCAGTCTATGACTGTTGGGTGCTTGTCTACTGTGCGGAGGCACATAGTCCACGCAAACCTTATTTCCTGTTCCAGTTCTTCGTCAGTTAAAACAGAGATATTTAAGTTCCATTGGCCTCTGAATCGACGGGTTGGTTGTACACTTAGATTAAAGCAAGTTAAAAGTGTACTGTGATCGCTAAAATACACTGGAATAGTCTCAACGTTTAATAAATAATTTTGCAAATTTGGTGACACGTAAATTCTATCTAGTCTGCTGCGGGAGTGGCTGGTTATATACGTGAACCCGACTGACGTCGGGTGCTGAAGTTCCCACACATCCTTAAGGTGTAGATCACTTACTAATTTTTTTAACTGTGGCGAGTAGTTGAAGTTGGGTTGTTGATCTTTCTGGTTTAAAACACAGTTAAAATCTCCACCTAGTATAAGAGAACACGGATTTTTCCTCAATAAATAAATCAGTTCATCTTGAAAAAACTTCGCACGATCCAATTTGTGGGAAGTTCCTGATGGGGCGTAAAGGTTAATCACTGTCACATCGAAATGTTTTATGCCTATGGCTCTTCCTGATTCTAGTCGTTCGATTTCAGTCACCGGAATGCCTTCCCTTATAAGAATGGCTGTACCGATATTGGCTTCCGTAGAAACATTAACTATTTCAAAAAATCCTGGGATCCGAAATTCCGTTATCGCAACTTCTTGTAGCAACGCGATATCTGTTCCGGACTGGTACAAGAATTCCTTTAGTGCTGCCAATTTCAAGGGTGACTGTATTTTATTAATGTTAATAGTAGTGAAACGTCCCCTTTGAACAATTCTACACGAGACTGTGCTTAACCTGACACACAATATTTTGTTAGCGCAACGCAATCTGACTTTCAAAATTCCCTACAAAATAATGGCCCTGACTAACATTAAACTATACCTTTCACAAATCACTAAATCACTTACCTCACAATAATCTTCGTTTCTCCCACTACTGCAATACAGCAAGCGCCACTACTGCCAGCTAAATAAAAGATTCAAACTACTAAAGGCACTAACTACTGATAGGGATAGTTAGAATGTATCTACCTTAATATCATCACATGTCAGAATATATATATCAGTTCATGACAAATTATAAATATCCGCCATCTCTCTCCCCACATCCACCACTGCTGGCGGCTCACCTCCAACTGCGCAACGCTACGCGCTGTTCACATCCAGCTGCCGCTGCCCAACACTACAATGGCAGACAACAATGCAAACTAGCCACAGACTGCACACAGCACAGCCAGTGATTTTCATATTGAGCGCTACGTAACGTTGCCAATAAGAAAACATAAACAGCCTACTTACATAGCCCCCATGCTCCCCACAAAAATTTTTACAAATGGTGTTGGGCACTGGCCAATACAGATTTGACAAAAATTTTTCACAATTACAGTAACAAAGATATAAAATGCGCACACTTATTGATACATTGTTGGTCAAAAGCTAAAAATTTCTCACAGTCCATAAAGACAGTCCACATTGTTCATCACAGTGAAACTGCCGTTTCTTTTCTCAAAGTCTGAGCAGTAAAAGACAATGCACACAGAAGTAGTGGATTTCCATGCAGTCTTGAAGAAGTAGTGTTGTCCTTCCAATGGAAAGACAGTGCTGACTCTCGACATGCAGACAGGTAATGGGCCACAACAGAGCAAACCCACAGCAGAGTCAGTCGCAATTTTGAAGAGTATTGGTAGGTCATCACAGAGCAGACCCACTGTAGTCCTGGTAGAGATTGTGGTATTGGTGGGCCACCAGAGGTGCAGACCCACTGCAGTCCTTGTAGAAATAATGGTATTGGTGGGCCACCATAGATGCAGACCCACTGTAGTCCTTGTAGAAATGATGGTATTGATGGATCATCAAAGATGTAGACCCACTGTAGTCCTTGAAGAGATGGCCAGCAGCCATCTGTTGTGACTGTGCAGGTGCACAATCACCATTGAAGAGTCTTGCGGATAATATAGCAAGTCCATAAACCACCACTTGTGCACTCACAAAGTTTTTTGGAATTGTCCTTAGAACGAGCAATGCTGTTATCCAGTCCCTTGCTGAATCATTAACACACATGCAAACACTATCAGTCCCTACTTCTCACATATTGTCCACATACTATGACCAACAGAAACGTGTGCAGTGAAATGTAACTAACAAGTTAATAATGTCATGAACTGGTGACAATTACAATTTTATAACATAAGAATACAATTACAAAGGTACAAAATACATCATTAAAAACATAATAATACAGATAACATTTGTAGTACAGGCTTTACAAAAGAATAGAAATAAACATATACATCAGTGTTACAAAAATAGTGACATAAGTACATACATAAAATAATGAGAATAGTTTTCGAAACATTAATTTCACACATGAACATTGAAACAGAACAGAATTGTAAACAACTTTACAAAGAAAATAACATATTATTAATGCAACTTATATTTGAGGATAACAGTATTCCTCCTCATAGTGAATATAGCTTAGTATTAGAAGAGAAAAAAAATTCTATGAAACAGTACACAGAGACAGGAAGAAAACAAATACACAAGGGTACACAAACATATAGTGGGATAACACAAAAAGAAAGGACAGGGTTTGTTGTACTGCAGCATTTTGCATTATTTCTCGGAGATCTCCCTTCATTCGTCATTATTCCCAAAAAGTCCTATCTATACCTGCTTTCTGTATTCTATTCATATTTCTTTCAAAATAAATATGGCTCATTGTACAATACTCATTTAGGCCCAAACCGTTTTCATGTAACTTTCAAAGCATTCTTCCCCTATTCTCCATAGTTCGTTTCTTATATAGTCTACCCCCTCTTAAGCTAACTTAAATCTACTGAGCTCAGATGCTAAACTAAGGGACGAGGCAATGCAGCAGCACATAAAACAATTATTATAAACAGCAATGAAAAAAATGGAAAATTGCAAAGCAAGCTACAGTATAAATTAGCAAAAGTCAAATTCAATAACACTATGCCTGGCAAACAGCAGCAACTTATACCTAAACATGACATAGCGCAAGCAGAAAAAATATTACACTAAAATGGCCATGTCTAATACCTATATCACATCTTAACATTAGAGTGATGCATCACAATTTATTCTACAAAAGAAATTACCAAGTACTTGAAAAGAAAATTATGTGTTACTGTTATTAGTTCCTTCTTATTGTTCTTTCCTTTCCAAGTGCTCCTTTTTTTAAAGAATGTGGATCATAAAATAATTATTTAATAGATCTGTTGACAGAAAGTGTTCACATTAGCAAATGCATTTTATTTTATAAAAGCAATGCTGCAACACAGCTGAAACCAGATATCAAGTGAAATAAGCAACTACGAAAAGCAAAGTATAAAAATATCATTCAGTAGTCATGTGACATTTCATAAGTTAGTAGAAATTCTCTCAACTCTCGTAGAAAGACGCTTGTCGTAATCAGGTGTGCAGATGTAAAAATATTTCCGAGGATAATGGCCTCCCCTTTTTTTTTTTGTTCTACCTGTGCCGCTGAAAAGGGCTCGCAATAATGGCTTTTTCTCCAGGCGTCTGACACAGCTGGGTGCCCGCGACGCATTACGTGCAGGTGGTCACTTAACTTTCGTACGGAAATATTTACGACAGCAGTTTCTGCTACCGTGGCAGTCATATAAAAATATTTCACAGGTCAAGAATTAGCGTTGCAAATCTGTAGAAACAAAATCCTATAAATATAAGTGTCCAAAAAATTTTCGTCTGCATTGTAATACATTCATGCATATACACACACACTTCATAACTCTTAAAGTACGATTCTTGGTTTCCAACAACCTTTTCATAAATCAGAGTCCCTAACCCCTACTCCTTATTCCTTACCTTATTACACATATACATATTCATATTCATCAACACGTCTTCAATATTTCATCATAATAGCTACATAGCATAATCAGATTCCTCATATAGCATCAGCTTATTTATCATAAACATACCTCAACAGCATAGTACACATCGTCGTCGTAATAATAACATCATAACACTTCAGTCAAATCTCAAAATCGTCGTAACTTCCTCCAATAATTTCTAAGCCTAAAAAAATTCTCTGCTCATGTCAAAAGTGTCAGCTGCCTCAAACGTACTTTAAAAATCATGAATCCATACCAAATACATCATTCAAAGCTCTCATAGTATCACAATGGTTCCGAAAAGATATGAGCATTTCACAAAGTACAGACAAAATACAATTTCATAAGTGTGAAGTTATCGAACTGTGTAATTGCGTAAACATGTGTCACTGACATAGTAAAAAGAATGTTTGTTTCTCTGTCAAATAATCAGATAGCTGTGTAATTGTGTGTTAGAGAAATATGGTACCGAAGTGTAAAGTTGTATAAGCAAAATACCATATTAGCTAGGGTTCCTTGTGGTTGCCACACACATGGTACACAAAGTAAGCGTGTACCCCCCTGAGGATTAATGTAATTATACCCTCAGGTGTTACAGATTACAGCAATGAAATGAAATGTATCACTGAAAACTTTCTTTGTAATTCAAAAATCTTTAAAAATAAATGTTTTAAGTACAAAATTAATCACTGAAATGCGTGTCCTGTAGCGCTAAATGTGCATATTGTTGTAAGATAATCTCTGTGAAAGTGTCGTAGTTATTTTCCTCCAAAAGCTAAGTTCTGCAGAACCCAATGTACTTACCTCATGATAAACAAAAGTGAAATGCTTTGCGTATAGATATCGTAGTTGTTATGCTTATTGGCGTGATGAAGAAAGTACTGTACAGTAATGTATTGTTATGCCACGAAAAAGGCTGTCTCATTGTTGCTATACCACAAAAGTTACTACTAAAACATGTTTTTCTTCCTAGAAGAATTCAGAAAACTGTGCAGATATAAAACAGATACACTGCAAAAGCAACATTGTAAATTGTCACTTATTAGTAGCGTCGTGATAACATCGTGTAGCTGTCACATAAACTAACCTCTGTGTCATCTGGTATCTCTCAGAAAGCACTTTAAATACAGAATGTATTTTCAGGTAACCAAAATGTTGCATTAAAATCTCATTAGCAGTACCAGTATGTGTCCTAAGTATGTAAGCCTGATAGTCATTACGTAGTCGTGCAACTAACAAGCAAGAATGTACAACTACAACACTGTGTCGTCTGTTCACTATAACAATGCATTCGTAATTTCTGTTTAAAAATGTTCCCTAGGTTCTAGACTGGATATTTAACTTCAAACATTGTTGTATGTTAACAGATTCTAAGTCTGACAAAGCATATTAGTAATGTGAAGCGAAAAGTTTTATGGCAATGACAAAGTTAAAAAGCAGATTATCTTTCAATAAACGGTTTTACATGTGAAATGTGGTGTAAACCTTTACTCTTCCTAGTACGCAGAGTTTCAACTTCAACGCAATTATCATGTGGTATACGTCGGATTCTGTAAGGTCCATTGTAAACTAGAAAGAATTTGTGACTCAAGTGTTTCTTCTTATGTGACAATGAATGAGCTTTAATGAGAACTTTCTGACCAATATACAATTTCTTTGTATTTGCTTTACCGTGTAGTTTTCTCCTTTTGTCTGCTGCAGATTTTATATTTTTAAGAGCCAAATCAATTATGTCTTTGTGTCGAAGTTTACGTGTATTTGGGAAAGGTACAAGCTCTCTGATTCTGTTCGGTGGTTCTTCATTCTTTAGTACAAGAGTGGGTGGTAAAGCAGTGGAATCATGAGGCATTTCATTCAGCACATTTTGAAATAAGTGTAAATATCTGTCCCAATGCTGATGCTTTCTGTGACAATAAAGTCTACAAAGCTTATTGATTTCTTTCATAATCCGTTCGGAGGGGTTACAATGTGGTGAGTACAATGAAATAAAAACAGGTTTGATTTTATGGTTGCGAAGCATGCGTGACCAAACAGCAGATCTGAATTGCGGTCCATTATCTGAAATGACTTTACTAACGTGTCCAACTTCACGTAAGAAATTTTTAACAAAGGCGTTGGATACAGACCGTCCAGTGGCTTTACGTAACGGAGTGAAAAAAACAAATTTTGAAGTAAGTTCAACAGCGACTAGAACGTACGAAAATCCATTGGATGTTCTGACAAGGGGTCCCAAGAGATCAACAGCAGCAAATTCTTTTAATTTAGAAGGAATGATAGGAAACAGCGGAGCACGATGTGAGATAGTAGATGGTTTCGCCTTTTGACAAAGTTTACAAATAGACAAGACTCTTCGAATTCGCTTTTCCATATTGTTAAAATAACAAGTCGTTCGAAGAATATGATAACATTTTCGTGGGCCAAAATGTGCGTAACTGAAATGAATGTACCAAATGAGCTTATTAACAAAATCGTCAGGAATGCAAAGTACCCATAGCTTGTCATCAACAGTGCAGCGTTTGAACAGTATGTTGTTTCTAACCAGATAATAATGCCGAATCTGTGTGTGTGTCCTTTCATGCCATTTGCTCTTGATGTCTTTCCAAATCGGATCTTTATCTTGTTCATGGGCAATGTCCTTTAAAGATGTGGTGATGAAGTTTTCAAAGGCGACTTTCTGAATGTAAAGAATACTGAAATTTTTCTCGAGGTTACCTTCTTTGTTACTTTTCTCAAGCCCAGCCGGTGCGCGTGACAGTGCGTCCGCAACAATGTTCTCCTTGCCGGGAATGTAGACTATTGTGAAGCGGAATTCTTGCAGAAACAATGCCCAACGTTTTAACCTGTCATGATTTAATTTTGAAGACATAAGAAATTGTAATGCACGATGATCACTGTACACTTTTACGTGCTTACCAGAAAGAAAGAAACGGAATTTGTTAAATGCCCAAACGATAGCTAAAGCTTCTAATTCAGTAACGGAATAAATTTTTCAGATTTTGTTAGCACTCGGCTAGCAAAAGCAATGGTTTTCTGAACGGTAGTGTCATTTTCTATGGCTTCTTGAAATAAATGGGCACCAAGACCGACTTTAGAAGAATCCGTGCTAAGGCAGAAATCTTGTGACAGATCTGGATGAGCTAAGATTGGCGCGTGAAGTAACGCTTCTTTCAAAGAATTGAATTCCAATTGTGCTTGTTCGTCCCAGTTCCAAATAGTATTTTTTCCAGTGAGAGAACAAAGTTTTGGTGTAACAAGAATTTGCATATTCAGAAAACGACGGTAAAAATTTACGAGACCTAGAAAACTGCGGACTTGTCTTTTTGTGGATGGAACTGGAATGGCTCTGATTGCTTCTAACTTTTCAGGATCCGGCTGAATCCCTTCAGAAGAAATAATATGTCCCAAAAACTTCACCTTTGTCCTACCGAATTCAGACTTTTCCAAGTTAACTGTAATTCCAGATTCTGCAAAAATACGTAACAAACTGTTGAGGATGCGATTATGTTGTTCCCATGAAGCTTCTGCTATCAGAATATCGTCCACATACAAGGTGATGTGACGTTTTAAGAACTCAGGTAATATGGAATTTAACCCACGAATGAATGCTGCCGAAGAAATGTTCAAACCAAAAGGAAGTTTCCGAAACTGATAACAAACGCCGAAACAAAGGAAAGCTGTGTATTTTCTACATTCTGGATGAAGTTCGATCTGATAAAAGCTGGATCTGAGATCAATGGAAGACAACACTTTTACACCATTAAAATTTTGAAGAAGTTCTTCTAACGTTTGCGGCCTGTCTGTTTCAGGAATAATGATCGTATTGATTTGTCTCGAATCTAAGACAAGCCTGATCGATCCATTTTTCTTCTCAACAACATGTAATGGATTGTTGTATGAGCTTACTGCAGGCTCAATAATGCCCTCATCGAGCATAGATTGTATTTCTGTTCTAACACGGTCCCTATAATGTGCTGGAATTACATATGGTCTAACACAAAATTTAGTATGCTCACGAACACGAAATTGGTATTGAAATCCCTTGATTGTTCCTGTTTTATGAGTAAAAACTGTGGAATGTGCTTGTAAAATCTCATAAAGGTCCTGCCTATCAGTGTCATTACAATTCTCAATTGTTTGAATTTTATTCTGAATTAACTTATTAGTGTCAAATGCGCCGTCGATATCATCCCTGTCAGTACTTGCAGAGTGATTGTTAGTGTCTAGTTCCGTAGAAAATTCCGAACTGTTGTCTAACAGAACGTAAAGCCGATTAATTTCCTCATCATGGTTTGAGAGCCAATCTTCAAATTTCAAAGCTATTGACTTACCTTCTTTTTCTAAAGTTATTTCAGCATCGTGAAAGTTTAAGATTGTTTTGTATTCATTCAAAAAGTCTACTCCCAGTATAATTTCCGTCGACAATAATGGAACAATAAGGAAGTTCGTAGAGAAGCTGTGGCTTTGACAAAAGAATTCTAGGTTGGTTTGTTGGCGTACATCTACACTTTTTCCAAAGATTGCACCTTGTAATTTAATCTTACGTAACGGAAGTGTGGGGCAATCGTTCGATTTGTTGCATTTGCTAAAGGCTGTTTCACTGATTACTGAAATGGGACTGCCAGAGTCAAGTACTGCCGTAAATTTTACGTCATTTACTGTAATGCAAATCACAGGATATGCAACGTTGTTATGTTTTACGTCGTGTTCTTGGAGTAAGATGTCCCTAATATCTTCCATTTTTACGTAATTACTAGCTACGGCAGCTGCGTCGTTAGTGTCATAAGAACGTTTTGTGGCTGCCAGCGGTGTGAGTCATTGCCTATTGTCTCTTTGTTGGCGCGCGTCGTTATTGGGGTTTGGAGACCTAACTTCTACAAATTCACCGTGACGAGAGGGCCCTGCTCTGTTTGAATCCCGCCAGTTCTGATGCAATTCAGGTCTGTCGTTACGATCATATCGTCTGTCGTCATGTCGGTAGATTCCATAGTTTCTTTCTTGTCGGTCACATGGTGGAGAATTTCTCCCTGAATCGTAACTGCGCGCTGGTCTGTTGCGTCTAAAGTTATTCTGTCTCCCTTGATAGTATTTATTTTGGTTCCCATATTGTCTGTTTCTCTTATTGTCTCTGTGATAATCATTACCACGGAGAGGTGATCTTTCCCTGTAGTTATTACTACTCTGCCAACGGTTGTCATACGGGTGGTGTCTGTTTTGGTCACGATTTGTGTTGTGAGAATAGCCTTGTCGTGTCAAGTTATTACTTCTTTCATTGCGGAATTGCGACGGATGTGACCTGTAATTGTTGTGTTCCTGGTTTCGCGTTCCGCGATTGTCAGTGTCAATTTCTAATTCTTGTAACAGTCCCTGAAATGCTTCAATGTCGTCTTTGCAACGTCCTGCCAAAATAATATGTCGTAAATGTTCAGGTAATTTGATTAAGCAAATGCGGATGAGTTCTGAGGGGCTGTATGGGTTTGACAGGTACTGATTCTTGTGCAACATGTCTTCAAAATATTTCACAAGACTGGAGAATTCAGATTGTTCGAAATGTTTCATCATTATGATGCTATGTTTTACACGGTCTTGTGTGGCTTGAGACCAATATGCTGAGAGGAAGGCATGGTAAAACTCTCCTTCACTGTGGCAATCGTGAATTACCGATCGCATTCTTACAGCTGGTTCATTCTCTAAGTAGCCACACATAAATTCTAATCTGTGTTCCAACGACCAGTTGGGAGGAAAACAATGAGAGAATTGATGGAGCCATGCTTGTGGATGAATGTCGTTGCCAGAATTCTTAAATGTTTTGAATTTACGTGTAGTAATGAACAGCTTATAGTCAAAATCATCATGTCGTCGAGTCGCATATCGGTCATTGTTAGGTCGTGTCGGCCGTTCCATATCAAAATTCGGTGCACATTGCCAATTTCTTTCATAACTTCCGAAATGCCCTGTGTTATTATTTTGTGGCTGTTCCGTATTTCTGTGTCCCTCTTCCCGTATTGGGGCGCGAGTATCCTCTGAAATACGTAATTCTTGTATTAACTGTGTCAGCTGATCTTGTACTTCCCGGATTTCTCTTTGGTGTTGCGTATTAATCTGATTCTGATTTTGTTTGAATTTCCTAATTTGTTCGCACTCTTCAGTGTCAGTGAAGGCTACAGGTCTTGTGTCATTCAGATCATCATCTACCTTTGTAGATAAGTTAGTGACCTGATCCGAAAGTTCGGCTACTTTCTCCGATAGTGAACACATTTCCTCAGTGTGTTTTTCTGAACCAAGTTTCAGAGTGTCCATTTGTGTTGAAATCGAATCTACTGTGTCCTTTAAGTTTTCCTGAGTTATTGCAAGTTGCGTAACCGAATCGGTAGATGCAACTGAGTCAGTTTTAGTCCACAAGGTCTCATGATTTTCATGAACAATGGCTTGCAGTTCTTTTATGGCTGCTTCGTGATTCTGTAATGCATTTTCATGCCGCGAAAAAATAGGTTGAAAATGCTCACAAATTTGTGTTTTTACGTCATTACAGACTTTTTGACATTTCGATTCAATGTTATGTAACTCAGTAGTTAAATCTTCACGTGTTTGTTCAAGCGTGGTGTGAAGATTTTGTTCCATTGCGTCTAACTGTTGCTGTGTTTGTCTCTGGTGTTGTTCCATTGTGTCTAACTTTTTAAGATTTTGTTCCACTGTGTCTAACTTTTTAAGATTTTGTCCCATTTGTTTCTGATTTTGTTCAAGTGTTGTGTCTAACTTTTGTAGCTTTTGTCCCATTTGTTGCATTAACTGTAATAACAATGCACTGGTGTCTGAAACATGTTCCTCAGTGCTTTTCGGCAGTGAATTTGCACCGGCAACATTGACATTTTGACATGCAGAAAATGTGTCTTGACTTATTTGAGAAAACGGCGAGAACCCAAAACCTGAGTCTACAGTATTCGCAAAATTGTGTCCTGTCATTCCCGATTCCTGAGGCAAGCTGTTGCCGACCGATCGATCGATAATGCGTCCCTCTTCACTAATTGTTTCACTGTCCACGCCATTGTTTGCCGCCTGCTCCATTTCCCTATGAACAGTTACCAAATTACTACTTTGAACATCAGTTAATTCATTACTCGGTGGCGCTAACACACTGCTTTCATTTTCACTGTCATTTCTCAGTTTACTTTGGAGCCTAGTATTACGTTTTTCACACGCCATAATTGTCACAGTATTTCACACGACAACACAGAAAAACACAATTTGAAGATCAAAAATAAGAGAACACATTAACATAGCACTGAAAATAATATTTAGTTAATTGCAAGCGCAGCTGCGAAAAACTTGCTGCAAATCTACATGCATGCCACAACTGTTTTACTGTACAACAATGAAAAACTACAACTACAAAGGAAATTCTCTCTATAATTACGCGCTAGCAATAAACAAAATCCACACCAATTACACAAACTACAAGAAAAAAATCAGAAGATTCCAGTGAGGTATCCTAGGCTAAGGGTCGACATATGAAACGTCCCCTTTGAACAATTCTACACGAGACTGTGCTTAACCTGACACACAATATTTTGTTAGCGCAACGCAATCTGACTTTCAAAATTCCCTACAAAATAATGGCCCTGACTAACATTAAACTATACCTTTCACAAATCACTAAATCACTTACCTCACAATAATCTTCGTTTCTCCCACTACTGCAATACAGCAAGCGCCACTACTGCCAGCTAAATAAAAGATTCAAACTACTAAAGGCACTAACTACTGATAGGGATAGTTAGCAAATGAAAGATATTAATAGAGAACAAACAATGTATCTACCTTAATATCATCACATGTCATAATATATATATCAGTTCATGACAAATTATAAATATCCGCCATCTCTCTCCCCACATCCACCACTGCTGGCGGCTCACCTCCAACTGCGCAACGCTACGCGCTGTTCACATCCAGCTGCCGCTGCCCAACACTACAATGGCAGACAACAATGCAAACTAGCCACAGACTGCACACAGCACAGCCAGTGATTTTCATATTGAGCGCTACGTAACGTTGCCAATAAGAAAACATAAACAGCCTACTTACAGTAGTAATGCTATAAGCTTGCAGCACAGACATACCGGAAGAAGCTATTTGGGATGAGGTTCGGTATGATTATAGCAGCAAACGTGCTTCCCTACAAGGCACGATCCTTACAGGCTGTGTGCCCATTACATGTACTAACTGCCTAGAAAATTTGCACTGCTTTTAAACAAATAGCTTGAGAAGAAAAGTATCCTGAAATCCTGACAATGCATTGCTATAAGTCACTGTGGCCATTCTCTTTCTCCTCGTCAGTGTTGGACCTGATGACTTCATATTTGATATTCTTTTTCTTGATGTCTTTCTTCTCTGGTGTGACTTTCGCTTGATGACGCGTGACAGCAAGGCCCGGTGTCTGTCGCAGCCGCCGGCGGTGGCTAAATGGGGCAACGGCCGTGGCTTGCGAGTCGTCAATGTTTGGTTCCGGCGTGGTGTCTGTTGTGTTGTTTTTCTGGCGAGGCGGTGATGCTTGTGTATTTCCTCCTTCGGCGCGGCGTTGCGCTTCGGAGTCAGCAGGTTCTTTACCTGGTACTTCCTCGTACGGTTCGCACTGTATGGGTTGTGCACTTGATGCGGGTATTTCAGCCGTGACCTCAGACTCAGGGTCACATTTCCGTGAAAAATCACTACCCGCTGCGTCACTATCTGTTCGTGGCGGTGTAAGTCCTTGTGCGGAAGTGGGAGCCACATCGACCTTCATTCCATCTCCTTTTTCCACTTCCAACAGATCTTCAGGACTGGGCTTCGGCCTCCTGGCAACGGGTGTTTCACAGGAAGAGTCCTCATCAACATTTCTTTCAGTGTCCTCTAGAGGACGCTTTTTTGTGGGAATCTCGCTGTCACGGGACGGAATTTCAGCAGTTAATGCAGGTTTTAAAGACGGAAAGTCATTAACATTAAGTGCAACATTTTCAGAGGTAGTTACAGGATCCACGACCGCCGCTGGCTCTGTTGTATTACTGGCTGGCAACAAATCGTTGAGTGTCAATTTTCGGCGTTGCGTAAGGTTATTTGTTAGCACAAATACACGGCGAGGGCAGTCCTGACGGAGGTGACCAGACTCGTTACATACATGACATGTAGGGGTTTGTCCTGATTACATAACATGCGCCTTGTGCCCGTCAACAAAGATGTGGGAGGGAATGTTTGCTTTCACTTCCATCTCCACGGAGCGAATGCCGTTAAAGCACTGCAGCTTGAAATGCGAAGCCCACCTTTCGTTGACTATTTGCCTGACAACCCCATACTTTGAAAGGACATCTTTAATTTTCGAATTGTCTACTTCTATGGGAATATTCAAAACCCTAACATTCCTAATTACAGACTCGGAATTCCGGAGTTTGACAGTACTTTTAGTACCATCACGGTGTATAAATTCCGTTTCATAACCAAATTTTGCCAGAAAGCGGTCTACACTCGCGGAATCGTTAAACTTTACAAAAATGCAGTATTCATCAGAGTCCAGCTGCATGGTATGAACAGATTCAGAATGAAGGCCAATTACCTCGGTAATCCAGTCGTGTATTTCAAGTGCAGAGGGCTGTACTCGACGGGTGTACTTGTCGAAGGTGAAAATCACGGTGTTTTTTCTCACGGAGTTTGCCATGGTGTTCTGCAGCGAAGAAATCTCGGACAACGCCGAAATCCCAACGGCACTTCGTAGAAAGATGACACGAAAGAAGACCAAATGCTCAATTGATAACGCTTAATTCACGTGCAAAACGTCAATAAACGAGCACAAAACACGAAAACTCTGGCGTAAACACTGAACGTTCACGGAGCAAACTTGAGGAGCGTGCGACCGCTGCGGCAGCTAATGCCAGACTGCGAAATAACCTCATAAACCGTTACTTCAAGCTCACGTGCCATGCATGCTGCCTTCATCAAAGGTGAGTGCAGCATACAATTTCCTCGTTGAATATGAATGTCGTGTGACCAGGGCCTCCTGTCGGGTAGACCGTTCGCCGGGTGCAAGTCTTTCGATTTGAAGCCACTTCGGCGACTTGCACGTCGATGGGGATGAAATGATGATGAGTAGGACAACACAACACCCAGTCCTTGAGCGGAAAAAATCTACGACCCAGCCGGGAATCGAACCCGGGCCCTTAGGAAGGACATTATGTCGCGCTGACCACTCAGCTACCGGGGCAGATAATGTCCTCGTTTATTCGCGGAAATCCCTCTTTTCAGCGAATGATATTGCACCTATCTAACATACTTCAGCAGACATGACATCATGAACAGTGAAATACGTGAAAAATTGCCGCATCGTGCATGAAGTTTTAATAGATTTCTTCTTTAAGACTAAGACACTCGTACAGTGGAATCAAATTAAGGGAATCTGTCACAGACGGCAGCGCTTTTGACAGCTGTGAACTGGGAAACGCAAACGGCTCTACATTGCGGTGACAAAAGTCATCGAATACCTCCTAATACCCTGTCAGACGTCCTTTTCCTCGGCGTATTGCAGCAGCTCGACGTGGCATGGACTCAACAAGTCGTTCGAAGTCTCCTGCGGAAATAATGAGCCATGCTGCCTCTACAGCCGTCCATAACTGCGAAAGTGTTGCAGGTGGAGGATTTTCTGCGAGAACTGACCTCTCCATTACGTCCCATAAATGTTCGATGGGATTCATGGTGGGCGATCTGGGTGGCCAGATCATTCGCTCGAATTGTCCAGAAAGCTCTTCAAACCACTCACGAACAATTGTGGCCCGGTGATATGGCGCATTATCATCCATAAGAAATACACTCCTGGAAATGGAAAAAAGAACACATTGACACCGGTGTGTCAGACCCACCATACTTGCTCCAGACACTGCGAGAGGGCTGTACAAGCAATGATCACACGCACGGCACAGCGGACACACCAGGAACCACGGTGTTGGCCGTCGAATGGCGCTAGCTGCGCAGCATTTGTGCACCGCCGCCGTCAGTGTCAGCCAGTTTGCCGTGGCATACGGAGCTCCATCGCAGTCTTTAACACTGGTAGCATGCCGCGACAGCGTGGACGTGAACCGTATGTGCAGTTGACGGACTTTGAGCGAGGGCGTATAGTGGGCATGCGGGAGGCCGGGTGGACGTACCGCCGAATTGCTCAACACGTGGGGCGTGAGGTCTCCACAGTACATCGATGTTGTCGCCAGTGGTCGGCGGAAGGTGCACGTGCCCGTCGACCCGGGACCGGACCGCAGCGACGCACGAATGCACGCCAAGACCGTAGGATCCTACGCAGTGCCGTAGGGGACCGCACCGCCACTTCCCAGCAAATTAGGGACACTGTTGCTCCTGGGGTATCGGCGAGGACCATTCGCAACCGTCTCCATGAAGCTGGGCTACGGTCCCGCACACCGTTAGGCCGTCTTCCGCTCACGCCCCAACATCGTGCAGCCCGCCTCCAGTGGTGTCGCGACAGGCGTGAATGGAGGGACGAATGGAGACGTGTCGTCTTCAGCGATGAGAGTCGCTTCTGCCTTGGTGCCAATGATGGTCGTATGCGTGTTTGGCGCCGTGCAGGTGAGCGCCACAATCAGGACTGCATACGACCGAGGCACACAGGGCCAACACCCGGCATCATGGTGTGGGGAGCGATCTCCTACACTGGCCGTACACCACTGGTGATCGTCGAGGGGACACTGAATAGTGCACGCTACATCCAAACCGTCATCGAACCCATCGTTCTACCATTCCTAGACATGCAAGGTAACTTGCTGTTCCAACAGGACAATGCACGTCCGCATGTATCCCGTGCCACCCAACGTGCTCTAGAAGGTGTACGTCAACTACCCTGGCCAGCAAGATCTCCGGATCTGTCCCCCATTGAGCATGTTTGGGACTGGATGAAGCGTCGTCTCACGCGGTCTGCACGTCCAGCACGAACGCTGGTCCAACTGAGGCGCCAGGTGGAAATGGCATGGCAAGCCATTCCACAGGATTACATCCAGCATCTCTACGATCGTCTCCATGGGAGAATAGCAGCCTGCATTGCTGCGAAAGGTGGATATACACTGTACTAGTGCCGACATTGTGCATGCTCTGTTGCCTGTGTCTATGTGCCTGTGGTTCTGTCAGTGTGATCATGTGATGTATCTGACCCCAGGAATGTGTCAATAAAGTTTCCCCTTCCTGGGACAATGAATTCACGGTGTTCTTATTTCAATTTCCAGGAGTGTAGATCGTTGTTTGGGAACATGAAGTCAGTCATTGGCTGAAAATGCTATCCAACTAGCCGATCGTAACATTTCCAGACAATGATCCGCGTAAACACAGTCCACACCATTCTGGAGCCAGCACCAGTTTGCACAGTACCTTTCTCAAAACTTCAGTCGTGGCTGGCTCCCGTCATGCCTTGTTTTTTTAATCATTGGTTGCAGTCCAGTGGTGTTGTATTTCTTCTTAAGCTACCGTCATAACGTTGCTGTCTTCTCTCCGTGGGTGGCAGCAGCAGCGTGTATCGATACTAGTACTGCTGTACTATCTTTGGTGTTGCAGACATATTTTCCGGGTGTGCTGTGAGTGGAAGTCGGTCGGTTCGGGCAGAGCAGCGAGGAAGTCTCCGTGGTGCGTTGTCAGGCCGGAGCTGCCGGCGGTGTGCAAGAGCGGTTAGAGTTGTGAGGCGCTTCTTGCGAGGGTTACGAAGTTCGTTGCCCACCGGTCCTGGACACTAAAATTGACTGCTCACTTCACCTTCAATCAAGCCTCAACTGCTATCACATCTCTTCGTTTGATCCTGGTTGTCGCTTTCTGGGAGATGCCTGAGAGCAACAACGTGTGTGCATTGAAGTCGGCTAGAATTGCAGCAGTCGTCCTGTGTGGTGTTTAACTTAATTCAATTCATTTCTTCATTAATGAAGTGTACCAGCAGTATCTTGTGCCTTGTGGGCGTTGATGTTCCGGTGACCTGCCCTTTTCACTGACGTAGTTTTTCACAGTGTATTTTCCTCGTCGAGTTGATGCTGTCCAGCACGGTGCGTAGTTCGACAGCTGAAGTGTTGTTGGTAGTTTGGGCGTTTATTCTGACTTGGCTGAATTGGGCACTAGTATCCAGAACGTTGTGCTATTGACATCTTGTTGTCGTTTTGCTGGTCGGGTGGAGCAGAACTGATCTTGTTGGTTGGTTCATCGGCCGGCTTTCGGTTGGGTTGTCCTCTGATTAAGAGGTTGTCGGTCTGGCTGCCTGTCTCACCTAAACGTGCGTTACTGTTACCCTCCCAGGCCGATCCTTGGAACCTCCTGAGCGCTGTTCCTTGTGTTTTACACAGTGATTTATTTTTTAGTCTTAAGTACTCTGTGTGGCCTTCAGCTGAGTTTTAGCTTATTAAAATTGCAAGGCTTTTCTTCTTAGGTCTTAAGCTGTAAAAAAAAAATTGCTTCTTGTTTGGTATGTGGCCTTCAGCCGAGTTTCAGCCCTTCAAAATTGAAATTGAAAATTCCTTGTGCCTAGGTCTTAAGCCATAAATTGGTTTCAAGTTGGTATGTGGCCCGCAGGCGAGTTTTCAGCCTTTTCAAATCAAAAGTTGAAAAATTTTGTCTAGGCCTTAAGCCATAATAAATATTTTCTAGTTTTTATGTGGCCTTCAGCCGAGTTTTCAGCCTATTTAGATTAAATTTTGAAAATCTTTGTCTCGGTCTTAAGCCGTAATACTGGTCTGGATTAATGTGAAGTCTTCAGCCGAGTTCTATTGGAAAAATTTAAGCTGAGGCTTTCAGCCTATTTATATTGAAGATAAAAAAAATTTCTAAAGAAGTGAAACCTCCAGAAGAGCTCCTGTACCTCAATTCCTTGCTTAGGCCTTGTGCCTTGGATTTTCGATGTGGCCGTCAGCCGATCTAAATTAAATCAAAGGAGGTCTTTCGTTAAAACCTTGAGTGTTTTGATTCTGTCTTGTGTAATTGTGCGTTTTAAGAAATAAAGTTTATATGTTGAGTGCAACTGACATTAACTTATTTTGGCCCCTTTTCCGCAAATGTAACCGCATCTGCTCTGTCGTGATAGCCCAGGGATTTCACATGGCTTCGTTTGGTCTGCACCACTCTCCAACTCTACTATTAGCTCTAATCAACCGCAGTCGGAATTCTTCTGATCAGGCCACGGTCTTCCAGTCGTCTAGGGTCCGACTCATTTGGTCATGACCCCAGGAAAGGCGTTGCAGTGGATGTCGTGGTGTTAGCAAAGGCACTCACGTTGGTCGTCTGCTGTCATAGCCCATTAATGCCAAATTTTGCCGCACTGTGCAAACGGATTTGTTCCTCGTACGCTCCTCATTGATTTTTATGGTTATTTCGCGCTGTGTTGTTTGTCTGTTTGCACTGAAAACTCTGCGCAAACGCCGCTGCTCTCGGTCGTTTAGTGAAGACCGCCGGCAACTGCGTTGTCCGTGGTGAGAGGTAATGCCTGAAATTTGGTAGTCTCAGCACCTATTGCCACTGTGAATATAGAATTCCCTAACGATTTCCAAAATGGAAAGTCCTACGCATCTAGGTCCAACTACCAATCCGCGTTCAAAGTCTGTTAATTCACGTCATGTGACCATAATCACGTCAGAAATCTTTTCACACGAGTGACCTGAGTCCAAATGACAGCTCGGCCAACGCACTGCCCTTTTATACCTTCTGTACGTGCCACTGCCGCTATCTGTATACCTGCATATCGCTATCCAATGGCTTTCGTCGCCTCAGAGTAGAGAAAACAGCAGCCGCCTATAGAGCTACGAAGAGCCGATGCCATAGAGACATTTATAAATTCGAGTTGCAGATATGAGAAACAGCTATGCCCAGCGTATAGAAACGGTCCGGGATCACATTTCTTAACCTGGATACTGTACTTACATACTTGTACATTATGCATATTTCTACGTATGACAGTTTCGTAATTTCAAAGGTGTTTTCAGGAATACGTGGAAATGAAATTTTTTGGATGGGCCACAAAACAGTTCATTTTTTTTTTGTTTCCTTTCTAATAGGAAACTGGGAAAATGAGTATCCGGGGATGCCAGGTTTGTTAGTTTGTTTAACAATGAAATAATCATTGCATTGTAGCTGGCATACTGTGTCGGCCTAAGCCAAAAAGCAATTTTGACCGCCGGCAAGTCACAGACAGAATACCGCACTTGTGATACAAAACGCGAACACTGCCTTAAAGTAAGGGACTGCAAGTGTAAAAAAAATAAAAATAAAAAGAAAAAGAAAATTAAACTGCTTCATGTAAATAAGTTCATAATACTGGCCAAATGTAAGGTTATCAAAAGATTACAATTTCGCTCATTACTTTCCGTTCAAAATGGTTCAGATGGCTCTCAGCACTATGGGACTTAACTTCTGAGGTCATCAGTCCACTAGAACTTAGAACAACTTAAACCTAACTAACCTAAGGACATCACATACATCCATGCCCGAGGCAGGAATCGAACCTGCGACCGTAGCGGTCGGGCGGTTCCAGACTGTAGCGCCTAGAACCGCTCGGTCACCGGTCGGCACTACTTTTCGTCAGAAGCCGTTTCATGTTACAACGAAATGCAAAGCAAGTCTCATAGTGACTAGAAATAAATAGTGCTGTCCCCTGAAGCACTTCTAATTTAAACGAGTAGCTCATTAACTGCATTTGGAAACCCGCCAAAGAGCAACCTGCTTAGATTACTAACGCTTTCGGCAAAACATGTTTTCCTTTAAGACATTCTTTGACTGCCTTCCTTTTCACTGATTTAAACGAAATGCATTGTTCTGCAAGCACCGTTTATCAAACAAGGGTACAGTAACGTATCGAAACACAAAGAGTGTGTGCAACACTACTTGATATTACGAGATACGTTACTCATATCCAAGAAAAATTATCTCGTACGACATTAGCCTTTATCGCCGACTGAAAATCTATTAATCGTCTTGGAAAATAATTCGTATTGATTTTCAGATCAAAACTGTTATTTTTTGCGGGAGGAAGAAAGTTTCTTAAAAATATGATCATGATCTGAAGTGCTATGCTTTCGGCATTTGCAGGAGCGCTATGTGTGTGTTGATCTACGAGTTAGTGTAGTCATCCTCCGTTACCTTGCAATCGGATAAAATCGCGAAATTCTCAGTGCTGTGGAGACCATAGTATCGGTAAAGCAATGGGTTTATAAATACATAATTAACAGAAGATATTTCTATTGTTAATAAATTCCTTATTTTTTATTTAATAACATACACACTAGCCAAAAAGTCTACGTTGACCTTGGTAACGGTTTGATGAATAACTCCTCTGGTTACGTTCTTTATTTTAACACAAGACTGGTCTCAGCTTTACATTTTAGCTTTTGCTGGTAAGGATGAAACTAGTAATGTGAAGGCATAATGTGATGGATATATAAATAGTTTACATAATAGGACACAAATTATTAATTATATGCATGCCCAGTATAACTACAGAATATACTCGTATATGCACTGCCTGACAAAAAACAAAGTGAAACACCCAAACGGCAGGGTCGAACATCAGTATGACTTTGTACACGTAGACACCACTGGCTCGTGTGTAAAAGATTAGAGCTGGATTTCTCTGTGGCAGACAGAATGGCCACAGTGTTGTTAGCAGGTCTGGTAGGGAATACAAGTAACACATTATCAGCACTCGACAGAGTTTGAAAGAGACCTCAGTGCGGATCTTTGGTTCGCCGGGTGGTCGAATCGTGCAGTATACAGATATGTGGGGCGTTTACCCTAACATGGATACATATTCGCCAAAAGTTGATGGTGAGTGGCGATCGGACTCGTAAATATTTGTGAGCCGACACTCGTGTGTAGTAAGTAATCAGCATGCACTTCACTGATCTCTCTGTAGAGTGCAGAGTTTGTTTCTTACCATGAAAATTGAATTTTGATGAAAGGAACTTACAAATTAACGTTAGTAAAAGCACTGAACAGGATGGCACAAATATTAATGGGCAACACTTTGAGATGACAATGTTACACTGCAAATGACTAACATGAACACCATACATGTACTGAGTTAATTAGCAGGAAAAAGAATACTTTCATCTGCACGAAACACCTCTATTGTAAGCATGATACACATATAAATAAACGTACATTGAATTGTTCAGTGAAAGTAACCCACTAAGAACTGGAGATGCTTAGTTCCTGTCACAGTGCTTTTTGTGCTGGTGTAAGCTGGTACCAGTACACCAGGAGGCAAAGAGGCTACGAAAAGATCGATAGAGGCCAAAGACAGACTCGCAAGAAACGTACCGCCAACGACCTCTCGGCCGCCAGTATTTACATCGCTGCCGCGGGCCAGAGGGCGCAGTCAGTTCCCAGTCTGTCATCCAGTGGGTCACCGAGGCATGAGTCGCAGCCTAGGCACTTGCAATCACAGACAGTTGGAGGCAGCACATAGCGATCAGAGTAGCGTACATAATGGGACTTGTACTTCACCAACACTGAGGCTAACGTGGGCTATTACAGAGAGCTTGTACCACAACACCTAGACTATCTTGAGGTAAGTAACTTTCTTATTCTTACGAATAAGGAAACCTGTAAATACTTGCACGCTGTAGTGTTATAAAAAGAGGATACTCGCCACCAAACAACATCCTCTCCTTGGTTCCCATGGTACAGCTTTATAGCAACAATGAGATGACACAGAACTTTTATTAATAGTGTACCTAGTAATCATTACATTCGTATTAATTTACAACATCTGATCACTCTGTATAGAAATGTGCTCCTTACTTATTTTTAAAAAGATAACACTTTATGCCAAAACAAGGTGGCTGTACAGGTGTGAGCAGCCCTTAGAGGTTCGCCTTCACACATTCCTTTTAAATATTATGTGACTAAAGCCCTTCTGGCCTATTATTTATTTTATACGTGACATGTAAATACTGTCTCTGTCTTGTATCGTTAGTCAAAACTTACATTTTTTTACATAAAATTTTTTTTCGCGCCATAAATTTGTAATTATGTTATAGACCACGTTAAATGTTGAAATTCTGATGAGGCCACTCTTTAAAACTGGTCAATAATTGTTGTTTCAATTTTAATTTATAAACGGTCACTGAACCAAGCAGCTATGTTCAAAACTTTGTATGTTAAAAATTATTAAATTTGTTGCATAATGTACACGTTGTGTAATGTGTAGCTACTTTAATAGTGCAATAGGTAGATGTGTGCTACTACCCATTCCCTTCTGCACTCAGCACACAGTAGCGATGCTGTGCGTGCCACGTCATCGTTCACTAAAATGGTTCAAATGGCTCTGAGCACTATGGGACTCAACTGCTGAGGTCATTAGTCCCCTAGAACTTAGAACTAGTTAAACCTAACTAACCTAAGGACATCACAAACATCCATGCCCGAGGCAGGATTCGAACCTGCGACCGTAGCAGTCTTGCGGTTCCAGACTGCAGCGCCTTTAACCGCACGGCCACTTCGGCCGGCTTCATCGTTCACTGGCGCAGCTGGGAGTGTAGAGGGTGTGCACATCACAGGCAGTGCTTACACGAACAGGCAGACACGTGAGAGCGGGTTTCCTCATTGCACTTACAATAGCTTTCTTACAAACAGTCATCAGAACAAAACTACCGGTAAGTGAATGGAACCATGGGTAACAACTAGTTGTCAAAAAACAGTCATTTTAACCTAGATACTTGATTTCGACTGTGTCGTTTGGTACCTGTACATTGCAGTAACTCTTTCACCTCCGCAGTATTAAATATTGTGCAAAATAGCTGACGTGACTGACAGACCGTAAATAAGAATTACTGCAAAGCTGTGGGTTACAGAATTCTTGCAAATAATGAAATTTAAACCAGGATACCAATGACGGAAGAGGCGCCTTGTAAGAAAAGGAGAGTTTTCCAGCAGCAATAGGGACAAATATTTAAGGAAAGATTGATAAAGTGTTTCATATGGAGTGTGTGAGGTGTGTGAGGTGTCGTATGAGCTGATTACCGTACTCCTAAGATGCTACATGTCCCCCCCCCCCCCCCCACACACACACACACAAGATAATGCAAATTTAAGATAAACAATGGACAACGTGTTATTGAATGAGGATAACTAACAGCGATCCAATCAAGCATGAAAGTACAGGTACCACACGTCACACGGATGTATTAATCAAGAGACTCATTTAAGTAACAAAGAAACTTGTCGTCACTATAACAATCTAGTTTATTGCCGAAAGACATCAAATTAAATAATTTACCTACTTATCAAAGACATAAATTTTAAATAAATGGAAAAAAAGGTCGTAACTTCGAAGCCCTGGCACAGGTGAGAGCATAATATGAAACTACATCATGGATATGTCGAATGACTACGAGAATGGCTACTGATTTGAAGGAAGATCTCTGGCAAATCAAGTATGAACACCAACAGGTTTGCCAAAGTGCATGGTGGGTACAACAATCTGGCTGTGTATATTAAAACTGCGCAGTTAAATCCTGACAGAATAATTCAAGTAGCTTTGCATCCCCCTTGCCTCAGGGACAGCACTGATGGGCCGTGCTTACCACTTCTAAACGGCGTGAAGATGCAAGATGGCTGCAGCTGTGGCGAGCTCAAACTCTGTACTTTGCTCTAACTTGAAGACATCTCTCTTTCCCACAAATATATTCTGAAGCAAGCATACTTTTTGATGTCCCCGCAGCAAGTATGTTCTCAATGATGCCCTTGAAGCAGTAGTTCTCTACGGCCTCCCTGCAGACGTTGAGTTTTACTCGCCAAAACCTGGCTGGTTCTGCCAGCACGGTAATCTCACTGGCCAACTGAGGCAGACGTTGCGAGTTCTGACCGATAATAATTTTATAAACAAGATTAACAAACCCCTACTCTCATGGATTTTGTCTTGGTTAACCAATAATGGTGGGGCATGGGTAGGAAAGCAGTAAAGCTCTCCCAGATGCATGACCGGTTTCCAAAACCAGCCAACCAAACTTTGCACGCAGACACGTGTACAAAACACGTGCCTCATACTGAAATAATTACTGTGAACAAATCACAGACCCCTTTACTCAGATTTACATGAACATCCTTGTGCAGCACTGCCATGATCAACAGCTCGTAGGAATTCCTTGTAGCATCTCGTAAAATACAGTATTTATGGAACACAGGGCACCCTCCTACGCATCTGCTGTGCAGACACGGGACTCTACGACTTCCCTGATGTATACCTGATTGGTGATGGCTTTCAGCCCCAAACAAATTTACGTGACTCCGGTCTCTCTGCCTTAACTTCCCTGTAGCGAACCACCTAAAAAAGGCCCAAGGCTGCACTAAATATCAGGCTGCCTCGCTCAAATAAAAGGAAACGGGGATAAGTAGTGATTAGCAGTTTAATCATTAGCAGTAGTGAATACTATCTGCAGTTTTTGCCGGCCGCGGTGGTCTCGCGGTTCTAGGCGCGCAGTCCGGAACCGCGCGACTGCTACGGTCGCAGGTTCGAATCCTGCCTCGGGCATGGATGTGTGTGATGTCCTTAGGTTAGTTAGGTTTAAGTAGTTCTAAGTTCTAGGGGACTGATGACCGCAGCTGTTAAGTCCCATAGTGCTCAGAGCCATTTGAACCATTTGCAGTTTTTAGGCAGTGTTATAAAGGATCGACTATACTGACTATTAGGATGTGCGTATTGCTGTGGTCTTTAGTCTAAAGACTGGTTTTATGCAGCGTTCCATGCAACCCTATCCCGTGCAAGCCTCTTCATCTCCGAGTACCTAAAGCAACCTACATCCTTCTGAATCGGCTTACTGCAATCGTCTCTTGGTCTCCCTCTACGATATTTACTTCCTACGCTTCCCTCCACTAAATTGGTGATCCCTTGATGTCTCAGAATGTGTTCTACCAACCGATCCCTTCTTCTACTAAGGTTGTGCCACAAATTTCTTTCCCCCTCCCCCCCCCCCCCCAATTCTATTCAGTATCTCCTCATTAGTTACATGTCTCCGCAATATCTTTTCTTCCAGGGGGGCTAGTTCTGCAAGGTTCGCAGGAGAGCTTCTGTGAAGTGTGAGCACGGGGCGTGAGTCGTGCTTGAGTAGCTCAGATGGTGGAGCACTTTCCCGCGAAAGGCAAAGGTCCCGAGTTCGAGTCTCGGTCCGGCACACAGTTTTAATCTGCCAGAATGTTTCATATCAGCGCACACTCTGCTGCAGAGTGAAAATCTCATTCTAGAAACTAATTTTCAGAATCGATTTTATGGCGTCTTGCCCTCTGCTTGTGATGTAGAGAGCTTCCTGTTGCTTCTACTGTACGTGGCATGTTGCCGAAATATTCCAGAACTTATTCTGTGTTTCACGTGACGAAATGTCTCCTCAACTAGAACTAGCAGGAAATGACGTCACAGAACTCGCAGATGGCCACGTCAACGTTAGCTAAATCGTACCGTGTGCCGACGGCCTCAGATACCACAACCGCTGGTGCCGCGGTGCCCGAGTCACTCGCGGAGAGCCACCGCACAGCTCGTGAGCTCGCGGCGCTACCCACTAAGAGAACGCCATGACAACGCGCAAGACACCAAGCAGCCTGCCGCTAGCCGCACAAGAAGCCTTCTGACGGGAAAAATTCTAGATCCCAATCGAATTATCGAAGGAGTTAGAGGCGCAGCAAAACCACTGCAAAAGTGTTTGATAAAAGGAATCCGGCCGACTCAAAGCGTCATAGGTGGATGAAAACGTAGATCGTAAGCTTATTATTTATTTCGAGGAGCAGACGATTTTCAACAGACAGTGCCCAATGCATCCTGCCGTATTTAGAGTTGGACGTGTAACCGAACTCATTTCTACTTGTTGGGTAAGGTTTTCTCCATTGGCTCCGAGAGCGATATTGACATGCCATTTGTCCGTGAAGTGGTGCATTGCTAGCTGGACAGTAGTTAAGACAGCGTGGTGTCAACATCGTGTGACGTGTGCGCGGTATTCCTGACCGCAGAGGGCCTCGTGTTCCGGTCCCAGATGCCACGTGATAGCTTGTGTACCGTACTCGTTAGTGTCTTTAGTAACCAGTGGCTACTTAGGAAGCTCCTTGTCTGCAACGTACCAAAGACGATAACAGTGCTGATTAGTTTAGTTTAGCTCACTTATTAGCGTGTATCGTTGGCCATAATTTTGATATCTCAGAATAGTTTGTAGCGATCCAGTTTTACAACTGAAGTAAACTTTCACAGAGAAAAACATCTAACATCTTTACTGTTAATATAGTTATCATAAGGTACCTAAGTCTCTCTCTCTCTCTCTCTCTCTCTCTCTCTCTCACGCGCTCTCTCTCTCATCTCTCTCTCTCTCTCTCTCTCTCTCTCTCTCTCTCTCATCTCTCTCTCTCTCTCTCTCTCTCTCTCTCTCTCTCTCTCTCTCTCACACACACACACACACACACACACACACACACACTGCATGATTGCACGTTCAGAAACTTTTCAAGGACAGAAAATTTTATAATTTTACTATCCATTAGATTCTTTACAGCACTGGAAACTGCTTGAAGATTTTTTTTATCTGAATTACTGATTCTTTTTGTGCCTCACAAAGGCTGAATGAAGTGCTTCTTATAGTACTATATTTACGAACGTTGTTTTTGTTTTTTAATTGTAATTGATAGTTTATACCAAAAGCCATCAGGCAGTAAATGTACTCTGAGGCTGTAATCATTACTCCCAAAAGATTTTTTTTGAAAATTCCTGCACGATTTTCTGGAATGAACACCACACATCGTCCGTATTACCCACCTCTCTGCAACAAACAAGTGCTTCGTCAATGACAATTTACTCCATAATATCCAATAAAACATTACTGAAGAAAAATAGGTAAAGTAAGTCAACAATGGGAATTTTAATCTCCAAAATATGGTATCTCAAATGGAAGAATTGCTACGCTTAGAGGTTGAAGAAGGTCTGTAAAGTATAACTTACAGTCCAGGTTCTCATCAGTATTGAAACTCTCAGGTATTATTTACAGTGGTGCAGACAGGCCGTACACAGTACAAAACTGCAAGTATTGTGTTTTATCTAAGTTCGGTAACACTCAATTTGCAAGAAACCAGTTATTCATTTTTAAGAAAATTATGTTTATATTTTCAAGAATTGAAGTTTCTACCATAGACAGTGAAAATAACTCTTGCTGCTTCTTGGGTGTACAGTACATATTAAAAGGTATCCGGACACGCCTGTATGGAAGGGGGTTGGGACTACTGTGCCGTCAGCAGAGGAGAATCAATGGCAGCAGACCTCAATGAGTTTCAACAATGGCAGCAACAAATTTATCACGGACATTCTAGCTCTTCTAAACTTGCCCAAGTCGACTCTTGCTGACGCGACTGTGAAGTGGAAATGCAAAGAAACATAGGATGGTGGAGGGCGGTTGTAAAAAAATCGCATGAAATCTGTGGAAGGAATCTCTCGTGAGTTCCAAAGTGTTACTGGCAGCCTAGCTACTTAAATGACTCCACGTAAGGAGTTAAAAAAACAGGGTACAATGGTCGAACAGGTCCTCTTAAACCACACACTCCTGTACTCAGTGCTAAGCGGGGTGTACCTTGAGGGGGTGTAGCTTGAGGGGGTGTAAAGAGCAACACCGCTGGACAATCGATGAAAACGAGTTATCTGCAGTAATGATCCGCGCTTCGAGCTGTGCCAAACAGATGTAAGGGTTTTGGGTTTGGCGGATGCCTGGGAAACTTTACCTGCCATCAATTGTAGTGCCAATAATGGGGTATGGAGGTGGTGCTGCAGTGGTATGAAGGTGTTTTTTGTGTTTAGGGTGTGATCCCCGAAGTGCGTTCTTCATTAGACCAGAGAGGTGGAACCCAGAGGGTGCGAGATCAAGGCTGTAGGATGGATGAGGAATAACAGTCAAAATGATGTTATGTGAGCATCTCTCAGGTGGGCATACGAGGGTGAGTCAAATGAAAACCTTAAACATTTTTTAAATATTATTTATTGTGCAGAAGTGGTACAAAGCTGTATCGCTTTTCAACATAATCTCCCCCAAGACCAATGCAAGTTCTCCAATGCTTACAAAGTGCATAAAGTCCTTTAGAAAAAAATTCTTAATAGTCCGTGCAACCGCTCATGCACCGCGTGGCGTACCTCTTCATCAGAATGGAACTTCTTTCTTCCCATTGCGTCTTTGAGTGGTCCAAACATTTGGAAATCACTTGGTACAAGGTCTAGTGAGTATGGTGAATGAGGAAGACACTCAAAATGCAGGTCTGCGGTTGTTGCAACTGTTGTACAGGCAGTGTGGGGACTTGTATTGTCACGTTGCAAAAGGACACCTGCTGACAGCAATCCACGTCACTTTGATTTGATTGCAGGCCGCAGATGATTTTTTAGGAGATCTGTGTATGATGCACTGGTGACAATGCTCCCTCTAGGCATAACCCTCCCTGCTCATGGTTCTGTTCGAAACTACTTTGGTTTTGGTGATGAGGAATGGCGCCATTCTTTGTTCGCTCTCTTCGTTTCCGGTTGGTGGAAGTGAACCCAAGTTTCGTCCCCAGTAACGGTTCTTCCAAGGAAGCCATCACCTTCTCGTTCAAAGCGCCGAAGAAGTTCTTCACAAGCATCAACACGTCGTTCTCTCATTTCAGAAGTCAGCTGCTGTGGCACCCATCTTGCAAACACTTTGTGAAACTGTAGCACATCATGCACAATGTGGTGCGCTGACCCATGACTAATCTGTAAACATGCTGCAATGTCATTCAGTGTCACTCGGCGGTTTTCCTTCACTATGGCTTCAACTGCTGCAACGTCCTGTGGAGTCACAACTCGTTGTGCCTGACCTGGACGAGGAGCATCTTCCACTGAAGTCACACCATTTGCGAGCTTCCTACTTCATTCGTAGACTTGCTGCTGTGACAAACATGCATCACCATACTGAACTTTCATTCGTCGATGAATTTCAATAGGTTTCACACCTTCACTACGCAAAAACCCAACAACAGAACGCTGTTCTTCCCTGGTGCAAGTCGCAAGTGGGGCGGCCATCTTTATACTGATACTCCGACGGTATGTGTGCATCTGCACTACGCTGCCACCTACAGGCCATTCTGCACGCTGTTTGTAGCACACTTACCAACTTACAGGATAACAGCGCGAAATTTCGATTTGTTGTTACAAATTTAAGGTTTTCACTTGACTCACCCTCATACTGTCACGGAGAAGGAGAAGTTCGTTTGCATCACCTCCAATGAGAGTGACCACACGTTCCAAAATTGCAGGGTGACAGCTATGTGCGGCCGGCGGGCACGCGGGAGATCGAACATGTTTGCGCGATCTCGTTGCGATGATGACACACCGTGCATTTGTTCGCTGCTAGGTTTCCATAGACAATATTAAAGCGCCTGTGAATCTGCGATGCTATGGTTTTCCGCCAAAAGAAAGTGGCAGTCTCTCTGCTTGGAACGCACGTCCTTTATATACACCATTTTAAGGTTATGTACAATGCCGCAATCTATCTGAAATTCATGAAACTATAGGGGCTGATGTAGGACTACTCCACAATGTCCCATAACAAATTTCGTAGTTTTTCAACTGAAATCTGGCCGAGAAAGAAAATGTGTTGCATTACTTACTGAACGTCCCTCGTATACTGGCAGATTATTTATACACAACAGGGAAAACAGCGGACCCAGTGTCGACCCCTAGGGGTTCAACTGAAGTTCTTTTTCTCCGTTCTGAAGACAGTTTATTGTTGTGTGTACTCCCTGTGTTCCTGTGGTACCAGGAGTCGCTAACATTGTTTGGAGATGAGTATTGACATGCTAGTGTTTTCTTTCAATCCTGATATCTAGATTGTAAAAGGAATTACATGTTCTACATAAAGTCATACATACAATATATACAGGGTTATTACAAATGATTGAAGCGACTTCACAGCTCTACAATAACTTTATTATTTGAGATATTTTCACAATGCTTTGAACACACATACAAAAACTCAAAAAGATTTTTTAGGCATTCACAAATGTTCTATATGTGCCCCTTTAGTGATTTGGCAGACATCAAGCCGATATTCAAGTTCCTCCCACACTCGGTGCAGCATGTCCCCATCAATGAGTTTGAAAGCATTGTTGATGCGAGCTCGCAGTTCTGGCACGTTTCTTGGTAGAGGAGGTTTAAACACTGAATCTTTCACATCACTGTGCATGAAACTTGCCCGCACGCGTTCAACCATTTCTTCGCTCACTGCAGGCCGACCCGTTGATTTCCCCTTACAGAGGCATCCAGAAGCTTTAAGCTGCGCATACCATCGCCGAATGGAGTTAGCAATTGGTGGATCTTTGTTGAACTTCGTCCTGAAGTGTCGTTGCACTGTTATGACTGACTGATGTGAGTGCATTTCAAGCACGACATACGCTTTCTCGGCTCCTGTCGCCATTTTGTCTCACTGCGCTCTCGAGCGCTCTGGCGGCAGAAACCTGAAGTGCGGCTTCAGCCGAACAAAACTTTATGAGTTTTTCTACGTATCTTTAGTGTGTCGTGACCATATGTCAATGAATGGAGCTACAGTGAATTTATGAAATCGCTTCAATCATTTGTAATAGCCCTGTACATGTTTACCTAAGATTTAAATTGTACTGCAGTATTTCAGCATTATGCTGTTTTACGAAACAAAATGATATAGAAGAGAAGAGAAGCTGAGGAAGTGAATATGAATTACACGTCAATAAAAAATTATCTGTACTTAATTACGTCTTCTAGAATTTTGGGGGCAGGCAAGAAGAGAATGCTGAAATGGGAAGAAACTACGGGGATATACTTTGCTGAGGATTCAACTTATCATACAACAATCGTCTGTGTTCAGTAAATATTTTTCTTGGGATTCCAATGGATAGACGAGGTATATACATTGTTAACTAATTTGTTGAAGCCCAACACTTTGTGCTCTGCGTACATTGACTCTGCAGACCAAACTTGACTAATATGTTTCTTACCACCGCACAGTTGCAAACCCAACGAAAGAAAAGAAGCTGGATACCGCACTTTCCCTTTAAGGTATGAAGTGGACACTGAGAGTTGTTCTCAAATCATAATCTGAAATTTTATTTGTCTTTTGCTATAATTGTACAAGCTTCCTGTTCCTTTAGCAAGCAGCAAGATTTAATATCAGATTGGGAGGTGAATATTTCTGCAGAGTCTGCTTTTAATAGGCTAGGTGAGGGTTGCGAAAGTTCAGGATCCAAACAAGGTTGTCTGATGTTTGAAAATAGTAAAGAGGCTCAAAACTAAGCAGCGTGGGGAACAACCGCCTTGTTATTGGCCGGTGCTCCTTGGCGGAGTGCTACACCAGCGGGAAGCAGCTGATTGGAGAGGATAGAACTTCGTTCTGATCGCAGTAAGTTACATTATTTTCTATTCACCGTTAGCTGTACGACTTATAATTGTTTTTGTGTGTTTGTAGTTGGTTCATCAGTTACCATGTAAGAAAAAGGCTCTATCATCAGTAAAGTAACAAGCAAATGCAAATGTGTCTTGTAGTGGAGTAGTAATGATTTAATATTTTGATAATAGTTGAATTTATTAACCATACATGTTATTTAGCTGTGTTTTTATTAGATTGCCGTTGGTTCAGGCGATCTAACCGTGAAATGAAGGAGAAGAAGAAGAATGTGTAAGCCAAGCAGTTGTGATATTTTCAGCCGAACACACATTGTTGTACGGCCAACAGGAGCCAAATCAGCTCTACTGAGGTGGTAGTATGCTGTAATATTCCTCGTTTCTTACAGATGAGTGGCATCTGTCAGCATAACGGAGATGCTATTCTCGGTACCGCTATTTTGTGTGGAGAAAGATGAAACAGAACGTTTCAATAAATGTTGCATGTCTTCGGTGCAAACGCTCTAAAGAATGTATTGATGCAATGTTGTAGAGCTTTCGAAAACTATATAACCCGATTTTTGTGTAATCACAACTTCGTAACAGCATATTTTACAACGTCAGTCGTGAATTTTCCGAACAATTTTCTGTTTTCGTGCAGGCCACCTTGGGAACGCAGACGCATTTTCCGGATGGTCCGGATGGCTGGTAGTGTGAAGTTGGCAAGGGGGTTTCCCTATAAGTGCAGAATATGTTTTTCTAAAGTTTGAAGTTCAAGTGTAGATAGTTTTTTATCAGACACAGAAGACCAAGGCTGAAATGGACGCAGCATTGTTATCAGATGTCAGATGCTCCTTGGCAAGCAATATTGAATACTCGGCAGGTCACCACACCATCATTATTAGTTTTCTGGTCTGTTCTGAGTTCTTTACATCTCCATTTCAGGTGTACCATTGCTTTCTTCTTAGTCCTGTCGTTCAGTAAATCGTCCATGGTCTGCTATCTCTTTGCCTCCAACTCTCTCCCAATATAGCTGAAGACTTTCATACCCCCTCCCCCCACACCTTTGAGTTAGTGCGTATCGTTTCCAGTTTCTTTCTCTTCTTTTTATTAAAGTAAGTTTGTAAGGGGCTCATTAGGGGCTCATTACTATTCACTTGCGCACTTGAGCAGATGTAATTTCGATGGATTGTTCAAGCGCTGCCTGCGATATGGAATATCTACGCTACAATAGAATTGCAGATCAGAGCAGTGTTGACCATAAGTCGAGCTTAGTAGCTCGCAGAGAGCAGTCGTGTTATGTAGCTCACACAGAGCTCTTAAGTTATGAAGTTCGGACAGGGCAGTGCAGCGGTTGACTTGTGTTGGGCCCGTCGTGCAGAACTACGGCGGTGCCTGAGCGATGTGGTATAAGGTAAAAGATACATGTATATATTATTGATCTTTGTTGCCGCGCGCATGTGTTAATCGCCACAACTGATTTAACCACAATTGTAATGTTAACGTCCCATGTAATTTCTTGCAGAAATGCCTCAATAATAACTATTGTTCTGAAGAAAACTTTTGCCAGTCATTTATCTGAGTTTAAAGATTTTACGAATTCTTCCTTTGCGTACTCATGTTGATTAAGCGAAAGAAAATCAGTTGTTTTCCCACAAATGAAAATCTAGTGGCCAGCATTGCACTGGGCTGTGCCAAAAATTTCTTATAGGAGTAGATATATATAGATAGCGTCATCGGGCGAAATCATTGTGAGGTAAGAATTTTTCAGTTTATTCAGGATGATTTCACAGGGCCATGACGCAGCGCTGCTGACGTCAAAACTTATTATCTCGATGTGCAGTCAGTCTTTAATGGAAGGTCACATTAAAACATGAAATTTTATTATTGGAAAGAAATTTTTTATTGGAAACTTAAACTAGATTTTTTCTGTTGGGAGGTTACACTAAATGCGAATATTATAATTATTTTTCTGTTCGGAGGTTACAAGTTATTGTCTCTGCTGTCCCACACATCTAAATACCTCCTCATTTTTCACCATAACTACCTAACTTATTTTTTTCCATTCTTTTTGTTGCATGGCACTTTACCTCCAAACTGTCATGCAACCTATTTCGTAATGTAATACACACAAAAAATGAGATTGACAGGAAGTGCTAAATCGATAAGCTGGAATGGCTAGAGGACAGTTGTAAGGATTTAGATGAATATATCACTACGGGAAAGATAGACACCATCTATAGGAAAACTAAAGAGGTCTTTGGAGAAAAGAGAGCGAACTGTTTGAATATAAAGAGCTCAGACGAAAAACCAGTCCTAAGCAAATAGGGAAACCAGAAACGTTAAAGGAGTATATAGAGGGCCTACACCAGGAAGATGTACTTAAGGGCAGTATTATGGAAATGGACGTAGATGAAGATGAGATGGGAGATATGATACTGCGTGAAGAATTTGACAGAGTATTCAGTCGATACAAGACCCCGGGAGTAAACAAAATTCCGTTAGAAGTACTGATAGCCTTGGGAGAGCCAGCTATGACAGAACTCTTCCGTCTAGTGAGCAAGATATGTGAGACAGGCGAAATACCCTCAGACATCAGGAAGAATATAGTAATTCCAAACAAAGCAGGTGCTGATAGATGTGGAAGTTAACGAGCTATCAGTTTAATAAGTCACGGCTGCAAGATAATAACACTAATTCTGTACAAAAGAATGGAAAAACTGACAGAAACTGACCTTGGGCAAGACCGGAGAAATGCAGGAACATGCGAGGCAATACTGACCCTACGGCGTATCTTAGAACATAGGTTAAGGAAAGGCAAACCTGGTTTACAGCACTTGTAGACTTAGAGAAAACCTTTGACAATGTTGACTGGAATACTCTTTTTCAACATCTGGAGGTGACCGGGGTAAAATACAAGGAGTGAAAGGCAATTTACAGTTTGTACAGAAACGAGATGGCAATTATGAGTCGAGGGGCATGAAAGGAAAGCCATGGTTGAGAAGGAGTGAGACACGGTTGTAGTCTACCCCGATGTTATTCAGTCTGTATATTGAACAAGCAGTAAAGGAAACAAGAGAAAAATTTGGATTAGGAATTAAAGTCCAGTGAGAAAAAATAAAAACTTTGAAGTTTGCCAACGACATTGTAATTATGTCAGAGACAACAAAGGACTTGGAAGAAGAATTGTACGGAAAGGACAGTGTCTTGTGAGGGGGATATAAGATGAACATCAACAAAAGCAAAACGAGGATAATGGAATGTAGTCGAATTAAATCAAATAATCTGAGGGAATTAGATTAGGAAACGAGATACTTAAATTAGTAGATGAGTTTTGCTATTTGGGGAGCAAAATAACTGTAGATGATTGAAGTAGAGTGAATATAAAATGTAGTGACAATGGCAAGAAAAGCGGTTCTGAAGAAGAGAAATTTGTCAAAATCGAATATAAATGTAAGTTTCAGGAAGCCTTTTCTCAAAGTATTTGTATGAAGTGTATCTATGTATGTAAGTTAAACATGGGCGAAAAACGGTTTAGACTAGAAGAAAATGGAAAGTTTCGAAATTTGATGCTACAGAAGACTACTGAAGGGTGACTGCATCTGTCGTGTTCAGTAGAAGCCCATAATCGGTGGGTTTTATGTTATACGTTAAATCCCATGATCATAGACTGTTTCTAAGCACCACGTGGAATGTCTGGAGAACGAATCGTTACTCGTACGATTTGTTGTAATAAACCGACGGAAAACGTCACATTCGTGGGTGAAGAATTTTTGTTTTCTGTTATTTTCTCGTGTTGTGAGAGAAAGCCGTTTTCAGGCAAACGATCCGTTGAAATAACTTTCATGAAAACGTATCATTCTTACTAGGATTTGTTGTAATTAAATATCGATAAAATTTCGGCAATTGACGCTTTTAGAACATTCTAATAGAAGATCTGAGAATACTGTAAGTACATCATTAGCATAGTGTAGTTGGTTGAAGCACCACGATCCGGGACGGAGGTGTGAATTGGTCGAGTGTTAGCGTCCCGCTTTATCCTACTTTTTTTCTACTTTCATGTTTTGTGAGAGGTTCTGGGAGTTTCGTACGAAATTAACAGAATTAATTTCGCTAATATTTGATGTTACGTAGATGTGACTGCACTCTCTGTCAGTTGTGAGATTGTTCGATTTGGTGAACTTTCTTAAAGTAATGTCCTTCCTGAGTGGTCATGTGCCTTTCATTTTTGCCTTACAACGCGTTCCAGGTTGCTGAAGTTTTTATTTATATATACCACAGACAGAACAACATGATAAACACCGTCACTTGTACTCTGCGTCTTGTGCAGACCAAAACAGAAACCCTGCAGTGGTGAGATTTTGTTTCATGCTTGTGGCACGGGGAAGATTTCAGTTAATCGCCCATTATCTTCCAATAAGACGCCAGTCTTACCTTCTATATGATACAAATTTCAACATGATAAAAAGAAAAATTAGAAAGGTGGATAGGATATTTTCTGAAAGAATATTAATAACAGAGTCCATGACGAAGATGATATTTGAAGTGAAAATACCAAAAACAGTAGAGGTCTTAAATTTTAAAAAAGGTGTCCGAAGTTCTACAGAAAGAGTGCTACTTCCGCTGAAACTAAAGGAAGGGCCACACAAAGAAATAGTAAACAGGACTTACATGTAGCACAATTCATGCAATCCTGCTATTCACATGAAAGTCTTGGTATTGTTAAAGTTAGGCCACTCACTGATGGAGCATGAGAGCACACATTCCAGCTGTTTGATCCGATTATAATTACATCAAGCCCTGTACGTCAAGATTGCCTAGATCATGTGCCCATAAATGAGAAGAAAATGCATGATCTGCAACTATTTCTACCATCCCCACCAAAAGAAGAAATCATCCAGAGTTTCTATTTTGACATATGCAGTTAGCCAACATGTGTCAAAAAATTAACCATATGTGGAGCATAATGCCAAAAAGGATGGAAAATAGGCATAATCTGTTTGATTTTTGTCTATATTAGCAATAAATTATGAGTTAAGTAATGATATATAGTCTTCTTTTATTACAAAATATTGAGAAATCCCACATGTTTATTACGTAAATTTGAACTTAACGTCAAGAAATTGTATCAGGATTGTCTCCAGTGCGTTATCATTCTCCCCTCTACATTCATTTGAACGGAAAATGAGAAGAAAAACGAAATTTCAGCATAATTTTAAAATATGGGAAGTTTTTTGTGTTTCCTGAAAAGTTTAGCTTTTTGGATATGTGAGGTTTCTCTATATTCCTATTCATTTACGATTCAATTCGCTCCTCACCAGATGTCGACTGTTAGATTTGCCCCAGTATTAAAACGTATATTGAAAGCGTAACGTGCTTATGGGATATTGTGTGATAATCAGATTTTTTCTTTAACGTTTCATCCAGTCCCTGTCTACAACTTCCTTATTACAAATACTCATAAATTGGTTCTATAACTTCAATGTTAACATGTACAATTTTCTTTTCGGAGTATTCACCGTATCTGCAGTCTTTTAGTTTAAATAACTGTGACTTAAGATAACTGTGAGACTAACAGTACAGCTCCTGCACCTAATCGCAAGTGACTTATCGCTTCTACCTTGTATGGAAATCATTTATTCGTGTGCAGAATTCCAGTTACACTGCGGCACGGGAATCATGTAAAACAATAGATTCCCCTTGCTCGATAAGTCATTTCGAAGGTTGGAAGAAGGCACCTCCGGTAGGTGAGGCAAGTTTCTGGTTGAGGAGAGCTTTCATTTTTTATAGTTATTTTTCAGGTTTACTTTCGAACTCGTCGTACTGAATACACACTGGAGCCTAAAATTAAAGCAACAGATCCCTGTTTCCCCGTCCTGCGTCTAATTCACGATATAATCGTACAAAACTGTCAACCAGATGTCCGTACTATCGCGTTCTGCACGGAAAATGGCATTCCAGTCAACTGACAACCACGCCAACAATTACGTCAGGGCACCTATGAAACGAGGTAGTGTTTCCCTGGTAGTCCCACATCCACAATCGCTGTGTACACAGTCACAGACGGTGAAGTATGGCACAGAGAAGATGCGGTGGGGGGCCATAGAAAGAAAGAAAGCAGAACAGTCGCAGAATGATGTGGTCCGATGGCTTAATCTGAATCGTCCTGTTGTTCCTCGGATGAGGCGACAGTTTATAGAGGCCAACACTGTATCCCGAAGACCAGGGCAGGCCGACCACGTGTGACTTCAGGATAGAGCACCGTTATTTGGCTGTAAGGGAACGACAGTACCGCCTTACTACTGCACGATAACTGCCATGTGAGCTCGCAGGATCCGCTAAACGTGCTGTATCGAGGCAAACGATGTGCAGAAGACTTCGGCAGAGTGGCCTGTATTGTCGGAGACCTGCTGTATGTTTACCTCTGACGCATCTTCACAGAATGGAACGTCTAACGTGAACCGTCGAACAGTGGGCCAATGTTGTTTACACGGTAAGTCCCGATTTAGTCTGTAGAGTGATTCTCGATGGATTCTCATCTAGAGGAAACGTGGAACACGATTTCGGGACCCAAACATTGTGGAAAGAGATCGATATCGAGGAGGGCACACATGGTGTGGGCAGGGATTATGTTTACCGCTGGAAACCCTCTTCATGAAATTGTACGGGTGAATCAGCGAGGTCTAATTGCTGCATCGTGACAAGATTTTGGGACCTCATCTGAGGTTGTTGCAAGTTGCTGCGGGTCCAGAGGTCGTATTGATGGACGATAATGCTCGACCTCAAAGAGCACGGGTGGTTGATGTTTTCTTGGAAACGGGAGTTATTGCATGCATGCAGTGGCCTTCTCGCTCTTCTGATTTGAATCCCATAGAACATGTCTGGGACGCACTAGGGAGACCCCTTGCATCACGTCAGCATCCACCAACCACTCTCCAAGACTGCGAAGAGCCCTGCAGGAACAATGTGCGTTTTTGCCTCAAAATGAGACCGATGACATCATTCAAGGCATGCCCCATCGTTGTCAAGCCTATATTGCTGCCAGAGGTGGTCACGCCCCATATTGAACACCAATTGTTGGAATTTGTGTGCTAATCGGTTAATTTGAAAAAAAAACGAGGAACATTTTCTTCCCACTGTTATGCGTGTTGCAGTTGTGTGTGTTCTGTATTCCTTATATAGTTTCTAATTTACTATCCCCTGTTGATATTGTTTTGTGGCGAAATAAACGCAACCTTGCATAATTTCCGTTTGTTTCTTTAATTTAGGACACCAGTGTATTTTGTGTATATGATGCAGCACGTTTGCTGTGTATTTGTACAATAGAAAGACGCGACCACAACGAAGAAGCTGCAGTATGACGCAACTTCATCAACAGACAGGGTCTGTCATCAGCTGACCAAACGTATCACCTATGGAGATTCGTGTTGTAGCATACTCGTGGTACGTCTTTCTTTTTAAAATTTTTGTATTATGCTCTTCCATTCGTTATTGTTTATTTCCTTTAGAAGCAAATAGAGCATTTCAGCATCAGAACGAAGGAGCTTCATGTAAGTTTAATTAAACACTATTCCTTCTTCGATTTCTCAGTTTCAGGATCTGAGAACTCCCTCTAGAAATCATGGAATCTCTTGGCCTGACTCCTCTTGCAGTTCTGGATTTCACACTGTCCTGATGAAGGATAATGGCACTGATGTACACCGTGTTATCCAAAGCGACGAGACGGCGTTGGATGTTGTTGTAACAGCGAGTGGCTCACCCATTGCTGAAGCGTGTGTGAGACATCTGTCTCCGTGCAGTCCTGCTAGAAACGGAATCCTATCAACCCACATTCAACTGTGTGGCGATATGACTCAGATGACATTGTCGATCGCCCTGTATGGCTGTTTGTAGGTGACATGCCGGCGCGGGGTAGCAGCGCGGTCTGAGGCGTCTTGTCACGGTCCGTACAGCTTCCCCCGTCGGACGTCGAGTCCTCCCTCGGGCATGGATGTGTGTGTGTGGTCCACAGCGTAAGTTAGTTTAAAAAATGGTTCAAATGGCTCTGAGCACTATGGGACTTAACTTCTGAGGTCATCAGTCCTCTAGAACTTAGAACTACTTAAACCTAACTAACCTAAGACCATCACACACATCCACGCCCGAGGTAGGATTCGAACCTCCGACCGTAGCGGTCGCACGGTTCCAGACTGTAGCGCCTAGAACCGTTCGGCCACCCCGGCCGGCAAGTTAGTTTAAATTAGATTAAATAGTGTGTAAGCTTATGGACTGATGACCTAAGCAGTTTGGTCCCATAAGTTCTTACCACAGATTTACAATTTGCGACATTCCGTCTGTTCGTTATACACATTGGTCGTCCTGCGTGGAAGGTTTACGCATTTGGAAACATTCTATGTAATGCTGAATATTTATTTTAAGCACCGCTGACAACAGACACCGAATTGATGTGTGTAAACGACACAGCAGCGCTTGCATCAGCTAACATGGGGAAAACTCTCTGGTCAGCTGCGCAGCAGTGCCGCATGATTATCTTTGGAGACAGTTCGTTCCGAGCCTTTGTAGTATGGGCACATGTTTTACGTATTGCTGCCAAGCAGTGAAGCATTCTATTACGGACTTGCCGTCTGAGTCATTTTACCTGGAGTTTGCTCGTCTGGGTCCTCTCTATATGTCTAATCTCAGATATACAGTGTAGTTACTCTGTGTATTGCACCAGTTACCATCCCACTCCCAAAATCAGTTAACTCACGACGAACTGACATTTTGACTGCATAGCCGTCTGTAAAACCCCCCGCACGCCTCAATAGACTACTCGAGACAAGCCAGTAGTCCGCAGCGCTCCTATCGTCTCATTCTTTTACTGAATCTCCAGTGGTCGCGTCAGCACCAAAATTGAGCGTCTTGCGAGAGCTGTCTGCTGCGCAGTTTGACATCTGAACGGTGAAAGTGAGGCTATGAGGGACCATCCTTTCTAAGAAAAAAATCGAAATGTAGTAGTAAAATGTAAGAACAAGCAATAATGATAGATTTTATTAATAACAAGAGCGAAATTCATGGTGGATGTTCTTATCAAAGATCATGACGTAAATTCTCTACATTCTTGGGAACTGAAGGAGTACGAAAAGCGTCGCCCAAATGTTTCAAAACATCTACACTTATTTGCTGCAGAAAATATAAACTTGCAGGCACATCGAACAATATCTAGAACGCAGTAGATATCGCCACTTTACTTTATCCTTTATTTCTTGTTAAAGTCAAGTGCAAAACAACATCGAAAATTATTTTTCTCCTCAAATAATTCTGACTTTTTTAATGTTAAAACAATTTTTATTATAACACGTTTATCTTTCTACGTTATATAGTACTTGTAAATAGTCTAGGCCTTTTTTGCGTAAAACTAAAATACCGTTTTGATTTTACGTGACCTTTTCATAGGAGAACAATAGTAGAAAAAATACCAGGACTAGCGAAACCTTTTCAGTGTGTCACAACATAAAACAAACAACACAATAAAGATTAAGAAGATACGAAAGCACAAAATCCGTTATATGATAGGGGTGAGCTTGGACGCCATACATTAACTTCCGAGATCAGCAAATGTTGCTACAGTCCCCAGTTTCTGCACATGCACAGTAGACAGCATACACGAAAATTTAGAACTCCACACTCACCGCAATCTTTAGATCAATCACGTCATAGACACACTCACGACGTCGTTGGCTGCTCATATTCACGCAGGCAAGAAAGGCGCACGCGCTTCGAGTAGTCGGTTTTGACCAGGAAGATGCTCTTGTAAAACGAACTTAACAGACATCTCACACATTGTGTCTACACACGCGTCATACCCCGTCCCTGGAAATAATATTCAGGATTCATGCACAGCATGTCTTCTAATGTGATAACAATTGCCGCAAGCATTTTCCATACATTTTATACACCGAAGCGCCGAAGAAACCGGGCCGGCCGGTGTGGCCGTGCGGTTAAAGGCGCTTCAGTGTGGAACCGTGTGACCGCTACGGTCGCAGGTTCGAATCCTGCCTCGGGCATGGATGTGTGTGATGTCCTTAGGTTTAATTAGTTCTAAGTTCTAGGCGACTGATGACCTCAGAAGTTAAGTCGCATAGTGCTCAGAGCCGAAGAAACCGGTACACTTGCTAATATCGCATAGGGTCCCCCGCGAGCACTCACAAGTGCCGCAGTTCGACGTGGCATCGTCTCGACTAATCTCTGGAGTAGTGCTGCAGCGAATTGGCACAATGAATCCTGCAAAGCTGTCCATAAACTCCTTAAGAGTACGAGGGGTTGGATATCTCTTCTGAACAGCACGTTGCAGGGCATCTACATCTACATCTACATCTACATTGATACTCCGCAAGCCACCCAACGGTGTGTGGCGGAGGGCACTTCACGTGTCACTGTCATTACCTCCCTTTCCTGTTCCAGTCGCGTATGGTTCGCGGGAAGAACGACTGTCTGAAAGCCTCCGTGCGCGCTCTAATCTCTCTAATTTTACATTCGTGATCTCCTCGGGAGGTATAAGTAGGGGGAAGCAATATATTCGATACCTCATCCAGAAACGCACCCTCTCGAAACCTGGCGAGCAAGCTACACCGCGATGCAGAGCGCCTCTCTTGCAGAGTCTGCCACTTGAGTTTATTAAACATCTCCGTAACGCTATCACGGTTACCAAATAACCCTGTGACGAAGCGCGCCGCTCTTCTTTGGATCTTCTCTTTCTCCTCCGTCAGACAGATCTGGTACGGATCCCACACTGATGAGCAATACTCAAGTATAGGTCGAACGAGTGTTTTGTAAGCCACCTCCTTTGTTGATGGACTACATTTTCTAAGCACTCTCCCAATGAATCTCAACCTGGTACCCACCTTACCAACAATTAATTTTATATGATCATTCCACTTCAAATTGTTCCGCACGCATACTCCCAGATATTTTACAGAAGTAACTGCTACCAGTGTTTGTTCCGCTATCATATAATCATACAATAAAGGATTCTTCTTTCTATGTATTCGCAATACATTACATTTGTCTATGTTAAGGGTCAGTTGCCACTCCCTGCACCAAGTGCCTATCCGCTGCAGATCTTCCTGCATTTCGCTACAATTTTCTAATGCTGCAACTTCTCTGTATACTACAGCATCATCCGCGAAAAGCCGCATGGAACTTCCGACACTATCTACTAGGTCATTTATATATATTGTGAAAAGCAATGGTCCCATAACACTCCCCTGTGGCACGCCAGAGGTTACTTTAACGTCTGTAGCCGTCTCTCCATTGATAACAACATGCTGTGTTCTGTTTGCTAAAAACTCTTCAATCCAGCCACACAGCTGGTCTGATATTCCGTAGACTCTTACTTTGTTTATCAGGCGACAGTGCGGAACTGTATCGAACGTCTTCCGGAAGTCAAGAAAAATAGCATCTACCTGGGAGCCTGTATCTAATATTTTCTGAGTCTCATGAACAAATAAAGCGAGTTGGGTCTCACACGATCGCTGTTTCCGGAATCCATGTTGATTCCTACATAGTAGATTCTGGGTTTCCAGAAATGACATGATACCCGAGCAAAAAACATGTTCTAAAATTCTACAAGAGATCGACGTCAGAGATATAGGTCTATAGTTTTGCGCATCTGCTCGACGACCCTTCTTGAAGACTGGGACTATCTGTGCTCTTTTCCAATCATTTGGAACCCTCCGTTCCTCTAGAGACTTGCGGTACACGGCTGTTAGAAGGGGGGCAAGTTCTTTCGCGTACTCTGTGTAGAATCGAATTGGTATCCCGTCAGGTCCAGTGGATTTTCCTCTATTGAGTGATTCCAGTTGCTTTTCTATTCCTTGGACACTTATTTCGATGTCAGCAATTTTTTCGTTTGTGCGAGTATTTAGAGAAGGAACTGCAGTGCGGTCTTCCTCTGTGAAACAGCTTTGGAAAAAGGTGTTTAGTATTTCAGCTTTACGCGTGTCATCCTCTGTTTCAATGCGATCATCATCCCGTAGTGTCTGGATATGCTGTTTCGAGCCACTTACTGATTTAACGTAAGACCAGAACTTCCTAGGATTTTCTGTCAAGTCGGTACATAGAATTTTACTTTCGAATTCAATGAACGCTTCACGCATAGCCCTCCTTACGCTAACTTTGACATCGTTTAGCTTCTGTTTGTCTGAGAGGTTTTGGCTGCGTTTAAACTTGGAGTGGAGCTCTCTTTGCTTTCGCAGTAGTTTCCTAACTTTGTTGTTGTACCACGGTGGGTTTTTCCCTTCCCTCACAGTTTTACTCGGCACGTACCTGTCTAAAACGCATTTTACGATTGCCTTGAACTTTTTCCATAAACACTCAACATTGTCAGTGTCGGAACAGAAATTTTCGTTTTGATCTGTTAGGTAGTCTGAAATCTGCCTTCTATTACTCTTGCTAAACAGATAAACCTTCCTCCCTTTTTTTATATTCCTATTAACTTCCATATTCAGGGATGCTGCAACGGCCTTATGATCACTGATTCCCTGTTCTGTACATACAGAGTCGAAAAGTTCGGGTCTTTTTGTTATCAGTAGGTCCAAGATGTTATCTCCACGAGTCGGTTCTCTGTTTAATTGCTCGAGGTAATTTTCGGATAGTGCACTCAGTATAATGTCACTCGATGCTCTGTCCCTACCACCCGTCCTAAACATCTGAGTGTCCCAGTCTATATCTGGTAAATTGAAATCTCCACCTAAGACTATAACATGCTGAGAAAATTTATGTGAAATGTATTCCAAATTTTCTCTCAGTTGTTCTGCCACTAATGCTGCTGAGTCGGGAGGTCGGTAAAAGGAGCCAATTATTAACCTAGTTCGGTTGTTTATTGTAACCTCCACCCATAATAATTCACAGGAACTATCCACTTCTACTTCACTACAGGATAAACTACTACTAACAGCGACGAACACTCCACCACCGGTTGCATGCAATCTATCCTTTCTAAACACCGTCTGTACCTTTGTAAAAATTTCGGCAGAATTTATCTCTGGCTTAAGCCAGCTTTCTGTACCTTCGGTGCTTTCTATCAGCGCTTGAAGTTCCGGTACTTTACCAACGCAGCTTCGACAGTTGACAATTACAATACCGATTGCTGCTTGGTCCCCGCATGTCCTGACTATGCCCCGCACCCGTTGAGGCTGTTGCCCTTTCTGTACTAGCCCAAGGCCATCTAACCTAAAAAACCGCCCAGCCCACGCCACACAACCCCTGCTACCCGTGTAGCCGCTTGTTGCGTTTAGTGGACTCCTGACCTATCCAGCGGAACCCGAAACCCCACCACCCTATGGCGCAAGTCGAGGAATCTGCAGCCCACACGGTCGCAGAACCGTCTCAGCCTCTGATTCAGACCCTCCACTCGGCTCTGTACCAAAGGTCCGCAGTCAGTCCTGTCGACGATGCTGCAGATGGTGAGCTCTGCTTTCATCCCGCTAGCGAGACTGGCAGTCTTCACCAAATCAGATAGCCGCCGGAAGCCAGAGAGGATTTCCTCCGATCCATAGCGACACACATCATTGGTGCCGACATGAGCGACCACCTGCAGATGGGTGCACCCTGTACCCTTCATGGCATCCGGAAGGACCATTTCCACATCTGGAATGACTCCCCCCGGTATGCACACGGAGTGCACATTGGTTTTCTTCCCCTCTCTTGCTGCCATTTCCCTAAGGGGCCCCATTACGCGCCTGACGTTGGAGCTCCCAACTACCAGTAAGCCCACCCTCTGCAACTGCCCGGATCTTGCAGACTGAGGGGCAACCTCTGGAACAGGACAAGCAGCCATGTCAGGCCGAAGATCAGTATCAGCCTGAGACAGAGCCTGAAACCGGTTCGTCAGACAAACTGGAGAGGCTTTCCGTTCAGCCCTCCGGAATGTCTTTCGCCCCCTGCCACACCTTGAAACGACCTCCCACTCTACCACAGGTGAGGGATCGGCCTCAATGCGGGCAGTATCCCGGGCAACCACAGTCGTAGTCCGATCAGGGGATGCGTGGGACGAGCTGGCCATCCCCAACAAACCCCATCCGGACCCCCACAGTGATGCCCATTGGCAACAGCCTCAAGCTGTGTGACCGAAGCCAACACTGCCTGAAGCTGGGAGCAAAGGGATGCCAACTCAGCCTGCATCCGAACACAGCAGTTGCAGTCCTTATCCATGCCAAAAACTGTTTTGCAAAGAACGTCTGAACTAATCTACAGAGAGCGCAAACAAATCGACAAAATTTAAACGGTTATTAAAATACAAGATTGCCTAGTAAATGCAGTAATGCTGCTACTTGCGCACTGCTGACACTGCTCGGCGGCGGAAGGAGACTAAGCGAAATTACACTATTCAGGTACTAAAACGCGATGCTACACTCTCAAATACTATAATACGCCCGAAATTTATGAATTAAACAATGCAAGTACCAAAAACACGCAAAGAAATTAAGAATTAAACTATGTAACAAACGAGTGAGCTAGGAGTATACGACTTGCTGCTCAGCTGCTTATCCAACGGCGGCAGGGAGCACACTGACTGTGACCAACCGACACTGGCCGTTCAAAACAAAAACAGAAGACAAAAGACTACGCGAATTTACACTATTCAGGTACTAAAACGCGATGCTACAACTCTCAAATACTATAATACGCCCGAAATTTATGAATTAAACAATGCAAGTACCAAAAACACGCAAAGAAATTAAGAATTAAACTATGTAACAAACGAGTGAGCTAGGAGTATACGACTTGCTGCTCAGCTGCTTATCCAACTGCGGCAGGGAGCACACTGACTGTGACCAACCGACACTGGCCGTTCAAAACAAAAACAGAAGACAAAAGACTACGCGAATTTACACTATTCAGGTACTAAAACGCGATGCTACAACTCTCAAATACTATAATACGCCCGAAATTTATGAATTAAACAATGCAAGTACCAAAAACACGCAAAGAAATTAAGAATTAAACTACGTAACAAACGAGTGAGCTGGGAGTATACGACTTGCTGCTCAGCTGCTTATCCAACGGCGGCAGGGAGCATCCCCACGCATGCTCACTAATGTTCATGCCTGTCGAATTTGGTGGCAAGTGGAAGTGTTTAAACTCAGAAGAGTGTTCCTGGAGCCACTCCTTGCAATTCTGGACGTGTGGGGTGTCGTATTGTCCTGCTGGAATTACCAAAGTCCGTCGTAATCCACAATGGACATTTATGGATGCAAGTTATCAGATAGGATGCTTACGTACGTGACACATGTCAGAGTCGTATCTAGACGTATCAGGGGTCCCACACCATTACAGAGCCTCCACCGGCTTGGACAGTCCTCTGCTGACATGCAGGGTCCATGGATTCATGAGGTTTTCTCCATACCTGTACATGTCCATCCACTCGATACAATTTGGAACGTGACTCATCCAACGAGGCAACGTGTTTTCGGTCATCAACAGTCCAATGTCGCTGTTGATGGGTCTAGGCGAGGCGTTAAGTTCTGCGTCGTGCAGTCATGAAGGGAACACGAGTGGGCTTTCGGCCGTGAAAACCCATATCGATGATGTTTCGTTGAATACTTCGCACGCTGACACTTGTTGATGGCCCAGCACTGAAATCTGCAGCAATCTGCGGAAGGGTTGCAGTTCTGTCACGTTGAACGATTCTCTTCAGTCATCGTTGATCCCGTTCTTGCAGGATCTTTTTCCGATATCGGAGATTTGATGTTTATGAGATTCCTGATTTTCACGACACATTCGTGAAATGGACACACAGGAAATTCCCCACTTCATCGCTACCTCGGAGTTGCTGCGTCCCATCGCTCGTGCGCCAATTATAACACAACGTTCCAACTCACTTAAATAGACGTTGCCGACCGCAGCGCCGTATTATGCCTTTTTACATATCTCTGTATTTGAATATACACTCCTGGAAATGGAAAAAAGAACACATTGACACCGGTGTGTCAGACCCACCATACTTGCTCCGGACACTGCGAGAGGGCTGTACAAGCAATTATCACACTCGCGGCACAGCGGACACACGAGGAACCGCGGTGTTGGCCGTCGAATGGCGCTAGCTGCGCAGCATTTGTGCACCGCCGCCGTCAGTGTCAGCCAGTTTGCCGTGGCATACGGAGCTCCATCGCAGTCTTTAACACTGGTAGCATGCCGCGACAGCGTGGACGTGAACCGTATGTGCAGTTGACGGACTTTGAGCGAGGGCGTATAGTGGGCATGCGGGAGGCCGGGTGGACGTGCCACCCAACGTGCTCTAGAAGGTGTAAGTCAACTACCCTGGCCAGCAAGATCTCCGGATCTGTCCCCCATTGAGCATGTTTGGGACTGGATGAAGCGTCGTCTCACGCGGTCTGCACGTCCAGCACGAACGCTGGTCCAACTGAGGCGCCAGGTGGAAATGGCATGGCAAGCCGTTCCACAGGACTACATCCAGCATCTCTACGATCGTCTCCATGGGAGAATAGCAGCCTGCATTGCTGCGAAAGGTGGATATACACTGTACTAGTGCCGACATTGTGCATGCTCTGTTGCCTGTGTCTATGTGCCTCTGGTTCTGTCAGTGTGATCATGTGATGTATCTGACCCCAGGAATGTGTCAATAAAGTTTCCCCTTCCTGGGACAATGAATTCACGGTGTTCTTATTTCAATTTCCAGGAGTGTACATGCCTACACCAGTTTCTTTGGCGCTTCAGTGCATATTTATCAGTAATACACTGAATCGATGTCCTGTTAGTGACTCTTAGTACAGATTTATGCGAAACAGAGGCGAATCTTTCTCAGACTCTATGAATCCCTGACAAAGTGGTAATTGATATTAATTCCACGTATCTATAACTTCGTTAAAGTGGTGTTTCCACTTCATAAAAGCCGTTTGTTTCTTTGTCTGATTAAGTCTAATGATTATTCTGTGCAGTTGTGATGAATATACAGCGTGATTCAACTGCCCTTATCTCTAGGTTTTATTGCAACCTGCAACACATTCAAATACCACTCACGAGATTTCCGTATTCTCTTGATGACTACACAGAAAATAAACAGGACCACTTTTGCGGTAAATTTGATGTAGTTAAATTTTGTACTGAGATGCGTTTTCGCTAGAGGTCGCAGTTTTCGAATCATTTGAGCAAAATGTACAAAAATGACCATCAGACATGTTTTCTTGAATAACTTGAAAACCGTGGTCTCCGCCGAAAACATATAACTTGCACTAAATTTCACTTCACTAAATTTCTTTAAAAATTACCTTTTCATTAAAACCACAGGAAGAGGGGGCAGTTGAATCACCCTGTGTATGCTGTCTGACAGAAAACGTGAGTCTCACACCAGGAAGACGTGGCTGGACGTCAGTACAGTATACTTTTGTACATATACTCGCCATCGACAGATATGTGAATGATTAGAGTTACAATTCGCTGTGGCAGACTGAACGGCCACCATACTGCGTTAATGTTTTTAAAAGTCCTTGTATGGTGTATGAGGACTTTAACTGCGTGAGATGTTGAGTGACCACTGAGAAGGACATGGAGATGCCACTTACTCATGTGAGACAGCGTTATCAGCACCTGACAGAGTTTCAAATGGGTCTCATTGTAGATCTTAAATTAGCCAGCTGGTCTCTGTCAAGCAATATCCATATTTGTGAGGCATTTAGATGTGACAGTTATCTTATGATATATGTATGTCCAGGATCTCGTCCAAAAGCCTTGGATTTATTTCAACCAAATTAGGCACACAAACAGAATAGTTGAAAACTTCTTTAGTTGCAGCAGTCTGTAATCTCCTAACTCCAATAGGAGAAGAGATATGGCAAAAATGTTATTTTTTAGCCCCTTCCATATAGACTCACCTGCACAACAGACGTGTTTTGTTGAAATAGTATCGGTCTGCCTCACTGACTCACTTTGTAGGGCTGCCTGTAACCTCCCCCTTTCTAACTGCTAATGAGGTTATGTAACTGTCATTGTGTGATGACTGGGTGATGTGTGATGTCCTTAGGTTAGTTAGGTTTAAGTAGTTCTAAGTTCTACGGGACTTATGACCATAGATGTTAAGTCCCATAGTGCTCAGAGCCATTTGAACCATTTTGAATGTCATTGTGTAAGCCTAATGAATTTAATTTGTGAATGAAGCTACCATATCTGAAGAAAATTTGGCTGGCAGGGAGATAAGTGTACAACAAGCCATTCTAAAGAACAACTTAATCTACTCCTGCACTTTCTACTTATATAAATTTTGTTTACTACTAAAACAGTGCCATCACTCACACAAAATACGAAATGAAAAAGGGTACCACATGACTAAGAGAGTCCACAACAGAACTAATTAAAATAAAACAGAAATTACTAAATACCGTCGCCAGCCCAGTTGGGGGCACTGTCTGTCCAATATCTGATCAATAATATGGAGAGCAGTGAACACATACCCATCGGCTGTATGTGTGGCAACAGAAGCTTGACACACGTTTCTCACAGCGCAATACATTACCAAATAATAAAGAATAAAGAAAGAAATTTCTTATATCGTTAATACTCAGATATCTTAATTTGGATCAGGGTATTTAATCTCGTTATTAAAAAATAAATGACTGACCAAAGGTAAATTTTCTGTTACAACAGTAATTTGCGTAACATCAGGTTAACGTTTACTTATATGCACTAGTTTCCTGGACATTGTAAGCTATGTACTTTGACTAGAATGTAATTACCATGAAAATTTATTGGTCAAATAAACATCCGTTGGCTTTCAATAGATCGACAACACCGAAATACGAACCATACCAGAGCACAATAGCATTATTACAACACACACAGGTAGGAATATATGTACATGTACCTAATTTATTCTCTTCTTTAATTTCCAATTGCCAAAATTGCACTAATTTTAAATTACTTTTCTTTGCTTTATCTTCACTAAATTAGCGAGGAAAACCTTGCTTCTAAATGTTATTGAACAAAACTGATAACTCGTTGAGGTTTCATTATTAATTACTTTCAATTATCATTTTAGCAAACTAGCAAAACTGGCAAGGATTTTAATAATTTCCTTTTAGCAATTTAAACAACGACACTAAAGCATTCAATAACTAGAAAGGAAAGGTCCCTAAGTAGGTGACATTGATTGAGGATAAGACAAGATGACAGACCTACAGTTTTTATGTACAATGCTTTTTATTGAAATGAAGTTCACTGAGAATGTCACTGGGTAATGCCTCTCGAAGTGTCTAGCATGAACGAAAATATAACAGCCATTTAATTGCAGATGTCAAGCCGACGTCTTCTTTGTCGTCTACAATGCTTCGATTGCTCCTTATATCACAGGCACACCTTAATTCGTAATGACCAACTATAGGGTAATATCTTGTTGTTATTGGTGCTTCTTACATCTGGCCTCAATCGCCGTGCTCTTGGTAAATCGCTAGTAACAACTGCATCTCACATAGGCCCGACAGTGCACGCCACTTGAGTGTGTTCACTCTTACGTCTCACAATGAAGTAAGTCTCCAGTGTACTCTGCTCTGACATTACAGTCGTGCCCAGAGACAGCCCTCCTACAGACATTACTTTCTGCTAACGATATTGCGTTTCCTGACTTTCCCTAACAGCGTTAACCCAGAATAAATTGATTATAATACAAAGTAATTTCTAATCAACATGTAGTATGTACATATTTACAGAATGAAACAAGTGCATCATATTTACAATAAATGTAATAGAAAAAACACATTTTAAAAGCACATCTTTATTATAATGAGACAAGCCCAAATAACACAGGCAGTTTTTCAACCCCTTATGTGTAGGCTGCCCCACACAACAAGCATGTTCTTGGAAATAGTATCAACCTGATCTGTAGACCAGTTGTACGGGGGCTACATGTGCAGATGAACACAGCTAGTGGAAAGTTGAAGACGAAATAGGCAGTGAGATGTACAGGCAGAGAGGCAGTATTAATGGATGGATAGATTGAGGAGGGCCAGGAGAGGATGGACAGAGAGACGTCGTAGGAACAGCAGACAGAAACAAGTGGAGGAGGAGATGAATAGGGAAAGAAAGACGGAGGAGATCAGTAGGGTGAGGTGAGGAGATGAGTGTAGAGGGGGGGAGGGAAGGAAGATATTGATAAGGAGAGTGGGCCAGGATGAGATGGACAGAGCGATTGAGACAGGAGGTGATGGCCAGTGAGGGATGGGGGAGGAGGAGTGGATGAACAGAGTGGGGAGGGAAGAGGACATGAACAGAGAGATGAGAGGGAAGATGAGGTGGTCAGAGAGAGGAGGAAGGAGGGGATGGATAAAGAGAGGTGGCAGGAGGGTTTGAGCAGAAATGGTAAGGGGAGGAGATGGGCAGATAGGGAGGAGAATGAGGTGGATGGAGGGGGGATGAATGGATGGTTTGAGGAGGAGATGCACAGATAAGGATTGTAGGAGGAGAAGGACAGAGAGGGAACGAGAAGGAAATGGGCAGAGAGGGAGCGACCAGGAGATGACCAGTGGACAGAGAGAGAGGAGAAAAAGGAGATAAAGGAAGAGATAGGTACGGAAGATGGAGAGGGACCAAGAGAAGGGAGAGGAGGAGATGAGCTCAATATATATGTTGAACATGTATGTGGGTGAAGCCATCGGGAAGAGGGTAGTCTGTATATAATGCATCAGGTATTTACATATGTATGGGTGTATGTATGTCCTCCTAAACCCCTGCATCGACTGCCACCAAATTTGGAACACAAACAAGAAACCTCACGAGCATCAGCGCTGTGGGTTTTATAACCTTATAGGTCCAACGCGAGTGGAGAGATGGGCAAAAATGCGTTTTTTCTGCAAACTGTGTACACAGTCCTGCAAGATAAGAGTGTTGTGTGGGAATACTATTAGGCAGCCTAATCGATTTGTTTTCAAGGCCAGGCTACATCCCAGGGACGACAAATGGTTTTCCAGCCTCCTACACGTAGGCTGCCCTGCAAAAAGGGTATGTTGGAGCAGCATTAGTCTGCCCTATCGACGTCATTTGCAGGGCACCCTATACATCACAGCAAGATTTATAAGTCCCTAACCTATAGTCTTCCCTACAACACAGATGTGTTGTGGGAGTAGTATCGGCTTGTTTTATCGATTTGTTTCGCAAGGAACACAAGTGTGGGTGGGCACAGCTGAGCAGAGCGAGAGGGGAGGAGGCTAGGAGATGCATAGTGTGAGAGAGGGAAGGAAAGGTGGGCAGAGAAAGGGAAAAGTAGGAGAACGACTGAGGATGGGACAGACAGAGAGTGACGAGTAGATGTACAGAGAGATGGGCAAGGAGGAGATACGTAGAGGGAGGGGGGAGCAGGAGGAGGTGCTGGCGGCTGGTAGATGCGCAGAAGGGTACTGGAATGATGGAAAAGGGAAAGAGAGGCAGGAAGAGATGGACAGAGAAAAGGGGAGGAAGATATGGACAAAGTGAATGCGGAGGGGAAGATGAAGAGACAGAGACAGTGAGGAGGAGGAGGAGGAGGAGATGAACAGACGGAGGTGGGAGCATGAAATAAGTATATCTTCGTTACAGTCACATAAATTCAAGATAAATGTTGGTTGGCTGATACACAGTAAAATGATGTACCCCATTACCAGGCTTGAGAGCTGTAGCAATGATAGTTCTGTACAAGCAGTGTCACACAACTATAGCTGTGATACAGGGCATTAAAAAGGAGACATTCCATATTTTTAAAGGTGTCAATATGGACCAGAGCAAAACAAACAATGTCCAGTAAACATGGACGCTAACATGTGTACCTTAAGAGCTATGAGCGCTTCATCTTTCCAACTGTGTCACGTCTTTTCTATGGACAAGTGATCATGGCTGTTAAGGTATATTTTACAGCCCATGATTACAGGACATTTTGTTTAGTGAAATAATAAGCAACCAGTTGCATAAGGACATTTTTTCTTTTTTTGGTCCCTATTACTACACTCAAAATTTGAAAAGCAAAGAGCTTGTTGTAAAAGAGATGTGTTTCACAACAGCAAAGATTAATAAATGATCGAAGCTCTTAACATACGTATTTCAGATTGCACGTTTATTGTACTTTTGTTGTGGTTCATACTACCACCGCCCAAAATACGGTCTATTTTTTTCACACCATATTACAGTTAAGGTCAGTGTCTGCTTTTGAAAACATTCTGTAATACCTATAATGAAACAATTTTACAAGACCCTTTTATAATGACTTTTCCTCTAGCTCAAGAAAGTTTTATTGACACAGAAACATCTCTTGGCTCCTCCCTTGTTTCCATATATAAAACGTTTTATACACTTCACCTGGCGTTACTTTTGGAATTTTATTGCTTTCATTAATGAATCTATTTGTTCGTAATTCGTTTCCTGAGCTATGCAAACATATAAGCTAAGCTTGGAATGCTTGCACAGTTTTCCTGTTATTTCTAGTCATTTTGCCATCTGTCATCTTAATTGATGAAATGTGGTGTGCAACCACCATTTTCATGATCTTATCGCTAACGGTATTTAATATTATCAGATTTCCATTACATCTCCACACATCCTTTCGCAGACATTTTCGAACGCTGATTGCTATGAACCCTGATATTTCAATGTTGAAGGAAAACGTATCACACAATAAAATTTCAAACTGTCAATTGCTAACGACTCAGTTAATATCACAGTCCGATATGTCTACTCAAAACCTCTTTAAACCTTATGGCTGATGGGAAAATCATAAGCTTTAGTGCTGTCTTTTTATAAGTGCCCTGATAGTTCACAATGAAGTATGTGCAAATTGGGCTTTGTGTTCTACGGGAGAAGAGCTCTGATAAGCTCATTTATATCCCGGCACTTCGGGGCTTAACAGCTGATATCTCTGACGTAGAGCAATCACGGTTCTCTTCAATTTCTGCATCATCCTGCATGGTGATAGCTGTCGATATCACCAACCTCTTTGCTGATTTCTATATAGGATCGAAGTGTAGTAGCGCCAATCGTTGCATCAATGCTGAGACGCGAAACGACGCAGAGATTTCGAAAGCTTTTATTCGTTTATTCTGTCCAGGTTAGAGCCATATAAGGTTCTCTTTGAACTATTCTTCCCCTTTACGGGCTGTCTCTGTTACGTTCACACCTGAAAGGAGCCAGAAGGTATTTAGTATGACAAGATATTTTGAACGTCCTAAACAGTCACTGACCCACGACTGCTTGCGAGCTAACACGTTGTTCGTTCAGTAGGCGTCTTGTAAAGAAGTGCTTGTCATACTGTCTCTTAATCTTCACGGAACACGCCACACAGAGGTTATGTACTATGTGAAATGTTCACAAGCAAATATCTCATAAAATAAACGACTCACAAAGTTCAGACTTTCACAAAATACTCAATACTAGAGCTCGCGCGAATTTCTTCATTTTGGTAAAAACTTGATCAGCGTGATTTAACGTAGGTGTTTACCAGAAGACAGCTCCCGACTATATCGACTCATAGATCTGAGGCACAAATCCCTACTCAGATGCGCGGGAAATGGTGTCCTATTGGCTATTGTGTTAAGCAGAGAATCAGATCATCTCGAGCAATTCCATACACGCGGTATTTCTAACGTCAGGCGATCAGGTTACCACATGTAATTTAGACTAGAAATTTCGCTATTCCGAAATTAAATAAAATTTAATGAAAACAAAATATGATTCCTTTTCACAAAATGAATTACTGACAAATTTAATTCTCCACGCCCCTTCTGGATACTTTTTACAAAATCTAGATCACTCGGACCTATGTCACAAATTAAGCTATTGAACAATAACTCTCTCACGCATACATTTATATAGTTTTAGGAAAATATCACACACTACAAAATACTTCCATAACCAAAACACGATGAAATAATAATTTTCTAAGGTATTTTTAATTACATCAGAAATCTGTGGTAACGAAACTAACGAAAATTCCACGGAATTAGAATATATGAACTTATCATCTTGGTTGTAGTTTCAGTTGATATTATAGATGAATACTTTACAGTCCCTAACTCAGTTTCACAATGACAGCACGGTTATTATGTGTTTTAGGAAAAAATTTATATCCCCAAAAGTATTGAAGTTACTGATGTGAAATTGTAACAGTATGGTTTGTTATCAATAGAGTTTGGTATGCTAAGTGTGAAAAACATCGATTAATACTTAATGCTACTTCTTCAGATTCATATACAGTATATGTGACGTACTGCACGAAGCATTAGCCAATTACAGGGCTCGCCCGGCCTGGTAGCCAGTGTCAGCTGTGCCAGGGTGAGAACCAGAATCTGATCTCCTGCGGGCTCCATGGCAAGCTACACTTTCGTAACAATTTGCTATGATACTTTTAGCGACACCCGACTCCGCTGTGATGGTTTTACCGTCATTCAAAGAAAGTCTGTGGTCTGTAGTTCGGAAATACCTAGATCATGCAATTTTAGTTGGGGACGACATTAACCTACTGAGTATAGATTGGGACGTATATGGATTTATTGTAGAGCGTTTGATCGTAATCTATTGAGAGACCTCCATATTGACCACTTCTCCGAATGTCCAGGTGTAAGTTCTTCCTTTGGAGCCATCCATTCTCCCAAATACCGACATTTCTCCCTCCATCGCGAGGTCCTTGCCGCATGTGGATTCTCGATGAGAGCCTCAGTAGTTATCAAGAAGCTCTTTTTTTATTTCAGCCTAGGATGTGCGGGCTGACGACCATATAGTGGATGGGCTTCCTTCGTTATGGCCTTACTTTTCTCATATCTCGCAACTACCTCACGTCTGATTTCAGGAGGAGCTGTACCAGCGAGGCAGTGGAGTTTGTTCACAGTAGTAGGTCTTAAGCAACCCGTGATAATCCGGCAAGACTCATTTAGAGCCACATCTACGTTCCTGGCATGACTGGACTTGTACCATACGGAAAATGTATATTCACCAGTGGAATAACATAGAGAAAGCGCTCTTGAGCGCACAGAGCATGGATTAGCACCGCATTATGTACCTGTCAATTTTCGCACTATGTTATTTCTGGCTGCCACTTTCTGTTTGGTGTTTAGGTAATGCTTTTTATACGTTAGCGCGCGATCCAGAGTCACTCCAAGATATTTGGGAGTAGGATTATGTTCTAGTACGATGCCTCCCCAGAATATATTTAAGGATCTATTTGCCTGTTTATTCTTCAGGAAGAAAGCGCAGGTCTGAGTCTTGGCAGGATTAGGTTTCAAGTAATTCCCAAGATGGTAAACAGTGAATTCTTCCAAAGATTTTGATAGCGTATCTTCTACAGTCTCAAATCAGTCAGCCTGAGTAGTGATAACGCAGTCGTCAGCATAAATAAATCTTCTAGTTCCTTCAGGGATAGGTTGATCGTTGGTATAGATGTTGAATAATAGTGGCGCAAGCACGGTGCCTTGTGGTAGCCCATTTTTCTGAGTTCTCCATCTACTTTTTTTTACTCTGAAATTCCACAAAAATCTGCGGTTCTGGAGAAGGTTTCTAATATTGCACATGAGTGTGATGTCTTTGTTATATCATAAACTTTATTCAGAAGGAGCCGATGGTTGATCGTATCGTAAGCGGCGATGCAAGACCAATCCGCGGACTTGGGGTTTCTCTGTGGACTCTGCCAGTTTGGCGCTGAGCAGACTAACAAACATTTCCTTCAGTGTTCCTCATCATCAACCATCTGCACCATGCAAGACCTTATGAGAGCCACACCAAATGCATTTGAAGTTTCCAATTTTTTGTCTTCTTTTGTGTAAAATTATGTCAACACTTTTTTTTATCTGCACTTTTGACACGATAAATAAGTAAATTGTAGAGGGTACAGACAAACAGTCTTGCGAAGTTCTTTTAGACACGTTTTCCGAAAACTCTTAAACAGCTTGTTCGGCAGCCCACACTCAATGCAAATATTTTCGACCTCGTAGCTACAAACGGGCCTGCCTAATCGACGGCGTCAGTATAGAGAAAGGGTTCAGTTACCATGTTGTCATCATTGTGACTATGGTTACGAAAATTAGTAAAACAGTTATGAAGGCTAGGAGAGTGTTTCTGGTAGCAATGGGACATGAGCGGTTGTCAGTACCCCACTTAGACAATGTACTGATATTTAGTTGCAGTACGATGGACGTAGAGGAATTATGGGCAAAGTTTAAACGGATTGTAAATGATACTCTGGAGAAGTACATGCCAAGTAACTGGATTCAGGACGGAAAAGATCCACCGTTGTTTAACAACGAAATTAGAAAAAAGTTGAGGAATCACAGGCCGTTCCATTCTCGGTTCAAAAGAGAACGCGCAAATGACGACAGGCAATATTTAATAGACATTGGTGCGTCCCTAAAAATATTGACGCGCGGAGCTTACAAGAACTCCCACCGTCATACCTTGCAAATAGATGTTGCCTAGAACCTGACAAAATTCTGGTCCTACGTAAAATCACTAAGAGAGTCTAAGCCTTCTGTCGAGACTTCGCATTTAAGAAATCGTTCGTGCAGGAGAATCGTACAAACATACCGTCGCTTGGCCATCACACGGACTGCTGCACGGAGGGCATAGAAATAACCTTCGCTGACGTAGAGAAACAACTTGAAACAGTTGAAAGCAAATAAGTCGCCAGGTCCTGATGGAATCCTAATTCGGTTTTACAAGGATTACTCTAGAGCACCGGCCCCTTAGTTGACTTGTATTTATTGCAAATCTCTCGCCCACTGCAAAATCCCAAGTGACTGGCCTGATGGAATCCTAATTCGGTTTTACAAGGATTACTCTAGAGCACCGGTCGCTTACTTGGTTTACATTTATTGCAAATCTCTCGCCCAGTGCAAATTCCCAAGCGACTGGAAAAATCGTCGGAGACTTATGTATATAAGAATGGTAAAAGACGAACCCACAAAATTACAGACCAATATCTTTAACATCAGTTTCCTGCAGAATCCTTGAACATATTCTTAGTTAGAATATAATAAATTTCCTTGAGAGGAAAAAGCTTCTGTCCACGAATCAACACGGTTTTAGAAAGCATCGCTCGTGTGAAACTCAGCTTGCCCTTTTCTCACCTGAGATCATATGTGAAGCATGGGTGAAGGGCAACAGGGGGGTTCCACATTCCTAGATTTCCTTAAAGCATTTGACACACTGCCGACTGTTAACGAATCACAAGAATATGGAACAGGTTCCCAGGTATGAGAGTACCTCGAAGATTTTTTAAGTAACAGAACTCGGTATGTTGTCCTCGACGGCGAGTGTTCATCATAGATATTGGAACCGTCAGGAGTGCCCCATGGACGTGCGAAAAGACCGCTGTTGTTCTCTGTGTACATAAATGATTTGGCAGACAGGGTGGGCAACAGTCTCCGGTTGTTTCCTGATGATGCCGTGGTGTCCGGTAAGTTGTCGAAGTTGAGTGACTGCAGAAAGATACAAGACGACTTAGCCAAAATTTCCAGTTGGTGTCATGAATGGCAGCTGGCTCTAAATGTGGGAAAATATTAGTTAATGCAGATGAGTAGGAAAAACAATCCCATAATGTTCGAAGACGGCACTAGTAGTGTGTAGCTTGACATAGCCACATCCGATGAATATCTGGGCGTAACTTTGCAAAGCAGTGTGAAATAAGATGTGCATTTAAGGACTGTAGTAGAGGAGGCGAATGGTCGACTTCGGTTTTGTTGAGACCTCGTCTGGTATAGGGTGCCTAAGGGATAATGCGTTCTCGGAATGCTAGACAACAATTCAAGCAAATAACGCTGAGAGGTAACCCTAGTGGGGACTGTTTAAATGATTGATAGTGTTGGCATAATTTTTGTGTTCTAACAACATTTATTTTTTTCTTTAAAACAGACATAAATTATGCTAAACAAGTTACTGATTGAATACCGTAAACGACTAACAGGTGGTTTAAGACTACACTGGACGTGGATCCTGGGTGGCAGGGACGGTATAACTAGTGGAGTGAGTCAAGTACTCTTGCCCTAAAATTGTGGATTTCGCAATCTGAATTGATCTGACGCTGAGCAGACTTTTATTGATCAAATCTACTGTAGTTCCTCTACGTAGGTGCAGCTCAGAACAAGTGGCGATTGAGATCTGTACACCGTGACAATGCCGGAGCGGCAGTACGTTACCCTGCGGCAATGTAACTTGCAGCTAGCAAGATGTGTGTGGCGGTGATATGTGGAGGTGGCACTTGTGAATCGATCGTGGCCACGAAAGAAATGTAAAAATCTCACAGTCTAGTGATCAGCAAACGGATCGCAATTTACTCTCTACCAGAGCCCTGAAATCACAGTAGATTTCAGTGTGTGACACACCTGTTCACTGGTCATACCAAGGACCAATTTGGCTCGCTTATATGACAGACCGCACAAGGATACCAAACGTCAAGACTGGTAAAACAAAAACGAATAAATGTGCCCTCGTCAAACGAGTAGTCCACGGCGTTTGAAGTCACACTGACGGTGCAGTAAGAACCTCACCACAGGCTCCCCAGTCTAAACTACTTACGAGTGAAGTCAGTCTCAGCACAGGTCCCAAGTACCACCCACACATGCCAGAGCTTCGACCAGAAGTGCTTCCAGACCAAAGTCCCGCACCCGAGTGCTTCGCATCTCTCCAGGAAAAAAATTCCGTTTTCCCCCAAAGTGGACGAACGACAACGCCTTCACCCCATCTTGAGTCAATCACAGGGCTCTAGAGACGCTAAACCTCCCTTCCCACACGACAGCATAAACTCATGTCGAACCAGGGCAAAAGATAAAAACCTGCGTGTATGGAAAAAAAAAGAAACCACCAATTCTGGCTTTTTTAAGTTTTCGCAGAGGGGGAAGATGATTTTTCTCTGGAGTTGTGTCACTTCCCACAGCAACAAGAGAACAGATACAATCTTAAAGATCTTTATCTAAATCGCCTGTGCCTTGGAGCTTGTTAGTCCCAGCTATGAGGTGCAATAAAGATTCTATCTCCAAACGTTTCTCAGATGCCAGCTTTTTCTCATACAACGATGGTGGCTGGGGAAGTGGTTCACTGGCATATTTGCAATTTCGGAAAATGCGAAAACTTGTGATTTTTTATTATGCATGGCTCTACACACAATGCCCAGTTTACAACTCCACTGTGTAAACGCATAGCTTCAGGCCATCGCCCCCAGCCCAGGCTACTGATGGCGCTGCAGCAGGTATCATGGCATTGTTCTGCTGGAGACCTGTCCACCGTGTATGGCTCTGGGCCTGTCCGGCAAGATTTACTAAGGGATGGGCTCGCCGCCAATTGCTTTCAACTCCCAACGTGCCATTTCTATGAGCTAAGAACCATAAAAATACCTCATACTTTTAGCGCCCCACCAGGCTCCATCAACATCTGCTCAGGCTGTTAACTTTCAAGTGTGTTGCTGCAGATGCATCAGGTTGTAATACAATCTTAATATTTTTCTGTATGTGGAAAATAGGTGAGAGTAACTTGTCCTCTATCAACATTAGTAGTTTTATTTCAATAAATCAGATTGATAATAATTTTGAAACAACGATGGGGTCACAAGTGGTGGCCAACATGCCACATAAATCCCAGTCCTTTGCTGTATATAATGTTCATGCAAGTTTGACTCACAGTTTGTGCATCACTAGTAACTCTTTGCTAGGCCGTGCTAATACTCTGCAAATACTGTCCACTAATGTCTGGCCGAGGCTGACAGGTATGGCGCTTATATTCACTTTGACAGCTGAGCGGCTCTAGGCACTTCAGCCTGAAACCGCACTGCTGCTACGGTCGCAGGTTCGAATCCTGCCTCAGGCATGGATGTGTGTGATGTCTTTAGGTTGGTTTGGTTTAAGTAGTTCTAAGTCTAGGGGACTCATGACCTCAGATGTTAAGTCCCATAGTGCTAAGAGCCATTTGAACCATTTTTTTTTTCACTTCGGCTCGATGCCACTCCCATCACGGTGACGTCCTGGTCAGTGAGCTATTGGGCAATGTCGTCTCACCACCTTCTCTGGTCTTGCGTTCTTCTTTGTTCCGGTACTTGTGGTTACGCCAGAACAGGTTTATTGGGAGAATTTTAGGGAAGTGTGGTTCGTCTGTGAAGGAGACCACACGTAGGATACTTGTGCGACCCATTGTTGAGTATTGCTCGATTTTTTTGTGATCCGCACAAGGTCGGATTAATGGAAAACATCGAAGCAATTCAAAGGCGTGATGCTAGATTTGTTATCGTTAGGTTCGAACAACACACGATTATTATGAAGATGCATCAGGAACTCAATTGGGAATCCCTGGAGGGAAGGCAACGTTCTTTTTGAGGAACACTGTTGAGAAAATTTAGGGAATCGGTATTTGAAGCTGACTGCCGAACGATTCTACTGCCGCCAACGTACATTTCGCATAAGGACCACGTAGATAGGATTACAGAGATAAAGGGCTGGTACGGAAGCATATAAAGTTACTGTTCCCTCACTCTTTTTGCGAATGGAGCAGAAAAGAAGGAAATGAAATAACTAGTAATGGTATAAGATACCCTCCGCTATGCTGCACACGGTGGCTTTGGAATATATGTGGATGTAGATGTAGATGTAGGTCTGGAAAGAAAAGTTAGAATCAGCACATCAATTGACGAAGAAACTACACAGAAGCCAGATAGTGATTGTCGATTATTAATCAAAAAGGAAAGAAGAGCAGAAAGAATCACGCATGTATCTATTACCTTGATAGAGCGCATGTTGAGCTTGCAATTGCTAGTCAGCGTACTTGAAATTTAAGAGTCGCAACGTTAATCCCAAGTCTTCACGTATCCTCCTATAGCATAGTTTGTGAAAGCTGCTATTACTCACCGTACTTAGAATTACCAGTGGCAGCAAGGTAGCTGCTGCAGCGGCTGCGAGACTCCCAAGTTATTTGTACTGCGACAAAGGCTGCTCTCCATCAGATCCTGGAACCGAAACCCCTCTCACGCGTCCTAGGATCAAAGCAACAACTGAAGTTTTGCTCTTCCTTATGAGAGTGTGCCTTGTACACGTTTTTGACCGCCGTTTTTGGTTCTTCCAAGTGCCGACCAATCAAATACATTCTAATACGGCATCAGCCTCTCTTCCATACTTAGTTTTAATACAGTTAACGAACTGTGGGGTTTTTGAATTAGTTGGCTGGGTGGGTGGTTCGTTGATGTGAGGAAAGGGACCAAACAGCGAAGTCGTCGGTCTCATCGGATTAGGGAAGAATGGGCATTTGCCTGACGGAAAACTTATACCAGGATGGCCGTAATTAGGCTTGATCCGTCGTCCTCCTGAACGCGAATCCACTGCGCCACCTAGCTGGGTGGGTTTTTAGTGCTGGAGCTCAAGAACAGGCAGCGTCTGACTCCCACTATCTGTCCTATTTCGTGTTCCAGCAAGTCGCGCCTCCTCCACAAGAGGAGACAGCAAAGGACCTGGAAGAGCAGCTGAACGGAATTGACAGTGTCTCGAAAGGAGGATATAAGATGAACGTCAACAAAAACAAAACGAGGAGAATGGAATGTAGTCGAATTAAATCGGGTGATGCTGAGGGAATTAGATTAGGAAATGAGACACTTAAAGTAGTAAATGAGTTTTGCTATTTGTGGAGAAAAATAACTGATGACGGTCGAAGTAGAGAGGATATAAAATGTAGACTGGCAATGGTAAGGAAAGCGCTTCTGAAGAAGAGAAATTTGTTAACATCGAGTATAGATTTAAGTGTCAGGAAGTCTTCTGAAAGTATTTGTATGGAGTGTAACCACGTATGGAAATGGACGATAAATAGTTTAGACAAGAAGAGAATAGAAGCTTTAGATATGTGGTGTGGTGCTACAGAAGAATGCTGAAGATTAGATGGGTAGACCACATAACTAATGAGGAGGTACTGAACAGAATTGGGGAGAAGAGAAATTTGTGGCACAACTTGACTAGAAGAAGGGATCGCTTGGTAGGTCATATTCTGAGGCATCAAGGGATCACCAATTTAGTATTGGAGGGCAGCGTGGAGGGTAATAATCGCAGAGGGAGACCAAGAGATGAATATACTAAACAGATTCAGAAGGATTTAGGTTGCAGTAGGTACTGGGAGATGTAGAAGCTTGCACAGGATAGGGTAACTTGCAGAGCTGCATCAAACCAGTCTCTGGGCTGAAGACAACAACAACAACTGTTTTTCATTCATCACTACTACAGTGTTTATGCCCATTCGTTTGTTTTCGTTCACGTTGTGAGTGTTATCAACCTATGAAACAATTTTGTGTGTGCGTGTTTGTGTGTGTGTGTGAGAGAGAGAGAGAAAGAGAGAGAGAGAGAGAGAGAGAGAGAGTTACTGAACTGTCTTGTACGTAGATAGAGACGTGAGAGGGGTGGTGGGTTTTTTTTCCATGGGGAGGGGGGAGGGAGGCGGAAGAACGATAGGGATGGCCTGCACAGTGATTATGGAATAGCTCTGGGAGAAAATGGTATCGATAAATGGAGCATGTGGTTATATTTGTACTTTTAATGTTATATTAAGTGGTCAATCAGTTTAAGGAGTGTGTGGTTTGCCAATTTTATCTGATCATTTATGAGTTGTTTCTTTTCTGTTATGGTTTTTTGGATGTGGTAGTTTTCTTGTAAGTTAAGGAGGTGTTTTTTCTTGTTGTGTATGCTTACGATTTGCATGTCTGTGTCTCTGGTTGTAATTTATGTTGGTGTTGGTGTAAGTGTTCTGCAAAAGTTGAATGATTTGTCCTATACTTCCTTGCTCTTACATGTTCTTTGTATCTGGTGTCAAATGTCCTCCTGGTTTGACTTATGTATCTTCCATCATATGATATTTCAGTTGGTATATTCCTGAGTTCTGATACAGCTCAGTTTTTCCTATAGTTTTTGGGAAGTATTTCTGATTTGAACTGCTGGTTTGGTGTGTTATTTTTATGCCTTGTTTTTTGAAAATATTGGATACTCTATGTGTGTATTTGTGGTTGTTTGTCATTGTGTACCATATTTTACTTTCTGTTTCTTTCACAATTTGTGTTGTTTCTATTCTTGTATATTGTGTATTTCTTTGTGTGTGGTTTTGTCCTTGTGTTGGTGACAGTTGGGTGTTTGTTCTTTTCTGTTTCTTGATTTTATTGTTCAGCTTTGTTACTAAGTTCTATTTGTATTATAGTATTCATTTCTTTTTTGTAATAGTCTGTTTCTAATGGACTGTGTTTAGTCTGTGGAACATGTATCTAACTGCTGCCTGCTTTTGAGAATTGGGTGTTGTGATGTCTCATGTATAATTGTGTCTGTTGTTGTCGGTTTTCGGTATATGGCAAATGTGTGTTGGTTGTTTTGGATCTTTATGGTGATGTCCAAGAAATTTAACTGTCTATTTTGCTCTTTCTCTATTGTAATATGTATCTTATCATGAACAGAATTTACGTCTGTGTGTAATTGGTCAATTTTATTGTTTAGTTCATCCATCAGGCACAAGATTTCATCCATATATCTAATCAAGTATAGGTTGCTGGCCTATTTGGCACTATTTTGTTAAATATGATCTGTTCTACATGGTTCATAAATATGTTTGCTATGCTTCCAGACACTGGAGATCCCGTTGGTAATGCTTCACTTTGTAAATAGATTTCCCTATTGAACTGAAAATAATTTTGTTCTGTTATTAGCTCTAGGAGCCTGACTGTTTTCTTGATGTATTCATGTGGAAGTGTACTGTGTGTCGTAAGATTTTGTTCTATAACGTTTATTGTTTCGGTTATTGGTATATTGGAATACATATTCTCTACATCAAATGACAGGAGGGTAGCTGTGTCTGGAACTTGTACGTCTTTTATGTACTGAATCAATTGTGTGGTGTTTCTTATAATCCTGTTTTCTTATAATTTGTAGTTTTCCGAGAAGATTTTCAACATGTATCTTGCAAGTGGGTAAGTGGGAGTATTTCTGTAATTCACAATAGCTCTGGTGGGGAGACCTTTCTTGTGTAGCTTTGGTTGGCATCAGAGGGAAGGTGCACTGGGATTTGTTTGTATCAGTTTTCTTTTTTAATTGTTTTCTATTGTATGTTCAATGTCTTCTAGAGTGTTTCTCAGCTTCGTTTGGAATCTATTTGTTGGATCTGATTTTAATTTTATAATTTAAATTTTTGTGATGATCTCTGGTGTCTTACTGATGTATTACTCTTTATCCATGAGAACCACTGTGTTTCTTTTACCTGCCTTCGTGATGATGGTGTCAGTGTTATAGAATCTGTATTGTTTCAGTTTCTTCTGTTCTCTTTTATAAGTGTTATTATGTTTTTTTTTATTTCATGACTGACTTGCTCTCTCGTCGCACCAATGTTTACCTCACTTGTTTCATTTCTGTTTTCCTGTGTGAGAATGTTTTCTGATTCAACTACGAGATTTTCTAAGTATTTTTCGTCTATCTGTGTGCTTTGTGTTTGAGACCTTTTTCGAATAGTTTTATTTCTTCTGTATGCAAAATTGTGTCACTAAGGTTGACCAGTCTTGGATAGAACTGGTGTTTACCGTTAGACTGGGTGTCATTTGTGGCTGTATTGGGTGTTTGTTTAGCTTTTAAAATTTGCAATCTTTCTTTAGTGAGATTCTTCATTTTTTCCATCACTGCATATGTACGATTTTCAACCTTGCTAACAAGATTATAGAAATACTCCCAGTGCTCCCACTTTGAGCATAAACCCTCATGTCCAATAGTTATACATATTAATATTTCGGTTAATATAATAGGAATGTGCAACCTTTTGGGTCTAGAATAATATAGAAAATGTGGGATATTTCTCAACAACTTTCAATTATTGATCCTACTAATAATCAAGTATTTGCTTCTCCTGAAATATTCGTGGTACTGGACATAAGGGGTTTCTGATTTTATCCGTTCAACTGCAGTAACTGGTCCTTAATACACCGAATATTAGCAGTGAGACGAAGTTAATGTCTGGAGAGGTACCACACATGTTGGAGACAGCTCTGGGGCATTTTCCGGCCACAGAAGTACTTCAGTTTCACGGAGACAGTTCATGGAGACTCGTATCATGTGTGGACGAGCATTGTCCTGTTGAAATATGGCACCTCAATACTATCACATGAGACATAACACATGAGGACGCAGGATGACCGTGACGTGGCGTTATGCCGTCAGAATTCCCTCAGTCAGCACCACCTGTGACCCAAACTCATACCCGATAACTCGCCACACCATAATCCCTAAGAGTAGCAGAGCTGTGCCTCTCCAAAACATTGGAAGAATTGGATCTCTCGCCAGGCTGCTGCCACTTGGTACCAACGGAGTGCAGCTGGGGTAGTGGAGAATCGCGATTTATCAGCAGTCCATGATTCCCTGACATGGTACCACTCCAAATGCAGTTGTTTGTGTTGTGGTGATAACGGAAGTGTAGGCTTGGGAGAGTAATTCACTAGCTCAACTGCCACAGGTTCCAACCAAAGTGACAGGATACTGGATGCTGCATGAGGTCTATTACTTGTTCTCAGATGCCAGGCACAGGTGCCAACAGGTTACAATGTGGTTGGTCCCCCACACGGCGATCCTCTACTGATGTGGTCAGACATGGTCGATCAGAACCTTGACAACGAGTGTGCCTACCCTCACTTTCCCATGCACTCCAACACTGGGAGACTATCAGATCTGAATGCCCCTCAAATCTGGACATCACAGGATTCGGTCAGACAGCCAAATGGATAACCACAAGAGCCCTCTTTCAAACTATTTTACTTGTTGATAATGCAGTCTCAGCCTACTATGCACCATCCCAATGTGCTTCACAGTAATCACTCAACATCTGACTATTCATGCCCCTTATATAACCTATGACGAATGGCAACAACACTAATTCACTCTGGTGGCCATTTTACATGTCACAGAGGCTTACAACAGTAGTGATGTACATACCTTCCCAGTTCGAAGTTACATTGATAACCGACCACGAGTTCTGCGTCCTTCACTTTTTTTCTCAGATGGTGTATGTTGCTGAAACCTTCCATAATTTGATCAAATACTTTGCATTTGACATCTGACCTTCCAGAGGGTGACTTAACCAAAATCAAACACGTCAAAAGATTGGGCCAGGATTTTAAGCCCACATCACTCACCACTTGACAAACTTTATTACCTTCATTTCTTACATATTCCGTCCTCACAATCGTATTCTGCACATCAAGACGCTTCATTTGAACCCAGACTCGATAAGATAGACTCAATTTTGTATGAATTCATGTAAGCGATATGCAAATCTAATAAGTAAATCGCAAGTGCGCACAGAGGTTGAAAAAGTCGAGGCTGGTGTACACATTATGACGGCCACAGGAATTTTCGTTCTAAAGAGGAAACTAGCCCCTAGCGAAGACCGTCCCTTCAGAGGGTTGGGTCAACAACATACGTACTTCGGCCAAAGCGACCGCCCAGAGAGAAAGCAGCTTTTGGCGGAGCGAAGGGATAATGATCCCCGTGTTTGACTTAAAAGCAAATTCCGCTACATTGTGTGGGAGAGCCCAGAAGATGCATTTTTTCATGGACTGACTGCGTAGTTACAAAGTTCTCACAGGAGGACAGTATAGGCCTAATGGAGATGCTACAGATTTCCGCATTGGTCGACTCAAACAAAACGTCACTCTCCCATTTAAAAGAGCAACGCTGATTGGCGAAATATTTCTGACGCAAAGAGTCAGAGGAGTGAGGGAAGGCAGCGAATGATATACCCTTGCACCTTTTCCAGAAAAATGGGCTGTTCCGTTGTCGCTCTTGGAGCGGGAACACGTAACGAGGGCGTGTGCGCTCGTACATGTATGCAAAGAGCGAGGAGCAAAGTCTCTCCTCAGTACTTCACTGGGAAGCACCTCTGTTGTTAGCAAATTGGAGTGACACTCCATATTGAGTTGCTCGCGATTAAGCATTGTTCACTGTGTTGACCACCACACCTATTGTGCGGTGTGAACATGGACAGAGTACTAGTTAAAAGCCTGCAAGTGAGTATTGAGTGGCATCACGGTGGACTGGTTATCAGACCGGTGTACCACACCAATAGTTAGACTAGGGGCGGATAGAAGTCCTTGACTTCATCAAGGTATAGGGAGAGTTTGATTGGCGAAGGTCAATCCAGATAGAAAGAGATAGTTGTGTTATTTGTCAGCAGCGAGCGACGCAGGCAGCAGTCGTCGCAGCTTGCAGTATTGTGCACTACAGCGTTTGTGAGCCCATCTGTCCTCCTTAACAGTACACTCCACTACATTTCTCATTCAACAGCCTTGACCGTATCTAGAAAGGTTATTCAAGTTCTGTAGGCGTGGCTCTCAGCCATTCTGCCGAGTAAATAACATTGTTAAACAAAAGGGAGAAAAGAACCTTTCAATACGTTGTAAAATAATAGCACTCCTATCCATAAGAGGCAATCTACTGTTCCGAAAAGAGCCCGGAAATTTATTAATTTTTTTATGAGAAAAAGTTTCACATGATTTCTCAGAACTTTTTTTGCAATAAATAATATTTTTCGTTCGTTTAATGTTTTTCTTACACTAACTAGCAATACTCCTGCACCCAAGTATCCCACTAGTTATGTAAGAATATAGATATTTTTGTGTCTTTTCCTTACAGCGGACGACTCCAGAAGATATTTGTTGCTGAATGTTTTTCAAGCAGTTCTTGTTGGTACATTAGGAGCGTTTGTCTGACTTCTGTAGTAGTGTGAGGTGCAAATTGTTTCTTGCAGGAGCCAAAGGGTACTTGTTGGATCAATCCATTGTGCAACTTGACAGAATAAAACCCACACACTCACACCGTTTAAAAGAACACTGTGTATGCTAAGACAAAAGCTTTCTGAGATCAGCAAGAAATAGATTAAGCAACAGTTTGGATAGCAGCAACAGCTATAAAATGAAACAGGGCCTGTTATCAAATTATAACTCTTTACAGACAACAGCTTAAAACCGGAAACCTCTAATTTCAAAGTACGATCAAATGTTTATTATCATTTAAACCACAGACTGTATATATTTTAACAAAGGGCACACCCTGGGAGAACATTAAGCGGCGCGAATAAGTCAAATACAAGAACGTTGCAAACTTGCCCCACGTGGGTAAATCAACGTTAAGCAACGGTAAAAATAAGGTGAAACCGTCTGAATTTTAGGATAAAAAAATATGAAATCTCAGGACTAGGCACCGTCTCTGTATCTCAAGCAAGAAACCAATTCCGGAGACGTAGCTGACTTTAAAATTCAGTGACTGAAAAAACAAATTTAATATTTTTAATGTTCCCCTCTGCACTCTTTTTTTTTTTTAAAAAAAAAAGGAAGTTCAGTGTCAAGGACTTCTACCCCGTCCTAGACCGGTCACAGTTACCAACACGTAGGCAGAATGTTCGGCAAAGATCAATCCGTTAAGCAAGAGGTTTAAGCCACGCAATGTAGATTATATGCTTTCCGTCTTACAAGATTTGACCGAGGGAGTGGTTATCACACTGAACTGGCATTCGAGAGGACGACGGTTCGGACTCGCGTCCGGCCATCCTGATTTAGGTTTCTCGCGATTTCCCTAAATCCCTTCAGGCAAATCCCGGGATGGTTCCTTTGAAAGGGCATGGCCGCTTTCCTTCCCCATCCTTCCCTATTCCGAGCTGGTGCTGCGACTCTAACGACATCGCTATCAACGGGACGCTAAACACTTATCTCCTTCTCCTCCTCCTCCTTCTCGAAGCACCACCGGTCCCACCTCAACACTCCACGCGGCTACGCCTCGCTTCTCCGATCGGGACAACACCGTCAGGCCGAGCGGGGTAACCGTGCGTTTGCAGGGGCCTTGTCATGGTTCGCACGGCTGCCCACGTCGGAGGTTCGACTCCTCCTTCGGGCATGGGTGTGTGTGTTGTCCTTAGCGTAAGTTAGTTTAAGTTACATTAAGTAGTTCGTAGGCCTAGAGACAGATGACCTCAGCAGTTGGGTCCCATAGTCCTTACGACAAATTTCCAATTTTCCGCCACCACTAGGGCTGTTGATACTATATCAGCCTATCGATTTCCCAAATATTATCGATATATCGATATTTCTCGTTAGTATCATTCCCTCCGATACACCTATATCGACATGGCATTGTCGAGTACCGATGTTTTTATTTTATATTATAGCTCTTTCGCCATTTCCGGCAAATATTGGAAATTGCACTACAATATAATTTTACTGTCACTGTGTGAAGAAGTCTTGCTACTTTTTGAGCATTCAGGACATCCAGTCTTTCTCTTTGACTGTGTGAAGCAAGTATAGGTGGCACAAAGAAGTCCGATTGCACTGAGGGGTGGCAGTGTGAATGGAATAGCATGATGTGCGGTTTGGAGAAATCGCACAGCCGTTGCGTTAAAGATCAATTTTTAACGCAACTAGTGTGCTATTTCTTCACATCGGCGTTCTTCAGAAACAGTTGCTGAAAATGATTATCAGAAATCTAAATGACAAGATTGGTCTTCGCGGTGGGCGGATGCGTGGGACGGTAAATGGTGTCGTAATCGGCGCCTTTGCAGAAACGATAAAACAAAGAAGTCGACATGAAGTGTTCGGACAAATCCGATATGTGGCGAAGCCGAACGACGAACGCATCGCGCTCCTTTTATTGTGCCACTGACGCAGTTGCCATTGTTAGCAAAGTGGTTATCGGCAAGCGTGAACGTGCATCGTTTTCCTTTCAATTCTTGCTCTAAGGGGGATAAGCAGGCTGCTGGCTTGTTGGTGTACAGAAATAATATATCGATACTTAAATACACGGTTCTAAATCCAGCAGAGTATTTACAATGTGCAGACGGTATTTTATCGGCCGGTTGGTCGATATTCATTCCGCTGACAATTCGATACAGCTTCTCGATATATCTTGGACCGATAGTGAGTTTTTTTTAAATATCGATTCGCGGATTCCCGATATTTTTTAAAAATATCAGCAGTCCTAACCAGCAACACGGCCCATATATAAACAGCGCACTCAGTACTGTGGTCGCGAACTCACGCGGACGAGGTAGCCAATTTGTAAGGGGAAAGGCAACCGACATGACTCAGCATGTTCAATCAAGCCCATTGTAGGCAAGTGGGTGCATCACATACGCAATTCTACCGATTTTTTTAGCCGAGTTAAGTCATATATGCTGAAGAGCTCCAACACACTGGTCAGTTTTGATACCCCCGCGCTTTTTTCAAGAGTGCATTCGATGGACTCGGTACTTCTCACCGACAAAGGCGTCCTTCAGGAACCACGCGTTAGTCTGTCGTCTCCAAATGTCACCCTCATGACCTCCACCCCCACCGTCCCTCCCCCCCCCCCTCCTCCTGCCAATGACGATGCATCTACTGTTAGACCACCTGCATTGTTAAGGAATGCAAGCCAACCACTTGGTAAGATGAGACGTTTGTACTGAGGATCTTCAATCAACATGATCTTAAGCCAAATTCCCTGTCAACAGCTCTGACCATTCCATCACCTTGTGTCTCATCTACCATCCGAAAGTGGAAACGACAGGGTGAGGGACGAAAATACTGTTCAAATTCAGATTGGTTCAAATGGCTTTGAGCACTATAGGACTTAACTTCTAAGGTCATCAGTTCCCTAGAACTTAGCTGCAATGAATAAAGCGTACACTGGAGTTTTATTGGTATTTTATTGTTGAAAAATATTGAAATCTTCATTGTGTAATTTGGATGTTGCCGAGGCAGCTGTGAAATGAGATAGATCGACGGTTGTCTTGGTAACTCCAGTTGTGGCTGTCTGAAACATTACATTAAATTAACATATCAGCCTGATCCTTACAGATGTAATTTTAGTTCATCGTAGAGATTAGCAAAAAAAATTTGCGAACATATAGACATTTGAAAAAATTACCATTTTTGAACCCTCTTTTTTGGCAGAAAAAAATACTAAGTATCAACATAAAAAAAATCGGCTACAGCAAACTGAAGAGAATTTAATTTGCTTCAAGGGAGACCAAAAATCATTAAAATCGCATGAAAATTACAGAGTGGGCGACGACAACCAGGCTGAAATGCATCTGAGAAAAACGCGTTTAAAGTTTGACAACTATTTATTATATGAAACAAAGGGACAAAGCTTGAAGCTCACTGGATATAAACGATGTCTGGTCCATAATAACTATCTCCCCAGCTAATGGGTGGCCGCTTTCTTCTACTTTGACGTGATAATCCCCCATATTCGTCCTCAGGGCCCTTTTCGTCGCTGAGCGAATCGCCGATGGCGTCTTTGTCTTGACAGAATCTGCGCATTTCATCGACGATTTTGATTTGAAGGACATTCGCCACGTGCGTTAACGCAGTACATTGATTAGACATACGGCCAAATTAGAGGCAATGTTGAGAATTTCGCATCGTCTGGATGTTATATTTGGAGCATATCTTCTAATGAGACTATTGAAACTTTCGTTCACATTTTGAGTAAAACCGCCAAAACAACGATCCAGCAAATCAGTTTTACTCAAATTAGCATAAATAGGGAGAGCTGAGCGCGGAACCGGTCCTCTAACGCCTAAGCGAGCCGTGCACGCTCAGCTTCAAACGCTCACAGAATCGTTAATTCTTGAAGTTCCCGCATAATATTTTGGGATATAATTCTTCAATATATATACATTCGAATTAGGTAATAAAAAAAATTTCGCGTTTTTTCGACCTTCGTGCTGTCATTCCCACATAAGTCAAAGTCTACATCTGTGAATTCCGATAGTTCTGTCCTCTTCCACTGTTGTCTTCCCCCGATACTCAGTGCAATATGTTGTTGTTCTCAGTCCAGAGACTGGTTTGATGCAGCTCTCCATGCTACCCTATCCTGTGCAAGTTTCTTCATCTCCCACTACCTATTGCAACGTACATCCTTCTGAACCTGCCTAGGGTATTCATCTCTTGGCCTCCATCAGCGATTTTTACCCTCCACGTTTCCCTCCAGTACTAAATTGCTGAGCCCTTGATGCCTCAGAACGTGTCCTACCAACCGATCCCTTCTTCTAGTCAAGCTGTGCCACAAATTTCTCTTCTTCCCCACTCTGTTCAGTAGCTCCTCATTACTTACGTGATCTACCTATCCAATGTTCAGCATTCTTCTGTAGCACCACATTTCTGTTTCTGTGTGTCAAATCTTATGGGACTTAACTGCTAAGGTCATCAGTCCCTAAGCTTATGTACTACTTAACCTAAATTATCCTAAGGACAAACACACACACCCATGCCCGAGGGAGGAGTCGAACCTACGCCGGGACTAGCTGCACAGTCCGTGACTGCAGCGCTTCAGACCGCTCGGCTAATCCCGCGCGGCAGCACCACATTTCTAAAGCTTCTATTCTCTTCTTGTCTAAACTATTTCTCGTCCGTGTTTCACTTCCATGCATGGCTACACCCCATACAAATATTTTCAGGAAAGACTTCCTGACACTCAAATCTATACTCAATGTTAACAAATTTCTCTTCTTCAGAAATGCTTTCCTTGCCATAGCGAGTCTACATGTTATATCCTCTCTGCTACGACCATCATCAGTTATTTTCCTGCCCAAATAACATAACGCATCTACTAGTTTAAGTGTCTCATTTCCTAATCTAATTCTCTCAGCAGCACGGTGATATAATTCATAACGTCATCGCCAAACCTCAAAGTTTTTATTTCTTCTCCATGGATTTTAATTCCTATCCCAAATTTTTCTTTTGTTTTCTTTACTGCTTGCTCAAGATACAGATTGAATAACATCGGGGATAGATTACAACCCTGTCTCACTCTCTTCCCAACCACTGCTTCCCTTTCGTTCCCCACGACTCTTATAATTGCCATCTGGTTTCTGTGCACATTGTAAAGAGCCTTTCGCTCCCTGTATTTTACCCTTGCCGCCTTCAGAAATGTATTATAAATAGTCAAAAACAAAAGCCAGTTCAGGGTGGCGAACATTGCGCTGACAGAGTTCCTCGACGGCCGCCGTCGGCTTATTATTAGATGGGATGTGATCAGCGCCGGTTTTAGGCCCAGAGGGACCGAGGTGTTAGATTTGTATACAGCGCGTATCATAGTCGAGAAGATTGACGTGGGTGAAAATGTACCGGGGGAAGGGGGGAAAGTGAGTGGGGCCAGATGATGAGTCGCTTGTGTGGAAGAATGTTCTAGAACCTGTTCTGGATGGGATGCAGAGCAGCCACGGGCACGTGTACGACTTCTCGGCGCCTGTCTCTTCCGTGACACTCAGCAGCCCAGCCGTGTAAGATGGCCGGCACACGTGCTCCCCACAATGACCCGCGTCCGTCCAGCCCACGGCGCCTGCCCTTGGCGGCCTGTTCTCTCCGGTTCTCACCGCTTCCGTGTCAGTCTCCACTGGCGCTCGTCCGAAATTCCACAACTCCAGTCTGCCTTATTCGAATTGCGCAAAGCCTCGATGCGTTTGACAATAGTCCATAATACTGGCAAGCACTGCACAGCACGTTATCCTGCATCGAGACTCACCGACTGTCAAGTTACCTTCCATTAGGAATGAACCCAACGACTGTGATACGATTTTCAAAATGAAGGAGCACGACAACCAGTCGTATTTTCCTTTCAGGCTTGATTTCGGCTAGTGCCTAGTGATTATTAGTGCACTATTTCGTAGTTTCAATACATGACCCAGTCCGTCAGTCACCTGTTGTTCGGGCACCTGCCACTGTTCATTCAAGAATATGTATAATCATTTTATGCGGTTGTCTTGAATGAACTGCGATTAAAATTCTTTTGCGCGTGGTACTGCGTCATTTCAAATTCTGAAGGTGGCAGGGGTAAAATACAGGGAGCGACAGGCTATTTACAATTTGTACAGAAACCAGATGGCAGTTATAAGAGTCGAGGAACATGAAAGGGAAGCAGTGGTTGGGAAGGGAGTGAGACAGGGTTGTAGCCTCTCCCCGATGCTATTCAATCTGTATATTGAGCAAGCAGTAAAGGAAACGAAAGAAAAGTTCGGAGTAGGTATTAAAATCCATGGAGAAGAAATAAAAACTTTGAGGTTCACCGATGGCATTGTAATTCTGACAGAGACGGCAAAGGACTTGCAAGAGCAGTTGAATGGAATGGACAGTGTCTTGAAAGGAGGATATAAGATGAACATCAACAAAAGCAAAACGAGGATAATGAAATGTAGTCGAATTAAGTCAGGTGATGCTGAGGGAATTAGATTAGGAAATGAGACACTTAGAGTAGTAAAGGAGTTTTGCTATTTGGGGAGCAAAATAACGATGATGGTCGAAGTAGAGAGGATATGAAATGTAGACTGGCAATGGCAAGGAAAGCGTTTCTGAAGAGGAATTTGTTAACATCGAGTATACATTTAAGTGTCAGGAAGTCGTTTCTGAAAGTATTTGTATGGAGTGTAGCCATGTATGGAAGTGAAACATGGACGATAAATAGTTTGGACAAGAAGAGAATAGAAGTTTTCGAAATGTGGTGCTACAGAAGAATGCTGAAGATTAGATGGGTAGATCACATAACTAATGAGGAGGTATAGAATAGAATTGGGGAGAAGAGGAGTTTGTGGCACAACTTGACTAGAAGAAGGGATCGCTTGGTAGGACATGTTCTGAGGCATCAAGGGATCACCAATTTAGTACTGGAGGGCAGCGTGGAGGGTAAAAATCGTAGAGAGAAAGCAAGAGATGAATACACTAAGCAGATTCAGGAGAATGTAGGCTGCAATAGGTACTGGGAGATGAAGAAGCTTGCACAGGATAGAGTAGCATGGAGAGCTGCATCAAACCAGTCTGAGGACTGAAGACCACAACAACAACAACAACTGCGTCATTGAATAAAATACTTTAATTATAAACTGTTCGGACTGTATTACAACGGCCATGTCTGGGTTTGGTGGAGGAAAGGTTGCTCTATTTATTGCAATCGATCGGTATCAATAAGTCGTATTTGTGAAAACCTCTATGACACAACATTACACGTGAAATAAGACAGCCCATAAAAGAGCTCAGGAATAACGATATTGTGGTCCTGCATGCGAAAAGCGATTGAAATTATTAAGCAGCTTGACAACATCAGTGAGGAGGGCGGCAGGAAACAGCCGGCGACCAGGCTGCCGGATATCCCAGTCTGACCGGCCACGAATGGTCGCGGGGCAGAAGCCTCACCAGTCACGTACGCGACGGCCTCAGCCACAGGTGGGCAATGAGACAGTCTCGGTCCCGGAGCCACCTCCACGTGCTCTGGCCTACTGACGTCTGTCTGTACACACAAGAGCCAAAGAAACTGGTACAGCCATGCATATTCAAATATAGAGATATGTAAACAGGCAGAATACGGCGCTGTGGTCGGCAACGCTTGTGTTAGACAATAAGTGTCTCGCGCAGTTGTTAGATCCGTTACTGCTGCTACAATGGCAGGTTATCGAGATTTAAGCGAATTTGAACGTGGCTTTATAGTCGGCGCACGAGCGATGGGACACGGCATCTTCTAGGTAGCGATGAGGTGGATATTTTCCTGTACGGCCATTTCACGAGTGTACCGTGAATATCAGGAATCTGGTAAAACATCAAATCTCCGACCTCGCTGCAGTTGGAAAAGGGTCCTGCAAGAACGGGACCAGCGACGACTGAAGAGAATCGTTCAACGTGACAGAAGTGCATTCCTTCCGCAAATTGCTGCAGATTTCAGTGCTGGGCCATCAACAAGTCTCACCGTGCGAACTATTCAATCGATATGGGCTTTCGAAGCCGAAGGCCCACTCGTGTACCCTTGATGACTACACGACACAAAGCCTTACGCCTCGCCTGGGCTCGTCAACTCCGACAGTGGACTGTTGATGATTGAAAACATGTTACCTGGTCGGACGTGTCTCGTTTCAAATGCTATCGAGCGGATGGACGTGTACGGGAATGGAGACAACGTCATGAATCCATGGGCCAAGCATGTCAGCAGAGGTTGTTCAAGCTAGTGGAGGCTCTGTAATGGTGTGGGGCGTGTGCAGTTGGAGTGATATGGGACCCATGCTACGTCTAGACACGACTCTGACAGGTGACACGTAAAAAAGCATCCAGTCCGATCACCTGCATCCATTCCTGTCCATTGTGCGTTCCGCCAGACTTGGGCAACTCCAGCAGGACAATGCGACCCCCCACACGTCCAGTATTGCTACGGAGTGGCTCCACGAACACTGTTCTGAGTTTAAACACTTCAGCTGGTCACCAAACTCACCAGACATTAACATTATTGAGGATATCTTGGATGCCTTGCAAAGAGCTCTTCAGATCTCGACCCCTTCATACTACAGACTTATGGACAGCCCTGCAGGATTTATGGTATCAATTCCTTCCAGCACTACTTCAGACATTAGTCGAGTCCATGCCACGTCGTGTTGTGGCACTTCTGAGTGCTCGCTTGGGCCCTACGCTATATTAGGGATGTGTACCAGTTTCTTTGGCTCTTCAGTGCAGTTTGTGCTGTAAAGAGTAGATGGTCACATGCGCAGTCAAGGCGCAAGCATAGCGACACAAGTGTACCTAGCTGAGTATACTATATTATGATACAGTGCGTTGTGTAGTTGAAATGACCAGTCAAAGCAATGAAGTATGACGGCCTTCTATTTTACACTTCAACTCCAGTTGGGAGTGCGATTACTTGCTCGCCGAAAGCGAATTGTTTGGTACGTGGTAAAATATTAGACATATGGAAGTACAATTTAGAACGCAACACTTCAGCCAGTATGGAAGTGTAGACAGTGAAATACGACTTAATCTTCTTAATACACTACGCGAGGAAGGAACTAAAGTACAGGTATGTATTATAATGTTGTACCTACATACGATATAACTTGGTTACGGTGCCTAATAAACCTTATTTTCCTTGCAAATGACAAATCCGCTAATTTCTTACACGAGAATGTGATGCCTCCTCTTCCGATGCAGCTGTTAGTGCTAGTTACAGAACAGCTTTGCTGATCGCCCGTTCTTCCCGACCGTTTTGCAACAGAGAATTTGTGAAGTAGAGTTTGGAAGGCGTAGCAGACGAACTGCGTTCACGATTATCACGTTCTTTCGCAAACTTCGGTCTGTCGCGGAGCACTATAACTAGTCGTATCAAACGTTTGTCAAGTGATGTAGTGGAACAATTAATGGATGCCATTTTGAACTTCTTGGTGTTTTCTCTTTCATTAGATGAGAGTATCGATTTATCGGACACAGCCCAGCTCGCAATATTTAATAGAAATGTTGACACGAACTTAGTATATGAAATATGGGAATTTTTCATGGCGAAGTCGAATATGCTTTAGTTTCAAAAAAGACCAGATAGGTAATAAGAGGTTACAGGTCCTAACACACATGAGCCAATGACTGGATGTACTTGTTTGGTGACCGGCCGCTGTGGCCGAGTAGTTCTAGGTGCTTCAGTCTGGAAACGCGCAACCGCTACGGTCGCAGGTTCGAATACTGCCTCGGGAATGGATGTGTGTGATGACCTTAAGTTAGTTAGGTTTAAGTAGTTCTAAGTTCTAGAGGACTAATGACCTCAGATGTTAAGTCCCATAGTGCTCAGAGCCATTTGAACCATTTACACTTGTTTGGTTAGTAGTAGGACCTGAAGAGGACGCAAGTGTAGCGTTGAAAATAGACGTCTGAGTGATAAATACTTGGAAAATACGGCTATGGTTTTCCCTGTCCATTGCTCAAGCTGAGAAATAATGTCATGTATCTGTGCCACTCTGTAGTACATCATTCAGTAAAAGTTACTTGGCCTGCAATAGTAATCTGTCACTTACTCTTCGAATCCCCTCATGTTCGAATGACCTGTCATAAAATATCGCTCACGTCAATGGGAACCATACCAAATAGGAGTAATAGGGAGTATTCAATGTATACAAGTAGGGCAGCACGAATGATCACAGGTTTCTTTGTCACATGCAAGGTCGTCACGGACCTGCTGAAACACATATATTGGGAGACGCCTGAAGATAAATATCAACCATCCCGCAAAAGCCTATTTACAAGGTTCGAAGAACTAATAACAATTGAGGAAACTACGAACATACTACAACCTCCCACGTATCCCTCCGATAGGAACAGCGAGACTAGTTACAGAAGACACAGAGTACTTTAAGCAGTCCAAATGCAGATGGAAAGGGAAGAAACTATGCTAGTACATGTTGCAGCCACGCACTATACAGTGGTTTGCAGAATATGGATGTATATGTAGGAGTAGTGTAGTTTTGTGGCTGTAACGCTATACTGGAAGTACTGATATTTTATAGAAATAATATCGACTTCACTGACCGATATCACGCTGTTGATGTATCGAGAATGTGCTAGAAAAACCATCTAACCATTAGCATCTCCGCGTTCCTGAAGCAGCAAGGGAACGAAGAAGAATTAAGAATATTTATAGATGCGTAGATAAATTTCTGGTACTCTGTTCTTCTTTAACAATTTTAGCTATATTTGGCTAGGTTCGGCCGCGGTGGCCGCGCGGTTCTAGGCGCTTTAGTCCGGAACCGGTCGCAGGTTCGAATCCTGCCACGGGCATGGATGTGTGTGATGTCGTTAGGTTAGTTAGGTTTAAGTAGTTCTAAGTCTAGGGGACTGATGACCTCAGATGTTAAGTCCCATAGTGTTCAGAGTCATTAGAACCATTTTTGGCTAGGTTCAAGGGGACAGTTTATTTCATTACTCATAGTAGTACTGGCAACACCAGAGATGCCTGTTAGTGAGATCGGACACCTGCACAGACATGTTTGTTAGTGAATGAACAAGCCACAGCAAGCAGTGATATTCAGTACCGAAAGGGAGAAAATAGGAGGATTACAGTATAATTTTCAGACTGCGATGAGCTACATTCAGACAAAGCGCAAGCTGAGACTGTATAATGGTGGCGAAATAAATCAGCAGTGTCCTTCGCGAAAAACCAGTCCTGCCGTTCGCCTAAACTGTTTTAGACACCGAGCGAGGTGGCACAGTGGTCAGCACACTGGACTCGCATTCGGGAGGACGACGGTTCAATCCCGTCTCCGGTCATCCTGATTTAGGTTTTCCGTGATTTCCCTAAATCGCTTCAGGCAAATGCCGGGATGATTCCTATGAAAGGGCACGGCCGATTTCCTTCCCCATCCTTCCCTCACCCGAGCTTGCGCTCCGTCTCTAATGACCTCGTTGTCGACGGGACGTTAAACACTAATATCCTCCTCCTGTTTTAGACAAATCACAGAATCTCCTTTACCTAGACGGTTAGGCACGAATTTGAGTCACCCTTCACAATGTTAGATAAGATTCTTAACCTTTGCACCATTTCTCTGGCTTCATGTTCCTTGAGAATAAAAACTACTCTCTCTTATTACTTTTTTTCCAGTCAGCTGTGTTAATTTTTTTTCTGTTTGTGAACTATTTCGAAGCTCCAAGGCTATGGTTATGATGTATACAGATGCACCGTAAACGTATATTTGCTATATAATCGTTTCACGGATCAAAAACTAGATATGAAAAAATGTCACATCGTAGAAACTCAACACTTAATAGCAGCTTCTTAACGTCGCAAAACGTGTTAGAGATGACAAGTGGCATAAGGAAATTAGCTTACTGCCAACAGTCCATGTTCAGCATGTAGGTACACCGAAAACAGATAGTGTCTTCGTTCTTCAGAAGTTGCCCATCTTTCATTGGCTCCATCCGACTCAACTGAGGAACCTTTCCTTACCAAGTTATTGGAAGAATTAGAAGAAGAAAGTGCCGCTCAAATTTTCAGCGGATTCTAATGTTTGCCGTCATTTTGAAGATATTGCAAGGCTCTCTCATGATGACTGTATCATACGTATGATTCAAGGGTACTGTTCACTAGTGTGTAAAGAATCTTGCCATGTTAGCTTGTTTATTATCGGTATTTTTCTTTGAGAAGGAATCTAATACACAGACAACGAAATGAAAATAATACAGAAAAATTAAATGCAGCAGAGAATTACACGAAGACCCAAAGAAACTGGTACACCTGCCTAATATCATGTAGGTCCCCACCGTCACGCAGCAGTGCCGCAACACGACGTGGCGTGGACTCAACTAATGGCTCTAAGTAGTGCTGGAGGAAACTGACACCATAAATCCTGCAGAGCTGTCCGTAGGTCCTTAAAAGTACGATGGGGTGGCACGTTACATAGCATCCCAGATATGCTCAGTAATGTTCATACCTTGGGAGTTTGTTGGCCAGCGGAAGTGATTAAACTCAGAAGAGTGTTCCTGAAGCCACTCTGTAGCAATTATGGGCGTTTGGCGTGTCGCATTGTCCTGCTGGCAATGCCCAAGTCCGTCGGAATGCACAATGGACATGAATGGATGCAGGTGATCAGACAGGATACTTACGTACATATCACGTGTCAGAGTCGTATCTAGATGTATGAAGAGTAGCATATAACTCCAACTGCACACGCCCTATACCATTACAGAGCCTCCACCAGCTCCAACAGCCCCCTGCTGACATGCAGGGTCCATGGATTCGGGAGGTCGTCTCCATACCCGTACACGTCCATCTGCTCGATACAATTTGAAACGAGACTCGTCCGACCAGGCAACATATTTCCAGTCGTCAACAATCCAGTGTTGGTGTTGTCGAGCCCAGGTGAGACGTAAAGCTTTGTGTCGTGCATTCATCAAGCGTACACGAGTGGGTCATAGGCTTGTTGATGGCCAGCATTGAAATCGGCAGCAATTTGTGGAAGGGCAACACTTCTGGCACGTTGAACGATTCGTTTCTGTCATCGTTGGTCCCGTTCTTGCTGGATCTTTTTCCGGTCGCAGCGATGTCGGAGATTTTATGTTTTACCCGATTCCTGACATTCACGGTACACTTGTGAAATGGTCGTACTGGAAAATCCCCACTTCATCGCTACCTCGGAGATGCTGTGTGCCATCGCACATGAGATTGTAGCAGCAGTAACCGATCTAACAACTGCGCCAAACACTTGTTGTCCTATATAGGCCGACCGCAGCGATGTATTCTGCCAACGGCCATATCTCTGTATTTGAATACGTAATCCTATACCAGTTTCTTTGGCGCTTCAGTGTAATTATAACGAGGGGATCAATATTCTGCAGGAATATAAATGTGATTTTAATTAATTGGGGCCTCTTTCCATGTTATGTGACCTCGCATGAGTTCTCACGCATGCCTCTCGGCACACGATTCGGTCTGACTTGTAACGTCACCGTGGGTTTCGGAAAGTTTCTGCTGGTTTCTGTCGTCGAACTACTGAACGTCCTGAGACTGTGGAAACCTCTACAGGAGGCGGTGGTCCCGGATCAGCGTCATTTGGCGGTAGGCTTAAGTGGAGTGTCATGGAAACTTCCCAGTCCGTAGATCCCAAACGGCAGTGTTGACAAACAGACGCCCTGCCATTATCTTGGTACTAAGCCTGCCTAATATGGCGGAGCCTAATCCGGCTTAGCAGGTGTGTCGCCAAGGTGCGCTTCCATGTGAGACGTCGGCGACTGTTACCGAGGTTGGATGTGGGTGGTGCAAAATTTACGTGCCTTCTAGATGCGGTTTTCGGAAGTACAGTTCCCACTGCCACTGAGAGGGGACTGTTCTATTTGCCTTTTCGATTTTCAAGAAGTCTTGGCCATAAACGCGGCAACGGCCTTGCCGCAGTGGATACACCGGTTCCCGTGAGGTCACCGAAGTTAAGCGCTGTTAGGCGTGTCCGGCACTTGGATGGGTGACTATCCAGCCGCAATGCACGGTTGCCATTTTTCGGGGTGCTCTCAGCCTCGTGATGCCAATTGAGGAGCGGTTTCGGTCAAGAATACCATCATAACGACCGGGAGAGCGGTGTGCTGACCCCACGCCCCTCCTATGCGCATCCTCCTCGGAGGATGACACGGCGGTCGGATGTCCCGGTAGGCCACTCGTGGTCTGAACACGGAGCGCTTACGCCATCAACGTTAATGAAGTATGACAAGTGCACTCAAACTCTGTAGTGCCAATATAACTATATTCTTTGTAAGTCTGCTCTTGAGACCACAGATGTTGGTCAGAGAGGTTAATTTTCACTTTTTCAGAGTATTATCAAAGCAACAGTAATGCTGTAGCTGCACTTCTAGAATATCGTCGGCCGAAAGGATTCTCATTCTCCACCTGCTGTGCGGAGCACGATGAAAAAGTTCAAATCAACTGGAGAACTGGGCGTCGCTCCGGGAAGAAGCCGACGACCGGTTGCACCACAGGCGGTTCTTGAAATCGCTGTTGACATGACAGATAAAGTTGCGAGCAATTCCCGATCATCAGGCAGCGCACGTGCGGTGTCACGACAGTTGAACATCCCGTGGTCCACTGTACGGAAACAGCTTCGAACCATTCTCAAATGGTATCAGTACAAGATCCATATCGTACAGCAGCTTGCACCACAGGACTCACATTAACGTGTTGACCTCGCTCTCCACTTTCTTGCAGGGACTGAAGTTGACGAGGGCTGGCCCTGGACCGTCCTAAGGACAGACAACGCTCATTTTTTCCTGATGGGTGAGGTGAACACATAGAATTGCCGAGTGTGGAGATTTTCACCTCCAGTTACTGTGCATAAAGTTCCTCTGTATGGTGAACGTGTCACCGTGTGGCTACGTTCATCATTAGAAAATTCTTTTTTGAATAGGTTGCCGCTCAAGGACCAAAGATGTGCAGTGTGACTAGCCAGCGTTACTGTGATAAACTTCGCTGCCATGTCATTTCGCCCTACAGGAGAGAGACGCATTTTAGTTTTCATGCCAGAGGAGTCCCCACCGCACATCGCTCGTGAAATTTACCAGCTTCTCTGAAACACATTTGGAAACGATCGAATTATCGGCCGATCGTTTCGAAATGCTTGGCCGGTACGATCACGCAGTCTCACTGCCTGTAATTGCTGGTTGTTGGGGCTACCGGGGGAAGATTCACACACGTGCTGATCTGAAGCGCAGCATATCATGCTGTGCAGAATGCAACCTTGCGCGTTCAGACTGATGAGCGCCATATTGAGCCCTTTTTGTAGCAGTAATGGTACTGGTATGTAATGTTATGATGCAGCAGCACATTAAAACTGTTTCAGTTCAACTGATTCTGCATTATTTCTCTTCCCCATGTCCTTGACATTAATACTACCAAGTTTGGTTGTCGTACGGTTATTAGTCTCTGTGTTATAACGCGTTAAATAGGGAAAGTTTAATTATAACCACCAGCTATTGTGAGGAAAAAGTTTATGGAACTGAGATCATATGAATGGAAGGATATCAGAAGGGAAGTTTTCTAAGGTAATCTAGTTTTTTTATATATTCGTAACTGTGTAGATTCTTATTGCTAGAACACTGTGCATGGTTAAAGTTGACTGCAGAAATTTTATGGTGAAGCACATGGATTTTCCTTATAATTGAAACAAGTGTCAAGGAAAGTAGTTGTACAAAGGAAAATCATTACGAAATATTTTGCTAACTTGTCAAATTGTGAGAACTTTATGAAAGAGTGTATTGTTGTTATAGCTTAACGAAGCATAGTTATACTTGGAGTCTTTCTTTTCATTTATCAGTCGTTAAGTTTAGTTCCTCAGTTTTCATTCTTTACATTTATGAATGTGTTTCTATTCTCGCATTGCACATCGCGAGTTGTGTGCTGCAGAAACATTTTTATGAAAAGTGATAAGGTACCGTCTTGCACTGCACATCGCAAGTACGGTATATGGAATTTCATTTTTGAGACTCTCACCATTATCTTAACAGTAAAAGGCTACAGAACAGACGAGCGTTCCGTGCCCACAGGTAGGCCAATGAGTTTAATTATCATCAAAATTCATGTCGATTGTAAGGCACAGTGAGCATCAGAGTATTATTTGAGAAAATAGTATACTAGTTCAGAGACGTAATACCAGTAGAAGCTCTCAGTAAAGTGCTATTTTGTGAGTGTTCAACTAGTTTTCTCAGTAAGTCAGATGCGTTAATTTATATTTCACCTGCTCTATAATTACTTTAACAGTTCTGGTACAGACATTGTTTCCAAGACTAAAGATAAAGATTAACAATATTCAGGACCAACACTTTAATTTGAGTTATTTGTTTCGCAGTCAGCATATGTAAATTACATAAAAAACGGATTGCTTCCTCGCAGGTGAATTGTTTAATGTAGTGGCTAGCATGGATTTCACATCGTGTAGCGTGTGCTTCACATACTTCCGTTCAAAATTTCATTTTAACCACAGTTCTGTTGCCTGCACTGAGATTTACGCACTTCAATACCAAAGCTGTACACTTTTTTTCTTTTGTACCAAACTGAGACTTACAAACACGACTTTAGAAATTTAACATGACATCCTTTCACCGTCCCTGGATGCCTTCGTAAACACTCTGATATTGAACTCGGGAATTCCGTTCTACGTGCCTGATTTCTCGTTCTACAACCAATAGTCACTCTCTTGTAAACGATTTACCGTTTTTAACTACTTGCTTTTATGAACATCGGCTAATCTGGAAGGAGTTTTGTGTAGCTAAGGAAAAGAAGATGTCGTTGTTGTTGTGGTCTTCAGTCCTGAGACTGGTTTGATGTAGCTCTCCATGCTACTCTATCCTGTGCAAGCTTCTTCATCTCCCAGTACCTACTGCAGCCTACATCCTTCTCAATCTGCTTAGTGTATTCATCTCTTGGTCTCCCTCTACGATTTTTGCCCTCCACGGTGCCCTGCAGTACTAAATTGGTGATCCCTTGATGCCTCAGAACATGTCCTACAAACCGATCCCTACTTCTAGTCAAGTTGTGCCACAAACTCCTCTTCTCCCTAATCCTATTCAATAGCAACTCATTAGTTATGTGATCTACCCGCCTAATCTTCAGCATTCTTCTGTACCACGACATTTCGAAAGCTTCTATTCTCTTCATGTCCAAACTATTTATCGTCCATGCTTCACTTCCATACATGGCTACACTCCATACAAATACTTTCACAAATGCCTTCCAGGCAGTTAAATGTATACTCGATGTTAACAAATTTCTCTTCTTCAGAAACGCTTTCCTTGCCATTGCCAGTCTACATTTTATATCCTCTCTACTTCGACCATCATCAGTTATTTTGCTCCCCAAATAGCAAAACTCATTTACTACTTTAAGTGTCTCATTTCCTAATCTAATTCCCTCAGCATCGCCCGACTTAATTCGACTACATTCCATTATCCTCGTTTTGCTTTTGTTGATGTTCATCTTATACCCTCCTTTCAAGATACTGTCCATTCCATTCAACTGCTCTTGCAAGTCCTTTGCTGCCTCTGAGAGAATTACTATGTCATCGGCGAACCTCGAAGTTTTTATTTCTTCTCCGTGGATTTTAATGCCTACTCCGAATTTTTCTTTTGTTTCCTTTACTGCTTGCTCAATATACAGATTGAATAACATCGGGGAGAGGCTACAACCCTGTCTCACTTCCTTCCCAACCACTGCTACCCTTTCATGTCCCTCGACTCTTATAACTGCCATCTGGTTTCTGTACAAATTGTAAATAGCCTTTCGCTCCATGTATTTTACCACTGTCACCTTCAGAATTTGAAATAGATTATTCGAGTCAACATTGTCAAAAGCTTTCTCTACGTCTACAAATGCTAGAAACGAAGGTTTGCCTTTCCTTAATCGTTCTTCTAAGATACGTCGTAGGGTTAGTATTGCCTCACGTGTTCCAACATTTCTACGGAATCCAAACTGATCTTCCCCGAGGTCCGCTTCTATCAGTTTTTCCATTCGTCTGTAAAGATTTCGCATTAGTATTTTGCAGCTGTGACTTATTAAACTGATAGTTCGGTAATTTTGACATCTGCCATCACCTGCTTTCTTTGGGATTGGAATTATTATATTCTTCATGAAGTCTGAGGGAATTTCGCCTGTCTCATACATCATGCTCACCAGATGGTAGAGTTTCGTCAGACTGGCTCTCCCAAGGCTGTAAGTAGCTCTAATGGAATGTTGTCTACTCCCGGAGCCTTGTTTCGACTTAGGTCTTTCAGTGCTCTGTCAAATTCTTCACGCAGTATCATATCTCCCATTTCATCTTCATCTACATCCTCTTCCATTTCCATAATATTGTCCTCAAGAACATCGCCCTTGTATAGGCCCTCTATATACACCTTCCACCTTTCTGCTTTCCCTTCTTTGCTTAGAACTGGGTTTCCATCTGAGCTCTTGATATTCATACAAGTGGTTCTCTTTTTTCCAAAGGTCTCTTTAATTTTCTTGTAGGCAGTATCTATCTTACCCCTCGTGAGATAAGCCTCTACATCCTTACATTTGTCCTCTAGCAGTCCCTGCTTAGCCATTTTGCACTTCCTGTCGATCTCATTTTTGAGACGTTTGTATTCCTTTTTGCCTGCTTCATTTACTGCATTGTTGTACTTTCTCCTTTCATCAATTAAATTTAGTATCTCTTCTGTTACCCAAGGATTTCTACTAGCCCTGTCCTTTTACCTACTTGATCCTATGCTGCCTTCACTATTTCATCCCTCAAAGCTACCCATTCTTCTTCTACTGTATGTCTTTCCCCCATTCCTGTCAATTGTTCCCTTATGCTCTCCCTGAAACTCTTTACAACCTCTGGTTCGTGCAGTTTATCCAGGTCCCATCTCCTTAAATTCCCACCTTTTTGCAGTTTCTCTAGTTTTAATCTACAATTCATAATCAAGTCCTCATCTGCCCCTGGAAATGTCTTACAATTTAAAACCTGGTTCCTAAATCTCTGACTTACCATTATATAATCTATCTGAAACCTTCTAGTATCTCCAGGGTTCTTCCATGAGTGCAACCTTCTTTCATGATTCTTTAACCAAGTGTTAGCTATGATTAAGTTATGCTCTGTGCAAAATTCTACAAGGCGGCTTCCTCTTTCATTTCTTAGCCCTAATCATAATTCTCCTACTACGTTTCCTTCTCTTCCTTTTCCTACTGTTGAATTCCAGTCACCCATGACTATTAAATTTTCGTCTCCCTTCACTACCTGAATAATTTCTTTTATCTCATCATACATTTCATCAATTTCTTCATCATCTGCAGAGCTAGTTGGCATATAAACTTGTACTACTGTAGTAGGCGTGGGCTTCGTGTCTATCTTGGCCACAACAATGCGTTCACTATGCTGTTTGTAGTAGCTTACCCGCACTCCTATTTTTTTATTCATTATTGAACCTACTCTTGCATTACCACTGGAAGATATGGATTGTAAAATCTGAGTCATTAGACCGAGTCATATTCCTCTTCAAACTTCTTCGCTGGCCGACGTTTCGCTCCTTCTACTGGCACCTTCTACAGCATCCCAGTGGTGTCCCTGGACAGCTGAACACTGTCGAAAGACTGTGTCGCATTGCTTATAAAAGGCTACTTCCCCGTGATTTTCAGGAGAATTAGAGTTACTGGTAAAAATTTCCAAGCTGCAATTGTTGGATAGTTATCACTGGGTAAATACTGAAAGCAGATATTGAAAGGGAGTTGGAATCCAAAACTAAAGTTGTTGTGCGGCCTCTGTTGTTTCCTGGAACCGCAGCTTCTTATGTTCCCCACTTGCCGTGACTGGCTGTTTACTTCTGTGACAGAGGGTAGCCACGGAGACGGAAATTGTAGTGGTCATCTCTGTTGAAATTGTTCTCATTCTTCTGTATTTCAGCTGTTTGACTGGCTTTCCTTCTATAAATATTACTACAGCTGACAAGTAGCCATATGCTCTTAAAATGTACACCCTGCTCGCATTCATATTGGTACTCCGCTAACACTGATTTTGTGTTTTGTCTTAAACGTATAGCTTTCGCGCTCTTCAACACGTTCTTTTACTCTCTTTTTAGTTTCGGCAATATAGGGTGCTTTGAAACAGTTTCAAATGCTTCAAGAGTGTTTTAGAGTAGGTTATGCTGAGAAATAATTGTTAAAAAACAATGCGATACCTTGCACTGTTTCCGAGTTAATTAGCAGTGAAGTTAGCCAATCAGGCCGTTGCGCGAGCACTTCAACTGTTCGGAAAAGACAGTGTTGCGAACGGTAGAAAGGATCGAACGCGAGCCAAAAGCTGAGCAACCTCGTGCGCTATCATCTACGCTATGAGAACAACTGCCGCTGATTTTATATGGCGGGCAGCTTGGATTCGCATCTTCATGTTTTCGCGGCGTAAAAACTGTTGCATAAAATTTCTGGCGTGCAGCCGCATAAACTCAGTTTCTTCTTCCAATATTTCGACTGAATACCGTCCAGCTGTCTTCAGAGTGAGCCGAGGTGACTAACGCTTCAGAACCTGCTCCGTCCGTCTGCTAGCTTGAAACCTACGGTGTTTTGGAGGTATGTCGTTGACACGTTTGTAGTGTGGCCCCATGGTGAAGACAAGCAAAAAGAATTTTTAAATCATCTGAATTCTATCCACAGACAAATTCAGATCACGATGGAAATCGAAAAAGATGGATGTCTTGTAAGTAGGTTGTGTGGGTTTTTTAGTGGTAACGCCACATAGCGCTCTGTATGAAGATCACTGGCTGTGCTGTGTGCAGTCTGTGGCTGGTTTGCATGTTGTCTGCCATTGTAGTGTTGGGCAGTTGGCTGTTAGCGGCGCGTAGCGTTGCGCAGTTGGAGGTGAGCCACCAGCAGTGGTGGATGTGGGGAGAGAAATGGCGGAGTTTTGGAATTTGTAAGACTGGATGTCATGAACTGCTATATATATTATGACTTTTGATGACTATTAAGGTAAATACATTGTTTGTTCTCTATCAAAATCTTTCATTTGCTAACTATGCCTATCAGTAGTTAGTGCCTTCCGTAGTTTGATTCTTTTTTTTAGCTGGCAGTAGTGGCGCTTGCTGTATTGTAGTAATTCGAGTAACCAAGATTTTTGTGAGGTAAGTGATTTGTGAAACGTATAGGTTAATGTTAGTCAGGGCCATTCTTTTGTAGGGATTTTTTAAAGTCAGATTGCGTTGCGCTAAAAACATTGTGTGTCAGTTTAAGCACAGTCATATATAATTTTTCTAAGGGGACGTTTCATATGGCGACCCTGCCAGGATACCTCAGTGGTATCTTCTGATTTTGTTCTTGTAGTTTCTGCCATTAGTGCTGCCTTTGTTTATTGCTAGCGCGTAATTGTAGAGAAAATTTCCTTTGTAGTTGTAGTCTTCATTCTTGTACAGTAAAACAGTTGTGGCATGCATGTAGATTTGCACCAAGTATTTCGCAGCTGCGCTTGCAATTAACGAGATATTATTTTCAATGGTATGTTAATGTGTTTTCTTATTTTGCTCTTCAAATTGTGCTTTTATGTGTTGTCGTGTGAAATATTGTGACAATAATGGCGTGTGAAAAACGTAATACTAGGCTCCAAAGTAAACTGGGAAATGACATTGAAGACGAACGCAGTGTGTTAGCGCCACCATGTAATGAATTAACTAATGTTCAAAGTAGTAATTTGGTAATTGTACATATGGAAATGGAGCGGACTGCAAATAATGGTGTAGGCAGTGAAACAATTAGTGAAAAGGGAAGCATTATCGATCGATCGGTCAGCAACAGCTTGCCTCAGGAATCCGAAATGACAGGACACAGTCTTGCAAATACTGTAGATTCAGGTTTTGTGTCCTCGCCGTTTTCTCAAATAAGTCAAGACACATTTTCTGCTTTTCAAAATGCGAATATTGGCGGTTCAAATGCATTGCCGAATAGCACTGATGAACATGTTTCAGACACCAACTCATTGTTATCACAATTAATGCAACAAATGGGACAAAAGCTTCAAAAGTTAGACACAATGGAACAAAATCTTCAAAAGTTAGACACAATGTAACACCAGAGACAAACACAGCAGCAGTTAGACACAATGGAACAACACCAGAGACAAACACAGCAACAGTTAGACACAATGGAACAAAATCAGAGACAAACACAGCAAAAGCTTCAAAAGTTAGACACCACACTTGAACACATACGTGAAGATTTAACTACTGAGTTACATAACACTGAATCGAAATGTCAAAATGTCTTTAATGAGGTAAAAACACAAATTTGTGAGCATTTTCAACCTATTTTCTTGCAGCATGAAAATGCATTACAGAATCACGAAGCAGCCATAAAAGAACTGCAAACCATTGTTCATGAAAATCATGAGACCTTGCAAGCTAAAATTGAATCAGTTGTATCTACCGATTCGGTTACGCTACTTGCAAAAACTCAGGAAAACTTTAAGGACACAGTAGATACGATTTCAACACAAATGGACACTCTGAAATTTGGTTCAGAAAAACACACTGAGGGAATAAGTACACTATCAGAGAAAGTAGCCGAACTTACGGATCAGTTTTATCTGCAAAGATAGATGATGATCTGAATGACACAAGACCTGTAGCCTTCACTGACACAGAAGAGTATGAACAAATTAGAAAATTCAAACAAAATCAAAATCAAATCAATACACAGTACAAAAGAGAAATCCGAGAAGTACAAGATCAGTTGACGCAAGTAATACAAGAATTACATATTTCAGAGGACACTCGTGCTCCAATACGGAAAGAGGGACATAGAAATACGGAACAGCCACAAAATAATAACACGAGGCACTTCGGAAATTATGAAAGAAATTGGCAAGGTGCACCGAATTTTGAGATGGAACCGCCAACACGATGTAACAATGACCGATATGCTACTCGCCGACACAATGATTTTGACTATAAGCTTTTCATTACTACACGTAAATTCAAAACATTTAAGAATTCTGGCAACGACATTCATCCACAAGCGTGGCTCCATCAATTCTCTCATTGTTTTCCTCCCAACTGGTCATTAGAGCACAGATTAGAATTTATGTGTGGCTACTTAGAGAATGAACCAGCTGAAAGAATGCGATCGGTCATTCACGATTGTCACAGTGAAGGAGAATTTTATCATGCCTTCCTCTCAGCATACTGGTCTCAAGCTACACAAGGCCGAGTAAAATATAGCATCATAATGATGAAACATTTCGAACAATCTGAATTTTCCAGTCTTGTGAAATATTTTGAAGACATGTTGCACCTGTCAAACCCATACAGCTCCTCAGAACTCATCCACATTTGCTTAATCAAATTACCTGAACATTTACGACATATTATTTTGGCAGGACGTTGCAAAGACGACGTTGAAGCTTTTCAGGGACTCTTACAAGAATTAGAAATTGACACTGACAATCGCGGAACGCGAAAACAGGAACACGACAATTACAGGTCACATCCGTCGCAATTCTGCGATGAAAGAAATAATAACTGAACATGACAAGCCTATTCTCCCAACACAAATCGTGACCAAAACAGACACCACCCATATGATAACCACTGGCAGAGTAATAGGTACAGAGAAAGATGGTATTTCCGTAGTAATGAATATAACAGAGACAATCATAGAAACAGACAATATGGCAACCAGAACTATTATTATCATGGGAGACAGAATAACTTCACATGCAACGGTCCACCGTGCAGTCATAATTCGGGGAGAAATTCTCCACCACTTAATCGACAAGAAAGAAACTACAGGAACTACCGACATGACGACAGACGATATAATCGTAATGACAGAATGACAGACTTGAATTTCATCAGAACTGGCGAGATTCAAACAGAGCAGGGCACTCTCGACAAGGTGAATTTGTAGAAGTTAGACCTCCAAATCCCAATAACGACGTGCGCCAACAAAGAGACAGACAATGACTCGCACAGCAGGCAGCCGCGTGCGCCAGCTGGCTCAGAGAAAAATAACAGATGCTAACCTTGAGAAAAATTCCAGTATTCTTTACCAACATATACCTCACGATGATTCCGTTGAAGCTGGAGCTCTGCATATTAGTAAGAGTAAAGGCTTGCACCGCATTTCACATGTAAAACCGTTTATTGAAAGATAATCTGCTTTTTAACTTTGTCTTTTCCATAAAACTTTTCACTTCACATTTCTAGTACGCATTGTCACACTTAGAAACTGTTAACATGCAACTATGTTTTAAAATTAACTACCCAGTCTAGAACCTAGGGAACATATTTAGACAGTAATTACGAATGCATTGTTATAGTGAACAGACGATACAGTGTTATTGTATGTGTACATTCTTGCTTATTACTTGCACGATTACGTAACGACTATAAGGCTTACATACTTAGAACATATACTGCTAATGAGATTTTAATGCAACATTTTGGTTTACTTGAAAATACATTCTGGATTTAAAGTACTTTCTGTGAGATACCAGATGACACAGTGGTTAGTTTATGTGACAGCTACACTATTTTATCACGACGCTACTAATGAGTGATAATTTACAATGTTGCTTTCGCGATGTTTCTGTTTCATATCTGCACAGTTTTTCTGAATTATTCTGGAAAGTAAAACATGTTTTAGTAGTAACTTTTGTGGTATAGCTACAATGAGACAGCCTTTTCCGTAGCACAACGATACGTTACAGCACAGTACTTTCTTCATCATGGCAATAAGAGTAATAACTAAGATATCTGTACGCAGAGCATTTCACTTTTGTTTATCATGAGGTAAGTACACTGACTTTTGCGGAACTCAGCTTTCGAAGGACGATAACTACGACACTTCCACAGAGATTATCTTACAACAAGACGCACAGTTTAGCGCTACAGTACATGAACTTGAGTGATTAATTTTGTACTTAAAACATTTATTTTTAAAGATATTTGAGGTACAATGATACAAAGGTTTTCCGTGATACATTTCATTCCATTGCTGTAATCTGTAACACCTGAGGATATTATTCATTAATCCTCAGGGGGGTACACGCTTACTTTGTGTACCATGTGTCTGGCAAACACAAGGAGCCCTAGCTAATATGGTATTTGCTTATACAACTTTACACATCGGTACCATATTTCTCTAACACATAAATTACACAGCTATCTGATCATTTAACTGAGAGAGACAAACATTTTTTTACTACATCAGTGACAGATGTTTACGCAATTACACAGCTGGATAACTTCACACTTATGAAATTGTATTTTGTGTGAACCCTTCATATTTTTCGGAACCATTGTGATACTATGAGAGCTTTGAATGATGTATTTGTTATGGGATCACGATTTTAAAAGTACAATTGAGGTAGATGACACTATTGAAATGAGCAGAGAATTTTTTTTTAGGTTTTGAAATTATTATGGAAAGCTACGACGTTTTTGAGATTTGGCTGAGTTTTTATGATGTTATTATTACGGTGACAATGTGTATTATGCTGTTGAGGTATGTTTATGATCAATAAGCTGATGCTATATGAGGAATTTGATTATGCCACGTATTTATTATGATCAAATATTGAAGAAGTGTCGACGAATATTTATATGTGTAACAAGGTAAGGAGTAATGAGTAGTGGTTAGGGACTCTGGTTGTGAAAAAGGATGCTGGAAACCGAGAATCGTACTTTAAGAGTTATGAAATGTGAGTAAATGCGTGAATGTATCACAATGCCGGCGAAAATTTTTTGGACACTGTTGTATTTATAGGATTTTGTTTCTAGACATTTGTAACGCAAATTGTCGACCTGTGAAATTTTTTATATGAGACTGTCACTGTAGCGCAAACTGCTGTCATAAATATTTCGGTAGGAGAGTTAAGTGACCACCTGCACGTAATGCGTGGTGGGCACCCAGCTGCGCAATAGTCGCCTGGGAAAAAGCCATTAGTGTGTGCCTTTCAGAGGCACAGGTGGAGAAAAAAAGAGACCATTAACCTCCCTATTGACATTCCTTTGTAGAAAGCATCGCAAATATGACATGCTCATTACTTGAAAACATATGATTACTCATACTTTGTGCTACTTACTGAAATGATTATGAATTGATGGGAAATATTTGTACATCTGCACACCTGATTATGACAAGTGTCTTTCTACGAGAATTGAGAGAATTTCTACTAACTTATGAAATGCCTCATGACTACTGAGTGATTATTTTATGCTTTACTTTGTACATAGTTGCTTATTTCATTTGATATCTGGTTTCCAGCTGTGTTGCAGCATTGTTTTTATAAAATAAAATGAAATGCATTTGCTAATGTGAACACTTTCTGTCAAAAGATCTATTACATAATTATTTTATGATTCACATTCTTTGAAAGAGGAGCACTTGGAAAGGAAAGAACAATAAGAAGGGATTAATAACAGTTACTGCATACATAATTTTCTTTTCAACTACTTGGTTAAAATTTTGGTAGAATAACTTCTTGTGGTGCACCACTTTAATGACATAGATATTAAGATGCGAATAGACATTTCCCTTATCTGCATTGTTGTCTTTAGTGTACTATTTTTTTTGCTTGAGTTTTGTCATGTTTAGGTATAAGTTATTGCATTTGCTGCTGCTGCTTGCCAGACATAGTGCTACTAAATTTCACTTTGTATTACTCTGTGAAGCCAGTTTTACTACTGATTTATTTTTCTTTTTGCTGCACGTTGGCTCATATTAGTGATAATGTTGCATTTGCTCTCCAAATTTAGATTTACTGCTGCTTGCTTTGCCAATTTGCATTTTTTTGTCATTGCTGTTTGTGTTAATTGTTTTGTGCTGCTGCATTGCCTCGTCCCTTAGTTTATGCATCTGAGCTCAGTAGATTTAAGTTAGCTTAAGAGGGGGTAGACTATATAAGGAACTAACTATGATGAATTGGAAGAAATCCATTGAGAAGCTATAAGAATATGGTTTGGCCAAAAAAGTAATTTGAAAGTGGATACGAACAACAAAGTAGGGTTTAGGGACAACAGGTTTAGGTAGGATTTTCTTGGAAATAAATGATGAGGTAAGATAATGGAAAATAAATAATGAGGTAAGAAATATGTGAACATATAAATACAGAAAGCATGCTTGGATAGGATTTTTTTGGTGGAAACAAATGTTGAAACAAGGGAAAAGATCTACAGAACGAAGTTTTGGGTTGGACTGCAGTACCAAGTGTCACACAGAAAACGAACCCTGTATTTCCTTTTGTATTATTCCGCCATGTGTTTATGTACCCTTGTGTATTTGTCTTTTTCCTGTCTTTAAGTGTTCAGCTGATGAGAGTTATGTTGTAGAATTTTTCTAATACTATGTTATTTACTTTGTAAAGATGTTTAGACATTATTTATCTATTCTGTTTTGTTTTAATGCTCATGTGTGAAGTTGATGTTTCAAAAGTTATTCTGATCTTTTATGTATTTACTTATGTCATAGTTCCTGTAACACTGATGTATATGTTTATTTCTATTCTTTTGTAAAGCCCCTATTACTACAAATGTTACCTGTATTGTTATGTTCCTTAATGATGTATTTTGTACCTTTGTAATTGTATTCTTATGTTGTAAATTTATAATTGTATAGACACCAGTTCTTCAAATTAAGTTACATTTCACTGCACATGTTTCTGTTGGTCATGGTATATGGACAATATGTGAGAAGTAGGGACTGATACTGTTTGCATGTGTGTTAATAATTCGGCAAGGGACTGGATAACAGCATTGCTGGTTCTAAGGACATTTCAAACAAATTTTTTGTGAGTAGACAAGTGGTGGTTTATGGACTTGCTATATTCTCCGCAAGACTCTTTGATGGTGATTGTGCACCTGCACAGTCGCAACAGATGGCTGGTGGCCGTCTCTACAAGGACTACAGTGGGTCTGCACCTTTGATGACCCACCAATACCATTATTTCTACAAGGACTGCAGAGGGTCTGCACCTTTGATGACCCACCAATACCATTATTTCTACAAGGACTGCAGTGGGTCTGCACCTCTGGTGGCCCACCAATACCATACTCTCTACCAGGACTACAGTGGGTCTGCTCTGTGATGACCTACCTACCAATATTCTTCAAAACTTCGACTGACTCTGCTGTGGGTTTGCTCTGTTGTGGCCCATTACCTGTCTGCATGTCAAGAGTCAGCACTGCCTCTCCGTTGTAAGGACAACACTACTTCTTCAAGACTGCATGGAAATCCACTACTTCCGTGTGCATTTTCTGTTACTGCTCAACCTTTGAGATACACATTGCTATTTTACTGTGATGAACAATCAGGACTGTCTTTATGGACTGTGACAAAATTTCAGCTTTTGACCAACATTGTATCAATAAGTGTGTGTATTTGATTTCTTTGTTGTTGTAATTGTGGAAAAATTTTAACAAATATGTATTGGCTAGTGCCAAAAACAATTGGTAAAATTTTTTTGTGGGGAGCATGGGGGCTATGTAAGTAGGCTGTGTGGGTTTTTTATTGGTTACACCACGTAGCGCTCTGTATGAAGATCACTGGCTGTGCTGTGTGCAGTCTGTGGCTGGTTTGAATTGTTGTCTGCCATTGTAGTGTTGGGAAGTTGGCTGTTAGCGGCGCGTAGCGTTGCGCGGTTGGAGGTGAGCCGCCAGCAGTGGTGGCTGTGGGGAGAGAAATGGCGGAGTTTTGAAATTTGTAAGACTGGACGTCATGAACTGCTATATATATTATGACTTTTGATGACTATTAAGGTAAATACATTGTTTGTTCTCTATTAAAATCTTTCATTTGCTAACTATGCCTATCAGTAGTTAGTGCCTTCCGTAGTTTGAATCTTTTATTTAGCTGGCAGTAGTGGCGCTCGCTGTATTGCAGTAATTCGAGTAACCAAGATTTTTGTGAGGTAAGTGATTTGTGAAACGTATAGGTTAATGTTAGTCAGGGCCATTCTTTTGTAGGGATTTTTTAAAGTCAGATTGCGTTGCGCTAAAAATATTGTGTTTCAGTTTAAGCACAGTCATATATAATTTTTCTAAGGGGACGTTTCAGCCTTCCATTTTTGGATGTGTTGGTAAGGCGCAAAGATGATGGCACTTTGGGACACGCAGTGTATCGAAAACAGACGCATACGGATTTATATTTACGTGCAAATCACTGCCACCATCCTCCGCAGACGATGAGTGTACTCAGAACTCTGGTACACAGAGCACACACCACTGCTGACGAGAGCAGTCTGGAGGACGAGCTTCTACACCTGAGAAGAGTTTTTGAAGCCAACGGATACTCTCCATTCTTACAACCTAATAAATCTGCGGGGGCAGAGCACTGTATTGACACTGGGCACTCTATGATGTACGATAATGTCGAAATTTTATCCTCGACTTCATCTTTCTGGGACTCAGTAGTGAAAGAAGCTGTTGAAATTCGGTTGGCCACGAAATTAATTAATAGCGGCTTCAGCTTGGACAAATCATGGAATCTGGCAATTTCTGTAATTAAATCACACGACGGTACCGCTCTCAGTGACATATGGATATCACCGTGTGGATCGACTGCGCAGCCATAGATTTAATTTCCATGCATATTTTACACCTCTTTGCCGCCTATCAATGTCTCTGCCGCCTTGTGTATCTTTGGCCGCATTCGCAGTGATTCGGTCTTTGAGTTTAAAAGGACGGAGCAAGATAGCTGGACGGTATTCGGCCAAAATATTAGAAGAATTCGAATTTATGCGGCTGCACGCTCGAAATTTTATGGAACAGCTTGGATTCTCGCTCGCAACTGACTGCTTGGCTAACTGCAATGCTAATTAAGTCGGAAAAGGCGCAACATATCGAATTATTTCTCAGCTCAGCCTATCCTGCAACACCCTTGCCAGGTTCTGAGACCGTTTCTGATCACCCTGAATATTTTACCACAGACACACTTCACTTCATACACTCCCGCAGTGAGATGGTGCTCAGGCACGCCACTTGTAGAAGTAACATCCGCGGTGAAGAATGAACAAAATACTTATGTCGATGCAGCAAAGCGAATAGGAATATTTTCAGAAAAAAAATGTACGTGCGATGGATGTTCAATAAGTAATGCGACACATTTTTTTTTTTTTTTTCTGGAAGCAAGTTGGCTTTATTCAGGATTCCAATACATGTTATTGCCCACTCTTTTGGCCCTATTTTCCAACACGGTTCAAATGGTTCATGTGGCTCTGAGCACTATGGAACATCTGAGATCATCAGTCCCCTAGACTTAGAACTACTTAAACCTAACTAACATAAGGACATGACACACATCCATGCCCGAGGCAGGATTCGAACCTGCGACCGTAGCAGCAGCGCGGTTCCGGTCTGAAGCGCCTGGAATCGCTCGGTCACAACGGCCGGCTTCAACACAGTCATAGCAAATATGCAGTACGCATCGCGTATGCGAATTGAGAATTCTCGTCCGTCTGTCCAACAACTCCTGTTAGTCCGGCCCGATAGCTGAGTGGTCAGTGTGACGGATTGCCGTCCTACGAGCCCGGGTTCGATTCCCGACTGGATCGGAGGTTATCTCCGCTCAGGGACTGGGTGTTGTGTTGTCTTCATCATCATTTCATCCCCATCCGGCGCACAGGTCGCCCAATGTGGCGTCGAATGTAATAAGACCTGCACCAAAGCGGCCGGATCTGCCCTGCCGGCCAATGACGCCAAACGCTCATTTCCATTTCCATCAGTCCCGTTGATTTCAAAGGATTGTGACGATACGTAGCTAGATTGACTCTTTCTGTGCAAACAGCCAGCGGACCTGCGAACTTTTAACATCATATAACAGCGTTGTTGTGGAAAATAGCGATGTAATTATTTTAAAGTAAGATTCATGTAGTAAAATGAGAACATAAGTGAAGAATTTTCAGTGCAATTGTTCCCTGCACAAAAAATTTACATTATGGAAAGAGACAGTTTAAGATAAGTAGGTTCTGTAAATTCTTAGTTTACCGTGAGCATCTGATTTCAGTGCGACGATACGATATAGCTAAAGGAGGTTTGTATTATCAGATACTACACTGAGGAGATATACATCATGCGTTAGCAAAATGCACATATACGGATGGTGTTATTATTGTGTAGCAAGGTATAAAAGGACAGTGCTTTGTCAGAGCTTCAATTTGCACTCAAGTAATTCATATGAAAAATGTTTCCCATGCCATTATGGCCGCACGGCGGGAATGAACAGACTTTGAACGCAGAATAGTCGTTAAAATTAGACGCATGGGACATTCCGTTTCGGAAATCGTTGGGGAACTTGATGTTCCGAGACCCACAGTGCCAAGAATGTGCCAAAAATACCAAATTTCAGGCATTACCTCCTGCCACAGACAACGCCGTGGTAGACGGCTTCACTTAACGACCTAGAGCAGCGGCGTTTGTGTGGAGTTGTCAGTACTAAAAGACAAGCAACACCGTGTGAAATAACCGCAGAAATCAATGTGGGACGTACGACAGACGTATCCGTTAGGACAGTGCGGCGACATTTGGCGTTAATGGGAGGTTTACTATCTCTTGGTTAAAAAAATCGATTTTTTTTTAAATTGCATTTTTGATCCGTAAAAGTGTTTAGAATTCACTCCTGAAATGGTTTTTCCGAATACGGAACAGAAATGTTTGTTTTTGGCGGTTGAACAAAAAAGTGCACCTACCTGAATTCGGCCTTTTTCACGCACCACTTTTTTTTCGGGAATTTCGACTTTATAACCGCAAAAAATTATTCTGTGTGCTTGCCCAAGGATCAAGTGATCGAGTGATCAAGGAGCTTACGACGTACTACAGCTTGGCAATCCGACGGCATTCCAATTCGGTGTATGAAACATCCCCTTAGAAACATTATACATGACTGTGTTTAAACTGACACACAATATTTTTAGCGCAACGCAATCTGACTTTCAAAAATCCCTACAAAAAAATGGCCCTGACTAACATTAACGTATGCGTTTCACAAATCGCTTACCTCACAAAAATCTTGGTTACTCGAACTACTGCAATACAGCCAGCGCCACTACTGCCAGCTAAATAAAAGATTCAAACTATGGAAGGCACTAACTACTGATAGGCATAGTTAGCAAATGAAAGATTTTGATAGAGAACAAATGATGTATTTACGTTAATAGTCATAATATATATAGCAGTTCACGACATCCAGTCTTACAAAATTTTAAAACTCCGCCATCTCTCTCCCCACATCCACCACTGCTGGCGGCTCACCTCCAACAGTGCAACGCTACGCGCTGTTAACATCCAGCTGCCCAACACTACAATGGTAGATATGCCAACAACAATGCAAACCAGCCACAGACTGCACACAGCACATCCAGTGATTTTCATACAGAGCGCTACGTAACGTTGCCAATAAGAAAACATAAACAGCCTACTTACAGGTGGAACAGATGAAGGCAATTTGGGCGACGTATTTCCACAAGTGTTCGACGGATGACCACCCACAACACCAAAATTGTCCGGCTGGGGAAACTAGTTGGTGAAAGTGGCGCATTGCAGAGGCTACCGGACATCTGGACGAATATCAACACGACCAGCCGCTCTCCAAAGAAGTTCAGAAAGTGATCCATCCGATCTACGAGGCCCTTTCGGAGGACGAGTTGTTGTACCGGTGCTTGGGAGGAAACACACAAAATTCAAATGAAAGTTTGAACGCTTGTGTTTGGATGTTAGCCCCCAAGCATTTGCATTCTGGTGCGAAGACTGTGGAGATTGCGACTTTCCTGGCAGTGAGCAGCTTCAACGAAGGGTATTTCAGCAATTCTGGAGACCATGACAACGATGGACGTTACCCTGGGACTCTATTCGACGCAGTTCACTAAGCATTCGGACGACCACCGGATTCAAGCGGCCGAAAATCATTATCACCGGCCGTACGAGCGGCTCTGAAGCAGAGCAAGATGGCCCAGATCGAGCAGAACGACCTCTATGAGGAAGAGGGAGGACTAGTTTATGGACCCGGAATAGCATATTGAACGTAAGTTGCATAATATTGCATTTACATGTAATCAAAACTTCAAACGCGTTTTTCTCGAAATGACTTTTTTATCTCGCGGTATGGTAACTTCAAATCTACTGAACCGACTGGCATGATTCTTTGTTTCCGATGAAGCTAACTAAATTGTCTAGGAGTTGTACCACTTTTTTCCGATCCATCAACTATAAATATTTTTACTTGGCCGACGAAGTCGAAAAATCGACGAAAAAAAACTATTTCTTTTCAAATGGCTGCCTTTTTGTTTCCTATGGTCCAAATAACTTAAGCGAGGTACAACTCCTAAAGAATCTTATATACTTCGCTAACGCCAACTCAATTTTGATTACAGACGAGCCGGCTGACCCGTGACATACCACACGTGGAGGTCTACATCGAAATTAAAAAAAATTCTCAAAGAACATGCTTTTTTCGGGCCAAAGATAGTAAACCTCCCCTTAATGGAGTATGGCAGCAGACGACCGTCGCGAGTGCCTCAGCTAGCAGCTCTCCTGTGGTCGTGACCATATCGGTTGGATCCTAGACGACTGGAAAACCGTGGTCTGGACAGAGGAATCCCGATTTCAGTTGGTAAGAGCTGATGGTAGGCTTCGAATGAGGCGTAGACCCCACGAAGCCATGAAGCCAAGTTGTCAACAAGGTACCGCGCAAGCTGGTGGTTGCTCCATAATGGTGTGGTCTGTGTTTGCTTGGAACGGATCCGGTCCTCTATATGTACGGCTCCTTCGAGACCATTCGCAGCCATGCATGGACGTCATGTTCCTAAACAATGATGGAATTTTTATGGACGACAGTGCATTGTGGCAGCTGGCCACAGTTGTTCGCGATTGGTGTGAAGAACATTCTGGATAATTCGAGCAAATGGTTTGGCCATCCAGATCGCCCAACATGCATCTCATCCAACATTTTGGGACCTAATCGAGAGGTCAGTTCGTGCACAAAATCCTGCACTGGCAACACATTTGCAATTATGGACGGCTATAGAGGCAGCATGAATCAATATTTCTGCAAGAGGCTTTCAACGACTTGCTGAGTCCATGCCACGTCGAGTTACTGCACTACGCTGGGCAAAAAGAGGTCCGACGCCATACTATGAAGCATCCCATGACTTTTAACACCTCATTGTTATATTTCGTGTGGCACTGTGATCTAACGCCTAAGCAGACACGCGGCAGACATTCCATGTTATGCAACGCAGCTACGTAGAGGGGTACTAAACAGTCCCTCATTAAAAAGTGTGCGCTAAGTCTACTTCTCAGCGTGCGGTTTATGGTCTTAATAATTACTCAGGCAGTAGGTTGAAAGCTGTTGGATGTCTCTGGAGTTGTCCAAGCGCTGAGTGAAACTTGGTATGCGGTCTCTAACCCAAAGAATATTACCTTTTGCACATGCGTGTACTAGTACTTGAATTTATTACAGAAAAGCTGTGCATCAATGGATATCAAAGGTTTTACTAAGGGAATCAACGGTTAATCGTCCAGCGACAATTCTGTTATTAGGCACAACATCAATTCAGTTGAACACGAATCCCTTTTTTCGACGAAAGAGCAAAATTTGAACTCCCCCAATCCTTCTGAATACTACTCAAGAGCGAAAATATACTCTAAGATCGCTACTACGCACTGTCGACATAATTAGAGATACAGGTGAACGCGTGATGACAATATTGTTTAGGACAATGAGTTTGCAAAGCATCAAGGATAGGCTAAATTTCAATTATGAGGTGTACGATACCGAACACTTCATGCAGTTTTTATTTCAGCTAGCGACACTTTTGGATACATATGGCACATACCCTAGTTAAAACTGGAAGAATATAATGTGAGCATCCCCGTTCGTAATTGAGCCGAGCGTGGCTCGCGCTCGTTCCATCTCTTATTTTACATCCTGTTTTTCTCGTGTTGCCACCTCGTTATGTCAGTTTCAGTTTCTGGCCGATGGTTTGAATTTGTATGGTTGTAACTGTGTTTTTAAAAACAAAGACCTTCAGCCGTTTTAAAAGTAAGTTTTTCTAAATTAGGCAAGTCTTACGTTATCTGAAGATAAATTATTGTATTGTATTGTATTGTTTTTAAAAGCATCGGCCTTCAGCCGCTTTAGGTTTTTAGTATCTTACTTATCAAGTATTACCTTTTGGAAGATAAAGCTGTGGGCTTACTGCCTGTTGAAAATTTATTGTAGTGTATTGTTTTTAAAAGGCATGGACCTTTAGCCGCTTTAAAATTTTGGATTCTTACTCATCAGGTCTTACATCACTTGGGCTTAGATACTATTTAAGGTTGAAAGCTTTGGGCCTTCTGCCTTGGAAAATTAGTTGTAGTTATTTTAAACAAAGGCCTTCAGCCGTTTGAAGTAAGGTTTCTTATTGGTCATAAAGCCTGGCCCTTCTGCATATTGAAAGGTTATTGTAGTTACGTTGTTTTAAATTTATGGGCCTTCAGCCGCTTTTAAAAACTTAATCCATCTGACTAGTCAAGTCTTACATCGCGTGGCTTTAAATACTATTTAAGGTTAAAGCCTAGAGCCTTCTGTCTCAAAAATAATAATTATTATTATTATAGCAGTTATATTTAATTCATGGGCCTTCAGCTGGTTTAGAATTAAAGACGTTTTCTGTCGATAGTTAAGCTAAGAAGCAGCGCAGTAATGGTTGGACAACTAAATAAAGTGTTATGTTTGGAGTGCAACTGACAGCCGCCCATTCTGGTCCCCTTCCACATTTCCTATTACTTGTCCTGTCCTGCAGGTTTAGCAGGGCGCCTCAGGAATTGTTTCACACACTTCGTAAGAATTTTTATTCCACAAAACTTCATCATCTTACTACCGTATTATTATTATTTCATTTTGAAAGGGAAAAAGGTAGCACTAAGAGTTATTGATCCAATTAATACTTGATTCTATTTCACACATTCTGCTAAATACGAAATAAAAACGTTTAGTTCATCTAAACTGTCAAAATGTTGTTTAGAATAACACATTTAAACATATAATTTTAGAAAACTTGACGAGTCAGTTAGAAAAATGTTACAAATATAAAACTACAAACTTGTAGAAATTCCACGCATGAAAACACAATCTTTATAAAGACTGAACGTACACCAGTTTGGGTGCCATTTCTTCCTTCAGCTTACAATTAGTACACATTTTGAAAACATATCAATATAAGTGTTCTGCACCCATTATTTGCAGTGTTTACAGTATACATGATCCGTCATCTGCAATGGTTATTGACGTCGTTTTGGAAGAATGAAATACAACAAATAAATACGCAAAAGTTGGCGTTCAGTTTCAAATATCAATGACCCGACGCAAATAGACACTGATTTCAATGATCAACAATTATTATTTATACCAGGAAAACAGATTAGTTTTACTATTAAAAAACATGTAAGTATCGCATCCAAAATAACATCGTTGTTGAGATTGTTGTTGTTGTGGTCTTCAGTCCTGAGACTGGTTTCATGCAGCTCTCCATGCTACTCTATCCTGTGCCATCCTCTTCATCTCCAAGCAACTGCTGCGTCCTACATCCTTCTGAATCTGCTTACTGTATTCATCACTTGGTCTCCCTCTATCATTTTTACCCCCCACGCTTCCCTCCACTACTAAACTGGTGATCCCTTGATGCCTCAGAACGTGTCCTATCAACCGATCCTTTCTTCTAGTCACGTTCTGTCACAAATTCCTGTTCTCCCCAATTCTTTTCAGTACCTCCTCATTGGTTACGTGATCTCAGCATCTAACCTTCAACATTCTTCTATAGCATCGCATTACAAAAGCTTCTGTTCCCTTCTTGTCCCAACTGTACATCATCCATGTTTCACTTCCATACATGGCTACATTCCATACAAATACAGGATGTTTCAGAAATAGTATAAATATTTCGAATGCATACATTTAATAAACTTTAAGATATCCGAATATGAAACTTTACACACATATTTATGAACCTCTCAACTTCAGATTACAGATGTTCAATATGTCCTCCATCAGCGACAGGAACGACATCACATCTATACTCAAATTCCCCCCATACTCAGGCAAGCACGTCCTTCATCACTGATGTTATGGCAGTACGGATTCGGTTCTTCAACTCTTCCAGATTCTGTATGAGTGGTAGTACATAAACGTTGTCTTTAACGAAACCCCACAGGAAGAAGTCAGAGGGTGTCAAATCCGGTGACTGTGAAGCCCAGCTGATACATGTTAAGTCGCCAGTTCCTTGACGACCAATCCAACGGTTCGGTAGAGTTTCATTCAGATATTCACGCACTTGTCGAATCCAGTGAGGGGGTGCCCCGTCTTGTTGAAAAATGAATCGGAGGATCAATTTGGTACCTCAACTCGTTGCACTGTAATCACGGAATTGCACTCCGCAAACTCGAGAACAGAAAATGATTTCTGCTGCGGAGTAGCCATTTTAAACATATGGCGGTTACCAAGCAAAACAGAAGACGACTGACATCGAGCGGCTATTAATAAAAACTAGACTAGGTATTCGTTTCTGCAATTGCCGAGCCGAGGCGCAGCGATCGATAGTTTGGACAAAATAATACTTTGCAATAAGTATATTATTTTTTAAACACCCTGTACTTTCAGAAAAAGCTTCCTGACACTTAAAAATCTATATTCGATGTTAACAAATTTCTTTTCTTCAAAAACGCCTTTCTTACCATTGGCAGTCTACATTTTATATCCTCTCTACATCGGCCATCATCAGTTATTTTGCTGCCCAAATAACAAAACTCATCTGCCACTTTAAATGTTTTCTTTCCTAATGCAATTCCCTCAGCATCACCTGATTTAATTCGACTACATTCCATTATTCTTGTTTTGCTTTTGTTGACGTTCATCTTACATACTTTCAAGACATTGCCCATTCCGTTCAACTGCTCTTCCAAGTCCTTTGCTGTCTCTAACAGAATTAAAATGCCATTGGCAATTCTCAAATATTTTATTTCTTCTCCCTGACTTTAATCCCAATTCCAAATTTTTCTTTTTTTTCCATTACTGCTTGCTCAGTGTGCAGATTGAATAACATTGGAGATAGGCTGCAACCCCGTCGCACTTCCTTCTCAACTACCACTTCCCTTTCATGCCCACAGATTCTTATAGCTGTCATCCGGTTTCTGTACAAACCGCAAATAGCCTTTCGCTCCCTGTATTTTACCCCTGGCACCTTTAGAATTTGAAAGACAGTATTCCAGTCAACATAGTCAAAACCTTTCTCTAAGGCCGCAAATACCATAAATGTAGGTTTGCCTTTCCTTAACCTATCCTCTAAGGTAAGTCGTTGGGTCAGTATTGCCTCAGGTGTTCCAACATTTCTACGGAATCCAAGCCGACCTTCCCCGAGGTCGGCTTCTACCATTTTCCTTTCTTTTGTCAAAAATTCATCTTAGTATTTTACAAACATCACTTATTAAACTGATACTTCGATAATTCTCATACCTGTCAGCACCTGCTTTCTCTGGAATTGGAATTATTATATACTTCTTGATATGTCAAGGTATTTCGCTTGTCTCATACATCTTCCTCACATGATGGAAGAGTTTTGTCATGGCTGGCTCTCACAAGGCTATCAGTAGTTCTAACGGGAGGTTGTCTACTCTTGGGGCTTTCTTTCGACTGAGGTCCTTCAGAGCTCTGTCAAATTCTTCACGCAGTATGTTACCTCCCGTCTCATTTCCATCTATGTCTTCTTCCATTTCCGTAATAGTGCTCTCAAGTACTTCTCCCTTGTAGAGACCCTCTATATACTCCTTCTACCTTTCTGCTTTCCCATCTTTGCTTAGGACAGGTTTTCCATCCGAGCTCTTGGTATTCATGCAGGTGGTACTTTTTTCTCCAAAGGTCTCCAATTTTTCAGTGGGTCGCATCTACTTTCGCCTAGCGATATATCCTTTTGAACCCTTGCATTTGTCCTCTAGCCATTCCTGTTTAGCCATTTTGCACTTCTCGTCCTTCTCATTTTGCAGACGTTTCTATTCACTTTCGCCTGCTTCATCTACTGCATTTTTATATTTTCTACTTCCATCAGTTAAATTCAATATCCCTTCTGTTACCCAAGGATTTCTACTAGCCCTCGTCTTTTTATCTACTTGATGCTCTGCTGCCTTCACTATTTACTCTCTCAAAGCTATCCATTCTTCTTCTACTGTATTCCTTTCCCCTGTTCTTGTCAATCGTTCCCTAATGCTCCCTCTGACACGCTCAACAACCTCTGGTTCTTTCAGTTTATCTAGGCCCCAGATCCTTAAATTCCTACTTTTCTGCAATTTCTTCAGTTTTAATCTACAGCCCATAACCAGTATATTGCGGTTAGAGTCCACATCTGCCCTGGAAATGTCTTACAGTTTAAAATCTAGTTCCTAAATCTTTGTCTTACCATTATACAAACTATCTGAACCCTTTCAGTGTCTCCAGGTCTCTTCCAGGTATACAGCCTTCTTTTCCGATTCTTAAACGACGTATCAGCGATGATTTTATGCTCTGTGCAAAATTGTACCAGGTGGCTTACTCTTGCATTCCTTTCCCCCAGCCCATATTCACCTACTATTTTTCCTTGCCTTGCTTTTCCTATTATCGAATTCCAGTCCCCAATGACTATTAAATTTTTGTCTCCCTTAACTATCTGCAAAATTTCTTTCATCTCATCATGGATTTTTTCAATCTTTTCATCATGCGCGGCTAGTTGGTATAAGAACTTGTATTACTGTGGTGGTTGTGGACTTTGTGTCTGTCTTGGCTACAATAATGCATCCACTGTGCTGTTCGTAGTAACTTATCTGCGTTCCTACTTTCTTATTCATTGTTAAACGCACTGCTGCATTACCCCTATTTGATTTTGTATTTATAACCCTATATTCATATGACCAGAACTCCAGTTCCTCCTGCTACCCAGTTCCACTAACTCGCACTATAACTTCCACCTACCCATTTCCCTTTTTAAAGTTTCTAACCTACCTGACCGATTAAGGGATCTCACATTCCACGGTCCTATCTTGATAACGATATCCACCTGAGTAGTCTTCTTCCAGAGATCCGAATGAGAGACTATTTTACATCCAGAATATTTTACCCAAGAGGACACGATCATCATTTAACCATAAAGTAGAGCTGCACGCCCTCGGGAAAAATTATGGCTGTAATTTCCCCCTGCTTTCAGCATTTCGCAGTATGAGCACAGCGAGAGCGTTTTGGTTAGTGTTACAAGGCCAGATCAGTCAATCATCCAGACTGTTGCCCCTGCAACTATTGAATTAGTTGCTGCCCCTCTTCAGGAACCACGCGTTTGTCTGGCCTCTCAACAGATACCCCTCCGCTGTGATTCGACCTACGGTACGGCTATCTGTATCGCTGAGGCAAGCAAGCCTGCCCACCAACGGCAAGGTCATGGTTCATGGTAAGGCAAATAATATCAGTGTGCAATGATTGTTTTCTGTACTCCAAAAGTGCACTAAATACTAAAGGATTAGTAGGATAATACTGTCAAGAGGATATTTACAAGTGGTAGTTTATATAGCAGTTGTGTGGCGGGATTGTTCTGGAGTAAACGCGTTTAAGCTCGAAACATGCATACATATGCGAGAGGTGGAATTGGGCTTTATTAGTAATGGATATTAGACGCTGAGACGCATTTGAGTTGATAGACAGCCATCAACATCAGACTTCAAAGACGAAAAGACAGTATTTAGTTCTATTTTTATACTGGGAAAATGTTGAGAAAACTTAGATTTCCCCACTCTAGCTGGAGAAGAATATGCTGGGAAAATAGGCAAAAATCTTAATTCTAGTTCTTACATTCACATGAAGATTTATGTGTCAATGTGAAACGTCCCCTTAGAATAATTATACATGACTGTGTTTAAACTGACAAACAATATTTTTTTAGCGCAACGCAGTCTGACTTTCAGTAATCCCTACAAGAGAATGGCCCTGACTAAATTAACCTATACTTTTCACAAATTACTTACCTCACAAAAATCTTCGTTACTCGAACTACTGCAATACAGCGAGCGCCACTACTGCCAGCTAAGTAAAAGATTCAAACTACGGAAGGCACTAACTACTGATAGGCATAGTTAGCAAATGAAAGATTTTAATAGAGAACAAACAATGTATTTACCTTAATAGTCATAATACATATAGCAGTTCATGACATCCATTCTTACAAATGTACTGTTTCTGGTGGACACACGTGCAGATCATCCGCTCTCACAGATCCGCCATCTCACTTCCCCACATCCACCACTGCTGGCGGCTCACCTCCAACTGCCCAACGCTACGCGCTGTTAACAGCCAACAGCCCAACACTACAATAGCGAACAACAATGCAAACCAGCCACAGACTGCACACAGCACATCCAGTGATTTTCATACAGAGCGCTACGTGGCGTTACCAATATAAAAACCTAAAAAGCCTACTTACAAATGTTATAATAATTTATACAGTCAGATCCTGACGGCAGACGTATCGGAAAATTCTGGGAGGTTCATTCAACGGATCCAAATTTTTCGTCGATTCCTTCGTGGAGCAGTGTGAAGTTGAAACCGAGGGACAGGAGACGCAAAGTGAAATACTTAATTCCGCATATAAAAATATACTCACGAATGAAGATATAGCCAAGCCACCATTTGACTGCAGTACACACTGACAAATGAACGACACTGATGTGAATACCTCTGCTGTTTAAGAACTTCTCACACTACTGGAAGCCAATAAGGCAACAGGTTCTGACGGTATTCGAGTTAGATCTTACGCTGAATACGATGTAGATTGAACCCCTTTTCTAGCCAAAATTTATCGAGAATTTATCCCATAGCGAATAGTCCTGCTTTACTGGCAAACGAGGAAGGTCACTCCTGCTTCAAAACAAAAAAAAAATAGTGAGGCGGTGGTGGGTAAAAGACCGGATGCAAAGAACTAAAGATCCATGCCGCTATCTCCCATCTGTTTCAGGATATTCTAAGCTCAAACATTGTACATTACCGGAGAAAGACAAGGGTCTCTCAGACTGTTGCCATGGATTCAGGAAATAACCAAGCTTGTGAATTACAGCTTGTGTTGTTCACAGACGACATATTGCAAACAGTATGTGGTCGGCCTCCCTTTGAAACACAATACAGGAACGCTACACGTGAACGTCACAGACAACGAAAGGGACCGATTACCCTGCTTGCGTGTGTTCGGAATATTACAACCCCCACTAAAGCCCGCTCGTTATCCGCCCTTAGCCTGGATCGTACATAGTCATATTTACACAGAAGCGCCAAAGAAACTGGTATAGGCATGCGTATTCAAATACAGAAATATGTAAACAGGCAGAATACGGCGCAGCGATCAGCAACGCCTATAAAAGACAAGTGTCTACCACAGTTGTAAGATCGGTTACTGTTGCTACAATGGTAGGTTATCAAAATTTAAGTGCATTCTAACGTGCAGTTATAGTCGGCGCACGAGTGAACACAGCGTCTCCGAGGTAAGGATGAAGTGGGGATTTTCCCGTGCGACCAATTCACGAGTGTACCGCGAATATCAGGAATCCGGTAAAACATCAAATCTCCGACATCGCTGCGGCCAGTGAAAGATCCAGAAGAAACGGGACCAACAACGACTGAAGAGAATCGTTCAACGTGACAAAAGTGCAACCCTTCCCTGGATTGCTGCAGTACATCAACAAAAGTGAGCGTGCGAACCATTCAGCGAAACTTTATCGATATGGGCTTTCGGAGCCGAAGGCCCACTCATGTACCCTTGATGACTGCACGACACTAAGCTTTCCGTCTTTCCTAGACCGACATTGGACTGTTGATGACGGGGAACGTGTTGGCTGGTCGGACGAGTCTCGTTTCAAATTGTATCGAGCGGATGGACGTGTACAGGTATGGAGAGAACCTCACGAATCCATGGACCCTGCATGTCAGCAGTGGCTGTTAGAGCTGGTTGAGACTCTGTAACGGTGTGGGGCGTGTGCAGTTGGAATGGTATGGGACTCCTCCTACGTCTCGATACGACTCTGACATGTGACACGTATGTAAGCATCCTGTCTGATCACCTGCATTCATTCATGTTCTAGGTGCTTCAGTCCGGAACAGCGCTGCTGCTGCGGGCGCAGGTTCGACTCCTGCCTCGGACTTGGACGTGTGTAGTGTCCTTACGTTAGTTACGTTTAAGTAGTTCTAAGTCTAGGGGACTGATGACCTCAGATGTTAAGTCCCTTAGTGCTTAGAGCCATTCATCATTCATGTTCATCGTGCATTCCGACGGACTTGTGAAATTCCAGCAGGACAATGCGAGACCCCACACGTCCAGAGTTATTACAGCGTGGCTCCAGGCACATTCTTCTGAGTTTAAGCTCTTCCGTTGGCCACCAAACTCCCCAGACATAAAAATTATTGAGCATACCTGATATGCCTTGCAACGTGCTGTTCAGAAGAGATCTCCAACCCCTCGTACTTTTACGGATTAGTGGACAGCCCTGCAGGCTTCATGGTTTCAATTCCCTCCAGCACTACTTCAGACATTAGTCGAGTCCATGCCACGTCCTATTGCAGCACTTCTGATTGCTCGTGGGGGTTCTACACGATGTTAGGCAGGTGTACCAGTTTCTTTGGTTCTTCAGGGTACACCACGTCCACATGCACCAAAGACGATCGAGCAGTTGTTTAACAGCACTGGTTGAAGACTGGAACGCCCTACCACAAGAACTTCTAACCAACCTCCTGGCCAACATGGAAGCGCGTTCCAGAATATTCATTGCCATCCGTTGTGATCCCATACCCTATTAGAACAATGTACCGCCTTTTGTAATGGCCAGGCGACCTTCATAAAAGGAGATGACTTCAGTGTAATTCTTGCCTTTGAAAAAAGGAAGTGTAATTTCTGTTCGTTCAAAAAATGGTTCAAATGGTTCTGAACACTATGCGACTTAACATCTGAGGTCATCAGTCCCCTAGACTTAGAACTACTTAAACCTAACTAACCTAAGGAAATCCCACACACCCATGCCCGAGGCAGGATTCGAACCTGTGACTGTAGCAGCAGTGCGATTCCGGACTGAAGCGCCTAGAATCGCTCGGCCACAGCGGCCGGCTTTCTGTTCGTCTCATTGTGCATTTCTTTCAGTTACCTTGTGTACTATAGTCTAGCAACAATGCGTGGTACAAAGAATCATCGACCTATTTTACTTGTTTGTGACACATAATGCGAAATTACTTACACTCCAGTGTTTATCGCCTGAATACAAACATTTCCTCCGACAACTCCTAGGTTGTTCTGGATGTCCACTCAAAGCGTGCTCAGTTTAAATAACCGATTTTATGGTATAAACATTAAATGAACAAAGCAATATAAACGTTAAGTACACTAATGGCCACTAGAATTGCTACACCAAGAAGAAATGCAGATGAAAATGGGTATTCATTGGACAAATATATTATACTAGAACTGACATGTGATTACATTTTCACGCAATTTGGGTGCATAGATCCTGAGAAATCAGTACCCAGAACAACCACCTCTGGCCGTAATAACGGCCTTGATACGCCTGGGCATTGAGTGAAACAAAGCTTGGATGGAGCGAACAGGTACAGGTGCCCATGCAGCTTCAACACGATACCACAGTTCATCAAGAGTAGTGACTGGCGTATTGTGACGAGCCAGTTGCTCGGCCACCATTGACCAGAAGTTTTCAGTTGGTGAGAGATCTGGACAATGTGCCGGCCAGTGCAGCAGTCGAACATTTTATGTATCCAGAAACGCCCGTACGGGACCTGCAACATGCGGTCGTGCATTATCCTGCTGAATTGTAGGGTTTCGCAGGGATCGAACGAAGGGTAGAGCCACGGGTCGTAACACATCTGAAATGTAACGTCCACTGTTCAAAGTGCCGTCAATGCGAACAAGAGGTGACCGAGACGTGTAACCAATGGCACCCCATACCAACACGCCGGGTGATACACCAGTATGGCGATGACGAATACACGCTTCTAATGTGCGTTCACCGCCATGTCGCCAAATACGGATGCGACCATCATGATGCTGTAAACAGAATCTAGATTTATCCGAAAAAATGACGGTTTGCCATCCGTGCACCCAAGTTCGTCGTTGAGTACACCATCGCAGCGTCAAGGGTAACCGCAGCCATGGTCTCCGAGCTAATAGTCCATGCTGCTGCAAACGTCGTCGAACTGTTCGTGCAGATGGTTGTTGTCTTGCAAACGTCCCCATCGGTTGACTCAGGGATCGAGACGTGGCCGCACGATCCGTTACAGCCATGCGAATAAGATGCCTGTCATCTCGACTGCTAGTGTTACGAGGCCGTTGGGATCCAGCACAGCGTTCCGTATTACCCTCCTGATCCTACCGATTCCATATTCTGTTAACAGTCATTGGATTTCGACCAACGCGAGTAGCAATGTCGCGATACAATAAACCGCAGTCGCGATTGGCTACAATCCGACCTTTATCAAAGTCGGAAACGTGATGGTACGCAATTCTCCTCCTTACACGAGGCATCACAACAACGTTTCACCAGGCAACGCCGGTCAACTGCTGTTTGTGTATGAGAAATCGGTTGGAAACTTTCGTCATGTCAGCACGTTGTATGTGTCGCCACCGGCGCCAACCTTGTGTGAATGCTCGGAAAAGCTAATCATTTGCATATCACAGCATCTTCTTCCTGTCGGTTAAATTTCGCGTCTGTGGCACGTCATCTTCGTGGTGTAGCAATTTTAATGGCCAGTAGTGTGAAACTACGCGAAAAGGTCGAGCAGGTGTGGAACAATGTATGGTCACCCATGTAGTGGACTGCAAGCAACAGGGAGTGCCTGCATAGTCGCCCGTGGAGGCTACAGTTAATACTAACGCTCATAGGCCCAGAACCGCTTAAACAATTTATCTGTAAATGCCATCATTTCATGTACTCCGTTTCTACAGTACATCTTAAGGAAATTGGAAAATTTTCTGCGGTAGCTCTGATATCTTTTTTCCAGCAGAGTAACAATGGGAAAACGTGTAGCTAGATTGTGCGTCTCGACGTATCCCCTGATGCTGGAATGGCGCCTGGAGCCTAGGAGGTAGTATGCACTGGGTTTTGGCTCGGAGCCAGTCGGTTCGCTGTTTTTGTTGGTGCCAGCGATCGTGCACGTCCTTGCGGTAGAGTCTGCTTACGCAGGTCTCTGTGCTATTGTCCCACTGCGGTGTGTACGGCGCCGATATGTGGTTTCAGAATGCTATTCCACATACTTGCAAGAGATCACTGCATGCTCTTGGCTTAATCTATGTATTTCACGCGTATCACTATCGTTTCTTGCAGATCGTTTTACTTTTGACTCATGTTTACACATAGTAAATTCTTGCGACGCGTATTTGATCAAATTTTAACTAAAAATCAACCTTCATTACCAAATAGATGTAGGTATTCTGTTGCGATGAACACATGCATGAATACTGGTGGAAAACTCTCGAAGAGAAGTGGGAAGAAATATTTCACTGTGTTATTTTCAGCTCATACTCGCATTATTTAGAGACATTGTTTTAGTTATTATTGTTTGATATCTGAAACAAATTATAGCCGGCCGGTGTGGCCGCGCGGTTCTTGGCGCTTCAGTCTGGAACCGCGTGACCGCTACGGTCGCAGGTTCGAATCCTGCCTCGGGCATGGATGTGTGTGATGTCCTTAGGTTAGTTAGGTTTAAGTAGTTCTCAGTTCTAGGGGACTTATGGCCACAGATGTTAAGTCCCATATTGCTCAGAGCCATTTGAACCATTTGAACAAATTATAATCATCCACATGGGGCTACCTACTTGCAAAGAATCTTTTGAAAAATTAAACTATATTTCTAGTAAAATTTGTTGTCGCCTTTTTCATTGCATTAAAAGGTTTCCCTTGTCTGAACTTGCAGCCACGTGGCTTTCTATTTTTACATCGCTACTGGGTTTCCTCATAGTACCTTTTTACTGCTCTGCTTCACTAAGGAATGCACCTGTTCTACTTCGGACGGACTCTTCTTCTGTCTCTCGTTGCATTTACAGGTATCTGGTAAGTCGACGAGTTGCGCATTGTTGATGCACGCAGTTCGGAGGAGCGACGACGTCAAATCATTCTCTTCAACGTAAATTCCGTCATGCTTTGCTAAGATACGGAAGTTCTTGTCCTGAGTCCTTAGTTTCAGAACGTAACGTACATAAGCCAAATACCCTGTATTGCTTCGGTTTCGTCTGCAAGACGAAGCTCATTAAATCAAACAATGTAAAATCCAGGATGGAATGTAACACTACTATGAGAAGGAAAGGTGCTACTCACCGTAACGCGGAGATGCTGAGTCGCAGATGGGCACAACAAAAAGACACTCACAATTATAGCTTTCGGCCGTTAAGGTCTTCGTCAACTCCGGCAACTGAAACCAGTTGCGTTTGCGTGTGTGTGTGTGTGTGTGTGTGTGTTGAAACACGTATGTATTCATTACCAGCGATTGCGAGGCATGACAGAATCTCTGACCAGTGAGTTATTTCTCGTTGCTAGTCTGCGCTTGACCGCGCGAGACATCAGTTGCGTGTAGCGAGTCGGGAGGAACAGTAGTTCAGTTGTACTCTGTCTATAGTAGAAGTCAGTATGCTAGTTGCGAGTAGCGAGTCGGCAGGAGCAGTTGTACTCTGTCTGTAGTAGTAGTCAGTCGGATACGGTAGCAGACGTCGGTATGCGTCGGCGGCGTGCTCTTCTTGCGACTCTGGTCAGGATTGTGGTGGACGATGAGTATTGTTGTAGAAGGTAATGAAGCAGCATTGCGCACATCTAGTAATGTATGTTAATTGTAATTAATTTGTTCAACAAATGCCCCAATAATAATTTTTTATAAAGTAACTCTTTTGAAGAAAAAGTATTAATTTCAATTTAAAGAATTTTTCCACTCTTTTGAAGAAAAAGCATTCATTTCAATTTAAAGAATATTTCCTATGAATTTCCTCCAAGAATCAAAACTAAATATACGCCAGCATTGCACGAAGCTGTGTCGATAGATAAGAGCAGATATAGATGCAGTTTTTATGATGCAGTTTTTATTGAGATAAGAATTTTGCCTTTTTTATTCAGAATACAGGGCCGAAGGTCAGCGCTGCTGTCCTTATAAAATTTATCAGGTTTAATTATTTCACAGGGGCGAAGGTCAGCGCTGCTGCCCTCGTAAAATTTATCAGGTATTATTATTTCTGTTAGGAGGTTACATTTCCTACATGGTTCATTATTTAATCAATATTGTGTGGTTTTTGGTCAATAATCATTCCTTAATTTTGTGGGGAGTTTACGCTTGGCTTCATTTCAATCTAACGATATTTTGTGGGGAGTTAACATTTGGCACATTTTTATTGTCATTGACTTTTATAATATTTCTTTATTTCTGTGGGGAGGTTACACTTGCCTCATTATCATTGTCATAAATTTTTGCGGGGAGGTTACAGTGTGTGTGTGTGTGTGTGTGTGTGTGTGTGTGTGTGTGTGTGTGAGCGCATATGTCTCTCTATTGCTGACGAAGGCCTTAACGGCCGAAAGCTCTTCCTACCGTTCTCGTTAGATTTTCAGAGCCAGACTGCGTTATCGGAATACCATGGCTGGAAATTGGCTGCAATTCAATGTAAAATTGTTTCAAAATTTTAACTGAACATTTAGTAATATTTTTCAAGACGACTGCAGGCTTTCAAACTCTCGCAGAAATAGTATTTTCTGGAACACCAGTCTGATGAACCAGAAGGTTTCTGACCCCGCGATGCCCAACCGCGAATGAAGTATTAGGCAAGGAAGGAAGCGACACAGTATTTCAAAACAGGAATAAAAACGGAGTTGAAACGCGTGAAAGATTAACTTCGAAGGTGCAATGTCCAGGTAACAGAGGAAGAACAACTGTGAAGAACTATGAGGACATTAATACAGCGGTTTTCGGATGACCAACCAGCACACTGTGAAGAACTATGAGGACATTAATACAGCGGTTTTCGGGTGACCAACCAGCAGACTGCAATCGTCGAGGAATTACACGATTGATAGAATGTGCCGACCGATGTTTACAGAGACTTGGTGGCCATAACGTAACATAATGTCATGTAGCTTTGTGACTTTGATGTGTAGTGCAGAATTCAATAAAAGTGTAAGAGATCCATGACTAAGGAGTTTGTTGCTAACGCACTCGAGCAGATGTAATTTTGATGGATTGCTCACGCGCTGCCTGCGATATGTAAGCTACAAGAGAATCGCAGACCAGAGAGCAGTGTCGGCTGCAGTAGGACCAGTGTCAGCAGTAGTAGTAGTGGTGGTAGCTGGCAGTAGGGCGATTGGGACAGTCGTCCCTGAGCGATATACAGGGCTATTACAAATGATTGAAGCGATTTCATAAATTCACTGTAGCTCCATTCATTGACATATGGTCACGACACACTACAGATACGTAGAAAAACTCATAAAGTTTTGTTCGGCTGAAGCCGCACTTCAGGTTTCTGCCGCCAGTGCGCTCGAGAGCGCAGTGAGACAAAATGGCGACAGGAGCCGAGAAAGCGCATGTCGTGCTTGAAATGCACTCACATCAGTGAGTCATAATAGTGCAACGACACTTCAGGACGAAGTTCAACAAAGATCCACCAACTGCTAACTCCATTCGGCGATGGTATGCGCAGTTTAAAGCTTCTGGATGCCTCTGTAAGGGGAAATCAACGGGTCGGCCTGCAGTGAGCGAAGAATCGGTTGAACGCGTGCGGGCAAGTTTCACGCGTAGCCCGCGGAAGTCGACGAATAAAGCAAGCAGGGAGCTAAACGTACCACAGCCGACGGTTTGGAAAATCTTACGGAAAAGGCTACAGCAGAAGCCTTACCGTTTACAATTGCTACAAGCCCTGACACCCGATGACAAAGTCAAACGCTTTGAGTTTTCGGCGCGGTTGCAACAGCTCATGGAAGAGGATGCGTTCAGTGCGAAACTTGTTTTCAGTGATGAAGCAACATTTTTTCTTAATGGTGAAGTGAACAGACACAATGTGCATTCGTGCAGCAAATTCGCAATTCACCAAAAGTTAACGTGTTTTGTGCAATCTCACGGTTTAAAGTTTACGGCCCCTTTTTCTTCTGCGAAAAAAACGTTACAGGACACGTGTATCTGGACATGCTGGAAAATTGGCTCATGCCACAACTGGAGACCGACAGCGCCGACTTCATCTTTCAACAGGATGGTGCTCCACCGCACTTCCATCATGATGTTCGGCATTTCTTAAACAGGAGATTGGAAAACCGATGGATCGGTCGTGGTGGAGATCATGATCAGCAATTCATGTCATGGCCTTCACGCTCTCCCGACTTAACCCCATGCGATTTCTTTCTGTGGGGTTATGTGAAAGATTCAGTGTTTAAACCTCCTCTACCAAGAAACGTGCCAGAACTACGAGCTCGTATCAACGATGCTTTCGAACTCATTGATGGGGACATGCTGCGCCGAGTGTGGGAGGAACTTGATTATCGGCTTGATGTCTGCCGAATCACTAAAGGGGCACATATCGAGCATTTGTGAATGCCTAAAAAAACTTTTTGAGTTTTTGTATGTGTGTGCAAATCATTGTGAAAATATCTCAAATAATAAAGTTATTGTAGAGCTGTGAAATCGCTTCAATCATTTGTAATAACCCTGTAGTATAAGGTAAAAATAGCCGCGGCCATATCTAATTTGTTACAACTATATTTGTACTAATGTTATATCAAGTCCCATGTAAATGTTTTAATAAATCTTTTAATAATAATACTTTTTATAAAATTAACTTTTTGATAATCATTCAACTGAATTTAAAGAATTTATTAATTTCTGCAATCCATGGTCATCCCGATTATCGTAAAGAAAAATCAGTTGTTTCTTTTTATACATGACAGATCTAGCGGCCAGCATTGCACTGAGCTGTGCCAGAAACATTTCTTATAGGAGCAGATATATACGCGTTATCCGGCGACTTCATTGAGGTAAGAATTTTCAATTTATTCAGTATGATCTTTCAGGGCCATGACGCAACACTGCTGACGTCCAAATTTACCAGCTTAGATTCACAGTCAGCTAATTATTGAAAGGTTATATATACAGGTCACATTTTTATTGGGAGGTTAGTCACGTTATTATTGCGAGGTTACAGAAATAAACTGTTGGGAGCTTACACTAAATGTGAATGTTGTATAATTATACATATATATTTTTTTCTGTTGGGAGGTTACAAAAGTTTATCGGTCTCCCTCAATAAAGTGTTTGTCTTTTTGAAACCCCTTGTATTTAATACTAACACAGAAATGAAAGTACAATTAAACGCATGCTGTCGCTGATGTTGCATTACAAATATTACAACTGGCTGCTCGTACTGAGTGTGGTATTTGATCAACCTCTCCACACTGATAAGTTATTTCTGCCCTATAATGCGTAATTTAGTTTTATCTTCTGTTATCGTTCATTAATATTTCTGTCATCTCAGACCAATAATCTTTATTTTTTACGTTAAAATCTGACGTTATAGGATCGTTCAAGAAACAGTGGATGCTACTGCATTATTGGTAAGATTAAAATTACAAAATTTGCCCAGAATCCAAACTCTCGAACCTGAGTGTTCTACCTCAAAACTCTACCCGCTGCACTAACTGGGCAGAATAGCTCCACACTACTGAGTTAAGTTCCCCGTCAGACATGGTCACTAAATTGCCTTTCTTTGACCTCTGCTGGAGATATGCACTGGACAAAACTTCATAACCGTCTTTTTACTACTGTTAGAATTCAAGGCATCACACTGTGACATCAGAGTGCGCGAACGTTTGTTTACCCTGTATATACTGGCAAGCCACTGTATAATGCGTTGCGCAAACGGAAATGACGAAAGTCGTGGGATACCTCCTAATATCGTGTCGGACCTCGTTTTGTCCCGCGCAGTGCGGCAACTAGACGTGGCATGAAGTCAATAAGTCGCTGGAAGTCTCCTGGCCGGCCGGTGTGGGCGAGCAGTTCTAGGCGCTACAGTCTGGAACCGCCCGACCGCTACGCTCACAGGTTCGAATCCTGCCTCGGGCGTGGATGTGTGTGATGTGCTTAGGTTAGTTAGGTTTAACTAGTTCTCAGTTCTATGGGACTTATGACCACAGATGTTAAGCCCCATAGTGCTCAGAGCCGAAGTCTGCTGCTGAAATATTGAGCCATGTTGCCTCTACAGCCGTCCATAATTACGAAAATGTTGCCGGTGCAAGACTTTGTGCACCAACTTACCTCTCTATTATGACCCACAGATGTTCGATGGGATCCCTGTCTGGCGATCCGGGTGGCCAAATTATTCGCTCAAATTGTCCAGAATGCTATTGGTCCGGTGACGTCGATTTTGAGAACATGAAGTCCATGAATGGCTGCAAATGGTCTCGAAATAACCGTATATAACGATTTCCAGTCAATGATCGGTTCAGTTGGACCAGAGACCCACCTCATTCCATGTAAACACAGACCACAAAATAATGGAACCACCACCAGTTTTCACAGCGCCTTGTTGACAGCTTGGGCCCATAGTGTCATAGGGGCTGCGCCACACTCGAACCCTACCATCAGCTCTTACCAACTGCAATCGAGACTCATTTGACCAGGACACGGTTTTCCTGTTGTCCATGGTCCAACAGGTATAGTCACGCGTCCAGGAGAGGCGCTGCAGGCTATGTATGCTGTTAGCAAAGGCACTAGAGTCGGTCGTCTGCTTCCGTAGCCCGTTAACGCCAAATTTTGCAGTACTGTCGTAACGGAGAAGTTCGTCATACGTGCCACACTGATTTCTGCTGTTATTTCACGCAGTGTTGCTTGTCTGTTGGCCCTGACAACTCGACGCAAACGCCGCTGCTCTCGGTCGTTAAGTGAAGCCATCTGCCGCTGCGTTGTCCGTAATGCCTGAAATTTGGTATTCACGGCACACCCTTGACGCGGAGGATCTCGGAATATTGAATTCCCCAACGACTTGCGAAGTGGAATGCCACATGCGTCTAGCTCCAGTCACTACTCCACGTTCGAAGTCAGTTAATTTCTGTCGTGCGGCCACAGTCAAATATGAAATGTTTTCACATGAGTTACCTGAGTACAAGTGACAGCTGTACCAATGAACTGCCATGTATATTTCGTGTACGCAATAGTGCTGCCATCTGTGTATGTGCATATCGTTGTCCCATTGCTTGTCACCTCAGCATACTCTGTGTCGTATCAGTAGTATGTAATTACTGCCCCATTCTATTCACATACGTAGTGGAAAAAAACAACTGTCTGTATATCTGCGTATGTTCTCTAACATATATCTTATCCTCATGAAGCCATATTTGCGATGATCATAGAATGATTGATTTGTTATCGTACAAACCGAAATGTAACCAGGATAAACAGTTAATGAATCTCCTTCCCCCCTTCTTCCCCCCCCCCCCCTTTCACGCGCACATACCGAGCGAGGTGGCGCAGTGGTTAGACACTGGACTCGCATTCGGGAGGACGACGGTTCAATCCCGGGTCCGGGCATCCAGATTTAGGTTTTCCGTGATTTCCCTAAATCACTCCAGGCAAATGCCGGGATGGTTCCTCTGAAAGGGCTCGGCCGACTTCCTTCCCCATTCTTCCCTAATCCGATGAGACCGATGACCACGCTGTCTGGTCTCCTTCCCCAAACAACCAACCAACCGCGCTCACATAAACACATATTTATGTATATTAATAAAAAATAAAATTAAATTAAAATTAAAAAATAAAAACATTGACACACAGCAAAATACACACACAATCACACACACACAAACAGACATAAAAAAACCTCTCGGGAAATAATTACTCGATTACACACACACACACACACACGCACGCACACGCACACAAACGCTCGCACCAAATATCAAACCACGAAAGTGGTTCAAATGGCTCTAAGCACTATGGGACTTAACATCTGAGGTCATCAGTCCCCAAGACTTAGAACTACTTAAACCTAACTAACCTAAGGACATCACACACAGCCATGCACGGGGCAGGATTCGAACCTGCGACCGTAGCAGCCCGCGGTTCCGGACTGAAGCGCCTAGAACCGCTCCGCCACAGCGGCCGGCTATCAAACCACAACACAAACAAAAGAAAGACAAACACACAACAACAGTTGGCAACAGTACACACCGAAAACACACATATTTTGATCATAAAATGGAAAGTATGAGTGATATATGCGATATGACAAAAGTGGGTAAGAACACCAGAAATCGGCCAGCTGGAGTGGAAATTAACGAATACAACTCCAGGACCACACACAGGAGTTAACAGCGCTGGAAATCGTAAGTAACACCCCATGATAAGTTCACATTACGAACTTTGTGCTACAAAAGTTGATTTTAACCTAAAAAACAAGAGAAAGACAAGACAAAAGGTAATACATCATCATATTATATCCACCACATAATACGTTTATTGTTCGTAAAAAAGGAAACGTGTATTACAGGCCACTGATGATACTTCCCAAATAAATGAAGAGAAACGCGTATGGCAACTAACAAACTGCCTTCAATTGGTTGCACAGACGGTACAGACCTCCAAGAATTTAAAGAAACAAAGGGAAAGACGGAAATCAGCAAAAAAATGATGATGATAAATCATTGACATAAAATGACAAGAGTATGGGACCTCCCTTGGGGATGCCTCACACTACATGCCTCCATTGTGACTTTATGGTGCCAGGCATGACGCATTACTGTCGGGATGTCAGAAGGCAGACGTTGTGCTGTGATGTTTACGGAATTCTGGTTAGTATTCCTCAGGTTATTTGTAATTAAGTAGTCGGATAGATGGTTTGTAGTTACCTTATGCAGTGCGGAAGGAATGCAAATAGGTCGGTAAGCAGGGGGTGCTGTGGCAACGTCCTTTTTTGGTACCAGCTTAACTAGTCCTTGTTTCCAGACCTCAGGGAAAACAGTTTGGTTAAGTGTAAGTAGGCTGTAGGTTTTTTTATTGGTAACGCCACCTCTGTATGAAAAATCACTGGCTGTGCTGTGTGCAGCCTGTGGGCAGTTTGCATTGTTGTCTGCCATTGTAGTGTTGGGCAGCGGCAGCTGGATGTGAACAGCGCGTAGCGTTGCGCAGTTGGAGGTGAGCCGCCAGCAGTGGTGGATGTGGGGAGAGAGATGGCGGAGTTTTGAAATTTGTCATGAACTGCTTTATTTATATATGATGATATCAAGGTAAATACATTGTTTGTTCTCTATTAATATCTTTCATTTGCTAACTATCCCTATCAGTAGTTAGTGCCTTCCATAGTTTGAATCTTTTATTTAGCTGGCAGTAGTGGCGCTCGCTGTATTGCAGTAGCTTGAGCAGCGAAGATTTTTGTGAGGTAAGTGATTTGTGAAAGGTATAGTTTAATGTTAGTCAGGGCCATTCTTTTGTAGGGAATTTTGAAAGTCAGATTGCGTTGCGCTAACAAAATATTGTGTGTCAGTTTAAGCACAGTCATGTATAATTGTTCAAAGGGGAGGTTTCAAGCTTAACTAGTCCTTGTTTCCAGACCTCAGGGAAAACAGTTTGGTTAAGGAGTGGTTGAAGATATCTGTTTTGCACTGAGATACCGTCGTGTCTACTAGACGCTGATCTATCCCTATGAAGTAATCATTGAGTCTCTGTTTCCTTTGTGGTTCAATTGTGGTTCTGGGTAATGTGCAGTAGAGGTTTAATTCTCCAACTAGGACAATGGGTTCAGCTGCAGCTTTTACTTTGCCTACACCATATGCCTATATAAGGCCTATGCTTATACAGGGTGCAAATTTTTGACTGCGCTTTCTATACCCGTCGTGGAACTACTTTTGTTTAAACAAATGACTCTTTAAATGAATGAAAACTGCGAAGCATGAAATAAAAAACGAAGACAAGCAGTTTGCATCTCACAAATATAAAATATTTATATTTTAAGTATTTCAATGAAATAGAAAATGCTTTTAGTAAAAAAAGGTATTTCAGATGCAAAATAAAAATAGGTGTTTTACATTTTGTACTTGCATTTCAAATACGAGTATTTCACGTACTCCACATCTTTAGCTATAAGTTACTCTACTTCAAGATATACACACAGATTCTTACTTTAATACTTGTCTCATCATCTTAAAGCTTTAATGGAAGATCATACTTCTGAAATACGTAGGTTGGATAAGCATTTTAAATATTAAAGTTCGAGCAATAATTAAATGTAATACTGAAAATCAACATTTTGTTGCCTTTAGAAGCCGTTAGACAGGCAACCTACAATTGGCGCCGACTGACTGGGAGATTGGCTCACCGTTTAGCTGTTTGGTAATACATTTGAAGAAACTGAAGAGACACTGAATTGTACAGCCCTAGCTGTCTCCCTTATTGTATGAGAGTAATGCCTCCGAATATTTTATATGACAACTCTTTACAGTTTTTTTAAATAAAAGGTTTTTTTATTAACGTTCTAAATATTGATTTCTCAACTTAGTCACCTTGGCGACTGACACATTTCTCCCAACGAGAGATCAGTTTGTTGATACCGTCCCTGCAGAATGTTTGATGCCGGTCGCGGTGGTCTAGCGGTTCAGGCGCTCAGTCCGGAACCGCGCGACTACTACGGTCGCAGGTTCGAATCCTGCCTCGGGCATGGATGTGTGTGATGTCCTTAGGTTAGTTAGGTTTAAGTAGTTCTAAGTTCTAGGGGACTGATGACCACAGATGTTAAGTCCCATAGTCCTCAGAGCCATTTTTTAAGAATGTTTGATACTGTTGACAGAGCCACAGCGTCTCCTCTGCTGCGCCGCTTCATCACCGTCAGAGTTAAGTCCTCTAAGGTGCTCTCTAAGTTTTGGAAACAGATGAAAATCGGAGAACGTCATCTCAGGAACGTACAGAGAGTGATCGATGAAATTGAATTCAGGGCGTCGGATTGTTGCACATGTCGCACCGCTCGTGTGCCGTCTGGCATTGTCGTACTGAAGGGGAGGTTGCTCCAGGTGTGGACGAACTCTTCTGTAGTTAGAAACTCTGTTGCAGCACACTGCTTCTTACGCTTCGTCATAGTTACGTTAGACGCCGCCATGTTACACGCTACAGTTCGAAGTGGAAAATTCGACCGAGTAGTAATGACGACATGTGATATCTCAACCGGCATTGAGAACATAATAAAAAATTCGGAGGCATTTCTTTTCAACACACCCTCGTGTGACAGACAACAGGGATACTGAGTGAGAGAGCGAGAGCGTCAAAATTTTAAGTGCCGTTTTAAAGCATGTATTTAAAACGCCGATGCCAGTTTAAAACAGTTGTGCCCAAGCAGTTGTTATTTGGAGTACGTTGTTTATGTCAGTAAAAGACAATATTATTCATATCCCGAGATTAGATAACTGTCTTCTAAGCATATTAGTATCCTCTACGCCGCCTGTTTAATGAGGATGATGACGACTACGATGACGATGATATGTTCCTCCTAAAAGGTAGGTCCGTCAGTAGTTCAGCAGTTTTCGTCATTCGTTTCGTAACTAAGAATGATACCATTGTCCGATGCTGTCAGTTAACTGTTACCTTCTTCTTCATCTTGTGTCCTTTCCAGTCAGGACCTAATTGTTTGAGATATTCTGTATGTACTGTTAAAATTCTGAGCGCGTACCTTCCAAGATATTAATGATCTGTTAGATGACGATCAGTTTGATTTTCGGAAAGGTAAGGTCGCCCACCAGAGGGACTGTTCTAGCATTGCGATTGATAATGGAAATAAGTCTGAAGAAAAATCCACAAACGTCGTGATGGGCTTCACTAATGACACCGCTATCTTCAGTGAATGTGAAAATGTATTACAGCACGTATTAAATGGAATGACCAGTTTAAATAATACAGAACGTGGATTGAGAGTAAACCGAAGGACGACGAAAGTAATGACGATTAGCAGGAATGAGATTAGCGATAAACTTAACATCAAGACTGAAGGTCACGAAGTAGAGGAGGTTAAGGAATTTTGCTACCGCGGATGCAAAAGTAACACATGATGGAGGAAGCAAAGAGGACGCAGGAAGCAGATTAAAACACGCAAAGAGGGAGAGCGTTTCTGTACAAGAGAAGTCTTCTAGTCTCAAACATTGGCCTTAACTTGAGGAAGAAATTTCTGAGAATGTATGTCTTGAGCATAGCACTATGCCGTGGTGAGCTGTGGATTGCCGGAAAATCGCGAAAGGATGAGAATGGAAGCGTTTGATATCTGGTGCTGTAGCAGTATGTTGAAAGTTTGGTGGATTGGGAAGGTAACTAACGAGGAGGTTTTCCGCAATATCTGAGAAGAAAGGGACACACAGAAAACAGTGACGAGAAGAAGGGACAGGTCATCTGTTAAGACATCACTGAAAAGCTTCCACGGTACTTGAGGGAGTTGTAGAAGGTAAAAGCTGCAGGGGAATATAGCGATTGATATGCATCCAAAAAATAATTGAGGACATAGGATGATAGTACTACTCTGAGATGAAGAGGTTGGCACAAGAGAGGAATTCGTGGTGTGTCGTATTGAACCTGTCGGAAGACGGATGACTCGGTGATATTTCGGGAGCGCAGCCGGTCGTCGTTCACCATATATCATGTGGGCACCTGCCAGGCGTCCTCAGGTCAGCCGTCCAAGACTGACAGAAACTACACACCGCACAATGTGTTAGCGCGCTGTACGCGTTTTGTTGTGCGTCACGATTGTAACTGCAGAACTGAACGCACCGCCGGCAAGCAGCGCCCTCGAAGGCGGCAACTCTGATGTCTGGTGGGTTGCCGCTCGTTGTAGCTCCTGGCGTTTGCTACTGGCTTCACTGAGAGCAAATCGTGGAAATAATGACATTCCATGCGTTACCCAACTGATTCACAACGTATTACATATACAGGATGTAAATTTTAATTTGACAAACCAGAATAACTCGAAAAATAAGGTTCACGCGAAAGAATGTGTAGAATCCAAAGTTGATTATTTTCGAGGGGGACATCTGCTGATGCTAAAATTAGCCCGCCACCCCAGCCCCCTGGAGGTGTGGCGGGGGCCAACTCTAAAATATCAAATGGGAACCCCAATTTTTATTGCAGAATCAGATTCTACATAAAATATTACCTACATTTTGTCTTAAACATTTGTTTTTATTCTTGGTAATTGGCGCTCTAATTCAAGAAAAACCACGTTCTCATTTTGCGTGTAAAATGGTTACGGATAAATAAGAAACATTTGTAAAACTCGAATTCCTCTCTCTCTCACACCCTACCCTATGGGGAGAGAGGGAGAGTTTTAGTTTTAACGAATCAAAATTTACGAACTAAATAAGTATTTTTTATTTGTACGTAACCATTTTCCACGCAAAAACGAGAACATAGATTTTCTTGAATTATGACTGAAGGAATGGTGAAGAAGTGGGTGAGACAGTTCAATGATGGACGAACCAATGTTCATAACAAAACACGGATTGGGTGGCCTTCTGTTCTCAGTTACGGTATGGTTGAGAAAGTGAATGAGAAAGTGAAAACAGACTGCTCACAATACGAATGCTCTATGATGAGTTCCCAAAAAATTTCAAAAAAATTGTTGCATGAGATCGCTTAAATTTCCGCAACCTGTTGCATGGGGGCTTAATTATTATTATGAATTAATTTTAGTTTTAGTGTGTCCGGTTACGAAGTCTCTCAACCGGTTGGCCCTGACTACTATTAGTATGCAATCTGACTGCAAATTTCCGTTAACACAATTGATCAATTAAGTCCCCAGAAACTATAAAAGCTACGAAACAACAAAGCACAAGTGTAACTGTTCTGTGTGTGGTAGTGTGACTCAACGTACACGTATCTGGCACGGTTCTTCCTCAATACGACAATAAATTTTAAACACCATTTACAATGAACTAATTGAAAAACCAGAAATACTATAATTGCACATAGAAACCAGAATTACAAGTCTAATACATGAACACGAGCCAGATGTTTTGTTGACTGAACCTGTGACCAATAGGCATTGCTATTTAGGAAATTTGAAATAAAAAATTTTTTTGCTACCTTCATACACTCCTGGAAATGGAAAAAAGAACACATTGACACCGGTGTGTCAGACCCACCATACTTGCTCCGGACACTGCGAGAGGGCTGTACAAGCAATGATCACACGCACGGCACAGCGGACACACCAGGAACCGCGGTGTTGGCCGTCGAATGGCGCTAGCTGCGCAGCATTTAAGCACCGCCGCCGTCAGTGTCAGCCAGTTTGCCGTGGCATACGGAGCTCCATCGCAGTCTTTAACACTGGTAGCATGCCGCGACAGCGTGGACGTGAACCGTATGTGCAGTTGACGGACTTTGAGCGAGGGCGTATAGTGGGCATGCGGGAGGCCGGGTGGACGTACCGCCGAATTGCTCAACACGTGGGGCGTGAGGTCTCCACAGTACATCGATGTTGTCGCCAGTGGTCGGCGGAAGGTGCACGTGCCCGTCGACCTGGGACCGGACCGCAGCGACGCACGGATGCACGCCAAGACCGTAGGATCCTACGCAGTGCCGTAGGGGACCGCACCGCCACTTCCCAGCAAATTAGGGACACTGTTGCTCCTGGGGTATCGGCGAGGACCATTCGCAACCGTCTCCATGAAGCTGGGCTACGGTCCCGCTCACCGTTAGGCCGTCTTCCACTCACGCCCCAACATCGTGCAGCCCGCCTCCAGTGGTGTCGCGACAGGCGTGAATGGAGGGACGAATGGAGACGTGTCGTCTTCAGCGATGAGAGTCGCTTCTGCCTTGGTGCCAATGATGGTCGTATGCGTGTTTGGCGCCGAGCAGGTGAGCGCCACAATCAGGGCTGCATACGACCGAGGCACACAGGGCCAACACCCAGCATCATGGTGTGGGGAGCGATCTCCTACACTGGCCGTACACCACTGGTGATCGTCGAGGGGACACTGAATAGTGCACGGTACATCCAAACCGTCATCGAACCCATCTTTCTACCATTCCTAGACCGGCAAGGGAACTTGCTGTTCCAACAGGACAATGCACGTCCGCATGTATCCCGTGCCACCCAACGTGCTCTAGAAGGTGTAAGTCAACTACCCTGGCCAGCAAGATCTCCGGATCTGTCCCCCATTGAGCATGTTTGGGACTGGATGAAGCGTCGTCTCACGCGGTCTGCACGTCCAGAACGAATGCTGGTCCAACTGATGCGCCAGGTGGAAATGGGATGGCAAGCCGTTCCACAGGACTACATCCAGCATCTCTACGATCGTCTCCATGGGAGAATAGCAGCCTGCATTGCTGCGAAAGGTGGATATACACTGTACTAGTGCCGACATTGTGCATGCTCTGTTGCCTGTGTCTATGTGCCTGTGGTTCTGTCAGTGTGATCATGTGATGTATCTGACCCCAGGAATGTGTCAATAAAGTTTCCCCTTCCTGGGACAATGAATTCACGGTGTTCTTATTTCAATTTCCAGGAGTGTATATATTGACGAAAAATACACTGTGATCATTGCAACATCTTCCATCTACACATTACACCAACCGAACAGCATCTACTCTCTCGCCCAGCAGAACAACAACTGCACACGACATGCTCTCAAGTAGTACTGCTCTCGGCATCCTCTCAACAAGCACTGCCCTCGACATTCTCTGAACAACTACTGCGCCAATGGAGGCGGCGGAATAATACTCCTTGGCGCAATCTCTGGCGCTGTGACTCACAAGGGAACCTCCCCATCGCACCCCCCTCAGATTTAGTTATAAGTTGGTACAGTGGATAGGCCTTGAAAAGCTGAACACAAATCAATCGATAAAACAGGAAGAAGTTGTGTGGAACTATGAAAAACTAAGTAAAACATACAAACCGAGTAGTCCATGTGGAACATAAGCAACATCAGGGTAATTATGAACCTAAGAGCGCCGTGGTCTCGTGGTTAGCGTTTGCAGCTGTGGAAAGAGAGGTCCTTGGTTCAAGTCTTCCCTCAGGTAACTGTTCTCGTGGTTAGCGTTTGCAGCTGTGGAAAGAGAGGTCCTTGGTTCAAGTCTTCCCTCAGGTAAGAAGTTTGATTTTTGATTTTCAGACAATTATCAAAATTCAGGCACTCACACATAATCAACTTCGCTCTCCAAAATTCCAGGACATGTTCACATTTGCTTGGACATGTGCAGGATTTGACGGTCTACACACGGAAAAATTTGAAAAAGTTAAAAACTTATGTTTTCACAGAGCACTGTGCAACTGTGAAACTGTTGCATTCATTTGTTGCAGTTTATGTGACAAATTCTTATGTTTTCATCACTTTTTGGGAGTGATTATCACATCCACAAGAAAACCTAAATCGGGCAAGGTAAAAGAATCTTTTTACCCATTCGCCAAGGGTACAAGTTAGGTGGGTCGACAACATATTCCTGTCATGTGACGCATATGCCGTCACCAGTGTCGTATAGAATATATCAGACGTGTTTTCCTGTGGAGGAATCGCTTGACCTATGACCTTGCGATCAAATGTTTTCGGTTCCCATTGGAGAGGCACGTCCTTTCGGCTACTAATCGCACGGTTTTGCGGTGCGGTCGCAAAACACAGACATTAAACTTATTACAGTGAACAGAGACGTCAATGAACGAACCGACAGATTGTAACTTTGCAAAAATAAAGAAAGTAAATGTCTCGAGGGAAGGCTCGAACCTAGGACCCCTCGTTCCGCAGTTGCTCACGCTAACCAAGGGACCACGACGCTCTTCAGCGTGGAAGATCCTAAATTACTGCCTATGTTGCGCATGGACTGCTCACTTTGTGTATTTTGCTTATTTTTTTCATAGTTCTACACAACTTCTTCTTGTTTCATCGATTGATCTGTGTTCAATTTTTCAAGGCCTATCAACTGTGCCAACTTATGACTAAATCTGAAGGGGGGTGCGATGGGGAGGTTCCCTTGTCAGTGTAGCCACCTTTCACTGTGTTCCCCTTGCGGTCCTAAAACGCTTACGCAGGTCCGCAAAACGAAGCGATTTGGTTGTGTTTTGACATTTCTTACCCGATACAGTGACGAGGGAGGGAGAAAACTGACTCGTGGCGATAACATATTAGACCTTCTAGTGACAAACAGACCAGAACTATTTGAAACAGTTAACGCAGAACAGGGAATCAGCGATCATAAAGCGGTTACAGCATCGGCGATTTCAGCCGTAAATAGAAATATTAAAAAAGGTAGGTAGATTTTTCTGTTTAGCAAAAATGGCAAAAAGCAGATTTCAGAGTACTTGACAGTTCAACACAAAAGTTTTATCTCAGGTACAGATAGTGTTGAGGATCAGTGGACAAAGTTCAAAACCATCGTACAATATGCATTAGATGAGCATGTGCCAAGCAAGACCGTAAGAGATGGAAAAGAGCCAGTTAGAAAACTGCTACGGAAGCAAAGGAAACTTTACAGCAAACATAACCATAGCCGAAGCCTTGCAGACAAACAGAAACTGCACGAAGCAAAATGTAATGTGAGGGGGCTATGCGTGAGGCGTTCAATGAATTCGAAAGTAAAGTTCTATGTCAGATCCCTTAATCGGGCAGGTAGATTAGAAATATTAAAAACGGAAATGGATAGGTTAAAGTTAGATATAGTGGGAATTAGCGAAGTTCGGTGGCAGGAGGAACAAGACTTTTGGTCAGGTGAATACAGGGTCATAAATACAAGTTCAAATAGGGGTAATGCAGGAGTAGGTTTAATAATGAATAAACAAATAGGAGTTCGGGTAAGCTACTACAGACAACATAGTGCACGCATTATTGTGGCCAAGATAGACACGATGCCCACGCCTACCACAGTAGTACAAGTCTAAATGCCAACTAGCTCTGCAGATGACGACCAATTCTAAGCAAAGAAGGGAAAGCCGAAAGGTGTAAGGAGTATATAGAGGGACTATACTTGAGGGCAATGTTATATAAAGGGAAGATAATGTAGATGAAGATGAAATAGGAGATACGATACTGCGTGAAGAGTTTGACAGAGCACTGATTGACCTGAGTCGAAACAAGGCCTTGGAAGAGCCAGTCCTAACGAAACTCCACCATCTGGTGAGCAAAATGTATGAGACAGGCGAAATACCCTCAGACTTCAAGAAGAATATAATAATTTCAATCCCAAAGAAAGCAAGCGTTGACAGATTTGAAAATTACCGAACTATCAGTTTAATAAGTCACAGCTGCAAAATACTAACGCGAATTCTATACAGACGAATGGAAAAACTGGTAGAAGCCGACCTCGGGGAAGATCAGTTTGGATTCCGTAGAAATATGGGGACACGTGAGGCAATACTGACCCTGCGACTTATCATAGAAGCTAGACTAAGAAAAGGCGAACCTACGTTTCTAGCATTTGTAGACTTGGAGAAAGCTTTTGATAATGTTGACTGGAATACTCTCTTTCAAATTCTGAAGGTGGCAGAGGTAAAATACAGCGAGAGAATGGCTATTTACAATTTGTACAGAAACCAAATGGCAGTTATGAGTCGAGGGATATGAAAGGGAAGCAGCGGTTGGGAAGGGAGTGAGACAGGGTTGTAGCCTCTCCCCGATGTTATTCAGTCCGTATATTGAGCAAGCAGTAAAGGAAACTAAAGAAAAATTCGAAGTAGGTATTAAAATCCATGGAGATGAAATGAAAACTTTAAGGTTCGCCGATGACATTGTAATTCTGTCAGAGACAGTAAAGGACTTGGGAGAGCAGTTGAACGGAATGGGCAGTGTCTTGAAGGGAGGATATAAGATGAACATCAACAAAAGCAAAACGAGGATAATGGAATGTAGTCAAATTAAGTCGGGTGATGCTGAGGGAATTAGATTAGGAAATAAGACACTTAAAGTAGTAAAGGAGTTTTGCTGTTTGGGAAAAAAATAACTGATGATGGTCGAAGTAGAGAGGATATAAAATGTAGAGTGGCAATGGCAAGGAAAGCGTTTCTGAAAAAGAGAAATTTGTTAACATCGAGTATAGATTTAAGTATCAGGAAGTCGTTTCTGAAAGTATTTGTATGGAGTGGAGCCATGTACGGAAGTGAAACATGGACGATAAACAGTTTGGACAAGAAGAGAATAGAAGCTTTCGAAATGTGGTGCTACAGAAGAATGCTGAAGATTAGATGGGTAGATCACATAACTAATGAGGAGGTATTGAATAGGATAGGGGAGAAGAGGAGTTTGTGGTACAACTTGACTAGAAGAAGGGATCGGTTGGTAGGACACGTTCTGAGGCATCAAGGGATCACCAATTTAGCATTGGAGGGCAGCGTGGAGGGTAAAAATCCTAGAGGTAGACCAAGAGATGAATACACTAAGCAGATTCAAGAGTATGTAGGCTGCAGTACGTACTGGGAGATGAAGAAGCTTGCACAGGATAGAGCAGCATGGAGAGCTGCACCAAACCAGTCTTAGGATTGAAGACCACAACAACAACAACGCGAAGGAACATTCCCCCCTTCTTGCACCCGTGTACCGTAGGTCTCTTAGAAGAGCGTAGCTTTCCAAAAGATTGGAAAATGCCACAGGTTATCCCCGTTTTCAAGAAGGGACGTCGAACAGACGTGCAAAACTATAGACCTATATCTCTAACGTCGATCAGATGTAGAATTTTGGAACACGTATTATGTTCGAGTATAATGAGTCTTCTGGAGACTAGAAATCTACTCTGTAGGAATCAGCATGGGTTTCGAAAAAGACGATAGTGTGAAACCCAGCTCGCGCCATCCGTCCACGAGACTCAGAGGTCCATAGACACGGGTTCCCAGGTAGATGCCGTGTTTCTTGACTTCCGCAAGGCGTTCGATACAGTTCCCCACAGTCGTTTAATGAACAAAGTAAGACATGGACTATCAGGCCAATTGTGTGATTGGATTGAAGAGTTCCTAGATAAAAGAATTCAGCACGTCATTCTCAATGGAGAGAAGTCTTCCGAATTAAGAGTGATTTCGGGTGTACCGCAGGGGAGTGTCGTAGGACCGTTGCTATTCACAATATATATATAAATGACCTTGTGCCTTGTGGATAACGCTATTCACAATATATATAAATGACCTTGTGCCATATGGATAACATCGGAAGTTCACTGAGGCATTTTGAGGATGATGCTGTGGTATATGGAGAGGTTGTAACAATGAAAAATTGTACTGAAATGCAGGAGGAGAAAGATAGTTCCCTTATCATTTAGCTACAAAATAGCAGGTCAGCAACTGGAAGCAGTTAATTCCATAAATTATCTGGGAGTAGGCATTAGGAGTGATTTAAAATGGAATGACCACATAAAATTAATCGTCGGTAAAGCAGATTCCAGACTGAGATTCATTGGAAGATCCTAAGGAAATGCAGTCTGAAAACAAAGGAAGTAGGTTACAGTTAACTTGTTCGCCCACTGCTTGAATACTGCTCAGCAGTGTGGGATGCGTACCAGATACGGTTGATAGAAATAGAGAAGATCCAATGGAGAGCAGCGCGCTTCGTTACAGGATCATTTAGTAATCGCGAAAGCGTTACGGAGATGATAGATAAACTCCAGTGGAAGACTCTACAAGAAAGACTCTCAGTAGCTCGGTACGGGCTTTCGTTGAAGTTTCGAGAACATACCTTAACCGACGAGTCAAAAAAAATTGTTCAAATGGCTCTGGCCACTATGGGACTTAACATCTATGGTCATCAGTCCCCTAGAACTACTTAAACCTAACTAACCCAGTCATCACGAGGCAGAGAAAATCCCTGACCCCACCGGGAATCGGACCCGGGAACCCGGGCGCGGGAAGCGAGAACGCTACCACACGACCACGAGCTGCGGACTTAATCGACGAGTCAAGAAGTGTATTGCTCACTCCTACGTATATCTCGCGAAGAGACCATGAGGATAAAATCAGAGAAATTAGAGCCCACACAGAGGCATACCGGCAATCTTTCTTTCCGCGAACAATAAGAGACTGGAATAGAAGGGAGAACCGATAGAGGTACTCAAGGTACCCTCCGCCACACACCGTCAGGTGGCTTGCGGAGTATGGATGTAGATGTAGACGTAACAGAATTGTGACGAGTGATGAAATTTGGATATGTCATGGCACTCCAGTACCAAAACAACATTCGATGGTGTGGAAACACTCACGGTCCCCCAAAACACATGAACTCAGAATAACATTGTCAGCAAAAATAATCATATGCACAATGTTCTGGGACAGACAGGGCATTTTGCACATTGAGTTCCTTCCCAGAGGTGAAACCGCCAATGAGGTGCGTGGAATGCTCAGTCAAGGTATTGTGTTGCTTCGTGACAACGCACGTCCCCATACTACTGGTGCCACTCTAAAATTTATTCATCAATTCAGTTGGGAGTAGTTGCCCATGTGACATACAGCCCCGATCTCGCAGTTTCTGACTATCACTCGTTCCTGAACTCGAAGAGTGATTTTTGAGGAAGGGGTTTCACAGCGATGACGACGCAAAAAACGGCGTTTAGTAGTGGCTGTCTTCACTGGCGCCATCTTTCTATGAAGAGGACAAAGCAAAATTGATTTCCGGCTATGACAAATCTCTGAAAAATGGTGGTAGCTACGCAGAAAAACAGGTTAAGGAATTCTTTCGTTTCTCAAAATAAATTTCGGTTTGAAAAAATATTTCTATCATTTTTTTTTTTTTCCAAAACGATACTTTCCGGACATGACTCGTACTTAACACATTAACTCACTTATAAAGTAATCAGACTTTTGACGGTGTTTCATACATGAAAGTTCGAATCTTCAAAGAATCTTGGATTGCAGGGATGGGTGGCTATAGGTAGTAAGATATCTAAAGAAGTGAGAGCCAGCTATAGTGCTGGTCATGAGACCAGAACTACCAATCCATCGCAAGATACAGAGTCCAACAACGGTGGCAGCAAATTTCGAATGAACACCAGGTAACGAGAAAAATTCAAATGTAATGTCAGCAAATAAGATCCTATTAGTTGATCTTGCACAATGTAGACCCACAAGTTGATAAAGGACTTGCTATAGACTGCATGGCTAGCGAAGAGCCCTAATACTTGAAGGTAGGCTGTGCATAGCTATTTCAGTTAGTTAGTCACCTACTGCATAGATCACTTGAACAACTCATATGTCGAAATGATGTGGAACAAGGCAGTTTATAGCATACGTGTATGTGGTTAGTTTCAGTGGATGGCCACATGCTGGCTATTTACAAAGCTCGTAAGTGGCACATTGGCGTACATTTAACACCAACGAGCGTATTAGTTTTGGGTCCTACTTGTGCTGGCTTAAGCTATCGCCACCACACCGGTTGGCAAAGACGTAGCTCGAAGATCGATAGTAGGAGCTCGATAAATCGTGCCTATCATGAGAAAGGCCAGAGACAGATTCGCAAGCAACCCACTGCCAACGCCCTCTCGACCTCAAGTATTTAGGCGGCCGCCACTGATCGAAGGGCCTCACTAACAGTCACTCAGCCGCTCAGTCACTAACTCGCACTCCAGTTTGGCTTCTGTAATTCATTCACAGAGCGGGCTTAGGCTACGACAGTACGTAGCGACCAGAGTAATGTTTCTAGCAATACTTGTACTTCAGTAGCAGTGTGGCTAACATGGATTATTATGGAAGAGCTTGTACCACCACACATGGACCGTGGCGTCAGACCGTCAGCAAGAGTGCACCGCTAGTTCCTGCTACTAATAAGGCGAGTACACCATTCGCTTGTTACATATTTTTACGAGCTTTAAACAGGAGCGACTTATTTTCAGTTATCTGGGCAGTTACTAGTTTATTTTTGTAATTTCTTGCGTGTTTTACTCTTTACTAGGCACAACCTTTTATTTCAATAACAGTGTAGTGTACAGTAAGCCATTGCTATCGACCCTCGTATCGTACAGGCTTTTGTTTGTTTGGTTTGAACAGCTCAGTGTCGGTTAGACCGTCAGTGAGAGATCACTTCGATTTCCTGCTGCTAAAAAGGCGAGTACACCACTCGTTTGAGGCATATTTTTACGAGCTTCAAACACGAGCGACTGCAGTAATGGATAGCAACTGTGATTGTTGTGTACATATGCGAGCTGAGTTGGAGACCCTTTGCTCACAGCTCCAGGCTGCTTTGGCTTCCATCACACAGCTTGAGGCTGCTGCCAAGAGGCGTCACTGCGGGGGATCGAACGCGGGGATGCGAGGGACGTCGAGCACGTCCCACGTGTCCTCCGATCGGTCCACTGCTGTGACCTCCCCGGGTACTGCCTGCACTGAGGTTGACCCGTCACCTGTGGTCGAGTGGGAGATTATTCCAAAGTCTGACAGGCAGCGAAAAACTTTCTGAGGGGCCGATCGTAGGGCCTTCCAGTTCATTTGACGAACAGGTTTCGGACGTTATCTGTGGCTGACGATGTCTCTGAGCCGGAAGCAGTCGTCCACCCTGTTCCAGAGGAAATTTATCGGTCCACAAGGTCTGGGCATTCACAGAGGGTGGGTTTGCTGGTAGTTGGGAGTTCCAACGTTAGGCGCGTAATGGGGCACCCTAGGAACATGGGTGCCAAAGAGGCGAAGGAAGCCAGTGTGCACTCCATGTCCATTCCGAGGGGAGTCATTCCGGATGTGGAAGGGGTGCTTCCGAATGCCATGAAGAGTACATGGTGTAGCCAACTGCAGGTGGTGGCTCATGTCTGTACCAATGACGTGTGTCGCTTTGGATCAGAGCAGACTCTGTCTGGTTTCGGGCGGCTAGGGAAATGCTAAAGACTGCCAGTCTTCCTTCCGAGATTAAGGCGGAGCTCACCATCTGCAGCATTGTTGATAGAACCGACTGTGGTCCTTTGTTGCAGAGCCGAGTGGAGGGTCTGAATCAGTGGCTCAGGCGGTTCTGTGACCGTGTAGACTGCAGATTCCTTGACTTGCGCCATCAGGTGGTGGGTTTCCGGGTTCCGCTTAATAGGTCAGGAGTCCACTACACCTAGCAGGCGGCTACACAGGTAGTGGGGGCTGTGTGGACGGGACTGGGCGGCTTTTAGGTTAGGTCTCAGGGAACCACAGAAGGGACGTCCGCCTAAAAGTGGGCAGGTAAAACACAGTAAGGTAGTTGAAGAAACGATTGGTATTGTAGTTGCAAATTGTCATAGCTGTGTTGGGAAAGAACCAGAGCTCTAAACCCTAATATAAAGCACTGAAGCTCAAATAGTTGTAGGCGCAGAGAGCTGGCTAAAGCCGCAAATAAGTTCAGCCGAAATTTTTTCAAACGATCTAACAGTGTTCAGAAAGGATAGATTAAATACAGTTGGTGGTGGAGTATTTATTGCTGTCAGAGGCAGTTTGCCTTGTAGCGAAATTGAAGTAGATAGCTAGTGTGTAATAGTATGGGTAGAGGTTATACCTGACAAATGGACTAAGCTATTACTTGGATCGTTTAAGCGAAAAAAATGGCTCTGAGCACTATGGAACTCAACTGCTGAGGTCATTAGTCCCCTAGAACTTAGAACTAGTTAAACCTAACTAACCTAAGGACATCACAAACATCCATGCCCGATGCAGGATTCGAACCTGCGACCGTAGCGGTCTTGCGGTTCCAGACTGCAGCGCCTTTAACCGCACGGCCACTGCGGCCGGCGATCGTTTAAGCGACTCCCGACTCAGAAGATATAGTTGCTGAACAGTTCAAAGAAAACTTGAGTCTCATTTCAAATAAGTACCCCGCTCATACAGTTATGGTGACTTCAATCTACCCTCGATATGCTGGAAAAGTTATACGTTTAAAGCCGGCGGCAGGCATTAAACGTCATACGAAATTGTACTGAATGCTTTCTCAGAAAATTATTTTGAACAATTAGTTGATGAGCCCACTCGAAGCGTAAATGGTTGCGAAAGCATACGTGACCTTATAGCAACAAATAATCCAGGACAAACAGTGAGTATTGTGACGAATCCAGGGATTAGCGACCACAAGGCAGTTGCTGCTAGGCTGAATGCCGTAACACCTACAACCATCAAAAAGAAACGCAAAGTATATCTATTTAAAAAAGCAGATAAAAATGCTCTTAACGCCTTTTTGAGATACAGTCTTCACTCCTTCCTATCTGATCATGTAAGTGTGGAAAAGTTGTGGAATGTTTTCAAAGAGATAGTGTCGACAGCATTTGAGAGATATATACCACATAAATTAATGAGTGATGGTACTGATCCCCCATGGTACACAAAACGGGTCAGATCGTTGTTGCAGAAGCAACGAAAAAAGCATGCCAAATTTAAAAGAATGCAAAATCCCCAGGATTGGCAAAGTTTTACAGAAGTTCGAAGTATGGCGCGTACTTCAATGCGAGATGCTTTTAATAATTTCCACAATGAAATTCACTGATGACAGTGCCATTAAAGCAGAGTTATTAAACACGGTTTTCCGAAACTCCTTCACCAGAGAAGACTAAGTAAATATTCCTGAATTCCAATCAAGAACAACTGCCAAGATGAGTAACATAGAAGTAGATATCCTCGGTGTAACGAAGCAGCTTAAATCACTTAATAAAGGCAAGGCCTCCGGTCCAGATTGTATATCAGTCAGGTTCCTCTCAGAGTATGCTGATAATTTTGCAATTATATATAACCACTCGCTCACAGAAATATCCATATCTAAAGACTGGAAAATTGCTCAGGTCACACCAATACCTAAAAAGGGAAGTAGAAGTAATTCGCTGAATTACAGGCCTATATCACTAACGTCGATTTGAAGCAGGGTTTTGGAACATACACTGTATTCGAACATAATGAAGTACCTCGAAGAAAACGATTTATTGACACATAGTCAGCACGGTTTCATAAAATATCGTTCTTGTGAAACACAAATAGTTCTTTATACTCATGACCTAATAAGTACTATCGACAGGGGATGTCAAATTTATTTCATATTTATCGATTTCCAGAAGGCTTTCGACACCGTTCCTCACAAGTGTCTTCCAAACCGATTCGTGATTTCCTGTCAGAAAGGTCACAGTTCGTAGTAAAAGACGGAAAGTCATCGAGTAAAACAGAAGTAATACCTGGCGTTCCCCAAGGAAGTGTTGTAGGCCCTCTATTGTTCCTGATCTATATTAACGACATAGGAGACAATCTGAGTAGCCGTCTTAGATTGTTTGCAGATTATGCTGTCATTTACTATTTGTAAAGTCATCAGATGATCAAAACGACTTGCAAAATGAATTAGATAAGATATCTGTATGGTGCAGAAAGTGGCAATTGATTCTGAATAAGGAAAAGTGTGAAATTATTCACATGAGTACTAAAATAAATCAGCTAAATTTCGATTACGCGATAAGTCACACAAATCTGAAGGCTGTAAATTCAACTAAATACTTTGGGATTACAATTAGAAATAACCTAAACTGTCTAAATTGGAACGATCACATAGATAATATTGTGGGTAGATCAAACCAAAGACCGCTATTCATTGGAAGAACACTCAGTAGGTGCAACAGGTCTACTAAAGAGACTGCTTACACCACGCTTGTCCGCCCTATTCTGGAGTATTGCTGTGCAGTGTGGGATCCGCATCAGGTGGGATTGACGGATGACATCGAAAAAGTACAAAGAAGGGCAGCTCGTTTGGTATTATCGCGAAATAGGGGAGATAGTGCGACAGACATGATACGTGAATTGGAGTGGCAATCATTAAAACAAAGCCGTTTTTCGTTGCGACGGGATCTTCTCATGAAATTTCAATCACCAGCTTTCTCCTCCGATTGCGAAAACATGCTGTTGGCACCCACCTACATAGGGAGAAATGATCATAACGATAAATTAAGAGAAATCATGGCTTGCACAGAAAAATTTAAGTGCTCGTTTTTCCCACGTGCCGTAGAGAGACAGCTTGAAGGTGGTTCATTGAACCCTCTACCAGGCACTTTATTGTAAATAGCAGAGTAATCACGTAGATGTAGAAGTAGATGTAAGTAGGAGTTATCTGTTCATGTGAATAAAGAACAGTGTTAATCCACGCGTGTGTTTGCGTTGTAGAAAGAGGACACTGGCCACCCATAACATCCCCTCTCTTGTTTTCTACGGGACAAGACTCTACACTACTCGTGCAGCTTAGAGGTTAGCACGATACCTGTTGCAAAACTTCTGTTTGTTCATTCGTTTGACTCTGGAGACGGGATGTCTGTAAGAGCCTCTAATCAGCAAATACTCGATCTTCGACAACCATTCTTTAACTGTAAAGAGTGTTATGTTCCGCTGTGGTTATATCACAGGCGACAGCATACTTTCACAGTAGCATCACAGTCATCGATGCAGCAGACAGCTGTTTGTTAAGGTAGAAAGTTTACAAACATATGACTTACACGCATTGCCCTCGCACTATCTGAAGTATTCAGTTCTGACCATTGATTCCGTTCCTCGAAATATTTGGTGAGTGTTCCTCAACACACCAAGTTGTTCTCAATGGAGAAACGTCTACAGACGTTAAAGTAATCCCTGGCGTGCCACAGGGGAGTGTTATGGGACCATTGCTTTTCACAATATATATAAATGACCTAGTAGATAGTGTCGGAAGTTCCATGCGGCTTTTCGCGGAAGATGCTGTAGTATCAGAGAAGTTGCAGCACTAGAAAATTGCAGCGAAATGCAGAAGGTTTGCAGCGGATAGGCACTTGGTGCAGGGAGTGGCAACTGACCCTTAACATAGACAAATGTAATGTACTGCGAATACACAGAAAGAAGGATCCTTTATTGTATGATTGTATGATAGCGAAACAAACACTGGTAGCAGTTACTTCTGTAAAATATCTGGGAGTAAGCGTACGGAACGATTTGAAGTGAAGTGATCATATAAAATTAATTTTTGATAAGGCGGCTGCCAGGTTGAGATTCATTGGGAGATTCCTTAGAAAATGTAGTCCTCCAACAAAGGAGGTAGCTTACAAAACACTCGTTCGACCTATACTTGAGTATTGCTCATCAGTTTGGGATCCGTGTCAGGTGGGGTTGACAGAGGAGATAGAGAAAATCCAAAGAAGAGCGGCGTGTTTCGTTACAGGATTATCTGGTAAGAGTGATAGCGTTTCGCAGATGTTTAGCAAACTCAAGTGGCAGACTCTGCAAGAGGGGCGCTCTGCATCGCGGTGTAGCTTGCTGTCCAGGTTTCGAGAGGGTGCGTTTCTGGATGAGGTATCGAATATATTGCTTCCCCCTACTTATACCTCCCGAGGAGATCACGAATGTAAAATTAGAGAGGTTCGAGCGCGCACGGAGGCTTACCGGTAGTCTTTCTTCCCGCGAACCATACGCGACTGGACCAGTGGCACGTAAAGTGCCCTCCGCCACACACCGTTGGGTGGCTTGCGGAGTATAAATGCAGATGTAGATGTAGAGTGGTTTTAATTGAACTTTCGCTACTTGAGTGGGCCCCCATGAAACACGAGTGATTGTAGCACAATGAAACTTTGTGGAAGCATTTGTAAAGACATAAGGAAGGGAAACAACGAATAAACCATTGAAAGAAACACATTACAATTTCCACGGGAGAGGGTAACAGTTGTTAATTGTGTACTATGTTCACGTTCCAGGTGTGCAAACGGTGATCGATATGACGACCACTTGCATCCACTATAGCCTGAGACTGGAGTAGATACCATTTCACAACTGTTCGCAGCACTTTTCGAACGGTGGGACACAGAATTTTCGGCTGCCACGACACAGTTCGTGCACTGCTTGACGACCACACATTGAGTCCAGCATTCTCGGCCACGTCAGCAGAAATCTTTTCGACAGTTTGTGGTGCAGTTGGTGATCGGCTTCTCTCAGCTGAATTCCCAAATCGAATCATGAAACTTCCTGGTAGATTAAAACTGTGTGCCGCACCGCGGCTCGAACTCGGGACCTTTGCCTTTCGTGGACAAGTGCTCTACCGACCGAGCTACCCAAGCACGGCTCACGACCCGTCCTCACAGCTTTACTTACGCCAGTACCTCGTCTCCTACCTTCCAATCTTCACACAAGCTCTCCTGCGAACCTTGCAGACCTAGAACTCCAGGAAGAAAGGATATTGTCGAGACATGGTTTAGCCACAGTCTGGGGGATGTTTCCAGAATTCTCGAAACTTCAGAATCATGTTCTTCAATCCCGGTGCGGTAAGAGGACCTCTCCGTAATCCTTCGATAATCGCGAAGATCTGCAGCACCGTTGCTGTTGATTTGATAAACCAGCTTCACGAGTAAAGCCCTCCTCAGTTTGTACAGACTAGTGTTGACTGTCTGCAACTGTAATGTACACTGATGCTAGTGTTACAGTCCCGCGTAGCCGTACCGGCCCCCCATCTACATCTACATCTACATCTACATCTACATGGATGCTCTCCTAATCATATTTAAGCGCCTGTCAGAGGGTTCATCGAACTAGCTCCGATCTCGTATAGTGCGCGGAAAGAACGAACACCTATATCTTCCCGTACGAGCTCTGATTTCTCGTATTTTATCATGCTGATCGTTTCTTCCTATGTAGGCTGCCGTCAAAAAAATATTTTCGCATTCGAAGGAGAAAGTTTTTGACTGAAATTTTGTGAGAAGATTCCGCCGCAGCGAAAAATGCCTTTACTTTTAATGATGTCCAGCCCAAATTCTGTATCATTTCAGTGACACTCTCTCCCCTATTTCGCGATAATACAAATCTTGCTGCCCTTCTTTGAACTTTTTCTATGTGCTCCGGAAATCCTATCTGGTAACTATAACACCCCCTGCAGCAGTATTCATAAAGAGGACGGACAAGCATAGTGTAGGCAGCCTCCTTAGTAGATCTGTTACATTTTCTAAGTGTCCTAGCAACAAAATGCAGTCTTTGGTTAGCCTTCCCCACAACATTTTCTACGTATTACTTCCAATTTAAGTTGTTCGTAATTGTAATTTCTAGATATTTAGTTGAATTTCTGGTCCTTAGATTTGACTGATTTATCGTGTGACCGGATTTTAACGGATTTATCACTCATGTGGATGACATCACACTTTTTGTTATTCAGGGTCACTTGACAATTTTCGCACCACACAGATATCTTTTTTAAATCTTTTTACAATTCGTTTTGATTGTATGATGACTTCACTAGCCGATAAACGACAGCGTCATCTGCAAACAACCTAAGACGGCTGCTCCGATTGTCTCCCAAATCGTTTATGTAGACAAGGAACAGCAAAGGGCCTATAACACTACCTGGGTGAACGCAAGAAATCGCTTCTGGTTTACTCCACGACTTTCTGTCAATTACTATGAACTGTGACCTCTCTGACATTAAATCACGAATCCAGTCACGTAACTGAGACGATATTCAATAAGCACGTTATTTCACTAGAGGCCGCTTGTATGGTAAAGCGTCAAAAGCCTTCCGGAAATCCAGAAATACGAAATCCATTTGAAACCTTTGTCAATAGAACTCAACGCTTCGTCCAAGTAAAGAGCTACTTGTATCTCACAAGAACGATGTGTGTTGACTGTGTGTTAATAGACCGTTTTCTTATAGGTAATTCATAATGTTCTAACACAACGTATGTTTCAGAATCCTGTTGTATACCGATGTTAATGATATGGGCCTGTAATTTAGTAGATTACTCCTGCTACCTTTCTTGAATATTTGTGTGACCTGTGCAACTTTCCAGTCTTTGGGTACGGATCTTTGTCGAGCGAACGGTTGTATATGATTGTTAAGTATGGAGCTAATGCGTCAGCATACTCTGAAAGGTATACAGTCTGGACCAGAAACCTTGCTTTTATTAAGTGATTTAAGTTGCTTCACCAATCCGAGGATATTTACGTCTACGTTAGTCATGTTGGCAGCTATTCTCGATTCGAATTCTGGAATATTTACTTCATCTTCTTTTGTGAAGCCATTTTGGGAGGGTGTGTTTAGTAACTCTGCTTTGGCAGCACTGTCTTCGATAGTATCTCCATTGCTATCGCGCAGAGAAGGCATTGATTGTTTCTTGCCGCGAACACACTTCACATACGACCAAAATCTATTTGGATTTTCTGCCAGTTTTCGAGACAAAGTTTCGTTGTGTAAACTGTTATAAGCATCTCGCATTGAAGTCTGCGCTAAATTTCGAGCTTCTGTAAAAGATCGCCATACTGGGGATTTTGCGACTATTTACATGTAGCATGTTTGTTTCGTTGTTCCTGATACAATTCTCTAACCCGTTTTGTGTACCAAGGAGGATCAGCTTCGTTGTTTGCTAATTTATTTGGTATAAATCTCTCAATTGCTGCCGATACTATTTCTTTGAATTCAAGCCACATCTGGTCTACACTTATATTATTAATTTGGAATGAGTAGAGATTGTCTCTGAGGAAAGCGTCAAGTGAATTTTTATCTGCTTTTTTGAATAGGTATATTTTTGCTTATTTTTGGAGGATTGTCGCACTTATGGAAAATGTAAGCAGGAGAATAATATATAATTAGTAGCGGGACATCTGATGCAAGACAGCGTGCTAGAGATACGCAATGTGCCAAACTCAATATTGACAATAAAACGTGGCTACATTTACATCTACATCTTCATGGATACTCTGCATATCACATTTAAGTGCCTGGAAGAGGGTTCACAGAGGCACCTACACAATAATTCTCTACTGTTCCAATCTCGTACAGCGCGCGGAAAAACCGAACACCCATATCTTTCCATGCAAGTTCTGATTTTCCTTATTTTATTATGATGATCGTTTCCCCCTACGAAGGTTGGCGTCAACAAAATATTTTCTCATTAGGAGGAGAAAGTTGGTGATTGAAATTTCGTGAGAACGAGAAACGCCTTTGTTTTAGTGATATCCACCCCAAATCCTGTATCATTTCAGTGACACTCCCATATTTCGCGATAATACAAAAATTGCTGCCCTTCGTTTAACTTTCTCGATGTACTTCGTCAATCCTACCTGGTAAGGATCCCACACCGTGCAGCAGTTCTCTAAAAGAGAACGTACAAGCGTAGTGTAGTCAGTCTCTTTAGTAGATCTGTTACATTTTCTAAGTGTCGTGCCAATAATACTGTCTTTGGTTAGCCTGCCCCACAACATTTTATATGTGCTCCTTCCAATTTAAGTTTCTCGTGATTGTAATTTCTAGGTATTTAGTTGAATTTACGGCCTTTAGATTTAAGCGATTTATCGTGTAATCGAAGTTTAATGGATTCCTTTTACCACCGATGTGGATGACCTCACACTTCACGTTATTTAGGGCCAATTGCCAATTTTCGCACCATTTTCTAAATTGTTTTGCAATTTGTTTTGCTCTTCTGATGACTTTACTATTCGATGAACGACAGTGTCATCTGCAAACAATCTAACACGGCTGCTCCGATTGTCTCCCAAACCGTTTGTATAGATAAGGAACAGGAAAGGGCCTGTAAGACTACCTTGGGGAACGCCAGAAATCACTCCTGTTTTACTCGATGACTTTCCATCAATTACTACGAACTGTGACCTGCCTGACAGGAAATCACGAATCCAGTCACATAACTTAGACTATTTTTCATAAGCACGCTATTTCACTACAAGGCGTTGGGTGGGACAGTATCAAAAGCCTTCCGGAAATCCAGAAATACGGAATCAATCTGAAGTCACTTGTCGACAGCACTCAACACTTCGTCGAGTAAAGAGCTAGTTGTGTTTCACAAGAACGATGTTTTCTAAATACGTGTTGACTGTGTGTCAATAGATCGTATCCTGAGAGGTAATTCGTAATGTTCGAACACGATATGTGTTCCAAAATCCCGCTGCATATCGAAGTTATTGATATGGGCCTGTAATTCGGTGGACTACTCCTACTACCTTTCTTGAATATTGGTGTGACCTGTGGAACTTTCCAGCCGGCCGTTGTGGCCGAGCGGTTCTAGGCGCTTCAGTCCGGAACCGCGCTGCTGCTACGGTCGCAGGTTCGAATCCTGCCTCGGGCATGGATGTGTGTGATGTCCTTAGGTTAGTTAGGTTTAAGTATTTCTGAGTCTAGGGGACTAATAACCTCAGATGTTAAGTCCCATAGTGCTTAGAGCCATTTTGCAACTTTCCAGTCTTTGGGTACGGATCTTTCGTCGAGCGAACGGTTATATATGATTGTTAAGTATGGAGCTAATGCATCAGCATACTCCGAAAGGAACCTAATTGGTATACAGTCTGGACCAGAAGACTTGCTTTTATTGAGTGATTTGAGTTGCTTCACTACTCCAAGGCTATCTACTTCTAAGTTACTCATTTTTGCAGCTGTTCTTGATTCGAATTTTGGAATATTTACTTCGTCTTCGTTTGTGAAGGCATTTCGTAAAGCTGAATTTAGTAACTCTGCTTTGGCAGCGCTGTCTTCGATAGTCTCTCCACTGCAATTGCGCAGAGAAGGCACTGATTGTGTCTTGCCGCTAGCATACTTCACATACGACCAGAATCTCTTTGGAAGTCATGGCACCAGCACTATTAACAACGCAAATCACAGTCTGAACATCGTTCCTATGAAGATGGGTACCCATACGGTAAATAGTTCTCCGTCTACACTGGCTCGAGTAGGCAGAGTTTAACTATAACGACCCTGTATCTAATATTGGCCCTACACGGCAGGGCTCAGTGCCTACGAGTGCCATAGTCAGACTACAAGTCCAAAGTCCCAAGATTCAGTTTTGAAGTAGTCCGATGATTTCCTTCTGATGCTGATCGCTACTTTTATCTCTGGCAATTTTTTTACCTCGGTGAAAAATGTTAGAGGGAAGTGTGTAAACCTGAGACATTTCCTCGATGTTACTCACACCCGTGGAGGACCCTCAATGACTGCTTTGTCCAGCTCTCACAAAAAAGTGTACCTAATTATTCGATTAATAATAAACCCAATCGCAGGATTATACAGGAGTGGACATGACAAATCTGATGACCGCAATCATGGGTCGACTGCATGAACACTAAAAAAGTCGGAAAACTTAATATGCCAAGTTCCACTAGCATATCAGGTTTTTATTTTTATTTATTTATTTATTTATTTATTTTTAAATCTCGAGCTGCTGGTTGCTTAGGTAAACGAGTACTGGATGGTCAGGACAGAGTAATTTTGATATTCGCCAAGCACACATTTCAAGAAAATTGGCTTCGGAGCCACATTATTGTGGAGGAACACTTCCTTTCGCGAAGGCGTCTAAGTGGAGCCGCTGGAGAAAGGGCGACCTAAGAGCCGAAGAGTCTCCCCTGCACCACCCAAAACGCCATAGGAGTGGCAAGTGCAGTCTGCCCGATGAAGCTGACTTCAGGGTCTTCTTTTTACTGCTGTAGACACTCCAGCGTGTCTCCACTGAAGCAAAAAAATTGTTGCAGACATGCTCTCGACCTCATTCTGATGCAGGTTCTCGACGGCAACCCAATCTGGTGTACGTTCTCGACGCTAGCGTTTGCGTTTTAGACCGCTCGTGAGAAGTAGGGCGGAAGTTGCCATTATTTTTGCTTAGTTTGTACTACCTCGATTACTTTGGAGTCAGTATGTTTACAGTCACATACAGGGTGACAATTATTGAACTATATGACTACGGTGACTTAACGAACGGTACGCGTGGGGTTTTGGAAGACGATTTCATCACCATTATCCAAAGTGACCCTGATTTCGTCAAGATGTGGTTCATGCGAGATGGAACTTGACCCCATCGAAGCAGGAGAGTGTTTGATGTCCTGGAGGAGCACTCTTGGGACCGCATTCTGGCTCTGGGGTACCCAGAGGCCACTGGCATGAGCCTCGATTGGCCGCCATATTCTCCTGATCTGAACACATGCGACTCCAGTATATTGATAATTTTTACTTTTTGGGCCGTCTGACTACAACTGAATTAAACATAATTTTCGTGCCATGTGCGTTTCGCCTTTATTCTCTGCAGGGCATCTTCAGTGGCAGGTTGCGTGGACGATTTTCTACATGTTATGCTTCTGTTCCATTTTTGGTACCGTTCCTCTTCTTATAATTGCCACTTGGTTTTTTTTTCACATTTCGCAGCACTAGGAACTCGGATTTTTTTCATTGAGTTACGATCCAAAAAGTTAAAAATTATCAATATACCGTAATATTACATGCAACCGAGGAAGACAGGACTACAAAAGTTGAACATGCGACTCTTTTTTGTGGAGCTACATTAAAGACAACGTGTACAGCAATAACATCAAAGCCACTGATAAGTTGAAAACAGTCATTTAGGACGTCATCGACAACATCGATGTTCCAACACATGAGCGGGTCGTATAGAATTTCGCTAGTCGTCTGCGTCACATCATCGCCAATGATAGCAGGCATATCGAACATGTCATAACCTCAATCCGATTATCTGGTGCCCGCATCTCGTGGTCGTGCGGTAGCGTTCTTGCTTCCCACGCTCGGGTTCCCGGCTTCGATTCCCGGCGGGGTCAGGGATTTTCTCTGCCTCGTGATGGCTGGGTGTTGTGTGATGTCCTTAGGTTAGTTAGGTTTAAGTAGTTCTAAGTTCTAGGGGACTGATGACCATAGATGTTAAGTCCCATAGTGCTCAGAGCCATTTGAACCATTTTTGATTATCTGGTGCTACGTTTACATGTTGAATAAAGCGTGTGCACGCCGTAGTTTGCAACTAAGTTGCGATTTTTTTTCATATAGTTCAATATTGTCACCGTAAAAGTAAGGATACATGTTAATCGTGAGAGAAGGCTCGCACTTACCACAACCACAAACGCCGACTGCACACCACACACTGATGCTACTTAGCTGAGACGTGCCGCCCATTCTATTTGAATCTCGATTTTCTCATGGTCAACAATATCATCTTCCTCTTAAGATCGTTTTCCACGTTTTTATTAGTTAGGGCTCTCCAGGCGCTGAACTAACATTATTTCATGTTTGATAATTTTCTACTGTAATTTCTCATTCATGTGGAGGACTGGCAGTAAGATAGATATTCAAAAATTGTGTGTTACTGTCGTTCCATTACATAAAGGTTCACTCACATTTTCTTATGCGTAATGCTAAATACACAGTATTCAGTTAACTTTCTTCTGCCTTTCTGTTATGTGTTTGTGGACTTCCCTCTAACCCTAATTCTACAATATTATTTGGTTGAAACACCTTCTGTAGGTTCTATCACCGATACTTTCATAGTCAATGAGACAGAAGATCTGCAGATGGCGAAGCAGTAGCAGTTAGGTCAGCAGGTTCAATTGATTCATCCTTAATTTGTTTATCTCGTTGAAGACATTGTAAAGAGATTCAATAATTTTCATTAAACATTCGTTTTTATAAGCAACTAGCTGAGTACCCAGCGTTGCTAGGTATGTAGTTTTTCCAGTCTTCTATTAGTACATCTCCTCCTTGCCCCCATCTCTGTCCATCTCTCCCTCCCCCTCTCCGTCTATCTCCCCCTCCAGCCTCTCTCTGTCCATCTCCTCTGCCCCTCCCTTCCCTCTCCCTGACTATCTCACCCTTCCCCCTCTCTCTCTGCCCATCTCCTCCAGCCTCGGCTCTCTGTCCTCTCCCTTCCCCCTCTCCCTGTCCATATCCTCATCCCCCCATCTCTGTTCACTTTCTTCGCGCCCATGTCAATCTCCACCTGCCCTCTCTATGTCCATCTGCACCTTTCCACTCTATCTCCTCCTCTAAGTGTGTCCCCTCCTTCCCCATCCCTGTGTCCATCTCGTCCTCCCCTGTCTGTCTCTTCCTCCCCCCTCTCCTTGGCCATATCCTCCTCCACTCCCTCGCAGTGCATCTCCTCCTCGCCCTCTCTCTGTTCACTTGCTCCTCTACCTTCCCACCATCCATGTCCTCCTCACCCTCTCTGTGTCCATCTGCTCCTCTTTCCTTTCTCTGTCCATTTCCCCTTCCCCTTTCTCCCCACCCATCTTGTCCTCTTCCCTCTCTCCATCCATTTCCCCCTCCCCTCTTCATTTCCATCTCATCCTCCCCTTTCCCTCTTCCTTGTCAGTTTCCTCCATTTGTCCATTTCCAACTCTTTCCTTTCTCTGCCCATCTCTTCCTCCCCCTCTCTCTGTCTGTCTCCTCCTCTTCTCTTTCTCTGTCCGTTTCCCCTTCCACCTCTGTCTATCCATCTCCTCCTCCCCCTATCTGTGTACATCTCCTCCTTCCCCATCTTCATCTGTCTGTCTCCTCCCCTTCCGGTCTCCACATTTCACCCTCACCCCAACATGAGGTAACTGTTCTTACATGCACAGTATTTCATTCCAGATAGTAAGTAATATGCGTATCAAGTTTGGGTGGAATCCGTCGAGGGGTTTAGAAGGAGCTTTTCACATGTGTCTTTGCTTGTGTATGCACTTGTCACGTATACTTCAGATGTCGTCAGCTTATAATGGAAACTTTGCATCTCAGAAAATTTATGTCTAGTTTTCTCGCTTCCGCACACAGGTCATTACCTCTTACTCGCTTACTGATAGCTGAGACACGAGGTTTTCTACCTAAGAATGCAATGAAACTGTTTATGTTTTGGTCTTGAGATATGAGGTTTTCATTCTAAGCCGACGATATAATTAACATATTTTACTCACATCTGTAAACATGTTTAGCTGTTGTTGTTGTTGTGGTCTTCAGTCCTGATACTGGTCTGATGCAGCTCTCCATGCTACTCTATCCTGCACAAGCTTCTTCATCTCCCAGTACCTACTGCAGCCTACATTCTTCTGAATCTGCTTAGTGTATTCATCTCTTGGTCTCACTCTACGATTTTTACCCTCCACGCTGCCCTCCAGTACTAAATTGGTGATCCCCTGACGCCTCAGAACATGTCCTACCAAACAATCCCTTCTTCTGGTCAAGTTGTGCCACAAACTCCTCTTCTCCCCAATTCTATTCAATACCTCCTCATTAGTTATGTTATTTACCCATCTAATCTTCGGCATTCTTCTGTAGCACCACATTTCGAAAGCTTCTATTCTCTTCATGTCTAAACTATTGATCGTCCATTTTCACTTCCATACATGGCTACACTCCATACAAATACTTTCAGAAACGACTTCCTGACAATTAAATCTATACTCGATGTTAACAAATTTCTCTTCTTCAGAAACGCCTTCCTTGCCATTGCCAGTCTACATTTTATATCCTCTCTACTTCGACCATCATCAGTTATTTTGCTCCCCAAATAGCAAAACTCCTTTACTACTTTAAGTGTCTCATTTCCTAATCTAATTCCCTCAGCATCACCCGACTTAATTCGACTACATTTCACCTGTATTTAGCAAATTTCGCCATGCAGTTTCGTTTTCACGCAGCTCGCTGTTTATGACCTCATATTTCCTGAACTATGTATGATACAACGATTTCATTTTTCAGATACAATAAGTGATATATGTGGGTATTGTCTGTGAAATGTGTTCCGAATACACTTCTTAATAAATAAGTAATACATTAAAACGTCATGCTTCTGGCGGCAGTCATTCACGCACCTTAGTCTTTATGACGTCATATCTCCTGAACTATGTGGCGTACAGTCATATATTTTTGCAGGTATATCCAATGGTATAGGCGAATACTGTCTTTGAAATGTGTTGCCTATAGAATTAGAAATAAAGAAATAATAATTTAAAACATCGTGCTTGATGCGGCAGTTTTACTTCATGAACACAGAAAATGTAGTAAGCTTATTCCTTTCATGATTTTGTGGGGGGTTTGGCGAGAAAAAGGCTCATGAACGTTTGAAATTACGTGTAAAGTTTATTGCAAGTGACTAAGTGTTCTCATTCACGAACACTGGATGAGTATAATCCAGCTATTTGCGCGCCTTGAACTACGATATTTTTTCACCCACTCCATCCCTATGAGGTAGATGGTTCTTGCCCCCACACCGATTTTTTGAGACAGTAAGTAACAAGCGTACCAAGTCTGGTTGAAATCGGTGCAGCGGTTTAAAAGGAGATGTGCAACAGTCATTCATACGACGGGTAGCCAAAAAAAGCAGAAAAAAAGAAAAAACCGGGAATATCGTCGCCGTGGGTTGAGGTTGTGCAGTACGCATTTCAGCCGCTAGGCGTGTACAGCGCAACTCATTGCTAGTTCAGTGCCGCCATCTTCTGGCGTGCTCTGTTCACCTGCAGTGATTGTTTTTGCTAGGGCTGCTTTGTTATTGTTTACTTTTTTACAATGCCAAGTTTAAGTGAAATACGTGCAGCTGTGAAATTTTGCTTTCTGCTCGCTAAAAATGCTGCTGAAGCTGTTTTAATGTTGAAAACAGCTTGCCGCAATGACGCTATGGTAAAAATTCAAGTGTACGATGGTTTGCTCGATATAAAAATGACACCATTTCGGTCGATGACAAACCTCGTTCTGGACGTCCATCTACTGCCCGAATCGACGAAAATATTGAACAGAGAGCTTGAGCTCACTGATCGTCGACAGACAGAGATTAGTGGGTGATCTTAGAGCTCGGTTCAGCCCGATCTGTGGCAGACAGAAGACTGGTTCTTCCACCATGACAACGCGCCTGCACATACAACCATCTCTGCTAGACAGTTTTTGGCTAATAATGGCATGGTTCCACTGCTCCACGCACCTTACTCGCTTGACTTGGCTCCATGCGACTTCTTCTTATTTAAACGCATGAAAAGGAGCTTGAAATGACACCGATTTGACGACATTGAAGAAGTCAGAAGACTACAAAAAATGTTTCGAACAGTAGAAGCACCGGTGGACAGATGTATTAGTTATAATGTATTATTGAAGGGGATAAGGTTCTTCTGTAAACAATTTGAAAATATATAGCATGTAAAAAGTAATTCCTGTTGTTTTCGATATCCCCCTATATACATTTTTATACTATCGATTTCATAATTTTAAAGACATGATAGTTATTTACTTTTCTCTTTTCAAATCAGAGTTAGGTACTAAACTCAGTTTGGGATCTTGGCTGACATGCAAATTTGTTCAGAGTTAGTGGTCCAGAAAGTCCAGGAACCATTCTGGTGGAGTTATCCTTGTGTAGGGGATGTTTGCATGTGATGAAATAGGGACCGTGGTGCATTTTTCATCATATTTCCCTGACAAAGTATACAGTAATATAGTGTCGAATTATATATATCCATTTGTTGGTCTACGCACGCTGCAAGTAATACATCACCCCGTCATAGCTGAACTGTGTTAGAATAATTTCAGAAGGAATACGCAAACTTGTTGGTGCTTTTTGGTTCATTAGATCTCTTCATCTCAATCAGATTACCACACCTGAGAAGCCACAGAGCAAGACGTGGTGCCTCGGAGCCAGTTCTGACCATTTTCCGTGAGCTGTGGACGCCATTCGAGCATTCATTCATGAATCCGGAGGCTGCCCAGCGCTTTCAGTCCGCCACGAATTTCTCTCCTGTGCCAACCTCTTCATCTCAGAGTACCACTAGCAACCTACGTCCTCAATTATCTGCTGGATGTATTCCAATCATTGTCTTGCTCTACTGTTTTTACCTTCTACAACTCCATCTAGTTGCATGGAAGTCATTCCCTGATATCTTGAAAATGTTCTATCGCAGAACCTCCTCATTCTTATCTTATCAGTCAACCTAATTTTCAGAATTTCAGATGCTTCGATTCTCTTCTGTTCCGGTTTTCCCATAGTCGATGCTACATTACCATACCATACTGTACTCGAAACGAATATTCTCAGAAATTTCTTCCTCAAATTAACGCCTATGTTCGATACTAGTAGATTTCTCTAGGCCAGGAATGCCCTTTTTGACAGTGCTAGTCTGCTTTTGGTGTCCTCCTTGCTCCGTCCGTCATTGGTTATTTTGCTGCCTAGGTAGCAGAATTTCTTAACTTCATCTGCTTCGCGACCATCAACCCTGATGTTAAGTTTTTCGCTTTTCTCACTGCTGCTACTTCTCGTTCCTTTCGTCTTTCTTCGATTTACTCTAAATTCACATTCTGTACTCATTAGATTGTCCATTCCATTCAGCAGATCATGTAATTCTTCTTCACTTTCACTTAAGATAGCAATGTCATCAGCGAATCGTATCATTGGTATCCTTTCACCCTTAATTTTAATTCCACTTCTGAACCTTTCTTTTATTTTCATCATTGCTTCTTCGATGTACAAATTGAACAGCAGGGACAGAAGACGACATCCACATCAACGTGATTACTCTGCTATTTACAATAAAGTGCCTGGCAGAGGGTTCAATGAACCACCTTCAAGCCGTCTCTCTCCTATTCCACTCTCGAACGGCACGCGGGAAAAACGAGCACTTAAATTTTTCTGTGCGAGCCCTTATTTCTCTTATTTTATCGCGATGATCATTTATCCCTATGTAGGTGGGTACCATCAGAATCGGAGGAGAAAACGGGTGATTGAAATTTCATGAGAAGGTCCCGTCGCAACGAAAAACGCCATTGTTTGTGTGGTGTCACCGCCAGACACCACACTTGCTAGGTGGTAGCTTTTAAATCGGCCGCGGTCCATTAGTATACGACGGACCCGCGTGTCGCCACTGTCAGTGATAGCAGACCGAGCGCCACCACACTGCAGGTCTAGAGAGACTTACTAGCACTCGCCCCAGTTGTACAGCCGACGTTGCTAGGAAAGGTTCACTGAGAATTACGCTCTCATTTGCCGAGACGATAGTTAGCATAGCCTTCAGCTAAGTCAATTGCTACGACCTAGCAAGGCGCCAATTATCCTTTGCTATGTATCTAATGACGCATATACTGTATCAACAAGACCAATGTTCACCAATTGTGGATTAAAGTTAAGTATTCCAGCAGCTACGTACTTTTCTTTATAGCATTCATTACGTATCCTGTTTCAGCCCTCACGCCAGCCTGCGTGAGTTTTAAGCGCGTGCCTTTCGGTTACCCGTCACTGTGGATTGGCTGTCTTGCCAGTCCACTACAGTTTGAATGATTGCCACTCCAATTCACGTATCATGTCTGTCGCACTATCTCCCCTATTTCGCGATAATACAAAACGAGCTGCCCTTCTTTGAACTTTTTCGATGTCATCCGTCAGTCCCACCTGATGCGGATCCCACACCGCACAGCAATACTCCAGAATAGGCCGGATAAGCGTGGTGTAAGTAGTCTCCTTAGTAAACCTGTTGCACCTTTTAAGTGTTCTGCCAGTGAATCGCAGTCTTTGGTTTGCTCTGCCCACAACATTAGCTATGTAATCGCTTCAATCTATGTTGTTTGTAATTGTAAGGCCTAAGTATTTAGCTGAATTTACAGCCTTAAGATGTGTGTACCTTATCGCGTAATCGAAATTTAGCGTATTTCGTTTAGTACTCATGCACTAAATGTGAATAACTTCACACTTTTCTTTATTCAGGCTCAATTGCCACTTCTCGCACCATACAGATATCTTATTTAAATGATTTTGCAATTCGTTTTGGTCATCTGATGACTTCACAAGACGGCAAATGACAGCATCATCTGAAAACAATATAAGAGGGCTACTCAGATTGTCTCCTACGTCGTTAATATAGATCAGAAACAATAGAGGGCCTATAACACTTCCTTGGGGAACGCCGGATATCAATTCTGTTTTACTCGCTGACTTTCCGTCTTTTACTACGAACTGTGACCTTTCTGACAGTAAATCACGAATCCAGTCGCATAACTGAAGCGATATTCCATAAGCAAGCAGTTTGGTTAGGAGACGCTTGTGAGGAATGATGCCGAAAGCCTTCTGGAAATATAAAAATATGGAATCAATCTGACATCCTCTGTCGATAGCATTCATTACTTCAAGAGTATAAAGAGGTAGCTGTGTTTCACAAGAACGATGTTTTCTGAATCCGTGCTGACTATGTGTCAATAAATTGTTTTCTTCGAGGTAATTCATAATGTTCGAACACCTTATATGTTGCAAACCGTACTGCAAATCGACGTTAGTGATATGGGCCTGTAATTCAGCGGATTACTCCTATTTCTCTTTTTGGGTATTGGTGTGACTTGAACAATTTTCCAGTCGTTAGGTACGGAACATTCTGTGAGCGAGCTGATGTATGTACTTTGCTAAATGGCCGCGCGGGTTTAGCCGTGCGGTCCGGGGCGTCTTGTCACGATTCGCGCGGCTCCTCCCGTCGGAGGTTCAAGTCCTCCCTCGGGCATGGGTGTGTGTGTTGTCCTTAGTGTAAGTTAGTTTAAGTTAGATTAAGTGGTGTGTAAGCTTAGGGACCGATGACCTCAGCAGTTTGGTCCCATAAGACCTTACCACAAAATTGCTAAATATGGAGCGATTGTATCAGCATACTTTTCGATGAGATTAGTTTAGATTAGTGCTTGTTCCATAGATCATGAATACGACACATCGTAATGATGTGGAACGTGTCAGGTTAATAAAAGGTGTCTATAGAAGATATTACATTACACAAAATATTACATGACACTTAATATTTTTAATTTTTTTATGGGGGGGGGGGAGGGGGGGAAATTACCGACCTACTATATCCAAAAATTCATCTAATGAGTAGAAGGAGTTGCCTTTCCGAAATTCTTTTAATTTCCTTTTAAATGCTATATGGCTATCTGTCAGACTTTTGATGCTATTAGGTAAGTGACCAAAGACTTTTGTGGCTGCACAATATACACCCTTCTAAGCAAAAGTTAGATTTAACCTTGAGTAGTGAAGATCATCCTTTCTCCTAGTGTTGTAGCCATGTACAGTGCTATTACTTTTGAATTTGTTTTGATTTTTAATAACAAATTTCATAAGTGAATATATATATATATATATATATATATATATATATATATATATATATATTGTGAGGCTACAGTGAACATCCCTAGATCTTTAAATAAGTGTTTGCAGGATGATATTGGATGAGCTACAGCAATTATTCTGATTACACGCTTTTGTGCAATGAACACTCTTTTACTCAATGATGAGTTACCCCAGAGTATGATGCAGAGAATGAAAACAGGCGTGGTAAGCTAATTTACTGAGATGTATATCGCCAAAATTTCCAATGACCCTAATAGCTTAAGTAGCTGAACTCAAACGTTTCAGCAGATCTTCAGTGTGCTTTTTCCAATTCAACACCACATCAATGCATGCACCTAGAAATTTTGAATATTCTACCTTAGCTACCGATTTCTGATCGAAGTCTATATTTATTAAAGGTGTCATTCCATTTACTGTGTGGAACTGTATATACTGTATTTTGTCAAAGTTTAATGAGAGCCCATTTGCAGAGTACCACTGAAAAACATCGTTCACAATTTCATCAGTTAATTCTTATCTATTGGGTGTGATAGCTATACTTGAATCATCGGCAAAAAGTACCAGCTTTGCATCTTCGTGAATATAGAATGGCAAGTCATTAATATATATGAAGAACAGTAGAGGACCCAAGACCGAACCTTGCGGCACCCCATTTTTTATTGTTCCCCAGTTTGAGAAATCACCAGTTTTTTTGCATATTATGTGAACTGCTTATTTCAACTTTCTGCACTCTTCCGGTTAGGTATGACTTAAACCATTTGAGCCCTGTCCTATTCATACCACACTACTTGAGCTTATCTAGAAGTATTCTCTCTGAAAGGAACCTGACTGGTATACAATCTGGACCGGAGGCGTTGCATTTATTAAGTGATTTAAACAGCTTTGCTACACCGAGGATATCTACTTATATGTTTCTACTCTTGGCAGTTGTTCTTGATTGGAATTCAGGAACATTTACTTCGTCTTACATTCTTTTCAATCAGAGCATTTCGTACTTGGTCGTCCACTCTTATTATTCCCATTTGGTTCATGTACATAATGTATATTACCCGTACATTCACATTTCATGTCCTGAAAGTCTATCGCGAAGGAGTACTCCCACGTATGGATTTAATAACATACTTGACAAGTCAGAACCCGACTTTTCGTGACCAAGATCGTAAGGTGGCGACACTGTGTCGGGGAATAATTTGCCACATTTACTTCGTCTTACACTCTTTTCAATCCGAGCATTTCGTTCTTGGTCGTCCACTCTTATTATTCCCTTTTGGTTCTTGTACACAATGTATATTACCCATACATTCACATTTAATGTATATTACCCGTACATTCACATTTCATGTCCTGAAAGTCTATCGCGAAGGAGAACTCCCACGTATGGATTTAATAACATACTTGACAAGTCAGAACCCGACTTTTCGTGACCAAGTTCGTAAGGTGGCAACACTGTGTCGGGGAAAAATTTGCCACATGGCAAGTGTACGAGATGTTCTCGGGCAGCGAGCGTCCTCAGAGGTGAAGCGAACACGATATCCAGTTGGCAGCCGCAATGCTATGAGGGAAGAGGCGCGGTTTCTGGTTTCGCTCGGCGGCGCTAACTGGCCGCGTCCTCGGGGCTTAACGAGAGGTGTCTAATTGGCAGAGCTGCCACCAACGCCGCTTCCCTCCCACCACTGGTGGCCGGTAAAGTGGCGCTCGGCAGGGGGAGTCCGCACCTCTGCTTCCAGTGTCTCAGAAGCAAGCTAACTGGGAGGTATACTGCGGCTCTTCCGTAGCTCCCATTACGCGCTGCTAGAGTTTCTGAGTCTGATTTCCAACGCATCGAACACAGCCGAACGTGCAGCAACAGGCGAGAGCAATGACCAAACGGCGTTCGGTCATGTTCGGTTCGCATTCGCTTGTCTTCGGCCGTGTTCCATGGTTGTCGAAGTTTTAGTGAACCATCCATCGGAGTTCACATTCTGTCCACTTCGGCGCTAGCAGTATAGAAACCTTTGGTCTGTCATCTAGGGATGGCAGTTATCGCTGAAACAACCGCTTTTAGCTTGTATCGGTTTGCTTTCAATTCCAGTTTAGGGCTGCTGACAAAACATCGATTATCGACATTAATTCCATGAAATATCGATAAATCGACACCTCGTCTGAAAGTATCGTTATATATCGTCGATATTTTCCCCCCGATACAAAGACAATCCGATATAAAAGTGGCGATATCGAATGCCGATATTTTTACTTTATATAATTTTTTTATTTTTTTTATTTTATTTTTTTACAATTCTCGGTGAATACTTTGAAGCTGTTTTTTTGAAATTGTAGTAGAACATAATTTTACCTTCATCGTGTGAAGGATTCTTACTGCCTTTTGAGTTTTCATCATGTCCAATCTTTGTCTTCGTCCGTGTGAATCAAGTATATGTGGCACAAAAGAACAAGTCCGATTGCACTGCGGGGGAGCGGTGTGAATGAAATAAAAAAAATTTCAATGTGAAGAAATGACACAATAGTTACGTTAAAAAACTATTTTTACCGCAACTAATGTACCATTTCTTCACATCGGCATTTTTCATAAGCGGTTGCTGAAAACGATGAACAAAAATCTAAATTTCACGACTGCTTTTTGTGCTGGGCAGAAACGTGTGAGGGGAAATGCTGACGTAATCGAGGCTTGGCGCTACCAACAGAAACTGCAACATTTATCTTCATCACGTAATGTTGATACTACAACTGCTAGGCCGCAGGCACTGGATGGAGAAAAAAAAAAAAAAAAAAAAAAAACAGGGAAATCGACATGAAGTGTTCCGGACAAATCCAGTACGTGAGGAAACCGAACGTCGGACCCATCGGACACCTTTTATTGTGCCACTTACATGTGGTTATCATTGTCACCAATTTTGTTATCGCCAAGCTTGAATGTGCACCATTTTCCTTACAGTTCTTGTTCTAAGGGGGATAGGCAGGCTCCTAGCTTGTTGATATACAAAATATATAATAATGAATCAATACTTAAATATACAACTCTAACAGCAGCAGTATATCTACAATGTGCAACCGACATTTTCGTAGGCCAATACGTCTATATGTCTTCTGTCGATATTTCCGTACATCGATACTTTCATTCGACACATCGAGGATTGATAGTGAAATGTCAATATATCGGATTCCCGATGTTTTTAAAAATATCAATTATCCTACTTCAGTTTGAACTGACTGTTAAAACCGCTAAAAATAACGGGTTTTTAAATACCCGATTCTAAGTTGATGTTCCGAGACACTGAAGATCAAAATATCGAATGAAAGTGGTTCATAAAAGAAAATTTAGTCTGTCCACCGTTCGCTGATTTTCTCGAAAAGTTGTCAGTGGTTGCATACTACAAAATATTCACCGGAATTCTTCTACTTATTCTCATGTTTTAAAACTTTGCTCAAACCGTGTTGTAATCGAAGGATCATGTCACTATTTGGGGATTACTAATATTCAGTGCCAAGAGATAAAAACTAAGGCTGCAGAACTACATTTTTCGGTGTTAAATTGATCACTTCTAATGGCTACAAGCAGCTAACGGCATATTATATGGACAGAGGTGGCAGATTAGCTTTTTTTCTTTTCTTATTGTGAACTGCGAATGAATTGTTAAATTTGTAATTTATTACTGGTGCCACAAATTTTTTTTCTCTTTCATTGTTCCATAGAAATGACAGACAAATAATAAGCTTTATGAAGATAGTAACTGTTCTCGAAAGAACAGATACCATTGAAGAGCGTGCAGCTTCTCTAGAATAAATGATAAATAATTGAAACCCTCAGCTGCCGACAGGTGTTGTTGATACACCTCAATGGGGATAGCTGAAAATGTGTGCCCCGGCCGGGACTCGAACCCGGGATATCCTGCTTACATGGCAGAAGCTCTATTCAACTGAACCACCGAGGAAACAGATGAATAGCGCGATTGCGCTTCCCGTGAGACCCACATTCCCAACTGTCCACAGTCTACACACGTAATGTACCTAATGTGCCCGTCCACTCATTACTCGCGCAAACTGAGGTAACTATTCCCGTAAGAGTTCGAGCAACCTGCGCGCACTCGCACAGACGAAGGTCAATGGCTGGGTAGCCTTTAACTATATATATGAAGACAGTAACTGTTCTCGAAAGAACTGATAACATTGATGACCGTGCAGGTTCTCTAGAATAAATGATAATGAATTGAAACCCTCAGCTGCCGACAGGTGTTGTTGATATACCTCGATGGGGACAGCTGAAAATGTGGGCCCCAACCGGGACTCGAACCCGGGATATCCTGCTTACATGGCAGACGCTCTATCCATCTGAGCCACCGTGGAAACAGATGAATAGCACGACTGCTGGGACTTATCCCTTGCACGCTCCCTGTGAGATCCACATTTCCAACTGTCCACAATCGACAAACGTAATGAACCTAATATGTATTTGCCCATCCACTCATTACTCGCGCACACTAAGGGGACTATTCGGTTTCCTCGGTGGCACAGCTGGATAGAGCGTCTACCATGTAAGCAGGAGATCCCGCGTTCAAGTCCCTGTCGGGGCACACGTTTTCAGCTGTCCCCCATCGAGGTATATCAACACCACGTGTCGGCAGCTGGGAGTTTCAATTAATTATCAAATAATAAGCTTTTATGTAAACATTGTAGCGTCATTTTTCTTTAATTATTACGGATGAAAAGCCCGTTTCTTAGTCATTTACTCATATCTTTACTGTTTAACGCGAATTTAAATACAATTGTCGTTTTCAGAATGAGATTTTCACTCTGCAGTGGAGTGTGCGCTGATATGAAACTTCCTGGCAGATTAAAACTGTGTGCCCGACCGAGACTCGAACTCGGGAACCTTTGCCTTTCGCGGGCAAGTGCTCTACCAACTGAGCTACGGAAGCACGACTCACGCCTGGTACTCACAGCTTTACTTCTGCCAGTACCTCGTCTCCTACCTTCCAAACTTTACAGAAGCTCTCCTGCGAACCTTGCAGAACTAGCAATCCTGAAAGAAAGGATATTGCGGAGCCATGGCCTAGCCACAGCCTGGGGGATGTTTCCAGAATGAGATTTTCACTCTGCAGCGGAGTGTGCGCTGATATGAAACTTCCTGGCAGATTAAAACTGTGTGCCCGACCGAGACTCGAACTCGGGAACCTTTGCCTTTCGCAGGCAAGTGCTCTACCAACTGAGCTACCGAAGCACGACTCACGGCCGGTACTCACAGCTTTACTTCTGCCAGTACCTCGTCTCCTACCTTCCAAACTTTACAGAAGCTCTCCTGCGAACCTTGCAGAACTAGCACTCCTGAAAGAAAGGATATTGCGGAGACATGGCCTAGCCACAGCCTGGGGGATGTTTTCAGAATGAGATTTTCACTCTGCAGCGGAGTGTGCGCTGATATGAAACTTCCTGGCAGATTAAAACTGTGTGCCCGACCGAGACTCGAACTCGGGAACCTTTGCCTTTCGCAGGCAAGTGCTCTACCAACTGAGCTACCGAAGCACGACTCACGGCCGGTACTCACAGCTTTACTTCTGCCAGTACCTCGTCTCCTACCTTCCAAACTTTACAGAAGCTCTCCTGCGAACCTTGCAGAACTAGCACTCCTGAAAGAAAGGATATTGCGGAGACATGGCCTAGCCACAGCCTGGGGGATGTTTCCAGAATGAGATTTTCACTCTGCAGCGGAGTGTGCGCTGATATGAAACTTCCTGGCAGATTAAAACTGTGTGCCCGCCCGAGACTCGAACTCGGGAACCTTTGCCTTTCGCAGGCAAGTGCTCTACCAACTGAGCTACCGAAGCACGACTCACGGCCAGTACTCACAGCTTTACTTCTGCCAGTACCTCGTCTCCTACCTTCCAAACTTTACAGAAGCTCTCCTGCGAACCTTGCAGAACTAGCACTCCTGAAAGAAAGGATATTGCGGAGACATGGCCTAGCCACAGCCTGGGGGATGTTTCCAGAATGAGATTTTCACTCTGCAGCGGAGTGTGCGCTGATATGAAACTTCCTGGCAGATTAAAACTGTGTGCCCGACCGAGACACGAACTCCTTTCTTTCAGGAGTGCTAGTTCTGCAAGGTTCGCAGGAGAGCTTCTGTAAAGTTTGGAAGGTAGGAGACGAGGTACTGACAGAAGTAAAGCTGTGAGTACCGGCCGTGAGTCGTGCTTCGGTAGCTCAGTTGGTAGAGCACGTGCCCGCGCAAAGCAAAGTTCCCAATTTCGAGTCTCGGTCGGGCACACAGTTTTAATCTGCCAGGAAGTTTCAATTGACGTTTTACTGACAAAAACAAAAATGCTCTTTCAAGAAATTCAAACGAATAATTCATGTAACAGGTAAAACATAACATTTAATAGGAACAATTAGATAACAATATTTAAAATTTCGATAATGAATGAATCGATTGGCCAATAGTTATTGCCCACTGTGTTCAAAAATATTCGGTCTATAATGTGTTGATCTATAAGTAGACTCTTTTCATCAGAAACAATATTGTTAAAATATGATAATAATCTTTCAGAAGCCACAGATCCTCCTACTAGGTCGTTATTTAAAAAAGTTTTATTTAAACACAAAAGACTTTACCTATGGTAAAATGATTTATCGGTTTTATGACCGATTATTAGTAAAAAATAAAAATATCTATTATAACAGAGTCCAAACATATAGCAAAAAATACTGCTTATTCAAGATTAAAAGCCCGGTATCTGTTTTAACCTGTCGGTTTTTCTCATACAATTTCCATCGTGCTACTTTTGTTGTTGTTAACATGAGTCGAGTAAGCTATAGATTTGCCCGGAGAGAATGTAATATTTCTGACAGAAGAACGTAGATACCTTACGTGCTTCTGGGATCCAAGAGATCCACAGCACGAAACAATACCGAACGAAAAGAAATATGATTGGTAGAAAATTGCCGTATCACTCAACAAAGTCGAACTGGGGACGTGATAAAAGACGATAAGTTAATTAGATGCTTGCATCAGCTAGGAACGGAGTGGATAAGCACAAGCTTCGCTTTTTTGTTAAAATAAATTTTCTTGAGAGTAAACAAGTGCCAATATATATCTACTATGCTGATTAAATTAAAAATACTTAATCTTCCTCGTTTCTTACGTTCATGATGTCGGTAATCACATGGCTGATGCGTCACTGTTACGTTAGAGCTTTTTGATGATAAATATAATTGGTTACCTGCCCTCTAACAAACTTTGCAGCAGATTTTATCAAGAAGATCATATGAGAGGTCGTATGTATATCTGAAATTCTTCGAATCATCTTCCTCATACATACTTTAATAAAACCTACCAAGTACTTCGCATACGTCAGACATCAGAAATCATCTAAGATACAGTAGTAACTGAAAAGCGAAACAATCACCACAATAACGTTCACCACACCATTTGCTGATAACCAGTGTCTTTCTTCGGGTTACGTTTGTCGACATTAATTAATGTTCTACGTTCAGATTTCCTCCACATTTGCAATAAGAAGCCAGCGAAAAGCGTCAACCGGCATATGTGCTAAGTTTTAGACTAATGCTAGACAAGTAAATTCTTTTCTTCATGCACCTTTTGGTTACCTCGTCAGAAATGATGCGCTTGCCATACAAAATAATTCTTTCTGAAAATCAGTTTCTCATCGTGTCCCTAAAAATGTAGTATGTTTCCTGAGAGCAGATAATTAGCGCCAAGGCCGGCCAGTGTGGCCGAGCGGTTCTAGGCGCTTCAGTGAGGAACCGCGCGACCGCTACGGTCGCAGGTTCGAATCCTGCCTCGGGCATGGATGTGTGTGATGTCCTTAGGTTAGTTAGGTTTAATTAGTTCTAAGTTCTAGGGGACTGATGACCTCAGATGTTAAGTCCCATAGTGCTCAGAGCCATTTGAACCATTTTGATGTCCGGCACATAGCTCGCGTACAGTTGAAGCGGTATAGAATAGCATATTTCATGACAGTTGGATTGGTCGTCGAAGCACCATACCATGGCCCACGGATCTGACGACCCCGGATTTCTTTCTGTGCGGAAAGTTGAAGGATATTTGCTATCGTGATCCACCGACAACGCCTCACAACATGGGTCAGCGCATTGTCAATGCATGTGCGAACATTACGGAAGGCGAACTACTCCCTGTTGAGAGGAATGTCGTTACACGTATTGCAAAATGCACTGAGGTTGACGGACATCAGTTTGAGCATTTATTGCATTAATGTGGTATTTACAGGTAATCACGCTCTAACAGCATGCGTTCTCAGAAATGATAAGTTCACAAAGGTACATGTATCACATTGGAACAACCGAAATAAAATGTTCAAACGTATCTACGGTCTGTATTTTAATTTAAAAAACCTACCTGTTACCAACTGTTCGACTAAAATTGTAAGCCATATATTTGTGGCTATTAGAGCGCCATCCATCACAAAGCGAAAAAAGTTCAAATGGTTAAAATGGCTCTGAGCACTATGGGACTCAACTTCTGAGGTCATTAGTCCCTAGAACTTAGTACTAATTAAACCTAAATAACCTAAGGACATCACACACATCCATGCCCGAGGCAGGATTCGAACCTGCGACCGTAGCGGTCGCGCGGTTCCAGACAGTAGCGCCTAGAACCGCTCGGCGACTCCGGCCGGCGCGAAAAAAGTGGTCCAACTAAAACATTCATATTTCTGTACGTACTACACGAATATGTGATAAAAAATGGAGGTTCCTATTTTTAAAAATGCAGTTGATATCCGATTGACTCATGGCAGCACCATCTAGCGGGCCAACCAAAGCGCCATCTGGATTCCTCCTTCAAGCTAGACAAGTTTCGTTCTTTGTAGTTTTTTCCTTTGACGCTTATTTCGTGAGATATTTGGCCCGGTCACGATCAATGGACCACCCATATATATATATATATATATATATATATATATATATATATATATATATATATATATATATATATATATAAAGAGAGAGAGAGAGGGGGGGGGGAGAGAGAGGGGGGGATGGAATTTGTTCAGCACAGTGCAGAGAGGCGATGCGAGGCGAGACGTCAGCGAAGACCGGTCACGCTAGGTTATTCGCGAATCCGGAGTGCGGACAACAGACGTGGAGCGAGTATATGGCCGAGCAGAGAGTGACATGTGGCCGCATGCTAGCGGCTCGATCCGCCCTTTAGTAGGCGAATCGTAACCCGGTCAAACATAGAGCGTTGCAAGACTCTATCCTCTACGCTACTGATGTCATCTTGGCTGTGGAGAACAAGTATTATCTCCAGTACCAAACACAAGAGTGGAACGACAGACTCGCGCGATATGACCTACGAGTCAAACAAAAAGGAAACTGAATAGATGACATCACATCCGAGAGAACTTTGGACCATCAACACTGGTAGAGATCTGCCAGGAGTATCAGAATTTAAGTATCTCGGTTGAACAATTTCTAGCTATGGAAGCCTACAAACAAGGTCAACGCAAGAACGTAGGCAGCCTGGATGAAGTGGGTGTCACCTGAAATCGTCGAATTGTCATCTGAAGTCTAAGAAATACCGACATCTCACTCTCTACGTCACCGGGTGTTGGCCAGCTATAAAAGGAGCAGAACTACGATTGAGATCATGGAGGCCAAGAAGCTGAGATGGACAGGTGGCATCACTCGACTGGATCACGTTTCGAGCGACACTATCAGGAAAAGTTTCGGGGTCGAACCGATGCAGAAGGAATTGCGAGAAAGCCGTTGCGATGGTTTGGACATGCTCTGCGCGGGGAGGACGGTACCACTGCAAAGGCAGCATACAAATGGAAGTCACGGGAAGAAGACCCAATGGATGACCTTGACAGCGATGGGCTGACACCCTGCACAACCACCTGAAGGCTGTACATCTTCACCTGGACATGGCCCACGATCGAACAAAATGGAGGCCGCGAATCCATTCAGCGCACCCTGCCACCAGGCAGAACAAACGTTAGGGAAAGAGAAGTTCCGCACCCACGAACTACATGCCCGTAATTTGCGGGAACTGTGTGCGCTGTGTTAGACATCTGTTGCTCCATACCTCCAGAAACCTACCAAAGACTTGTCGCATCGATGCCCATTGAATCGTTGCTGTATTGCATTGGAATGTAGAATCAAAGAGCTACTAACAAGGTAACCTCCCCATCGCACCCCCCTCAGATTTAGTTATAAGTTGGCACAGTGGATAGGCCTTGAAAAACTGAACACAGTTCAATTGAGAAAACAGGAAGAAGTTGTGTGGAACTATGGAAAAAATAAGCAAAATATACAAACTGAGTAGTCCATGCGATGATAGGCAACATCAAGGAGAGTCTGGGCTCAGGAACGCCGTGGTCCCGTGGTTAGTGGGAACAGCTGCGGAACGAGAGGTCTTTGGTTCAAGTCTTCCTTCGAGCGTAAAATTTTAATTTTATATTTTCAGACAATTATCAAACTTCAGGCACTCACACATAATCAACTTCGCTCTCCAAAATTCCAGGACATGTTCAGATTTGCTTGGACATATGCAGGATTTGACGGTCTGCACACGGAAAAATTTGAAAACGTTAAAAACATGTTTTGACAGAGCACAGGGAAAAGTGTGCGACTGTGAAACTGTTGGATTCATTTGTTGCAGTTTATGTGACAAACTCTTATGTTTTCATCACTTTTTTGGGAGTAATTCTCACATCCACAAGAAAACCTAAATCGGGCAATGTAGAAGAATCTTTTTACGCATTCGCAAAGTGTACAAGTTAGGTGGGTCGACAACATATTCCTGTCATGTGACGCACATGCCCTCACCAGTGTCGTACAGAATATATCAGACTGTTTTCCTGTGGAGGAATCGGTTGACCTATGACCTTGCGATCAAATGTTTTCGGTTCCCATTGGAGAGGCACGTCCTTTCGTCTACTAATCGCACGGTTTTGCGGCGCGGTCGTAAAACACAGACACTAAACTTATTACAGTGAACAGAGACGTCAATGAACGAATGGACAGATAATAACTTTGCGAAAATAAAGAAAAACTTTTCACTTGAGGGGAGACTTGAACTAAGTACCTCTCATTCCACAGCTGCTCGCGCTAACCACGGGACCACGGCGCTCCTAACTTCAGAGCAGCCTTGATGTTGTCTATCTTGGCATGGACTACTCAGTTTGTATATTTTGCTTATTTTTTCATAGTTCCACACAACTTCTTCCTGTTTTCTCGATTGATCTGTGTTCAGTTTTTCAAGGCGTGTCCACTGTGTCAACTTATAACTAAATCTGAGGGGGGTGCGATGGGGAGGTTCCCTTGTAAGCAATTGGTGAGCGTAGCTGCTGACAGCAAGAAATGCACTGTCATGAATAATGGACACCTATTTGTATGTGTACCCAAACACTAGCTCTATGTCAGTTCTCGGAAACCAAATTTTGTGGTTAACATACTGGGACGAACCCACACAATGTTGCACGTAGCAGCCAAATGTGGCATTATCGCGTGATACAGTATTGCCTGGAAAGAACTGGCGAACACCAGCCAATTCTGTTTCCAGAGTATATTACCACCTGTCTCACTCACTGAAAGTCACATGCTCTGTCTACTCTTAAGATTAGCGATACACGCTTCACTGTAGTATGCCAAGACGAATAATTCAAGCGCGACGTAAAACTCACTTAGCGTGGGTGGCTGTGCTGTCAGATTTGACAATACAGTGTCCAGTTTTGACAGAGCTAAAGATTCGTCTTTGAAGAGAAATAAATACAACACCAGCATGTAAACACAGCTTGCGTCTCGCAGGCAGATTTCCCACTTCTGCGACGTCAGAAGCGACAACCAATGTGTAAACCACCAACGCCACATTGTTAGAAGAAGAGCCGGATCGCACTGTTGGACATGCAAACTAACATCACTTGTTTGCCAATAATGGTCACTAAAGTTGAACATTCGCAGCGGAATATTTCCGTGGTCCGCCCCCTCGTCAGCTGGCGTGAATCCCTTCAAATGGTTCAAATGGCTCTGAGCATTATAGGACTTAACATCTGAGGTCATCAGTCCCCTAGAACTTAGAACTACTTAAACCTAACTAACCTAAGAACATCACACCCATCCATGCCCGAGGCAGGATTCAAACCTGCGACCGTAGCAGTCGCGCGGTTCCTGACTGATGCGGCTAGATCCGCTCGGCCACCGCGGCCGGCTGAATCCCTTTGTCCTCCTGAAAATTTCCTAAAGATTTTATCTAGACGTTAACATAAGTCGCAATGGCAACTACGATGCAGATAGCGATAATATGTAGCCGATAGTTACGCAACACCAGGAATAAAGAATATTAGAATTTGGCATTAGAGGCGTCATACTTATTTCGATGCACAAAGAAACGTAATGGATACTAGTATGACGTTGCACAACCATATTTGTGAGTGTAGCTGCTATTTTATTCACTAGCCGACTGTGTGGCGTTTCTCATTTATCCTAATCTTCTGTTTGACAGAGAATGACTTAAGCGTACAAATACCTTGAAATTAATGTTATGTTAATTACAAATTATCAAAAGTATAATATGAATTTCTTCAAAACGAGTTATTTATAAATTTCAGTTTCGATGACAAAATCATTTCTCGTAATAAAACTCATAGTCAGTACTAGCGACCACAACAAAATGCGATAGTTACTCTTATAATATACAAATCTAAATTCATTTCTGATCAAAAGAGGATGTTTATGTGAGAAAATAAAACTATATTTTCTGCTTCTTTTTTCATTTACGCATATTTACAGTACTAATTTCAAATCTATATTCCATATATTTCAGTAAAGGACATTTACGCTCTGTCAAAAGATTTAGATTAGTGACGGTACCTATGTGTAGCATATCATATTGACAGCGATATATGTCTCATGGTGACATGTTTCAGAAGACTATTTAACGTTACTGTTAACACGTTCAATGATGATGTAAGTTGAAGGTTCAGAACACATTGCTGCTTGAGCTCTTATTTTGACACACAATGATTTGAGCTTTAAGTTTTCCTGTTATGCAAAAAACAGCCAGACATCTGTATTAAGACTGTAACAGAACAGAAACTAGGCAGGAGAAAGAAAGTAATTGTGGAAAACAGTGATATAGGGAATTTTTAGTAACTTTTTGCGGTGCTACGGTAACAGAACTGTTATCTTCTTTAATTAACAGTTGATAATCTTCGCTGTCTTTAGGGACCTGAGAACGAAAAAAAAAAAAAATCTGCATTTCACTCTGTTATAGCGTCTAGGGCGCAAATGATGGAAATCACGTAGCCTATGTTAAGACGCATGAAACAGCTTCCAAACATGTTTTATTTTAACCACTCTGTGTAAGATATTCCTAATTGTTAACTTAAAAAAAATTACAATCAGAACGTTGGAAGGTTGAAGCTGAAGGCCTCATCGACGTTAGGATCAGTAGCGACGGAGAGGAAGAAAATTCAGTCTGCATCTACAGCTACAGCTACATCCAGACAACTGAGAAGTGCATGGCAGGGGGCACTTACCACTGTACAACAGCTAGGGGTCTCATGCCACTCCATTCGCATACGGATAGTGGGAAGAATGACTGCGGGTGCTGTCATCTAATTTTGTCCTCGCCGTCCCTATAGGACCGATAAGTAGGGGACTGCAATTTGTTTCTAGATTCTTCGCTTAGTACTAGTCCTCGAAATTTTGTGAGTATGCATGGGTGGAACACTTGACGTCTCTTCCAAGATGTTACTCCAGGCGGGTGTAAAATGAATGTGCGCAACAGAAAATAATAAAAGCTAAATGATGATTTGATCCTGTCAGACTACCCCCTGAAGCAGATGTTAGGATTTCCTCATTCTTTTTTTATATATAAATTACAATCTAAACATAAATGTATGATGAAGCCAACTAATATACTAAATGTTGTTGTTCAATATATTTATTATAGATTAAAATCAACCCTTTAAGTACAATTGTCTATATTTCCTAACTAAAATTATTTATCAATTGCCCAACTTTGTCCCTTATTATGACTGCGTGATCTAATATAAATAACTCGAAATGACTGACATCATCTATGTACCAAACACTAGAACTTAACACAGACAAATGTAATGTATTGCGAATACATAGAAAGAAGGATCCTTTGTTGTATGATTATATGATAGCGGAACAAACATTGGTAGCAGTTACTTCTGTAAAATATCTGGGAATATGCGTACGTAACGATTTGAAGTGGAATGATCAAATAAAATTAATTGTTGGTAAGGAGGGTACCAGGTTGAGATTCATTGGGAGAGTCCTTAGAAAATGTAGTCCATCAACGAAGGAGGTGGCTTACAAAACACTCGTTCTACCTATACTTGGATATTGCTCATCAGTGTGGGATCCGTACCAGGTCGGGTTGACAGAGGAGATAGAGAAGATCCAAAGAAGAGCGGCGCGTTTCGTCACAGGGTTATTTGGTAAGCTCAAATGGTTCAAATGGCTCTGAGCGCTATGGGACTTGAAATCTCAGGTCATCAGTCCCCTAGAACTTAGAACTACTTAAACCTAACTAACCTAAGGACATCACACACATCCATGCCCGAGGCAGGATTCGAACCTGCGACCGTAGCAGTCCCGTGTTTGATAAGCGTGATAGCGTTACGGAGATGTTTAGCATACTCAAGTGGCAGACTCTGCAAGAGAAGCGCTCTGCATCGCGGTGTAGCTTGCTGTACAGGTTTCGAGAGGGTGCATTTCTGGATGAGGTATCGAATATATTGCTTCCCCCTACTTATACCTCCCGAGGAGATCACGAATGTAAAAGTAGAGAGATTCGAGCGCGCACGGAGGCTTTTCGGCAGTCGTTCTTCCCGCGAACCATACGCGACTGGAACAGAAAAGGGAGGTAATGACAGTGGCACGTAAAGTGCGCTCCACCACACACCGCTGGGTGGCTTGCGGAGTATAAATGTAGATGTGGTTGTAGAAGACACTACTTTCAAAGTTGATCTACGGTGGTGTGGAACCTCAGTAGAAATAAACTAACGTGATCACAGCTGTTTGGCTTTATAGCCTTAATAAGCCGAAGCAATTTGCGATATCACCAAATGTACTGCGTCCGGTGCGTCGAAGTGATGGTCCTCGTACTCGTCTGCAACGATGGAAGAACTCCAGCCACAAATAAACTCTTTCAAACACTAGGACGGCAGAAGGCCGGTCCTGCTACAATAGCGGCCGCGCCGTCAAGCTATTGTGCCACGACGTCCGTCTAGCTGCTTCCTGTTTCTAAGAAGGACCAACACCTGTTCGGGCCTTGCACCCAGACATGCCAGCCCTTTCGTCTCCACTGACGCTCCAACCTCTACTAGTATAGGCAATCATTCATTACGCCGTTTTTATAATAAAGCCACTCCGTCACCTTTCATGCAGTAAGCGTTAAGAATTATTTACAAAGCGTATGTGACAATGTCTCCCCATGAACCATGGACCTTGTCGTTGGTGAGTAGGCTTGCGTGCCTCAGCGATACAGATAGCCGTACCGTAGGTGCAACCGCAACGGAGGGGTATCTGTTGAGAGGCCAGACAAACGTGTGGTTCCTGAAGAGAGGCAACAGCCTTTTCAGTAGTTGCAGGGGCAACAGTCTGGATGATTGACTCATCTGGCCTTGTAACACTAACCAAAACAGCCTTGCTGTGCTGGTACTGCGAACGGCTGAAAGCAAGGGGAAACTATGGCCGTAATTTTTCCCGAGGGCATGCAGCTTTACTGTATGATTAAATGATGATGGCGTCCACTTGGGTAAAATATTCCTGAGGTAAAATAGTCCCCCATTCGGATCTCCGGGTGGGGACTACTCAAGAGGACGTCGTTATCAGGAAAAAGAAAACTGGCGTTCTACGGATCGGAGCGTGGAATGTCAGATCCCTTAATCGGGCAGGTAGGTTAGAAAATTTAAAAAGGGAAATGGATAGGTTAAAGTTAGATATAGTGGGAATTAGTGAAGTTCGGTGCCAGGAGGAACAAGACTTTTGGTCAGGTGAATACAGGTTTATAAATACAAAATCAAATAGAGGTAATGCAGGAGTAGGTTTAATAATGAATAAAAATATAGGAGTGCGGGTAAGCTACTACAAACAGCATAGTGAACGCATTATTGTGGCTAAGATAGACACGAAGCCCATGCCTACTACAGTAGTACAAGTTTATATGCCTACTAGCTCTGCAGAGGATGAAGAAATTGATTAAATGTATGATCAGATAAAAGAAATTATTCAGGTAGTGAAGGGAGACGAAAATTTAATAGTCATGGGTGACTGGAGCTCGAGATTAGGAGCCCGCATCTCGTGGTCGTGCGGTAGCGTTCTCGCTTCCCACGCCCGGGTTCCCGGGTTCGATTCCCGGCGGGGTCAGGGATTTTCTCTGCCTCGTGATGGCTGGGTGTTGTGTGCTGTCCTTAGGTTAGTTAGGTTTAAGTAGTTCTAAGTTCTAGGGGACTTATGACCACAGCAGTTGAGTCCCATAGTGCTCAGAGCCATTTCGAGATTAGGAAAAGGAAGAGAAGCAAACACAGTAGGTGAATATGGATTGGTGTTAAGAAATGGAAGAGGAAGCCGACTGGTAGAATTTTGCACAGAGCATAACTTAATCATAGCTAACACATGGTTCAAGAATCATAAAAGAAGGTTGTATATACATGGAAGAATCCTGGAGATACTAAAAGATTTCAGATGGATTATATAATGGTAAGACAGAGATTTAGGAACCTGGTTTTAAGTTGTAAGACATTTACAGGGGCAGTTGTGGACTCTGACCACAATCTATTGGTTATGAACTGTAGATTAAAAGTGAAGAAACTGCAAAAAGGTGGGAATTTAAGGAGATGGGACCTGGATAAACTGACTAAACCAGAGGTTGTGCAGAGTTTCAGAGAAAGCATAAGGGAACAATTGACAGAAATGGGGGAAAAATACAGTAGAAGAAGAATGGGTAGCTCTGAGGAATGAAGTAGTGAAGGCAGCAAAGGATCAAGTAGGTAAAAAGACGAGGGCTAGTAGAAATCCTTGGGTAACAAAATAAATATTGATTTTAATTGATGAAAGGAGAAAATATAAAAATGCAGTAAATGAAACAGAAAAAAAAGAATACAAACGTCTCAAAAATGAGATCGACAGGAAGTGCAAAATGGCTAAGCAGGGATGGCTAGAGGACAAATGTAAGGATGTAGAGGCTTGTCTCACTAGGGGTAAGATAGATACTGCCTACAGGAAAATTACAGAGACCTTTGGAGAAGAGAGAGCCACTTGTATGAATATAAAGAGATCAGATGGTAAACCAGTTCTAAGCAAAGAAGGGCAAGCAGAAAGGTGGAAAGGGTATGTAGAGGGTCTTTACAAGGGCGATGTACTTGAGGACAATATTATAGAAATGGAAGAGGATGTAGATGAAGATGAAATGGGAGATGCGATACTGCGTGAAGAGTTTGACAGAGCACTGAAAGACCTGAGTCGAAACAAGGCCCCATTACAACTACTGATTGCCTTGGGAGAGCCAGTCCTGACAAAACTCTACCATCTGGTGAGCAAGATGTATGAGACAGGCGAAATACCCTCAGACTTCAAGAAAAATTTAATAATTACAATCCCAAAGAAAGCAGGTGTTGACAGATGTGAAAATTACCCAACTATCAGTTTAATAAGTCACAGCTGCAAAATACTAACGCGAATTCTTTACAGACGAATAGAAAAACTGGTAGAAGCCGACCTCGGGGAAAATCAGTTTGGATTCCGTAGAAATGTTGGAACACGTGAGGCAATACTGACCCAACGACTTATCTTAGAAAATAGATTAAGGAAAGGCAAACCTACGTTTTCAGCATTTGTAGACTTGGAGAAAGCTTTTGACAATGTCGACTGGAATACTCTCTTTCAAATTCTAAAGTTGTCAGGGGTAAAATACAGGGAGCGAAAGGCTATTTACAATTTGTACAGAAATCAGATGGCTGTTATAAGAGTCGAGGGACATGAAAGGGAGGCATTGGTTGGGAAGGGAGTGAGACAGGGTTGTAGCCTCTCCCCGATGTTATTCAATCTGTATATTGTGCAAGCAGTAAAAGAAACAAAAGAAAAATTCGGAGTAGGTGTTAAAATCCATAGAGAAGAAATAAAAACTTTGAGGTTCGCCGATGACATTGTAGTTCTGTCAGAGACAGCAAGGGACTTGGAAGATCAGTTTAACGGAATGGACAGTGTCTTGAAAGAGGATATAAGATGAACATCGACAAAAGCAAAACGAGGATAATGGAATGTAGTCGAATTAAGTCGGGTGATGCTGAGGAAATTAGATTAGGAAATGAGACACTTACAGTAGTAAAGGAGTTTTGCTATTTGTGGAGAAAAATAACTGATGACGGTCGAAGTAGAGAGCATATAAAATCTAGACTGGCAATGGCAAGGAAGGCTTTTCTGAAGAAGAGAAATTTGTTAACATCGAGTACAGATTTAAGTGTTAGGAAGTCGTTTCAGAAAGTATTTGTATGGATTGTAGCCATGTATGGAAGTGAAACATGGACGCTAAATAGTTTGGACAGGAAGAGAATAGAAGCTTTCGAGATGTGGTGCTACAGAAGAATGCTGAAGATTAGATGGGTAGATCACATAACTAATGAGGAGGTATTTAATAGAATTGGGGAGAAGAGGAGTTTGTGGCACAACTTGACAAGAAGAAGGGACCGGTTGGTAGGACTTATTCTGAGGCATCAGGGGATCACAAATTTAGCATTGGAGGGCAGTGTGGAGGATAAAAATCGTAGAGGGAGACCAAGAGATGAATACACTAAGCAGATTCAGAAGGATGTAGGCTGCAGTAAGTACTGGGAGATGAAGAAGCTTGCACAGGATAGAGTAGCATGGAGAGGTGCATCAAACCAGTCTCAGGACTGAAGACCACAACAACAACAACAACATGTGACAATGTCAGTCTCCTTTAAATATTCATATATACGATGTACAACCTATCAAATGATACCTAATTGTGGTTGTAGTTCACGGCAAAGTATGTGGATAAGGTGCGAAATTATAGCCACCTTACACTCTCTTCGAGCCTCTGTCAGTTCAGACTTATCAGCTTTTCCATGACCCTCTCCTACGAATGAAACAAATTTGTGAAAATTCGTAATGCTCTAATTTTTAGATGTTGAATACTTCCCATTGATCCTATTTCATATGGATCCCACACACTTGTGCAATATTATAGAATGAGTTGCGAAACTGTTTTGTAAGCCATTTCCTTTACGAATTAACTATATTTTCCAGTATTCTACCAAAGTACCAAAGTCTGGCACCAGCTGAGTTTGTAGCAGCGCATCCACTAGCTACGATTTGTGCAGCTTTTTAAAGATAGTATTTTGTTATAGACAAATCCACTATCAGCGAAAAGTGTGGCTTTTCTGTTAATATTGTCTGTCAGGTTATTAACATACACTGAGGTGACAAAAGTCATGGCATTGTAAGAGGTCCGAGCAGATGTAATTTCGATGTATTGCTCATGTGCTGCCTGTGATATGCAAGATGTAAGAGAATCGCTGACCAGAGAGCAGTGTTGACTGCAGTAGGAACTGTGTAGCTGTAGCAGTAAGTTGTGAGTAGTCTGCAGTCTGCTCTGGTCTGGTTTATCGTGTTGGCTGGGCCGGTCGCGGCGCAGCGATGCCGGAGCCTGAGTATTATTGTATAAGGTAAAAAGCAGCCTCGCGCATATGTAGTAATGTTATCTCAAGTCCCATGTAAATGTTTTAAAAATGTCCTAATAATAATCTTTCTCATATAAAGTAATTTTTTAACAACCATTCATTTCAATTTAAAGAATTTACTAATTTCTCCAATCCATGATCATCCGATTGTTGCAAAAGAACAATCAGTTGCTTCCTTTCATAAATGACAAATCTATCGGCCAGCATTGCACAGGGCTGTGCCAGAAAAATATATTGTTAGAGCAGATATATATGCGTTATCCGGCGACTTCATTGAGGTAAGAATTTTTCTCTTTTTATTCAGAATGATCTTTCAGAGCCATGACGCAGCTCTGCTAACGTCCAAAATTTACCAGGTTAAATTCACAGTCAATTATTGAAAAGTTAGAAGTGAGCGACAATTTAATTGAGAGGTTAGTTACATTGCATCATTACCAGGTTGCTGAATATTTTTTTGTTGGGACGTTACACTGAATGTGAACGACGTAATTATAATTTTTATAGACGTCGAAATACTGGGACAGCGTTGTTAGAGAGGCCATCGAAATTCGCACCAATGACGACCTCATAAACCGTGACTGTGGCTATAATCTTAGCAAGGCTTGGGAACCAGCGATCGGGTTAATCAAGAGTAAACCGAGCAAACGTATAGTTGTGACGACCACGGCGGACAGAGCCATCACTCCGACGTCATCTCAGACGCCGTCGCAATCTGTTCCACCGCGCGACCGTGGCGCGGGGCGCGGACGGCGGAGGGAGCGCGCCGCGGGCGGAGGGTATTTAAATCGGCCGCCGCCGCGACCGAACCCAGTTCCCTCTGAGCAGCCATAGCGTACGGATCTCCGTGCCGGCACGTTCACAGGAGCTCAGTCCGTCAGTTCACCTGATGATGGCGACATGTATGATCGCCGAAATATTGTGCCCGTTGGACACTATAGACCGGCAGCACACCTGTGGATATTTTGACTATCAAATACGCCGGGAGAAACTCAAGAATCACATAATTTTTACTGTTGAGAGGTTTAGGAATTTTTCTATTTTGAGGTTACACTAAAATGGGAACGAATTTTGTGGGGAGGTTAAATGAGAAAGAATTTTGCGGGAAGGTTACACTTGGCGACCCTGTCAGGATCGTATTTCTTTGTGAATTTCTGAAAAATAGTCATATATCTGCTCTTATTTACTTAAATGTAGTTTGCATATGGCGCAACGCATTTACTAATTTGTCACTCTTTCTTTCACAGATCATCGGCAATTTATTGCTTTGTTGTAATTGTGTTTGTTCCATTTTTGCTATGTCTTTGTTTCAATTTGTGCTTAATTTTGATTTGTGAAAAATGCCGCGAAAAACTGTTAACAGTACATCGCGATGTGCAATGAGTGAAATAGCCAACTCGAATAATTTGTCCAATAATACTTGCGACACTCAGTGTAGTGGTGATAATCGTCTAATTACGGATAATCAGTGCCTACCGATCACTAGTAATGATTTTGATCCTAATGATGAACAAACAAATTCAATTATGTCCACAGTAAATGTAACAATTGATGACACGGCACGTTCCGTTACAATGAAAGCTGTCCAGTTTGACACGCCTGATTTGCAAAATTTACGTAGCGAACAGATAATTGTTTCTAACGAAGGTGACCAATATACACAAAACACATCAGATTTATTTGAATCCGATGTAGTGGCCAACAGTGCACATCCAATTAGCGAACCTTTTCGTGAATCAGACAATGACCAAATGGTTATTCAAAACGTGTCAAATGCAGGTACACCAACACACAGCATAGAAAATATAATCACTACTTTTAGCATGGATCAAGTTATGGCAGTATTGCTACAACTTAATATAAAAATAGACAACAATTACAAACAGTCGAAGAAAGAACAAGACGACAATTAGAAACGACTTAATGAATCAAATAAACAACTTAATGAAAATCTCAAACAACAAATTAATGAAAAACAAGACAACAATTTCAAACAACTTAGTGAACAGATGACAGCCGTTGCCGCGCAATGTCATGATACTAAAGAACAATTACGTGAGGAAATTAAGGCTTGTGCTAGGAACAGTAGTCAAGAAATTAGATCTGTGGCACTCATGCAGCCACAACTAAATTACTTAGAGATGAAATTATTGCAGTCGCTAAACTATGCTCTGAAAACGCAACACAGTTACGCGACGAGTTTAAATTAATGTCAGCAGAACTTTCACGCACGCTGGATGCGCAAGTAGACGCGAAATTTGACCAACAGAACAGCCAAATTGACGAACGTTTTAATCACCACCTACAAAACAGTGAAACGCGTTACCGTAAATTTATACAGGAACAGAATAAAGTAAAGCAACAAGTCATGGAAACAATTACTGCACAGAGACAGGAAGATAAGCGTAAATTGTTTACGAAATCAAAAACATACATAGACAACAATATTGCTACAGTATCAGACAAAATCAAACAGTTGAACACCGAATTGCATGATGAAATCTCCGATCTTAAAACAAAAACAGACACACACACATTAGACTTTCAGATAATGACCAACAGACTTGAAAAGTTGGAACTAATACAGGATTCCGATGCCATCAAAGCAGACGTTAAAAAATTGAACAAAACCACACATAAAATACAAAAACAAATCAATGCTTGTGATACTAAAAACGATGATCAGGTAAAAGCACTGACTGAAAAATATGATGAATTGGCCAGTCATATTGATGTTATTGAAAATAATAATGGCACCAAATCAGACGATACATCACCAGTTTCGCTTAATCAAATACCCGAATTCCAAAATTTACAGCAGACGATCAGTGAGATAGGTTCGTCTAATAATACATTACGTAGAAAATTGTCATCTTTACAGCACGAATTGACGGAGATGAAAAATATCTCAGCCTTTAACACATCACAGCATACGCCACTTTCTGAACATTTGTCAGACTCACACAGCCAGTATAATTTAGGTAATTTTCAGAGAGTACTTGAGTTATATTCCGAACAGTCACAGACAAACAGATTAGTATACAATCCTGAACCTGTTCAGACATTCAGAGACGAAAATTTTGATTACAAGCTCTTTCTATCCATGAGAAAATTTAAGGTATTTAATAATGACAGAACACAGATTCACCCCTCGGATTGGATACAACAATTTGCTTTTGAATTTTCACCGACATTGCCTGTAATGCTGAAATTAAAATTTATTTGCAGCGCGTAAGAGACCTCAGGGGATTCATTACAGTTCGATGAACATGTGCCGTAGGGTGCACAGGGCCCCGAGCCGTAGTAGTGCTATTTCATCTTTAGTTTTCTGCACTGCTGCCTTCTCTTCTACTATCCTTTATATCTATCAAAACAGCTCTTCAACTATCGATCTATCTAGGATTAAGGATGAGTAAAGAAAACCTGATACGACAAGTTTTACCGAAAGTGACAGTTTTCTTTAGACACTCCCGAAATAACAACTACCGGCGTAATTTTAATAACAGACAAAATTGTAATCATCAGTATGTACAACATTTTGAGCAATCGTCAAAATTATCAGCAACCACATTTTGGTGACAATAGAGGCTTTTCCCTACAACAGCAACAAAACCAGCCGATTAGCATACCTAACCAACAATGTAGTCTGCAAGGTCAACCAAGCTTTAATGTTTCGCCGCCTACACGTACAGCGTCGGCCACACCTTATAGCAACGCACAGCAATAAGGAAATCACTACGTACAGAAGACACATCATTTCAATTCCTATCGCAACGCGCCGTATAGCAATGATTATTATGACAGACGTAAATGTAATGAGCACAATTTTCAGCGTACATTTAATAATAGTCGGTCTTACCAGCAGCAAAATCATCCGCAACAACAGATTATCGTGAATGAACCAGACAGTAGATATCATCCCGAACGTAATACGTCAGGACGAAATAACAGAACAGTACAAATAGTTGAAGTGCCACAGCATCCTCCCGAAAATAACAGCCCGTCAGAAAGAATTTGACTAGATACAGTGCAGAATGAATCTTCCATTAACGCAAGCAATACTTTTGACACAGAGAATCTTGTTCACGAAAATGTTATTACTTTTGACGACATGTGAGACACACTTTTACATGAAAAACCAATAGTCTGAATTTGCTGGTTCAAATGGTTCTGAGCACTATGGGACTCACCTGCTGAGGTCATTAGTCCCCTAGAACTTAGAACTAGTTAAACCTAACTACCCTAAGGACATCACAAACATCCATGCCCGAGGCAGGATTCGAACCTGCGACCGTAGCGGTCTTGCGGTTCCAGACTGCAGCGCCTTTAACCGTACGGCCACTTCGGCCGGCTCTGAATTTGCTAATCTGAAACAAGCTTTGTTGAAAGCACCTCTTTTATCACACCCAGATCTTACTAGAAATTTTTCCATTGCCACCGACAGTTCTAACACCGCTTTGGGCGTACACGTTTTTCAGGAAATTGAAGAAGACGGTACTATAGTAATTCAAAACATCGCCTTTGCGAGTCGCATTCTGTCACCTGCTGAGCGCAATTATTCAGTTACAGAAAATGAAACATTATGTGTTGTATGGGCATTTACGAGATTTCGGCATTTTCTTTATGGAAGACATACGACCGTTTACACAGATTATAGAGCGATAAAGTTTTTACTTTCCGCAAAATTTACACATGACAGGTTAAGCAGATGGAAACTTTATTTACAGGAATTTAATTTTACAATTGTTCATACTCCCGGTACACAAAATGTTGTAGCAGACGCACTATCCCGTTCTCTCAGCAACAATCAGCAAGACATCGCAACCAACTTCTGCCAAGCAAATTTTAGCGTCATGTACATTCAACAAGTAGCATTTGAAAATTTTATTTCGGCATCATTACGAGACATAGCACAAGAGCAGAGGAAAGACAACGTGTGGAAAGAAATTAAACACCTTTGGCAAGATAGGAATAATGTTACCATCAGAAACCATTACACTGTACGCAATAACATTCTGTTTCGCCGCTCTCACCCTGACAGCAACAACTGGTTACTATGCATTCCTGACGAACTTGTTAACAAATTAATTTGGTATACTCATTTAAGTTACGCACATTACGGAGCCAGAAAATGTTTTCTTATACTGAGACAGAACTGTTATTCTGGGAACATGGAGAAACGTATTCGACGAGTTTTAGCGTCATGTAAAATCTGCCAGAAAGCTAAGTCAGACACGACTTCACATATTCCTCCATTACATCTCATTGTACCTGTTAAATTGAGACACATTGCCGCTGTAGAAATTTTTGGTCCGATTCCCGGATCTAATAGAGGTTTTTGCTACATCTTTGTCGCTGTTGAACTCACTTCGAAATTTGTTACCTTCACTCCGTTACGCAAAGCTACTGCTAAATCGATTTCGAATGCATTTGTAAAACATTTTTTTTTATTTCATGCAGGGCATGTATTGAAAGTAATTTCCGACAATGGACCACAATTTCGATCTGCTATATGGACACGTATGTTACGAACTAGAAGCATTTCTCCGATCTATATATCCAAGCAAAACGCTTCTTCGAACCCTTGTGAACGACTAATGAAAGAAATTGGTAAACTATGTAGAATATACTGCCATAAAAACATATTGATTGGGATACACACATACTGTCATTCCAGGATGTAATTAACTCGATACCAAATGAATCTACTATGCTATCTCCGACTCTTATATTGAAAAATGTTGAACCACCTAACAAAATTAAAGAATTAGTATCCTTTCCTACATCGCGTCGACTACGCCACCATGAAATAATTGACATTGCACTCAACAACATCAAACGTGCCGCAGTGCGCCGGAGAAGACAGCAAAAACAGGTTTGTACACGCCGTGGCTTTCACGTTGGACAAAAGATATTAGTACGTACACACTATTTATCCAACAGAGGAAGGAGTAGATGCAGTAAATTTGAGCTTCTATGCGCAGGTCCATTTCGAATTCGCAGCATTCCTCACCCCAATGTAGTACATGTGGAAACTTTGAGAACCAGAAAAAGCAAGGGCAATCACCATGTCTCCAATATTAAACCCTTTATTGAATGAACATACTTCATGATTTATCACACTATAATGCCATTTAGTGATTTTTATATGAGCACTTATGCAATTATATTTATATGAACACTTACTGATGATTATCATATTTTTTCTTGGCAAGTGCCCGGCAAGGTAAGGTTAGCAGGTCGCTTTTCTTGTCGTTACATATCAGACCGTGCACATTTTCCATGTATGTATGATTGTTTTCCTGTTTTGTTTGTATGCACTACGTAATCTTTAAGATATAACAAACACCAGTTGACTTTGACATTTTTCCTTATGATATCTCAATATCTTGACTATTCTACAGTTTTTGCCACTAGATTATGATACTGTGTGTACATTTTTTTTGCACTTGAAAACTGTCTATGTTTTTGACATAATACGTTTTCTGTCATGCTATGCTGTATGCTTAATTATATCACTAGAAACAAGTTTTTATTTAATGAGTATATGATTTAAATGCAAGATATTAATCCTTATTCATCATTTTCAGAAAGCAATAACGTGTAAAGGAAATAACTTAAACAAACCACAGTGGATTACTATGAAATGGGAATTTCACCTTCGGAATGAACGAAAGAAAATGCAATACCTTGTCATGAAGAGTAAATACACTCCTGGAAATTGAAATAAGAACACCGTGAATTCATTGTCCCAGGAAGGGGAAACTTTATTGACACATTCCTGGGGTCAGATACATCACATGATCACACTGACAGAACCACAGGCACATAGACACAGGCAACAGAGCATGCACAATGTCGGCACTAGTACAGTGTATATCCACCTTTCGCAGCAATGCAGGCTGCTATTCTCCCATGGAGACGATCGTAGAGATGCTGGATGTAGTCCTGTGGAACGGCTTGCCATGCCATTTCCACCTGGCGCCTCAGTTGGACCAGCGTTCTTGCTGGACGTGCAGACCGCGTGAGACGACGCTTCATCCAGTCCCAAACATGCTCAATGGGGGACAGATCCGGAGATCTTGCTGGCCAGGGTAGTTGACTTACACCTTCTAGAGCACGTTGGGTGGCACGGGATACATGCGGACGTGCATTGTCCTGTTGGAACAGCAAGTTCCCTTGCCGGTCTAGGAATGGTAGAACGATGGGTTCGATGACGGTTTGGATGTACCGTGCACTATTCAGTGTCCCCTCGACGATCACCAGTGGTGTACGGCCAGTGTAGGAGATCGCTCCTCACACCATGATGCCGGGTGTTGGCCCTGTGTGCCTCGGTCGTATGCAGTCCTGATTGTGGCGCTCACCTGCACGGCGCCAAACACGCATACGACCATCATTGGCACCAAGGCAGAAGCGACTCTCATCGCTGAAGACGACACGTCTCCATTCGTCCCTCCATTCACGCCTGTCGCGACACCACTGGAGGCGGGCTGCACGATGTTGGGGCGTGAGCGGAAGACGGCCTAACGGTGTGCGGGACCGTAGCCCAGCTTCACGGAGACGGTTGCGAATGGTCCTCGCCGATACCCCAGGAGCAACAGTGTCCCTAATTTGCTGGGAAGTGGTGGTGCGGTCCCCTACGGCACTGCATAGGATCCTACGGTCTTGGTGTGCATCCGTGCGTCGCTGCGGTCCGGTCCCAGGTCGACGGGCACGTGCACCTTCCGCCGACCACTGGCGACAACATCGATGTACTGTGGAGACCTCACGCCCCACGTGTTGAGCAATTCGGCGGTACGTCCACCCGGCCTCCCGCATGCCCACTATACGCCCTCGCTCAAAGTCCGTCAACTGCACATACGGTTCACGTCCACGCTGTCGCGGCATGCTACCAGTGTTAAAGACTGCGATGGAGTTCCGTATGCCACGGCAAACTGGCTGACACTGACGGCGGCGGTGCACAAATGCTGCGCAGCTAGCGCCATTCGACGGCCAACACCGCGGTTCCTGGTGTGTCCGCTGTGCCGTGCGTGTGATCATTGCTTGTACAGCCCTCTCGCAGTGTCCGGAGCAAGTATGGTGGGTCTGACACACCAGTGTCAATGTGTTCTTTTTTCCATTTCCAGGAGTGTAGATCAGAATTAACAAGCATTAACAAGAATATACTATACACATCTTATGATAGCAGTCTTAACTAATTATTTTTCTTTCAGAATACGAGGCGATTGATGCAGGCTGTCAGACAGAACTACACATCTTAATTTTAGTGATGAAATATGCTAGAAATAAAAAACTCTATACTATGAATAGTTGTATGAAGTAAACGGTAATATGAATAATGAATAATGATTGCAGATGATAATGAATGATGATGAATAGTTACATGAAGAATATGCTAATATGAATAATGAAGTTTTTCTTTGCAGGTGATGATAGTAATGAAGTTATGGTAATATGAATAATGAAGTTTTTCTTTGCAGATGAGAATAAAGATGAAGTTTATGTATTTACTATTAGTTAAGAGATGCTATGTAGTTATTTAAGTATTTGTTGCAGTTCGTTTTTACATTATGTCATATGTCGCATGGTATAATGACTGAATGTGTTGGAAAGGACAGCTAGAGTACATACATATTGAGTACACGTTTCATTACCTGTTAATTCGAAATTCACTACTTTTCAGCATAATATGCGTTTCTTCTTTCAGCTCAATAATTCATTTTGTATTTTTTTCATATTCATGAAATTAATGTGCTATAAGCAGTTAGTCATTAAACCTGTTCAAGCACTTGCATTTTTTTACCCATTTGTGTATGTCATTCATGAATGTGATCACATGTACTCTACTTGTTTCATAACCTTGCTACAGCTGACTCATGACGAATGACGTTATTAATCCTTATTTCCAGCAATAAGTCAAAAGCAAAAATTTTCATGCCCCAGCAATTAATTATCGATCTCAACGCAATGCATTGCTAGCACAAAAAAAATGTATCACCAGTCCCAAATAATGCTACCAGTTTAAGAGATATTTCTAGTTTTAAATATAATGCAACTTTCTCAGATGTATTGAATTCATTATATCTATGTGTTATTGGACCACAGACCTTGAGTAATAGTTACAGTGTGTTACATTTTAAATATGTCCTATGTCACTTGAATGATGAGTTCTGAGTAATACTGAATGATGTTTTGTAATAATGCATAAATGCTATGCCAATAATTTCTGTAAATAGAATTTTTGTTATACTCTATAAATGCTATTCCAATAATTAACTCTCATTTTGAATGATGACTTCTGAGTAATACTGAATAATGTTTTATAAAACTATATGAATACTTTGTAACTGGCCAATGAGTGCCAATAATTACCGCAATCAGATGAGTTATGAAAAATGTTTTGTAATATTCAATACTTGCTATATGTTTAGTAACTGGCCCATGAATGCCACTGTTTCTTATATTTTAAATTTGTCTTATGTTACTTACATGATATCATATATGAGTAACAGTAGCTTGATGCTACACTCATTAGCTCCAGTTTTGAATGATGACTTCTGAATAATGCATAAAAATGGTTTGTAACTGGCCAATGAGTGCCAATAATTACTGCAATCAGATGAGTTATGAATAGTGTTTTGTAATATTCAATACTTGCTACATGTTTAGTAACTGGCCAATGAATGCCAATTATTACTATAATTAGATGAATTATGTAAATGCTATGCCATTAATTAACTCTTGCTTTGAATGATCACTTCTGTATAATGCATAAAAATGGTTTGTAACTGGCCAATGAGTGCCTACATTTACTGTAATAAGATGACTTATGAATAATGTTATGTAATACTCCATACATAGAACAGAAATGTTTAGTAACTAGGCAATGAGTGCCAACAATTATTCAAATCCGTTAATAGACTAGTGTAATTCTCAATGATGACTAGCATAAGACTTAATGTCCTTCACCTTCTGACCTAATTACCAGAAATTACTGCAATATCCGTTTGTCCTGTCCATCCTCATGATCATGGAGCACTATATTTGGATTTTGCACTAATTCTACGTTGGTGAAAGAGTATGGATTCTACAAGAATGTGGTGTTGACACATCATGCTGTCCACCACCTTGAATGATGGAGATGTTATTATGGTCCCACTGTTTGGTGTATCTAATGTACTACCAAAATGATAACATTGAATATTAATACAACATGTCAGTGTCTTGGCTACACTGATTAATACTTCAGGGAAGAGAACTTCAGATTGTCTCACTTGGTGTTGTGCTTCTGTAGAAAGATATGGACTTTCAGCGCAGCTACGTGCAACCTACTGTGCTACAACCATGATGCAATCCTTCCCTTTCCTTTCGTAGTTCTTGTAAAATGGTAAAAAATATATACAGTGTGTGTGCACTTTATGTCATTTGTTAATATGTTTTGTTCTCATTGCGTAAAACATTTTGTTATTTCTTGATATGTTCTGTACTCAGTGCATGTGCACCTATTTTATTTCATGTTCTGCACATATATATGTATATACTCCGTGACTGTAAACATAGATAATTAAGTAGATTATAGAAAAATTTGTTGCTCATGGCAAGTCCAATTGACTCACCATCGCTGCCAAATTTTTGCCGCCCCCCCCCCCCCCCCCAGTGGAGGGTTATTGAGAGGTCCGAGCAGATGTAATTTCGATGTATTGCTCATGCGCTGCCTGTGATATGCAAGGTATAAGAGAATCGCTGACCAGAGAGCAGTGTTGACTGCAGTAGGAACTGTGTAGCTGTAGCAGTAAGTTGTGAGTAGTCTGCAGTCTGCTCTGGTCTGGTTTATCGTGTTGGCTGGGCCGGTCGCGGTGCAGCGATGCTGGAGCCTGAGTATTATTGTATAAGGTAAAAAGCAGCCTCACGCATATGTAGTAATGTTATCTCAAGTCCCATGTAAATGTTTTAAAAATGTCCTAATAATAATCTTTCTCATATCAAGTAATTTTTTAACAACCATTCATTTCAATTTAAAGAATTTACTAATTTCTCCAATCCATGATCATCCGATTGTTGCAAAAGAACAATCAGTTGCTTCCTTTCATAAATGACAAATCTATCGGCCAGCATTGCACAGGGCTGTGCCAGAAAAATTTATTGTAAGAGCAGATATATATGCGTTATCCGGCGACTTCATTGAGGTAAGAATTTTTCTCTTTTTATTCAGAATGATCTTTCAGGGCAATGACGCAGCACTGTTGACGTTCAAAATTTACCAGATTAAATTCACAGTCAATTATTGAAAAGTTATAAGTGAGCGACAATTTAACTGAGAGGTTAGTTACATTGTATTATTACCAGGTTACTGAATATTTTTTTGTTGGCACGTTACACTGAATGTGAACGACATAATTATAATTTTTACTGTTGAGAGGCTTAGGAATTTTTCTGTTGTGAGGTTACACTAAAATGGGAACGAATTTTGTGGGGAGGTTAAATGAGAAAGAATTTTGTGGGGAGGTTACAGCATACCTCCTAATATCGTGTCTGACCTCATTTCTCCCGGTATAGTGCAGCCAATCGGCGTTGCATGGGCTCAACAAGTCGTTGCAATTCCCCTGCAGAAATATTGAGCCACATTGCCACTATAGCTGCCTATAACTACGAAAGTGTTGCCGGTGTAGGATGTTGTGCATGAACTAACTTCTCGATTATGTCCGATAAATGTTCGATGAGCTTCATGTCGAGCGATCTGGGTTGTCCAATCATCCGCTCGAATTGTCCAAAATGTTCTTCAAACGAATCACTAATAATCGTGGACTGGTGAGACGGCGCAGTGTCATCCATAAAAATGCCATCGCCGTCTGGGAACTCGAAGTCCATGAATGTCTGCAAATGGTCTGCACGTAGCCAAACATAACCATTTCCAGTCAATAAGCGGTTCAATTGGACCAGATGACCCAGTCCATTCCACGCAAGCACACCCCACAGCCCACACCATTATGGACACGCCACTAACTTACACAGTGCTTTGTTGAGAACTTAAATGGTTCAAATGGCTCTGAGCACGATGGGACTTAACATCTGTGGTCATCAGTACCCTAGAACTTAGAACTACTTAAACCTAACTAACCTAAGGACATCACACACATCCATGTGACAACTTAAATCCTTTGCTTCACGGGGACTGCGCGGAACTGGAACGAACCTTACCACCAGCTCTTACCAACTGCAGTCGGGACTCATCTGACCAGCCCACGGTTTTCCACTCTTCTAGGTTCCAACTGATATGGTCAAGAACCCAGGAGAGACGCTGCAGGCGGTCTTGTTGTTAGCAAAGGCATACGCGTCGATCGTCTGCTGATATAGTCTATTAAGGCCAAATTTCGCCTCACTGTCGTAATGGATATGTTCGTTGTACATCGCACTTTGATCTTTGTGGTTATTTAGAGCAGCATTGCATGTCTGTTGGTACTGACAATTCTACGCAAACGCCGCTGCTCTTGGTCGTTAAGTGAAGGCCGTCGACCATCACGTTGTCCGTGATGGGGATTCATGATTGAAATTTGGTACTCTCGGCACACTCTCGACACTGTAGTTCTTGCAATATTGATTTCCCTAACGATTTCCAAAACTGACTGTCCCATACGTCTAGCTTCAACTACGCTTCTGCGTTCAGAGTCCTTTCCTGCAGCCATAATCACTTCGGACACCTTGTGATACGAATCCCTTGAGTACAAATGACAGCTCCACCAATGCAGTGCCCTTTTATACCTTGGCTAAGCGATACTACCGCCATCTGTATACGTGCTGTAAGAGGTCTATGACTATGGAATTTATTGCTAGCGCACTCGAGGAGATGTAATTTCGATGGATTGCTCACGCGCTGCCTGCGATATGTGAGCTATAAGAGAATCGCAGACCAGAGAGCAGTGTCGGCTGCAGTAGGAACAGTGTCAGTAGGAGTAGTAGTGGTGGTAGCTGGCAGTCGGGCGGTTGGGCCGGTCGTGCCTGAGCGATGTAGGATAAGGCAAAAATAGCCGCGCACATATCTAATTTGTTACAGCTAAATTTGTACTATTGTCATATCAAGTACCATGTAAATGTTTAAAAATGTGTTAGTAATAATCTTTCTTATAAAAATTAACCTTTGACAATCATTCATCTGAATTTAAAGAATTTACTAATTTCTCCAATCCATGGTCATCCCGATTATCGTAAAGAAAAATCAGTTGTTTCTTTTTATACATGACAAATCTAGCGTCCAGCATTGTACACGGCTGTGCCAGAAAAATTTCTTATAGGAGCAGATATATACGCGTTACCCGGCGACTTCATTGAGGTAAGAGTTTTCAATTTATTCAGAATGATCTTTCAGGGCCATGGCGCAGCATTGCTGACGTCCAAATGTACCAGTTTAGATTTACAGTCAGTTAATTATTGAAAGGTTATATATGAGTCACATTTTTTATTGGGAGGTTAGTCACGTTATTATTGCGAGGTTATGGAATAATAAACTGTTGGTAGGTTACACTATATGTGAATGTTATATAATTATATTTTTTTCTGTTGGGAGGTTACAGTGCATATCGCTAACCCATGACTTTTGTCATCTCAGTGTACCCCGGGCGCTAAAGACTACACTGTTGAGCGCCAGTAACACCATATCCATCCATCCATCCATCAGTGTACCCTGGTGCACAAAACTTAAAGACGCTGATAACTTAACCGGTGAGCGCCCTAAAGTTCCAAATCTTAAGGACGAAAGTAACTTTCGCGTGATGTTTCACTGACAAGTAACATAGCTCGATTAAACTTGGAAGACACATAGAAAGAACTGCAGCAGTACAGTACAGAAGATGACAGACCGAAATACGCAATGAACGAACAGAAGTGACACTTTTACTAGAAGACAATAATTACGCTGACGTTGTGTTAATCCCCTGGATGAAACTTCCTGGCAGATTAAAACTGTATGGCGGACCGAGACTCGAACTCAGGACCTTTGGCTTTCGCGGGCAAGTGTTCTGCCAACTGAGCTATCCAAGCACGACTCACGCCCCGTCCCCACAGCTTTACTTCTGCCAGTACCTCGTCTCCTACCTTCCAAACTTTACAGAAGCTCTTCTGCGAACCTTGCAGAACTAGCACTCCTGAAAGAAAGGATATTGCGGAGACATGGCTTAGTCACAGCCTGGGGGATGTTTCCAGAATAAGATTTTCACTCCGCATCGGAGTGTCCGCTGATATAAAACTTCCTGGCAGATTAAAACTGTGTGCCGAACCGAGACTCGAACTCGGGTAGCTCAGTTGGTAGAGCACTTTCCTGCAAAAGGCAGAGTGAAAATCTCGTTCTGGGAACATGTCCCAGGCTGTGGCTAAGCCATGTCTCCGCAATATCCTTTCTTTCAGGAGCGCTAGTTCTGCAAGGTTCGCAGGAGAGCTTCTGTAAAGTTTGGAAGGTAGGAGACGAGGTACTGGCAGAAGTAAAGCTATGAGGACGGGGAGTGAGTCGTGCTTGGGTAGCTCAGTTGGTAGAGCACTTGCCCCCGAAAGGCAAAAGTCCCGAGTTCGAGTCTCGGTCCGGCACACAGTTTTAATCTGCCAGAAGTTTCATATCAGCGCACACTCCGCTGCAGAGTGAAAATCTCATTCTTCTCCCCTGGATATTGTACAGGTGGGACGTGGTTCGTAATAGGCTATGTAATCGCCACGGACGGCAGTGAATGTTCTGCAGCGTGCTCCCATGCTGGCCACAAGGTTGGTAAGGAGCTGTTGTGGTAGGGGGAATCATTCCTCCACCAGTGCGGTTGATACCTGCTGCATAGTCGTTGGTGCATCGGGATGTGGTAAAACACGTCTCCCTAATGCATCCCACACGCGATCGACGGGATTTAAGATGGGGAATCGGGCAGGCCATCCTATTCGTTGAATATGCTCTCCTTCCAAGAGCTCCACCACGTGTGCTGTTAGATGTGTCGCGCATTGCCATCCATAAAAATTAAGTCAGGGCCGAATTCATGCCTGGAAAGACGCATACACTTAAAGAGTACAGAGACACAATAACGTCGAATGACGAGTATACGATGTTGAGTCGTTTTGAAGTTAGTATGCCCATGAAACATTATGCTTCCTCACGTCATTGCAGCTGGGCTGACAAAGCGATGAATGCTCCTGGGTACATTACGCACTCTGTTCATGTGGCGAGAGATGGAAACACGTAATGCCCCCAAGGTACATTGTCGAACATGATAGTTTCGGTGGTCCAGGTGTTATGGTATGGGAAGGCATATTTCGACACGGCAGACTCACTGGATAACGTTATTGTGACGCTGTACTGTTTCCCCACGTGCGTCTTTTCAGTGCTGGATTCGGCTCTGACATTATTTTTATGGGTGAGATTAAGCGACCACATCGAACTGCGTAGGTGGTCGAATTCTTGGAACGAGAGAATATTCGGCGAATGGACTGCCCTGCCCGTTCCCCGATCTTAAATCCCGGCGAGCGCGTGTGGGATGCGTTGGGAAGACGTATGTGTTTGATGACGATCAGTTTGGCTTTAGGAAACGTAAAGGCACCAAAGAGACAATTCTAACGTTGTAGTTGATAATGGAAGCAAGACTAAAGAAGAATCAAGACACGTTCATAGGATCTGTCGACCTGGAAAAAGCATTCGACGATGTAAAATGGTGCAAGATGTTCGAAATCCTGAGAAAAGTAGGGCTAACCTATACGGAGAGACGTGTAATGCAGAGCAGGTACAAGAGCCAAGATGGAATAATAAGAGTGGACGATCAAGAACGAATTGCTCAGATTAAAAAGAGTGTAAGACAGTGATGAAGTATTTCGCCCCTACTGTTCAATCTGTACATCGAAGAAGCAGTGATGGAGATACACTACTGGCCATTGAAATTGCTACACCACGAAGATGACGTGCTACAGATGCGAAATTTAACCGACAGGAAGAAGATGCTGTGATATACAAATGATTAGCTTTCCAGAGCATTCACACAAGGTTGGCGCCGGTGGCGACACTACAACGTGCTGACATGAGGAAAGTTTCCAACCGATTTCTCATACACAAACAGCAGTTGACCGGCGTTGCCTGGTGAAACGTAGTTGTAATGCCTCGTGTAAGGAGGAGAAATGCGTACCATGACGTTTCCGACTTTGATAAAGGTCGGATTGTAGCCTATCGCCATAGCGGTTTATCGTATCGCGACATTGCTGCTCGCATTGGTTGAGATCCAATGACTGTTAGCAGAATATGGAATCGGTGGGTTCAGGAGGGTAATACGGAACGCCGTGCTGGATCCCAACGGCCTCGTATCACTATCAGTCGAGATGATAGGCATCTTATCCGTATGGCTGTAACGGATCGTGCAGCCACGTCTCGATGCCTGAGTCAATAAATGGGGACGTTTGCAAGGCAACAATCATCTGCACGAACAGTTCGATGACGTTTGCAGCAGCATGTACTATCAGCTCGAAGACCATGGCTGCGGTTACCCATGACGCTGCATCACAGACAGGAGCGCCTGCGATGGTGTACTCAACGACGAACCTGGGTGCACGAATGGCAAAACGTCATTTTTTCGGATGAATCCAGGTTCTGTTTACAGCATCATGATGGTCGCATCCGTGTTTGGTGACATCGCGGTGAACGTACGTTGGAAGCGTGTATTCGTCATCGCCATACTGGCGTATCACCCAGCGTGATGGTATGGGGTGCCATTGGTTACACGTTTCGGTCACCTCTTGTTCGCATTGACGGTACTTTGTACAGTGGACGTTACATTTCAGATGTGTTACGACCTGTGGCTCTACCCTTCATTCGATCCCTGCGAAACTCTACATTTCAGCAAAATAATGCACGACCGGCATGTTGCAGGTCCTGTACGGGCCTTTCTGGATACAGAAAATGTTCGACTGCTGCCCTGGCCAGCACATTCTATAGATCTCTCACCAATTGTAAACATCTGGTCAATTGTGGCCGAGCAACTGGCTCGTCACAATACGCCAGTCACTGCTCTTGATTAACTGTGGTATCGTGTTGAAGCGGCATGGGCAGCTGTACCTGTACACGCCATCCAAGCTCTGTTTTACTCAATGCCCAGGCGTATCAAGGTCGTTATTACGGCAAGAGGTGGTTGTTCTGGGTACTGACTTCTCAGGATCTATGCACCAAAATTGCGTGAAAATGTAATCACATGTCATTTCTAGTATAATATATTTGTCCAATGAATACCCATTTATCATCTGCATTTCTTCTTGGTGTAGCAACTTTAATGGGCAGTAGTGTAAAAGAAACGTTCAGGTGTGGAATTAAAATTCAAGGTGAAAGGATATCAATGATACGATTCGCTGATGACATTGCTAATCCGAGTGAAAGTGAAGAAGAATTACATGATCGGCTGAATGGAATGAAGAGTCTAATGAATACAGAATACGGACTGAGAATAAATCGAAGAACGACGAAAGTAATGAGAAGTAGCAGAAATGAAAACAGCGAGCAACTTAAGAGCAGGATGATGGTCACGAAGGAGATGAAGTTAAGGAATTCTATTATCAAGGCAGCAAAGTAACGCGTGACGGACGGAGCAAGGAGGACATCAAAAGCAGACTAGCACTGGCAATAAAGGGCATTCCTGGCCAAAGGGAAGTCTACTAGTATCAAACGTACGCCCTGATTTGAGGAAGAAGTTTCTGAGAATGTACGTTTCAAGCATAGCATTGTATGGTAGTGAAATATGGACTGTGGGAAAACAGATGAATGTTGAAAATTGGGTGAACTGATAGTATAAGGAATGAGGAAGTTCTGCGCAGAATCGGAAAGGAAAGGAATATGTGGAAAATACTGACATGGATAAGGGACAGGACGATTGGACATCTGTTAATATATCGGAGAATGACTTCCATGGTACTAGAGGGAGCTGTAGAGGGCAAAAACTGTAGAGGAAGACACATATTGGAATACATCCAGCAGATAATTGAGGACGTAGATTGCAAGTGCTACTCTGAGACGAAGAGGTTGGCACAGGCGAGGAATTCAGTCAGAAGATTGATGACCCAAAAAAAAAAAAAAAAAAAAAAAAATCTAGCACGCCCACGTCCACCAACGATTATCCAACTGGTGTTTGCCGCGCTGGTGAAGGAATGGAAAGTGCTAAAACAAAAGCTGCTACCGATCTTGTGGCCAGCATGGGAGTATTCATAAACGGTGCCCATATTGGACACGTATAGTGTGAGTTAAAAATTCCGATAGACGCTCTGTCCATTGATGTGTATCTATTTTCTGCATTTCCCTTAGTTTGCGCACTGTCATCTGCTGAAAGCATGAACGTACTTACGAGTAACCTCGCATTTGAAGGATATTTGTTCAAATCCCTGATCAGATATACAGATTTAGATTTCTATTGTTTCCCTAAGACGTTTAAGGCAAATTCTGTCATGGTTCCTTTAAACATATTTCTTCAGTCAACAATTGATATATTTCTATTCCTGCGGAGGAAAATATCCTCTTTATAATTTAATTTTTTGTAACTTTAATACTATACTGATTTTGTAAGAGATTTCACATTATAATTTTTTATGTGGTGTACTAAAAGAGTGTCTTTTCAAACGGTTATACTTTTGAATGAGCTTCCAGCAAAGTAGGAAACCTTCACACTAATACTATTAAGACGTGTTAATACGATGATGTAAACATATGTAATTACCCTGTGAATAAATACTGATTTTATAAAAACCACGAATTGCTCTCTAATTTTACTTATTTTTAAAATTTGTAACTATCGTCTTTCGTGGACTAATCTTCATAATATCAGCTTTCGGTCTTTAACATTTTATAATATCCCCTTTTGTGTTATATAGCTCAGTAGATATTACCTTTTGATTTGTCCGCTATATGTGAATAATAATACAAAAGGCAGATTCTTTTCTGAATATTTTCTGTCGTGTAACATCATTTTATTATAATGCAAAAATGTGCATCAAACAGCCAATAATCTTCACTGTCTTTAGGGACCTGAGAACGCAAAAAAGACTCTGTTATAACGTCGAGAGTGCAGACGATGGAGGTCAGGTTGCCTATCTTAAGACGCATGAAACAGATTCCAGACACGTTTCATTTTGCCCACTCTGTATGAGAAATTCGTGGTTGTTGTAACTTTAAAAACATTACAATCAGAACGATTGTTGAAGCTGAAGGCCGTATCGATGTTAGGGCAGTGTCTCACATT